>NC_012873.2:25431138-26135064 GCF_000003195.3 Sorghum bicolor | reverse complement strand
CTCCCACCAAGAATACTGAGGTGGCTCAGTATACCCCACAGACTGTAGCACACTCCAAAGCAAGGTAGGAGTGCCAAACTCGCTCAAGAAGGTGTCACTAGGGCGAGGTGAAGCAGGCACGTCCATCTGTGCAAAGGAATAGGAATACCATGGGTAAAAGAGGATTAGTTTAAGCAACATTTATTTATTTAATTAAAAGGGACGACATTGTAAGGGAAGGAGTAGACAGAATGTATGTATGAATGCGACATGATGCATGCACGAACCGTACGTCCTCACAAACTTAGATAAATTAATATTCTAACGGATATACGGTGGCATACATTCGTCTCTCGATACGATAACTAGCGATTTACACGTGCGCTGTTAGAGTACCTGCAGAAAACTTCATTTCAGCCCAACAGTTCCCAAAATATCACTCAAGAAAGCAGTAAACTAAGTGCACATTGCTTGGACATGCACAACATGCACAAACAATGACACCACAGCTACCCAAGAAATTAAATGCTCCCCAATTAAGTTTCTTTCATGGTTCCATGGTTTTGACATGTAACCACTCCAGAAAACCACCGCGAACACTTCCCTAGACCGCCGTTTGGACGATCATGCTCTCACCGCTCACACTTACCAGAGCGTAGGTGCGACGTTGCATAATTTAAATCTAGTGACATATGTGGCTAATTCACATATGAAGGCTACCTCTACCATTATACCACAGGGTAGCATAGTGCGGTCATCACACATCCATACCTGAGTACTGCCGGAGATGCATAAATAAAACCCCCCAAGTCAGTACTTAAATAGCCACCTATAGTCCTAATATGGGCAAGGAGGATTCGACCTTTGGCATAACTTAAGTGTTGATTTACCATTTTATTTAGAAACTCTTTTGTTTTTAAATACACAAACGCTGCATTTATAATGCTGAACTTGCTCCGATGCCAGCTGTCACAGAACCGACCAAATTATAAGAGTTCAAGTGTAGAAACGATCGACAAGCAATCAAGTTTCCAAACTTGAGCCCATATAATCCCGGTAGTCAACTGAAATCATGAAGGATTTCAAACCAACTCGCAACAAACCAAGATCGTAATAGTTCAACATAAATACAGTGAATGTTACATAGTCATTCATTGCCGTCAAAGCGGCACCACATCGGAGTCATTAAGTTATTACAACACATGTTTGAAGTAGCGGAAGCAAAATAATTACACACACTAGTTCAAAGTTCAGTTCACAAGTTCTTGTTATTGCCAGAGTCTACACCATCCTTCCAAAAGCAACAGGTACGAGTTTGTTAGAGAACCGTGCCCAACGGCTAGTCCTCATCCCCAGCGGGATGGAGACAGGTCTTGCAGAAACCGTCATAAAAGATGTCATCTGCAACAGGTGGGAATAAACTCTGAGTACGAGAATGTACTCAGCTAGACTTAACCGTCTAGTAAAACATAAAAGACACCAAGGATCATGCAAGGCTAATATATAAAAGTAGAGCTGGTTGACTCAACATTTTGCCAAAAGCCTTTATTATGACTAACCCATTGTAAGAGCATCATATTTATTTATCATCAGCCTACTGCTAGATTAGCACCTGTACTAAAGCACTTCACTTGATTATTACAAGCAATAATAACCATATCAAGTTCATCATATGTTCTTCCTTGCTATCATCATTATCATGAACCAGGTTCATTAGTGAATGCTACGTTTGTTGCTGCTCTGTTAAGTTCTCACTGACCGGGAGAGACGGCGATTCGAATCGAATTCCTATCCAGCTGGAGGGTTATTCCTAGCACTCACCCAAGCATCCCCCGTCGGAGAGCCAACGGGTCACCTTTGGTACGACTCAGGAATCGCGGCTCCGATCAGCGCCGCACTCCCAGGACTACCACTCTGCCAGGGAGGTCAGGAATTTTAACTCACCTGCCTTTGGGCTTACGCCAATAGTCTCCCGCACACCGCACTTCCTCCGGTAGTGCACACTTTATACTTGCCGGTCTTCCGGCCTGAGTCATACTACTCGGCTTTGCGGTCGGAACGAGTTATCCGGCCAACTAAGTGTCAGGCATGCGTTCAACATGACAAGAGGACGTACAACGGTCGGTCCTTAGCTGCCACAGACAGATTTACTACAACCTTGCAAAACTCCGCCCGGCTTAAGTCAAATTTAATCAGGTTCCATCCACGATAGCACATATAGTCCATCGTGACCCAACATAACCCTATATCGCGCAGGTGACAGGAAATCACCCGACTTCTACCGATTAAAGCATGGCTAAGCTGCTACTCGATCCTAACTCTACAACCAGGGTATGGTAAGTTATATGGACAAGGATGGAGTAAAGAGCAGCAAAGGTTTCATCACGACTCCTATTCTTAATGCATCAATAGATATAACATATTAAGTAAACTTTTGAATGTAAAGGGATACTTAGGATGTTCCGGGGCTTGCCTTTCACGAATGAGGCTGGCTCGTGGTTCGGGCACTCAACTTCTTCTTCGGGCTCCACGAGTCTGACTTGCTGGACCTCCACCTCCTGGCTGCCCTCCTGGCCTTCGGGGTTCACTTGCAGTTCGAAGGAGGCTGCCACGTCCAATGCACCTATTGTATGCTCGGTGAATGAGAAGGTGTGCATACAAAAGAATGAATGCTTGATAACATAAGTGACCCACTGGACACTCATTTACGGAGCAAAAGTTATAACAAGTTCACACAAGATAATAAGTTAACTTAGCCAAAAACCTATCATGATAACCTATAAGAGCAAGCATCATATAGCAGGATTAGCTTAGTAAACAGATCATAACTAGTGCTAGGCAGATCCAACAAACATGGGTGAAGACATTCTGGAAAGCTTATGAAATTGTCTACAAATCATCTTTGAACATCACAGCAAGATTCATAAGTTAAAGAAGCCATTTAAACAAAGTTCCATGTTCTGTCCCAGAAAACAGAGAGCACCTATTTCTGGAACCCAACTTGGAACAGCCATAACTTTTAAACTACTGGACCAATTGATCCCAAATTTAAACCACAGCTAGTTCATAAAGTTTACAACAACTTTGATTTAGACAACTTTTCCAGAAAACTCAGTTAGCATTAAGCAAAAGCTAAATTACTTCCTTGCTGTCCAGAACAGCCTTTAACCCTTTAATTAAATATTTGATGATAAAGCCAAAGCATAAACAGTGTCATCCACATAACTTATAAGCACAAGGATATCACAAGGTTACCAGATCATCATGTGTTAACCTCCAGATAATTATTACAAAGGCATTTATTAATTAATTCTAGAGAAGGGGCATAATTACAAGATACTAGCAAAAGTATCCAGAAAAGTCTACAAAATTTACAGAAGTACAAGTATAGCACCAAAGCATCACCATAAAAAGTTCAGAGCAATTGCACATACCAAATTAAAGATATGTATTTAACATATGACAAGGTGTTTATTTCATAAATTCAGAAACATGACTTATATGGTGTCAAACAACAGATTTCAGATTATTTACATATTATGAATGCCATAAACAAGTTTACCACCAAAGTAGAACACCAGCATAAGCACCAATTATTTTATATGATTTAATCAAGGAAACAAGCCAAATTTCAATCATAAATTACATATCAGAGCTGCATTACTTCAAAATTCATGAAATATTTATCATAGCCTTCTAGTATCACACAGAGACTACCATAAAAATTTCAGAGCAAACTAAGCAGTATAACAAGAGATATGAATTTATTCATGAATAATCAGATTAATTCTTAATAAATATTTTTCCCAAAAAACATGGTTCATTTTATATTTTTATTCAAAACTAGCCATCTCAAGGAATACCACAAAATTGGTTTCACCATTTTTGGATCACCAGAACTAGAGATATGATTTTAGCAAAAACAGCTCAAACCCTAAACCAAACAAAGGAGAAAGAGAGACTGACAGGGGGGACCCGCGAGTCAACGGACCCCACATGCCAGCGACCCGAGAGCAGAGGCGCAATTTGACCACCGGAGATCTCGTCGACGGTGAGGTCTCGGCGACGACCAAGGGCACCATCGTGCTCCCCACTTCAGTCCGCATCGAGCGGTACCCGAAACCCTAACTCTACTGAACCCTAGGTACCTAGCCCTCGCGAATGGCGGCACGGCGGTGGTGCGCGGCCGACCGCCGGCGTATCTAGCCGGAGACAGAGCGGAAGAGAATGCGGACGAGCATCAGCATGACCTAGCGGAGCTTTTGGGACAAGAATGAGGAAGAATGGTGGACTACAGAGCCCTGGCCACGACGCCGGTGGCCATGGCAGAGCTCCGGCGAGGTAAGCTCGCGACGGAGAAGGCAATGCGGGCTCACCGAGGTTCGGCAGCCACAGCCAACTTGACGACGGTGAAGTGGAGAGGCTGGCGGAGCGCTGGGCGGAGTTGCTTGGCCGGAGACACGGAGACACGCGCGCGCGAGCTCGCCGAAGCAACGGCGGCGACGCGGAGACGACGACGCACGCGAGAGGGAGGGAGCCGGGAGTGGAATGACGCTGTCCACGCGACCGGGGGCGCCGTGGCGAGCTGTAGGACGCGCTGAGGACTGACGTGTGGGACCAACGGCGGCGTACGGACGCCACGGGTCCAGACACGCGGCGTCACCGGCGAGCTCCCCCTGTCTGACGGCGACCTCATTCAGTTCCCAAACCCGACTGAAACCCAAACTTGCAGCGCGATTATCTCCCAAACCACTCGATGATTTTGCTGGCTAAAAGCTCTATGCTGGAGAGCTACACGAGTACTCCAACAATGCTTACATGATCATAGTTTGATTCGGCCTAGAATTCAAACTGGAGGATGAACAATACCCCCTCGAGCAAACTGCAGTGATTCCAGAATTAGAAAATTTTCTAAGTGTTGGAAATAGCCCCAAATCTACCTTGTGGGTCAATTTTGAGCTAGTTGTGATCATTTTCATGAGATGGCCATAAAACAACTTTTGTTCCTTATAAAATTTGCTACAAACATTTTATGAAACACTTTTTAAGAGCCTAAGCAAAAGAGGTTTCTAGGACCTAATTGTATAAGTATGACTTAAGTGATTATTTTGGAGAAGTGATCAACATGAACATTGTTCCCAAGGTTAAGTTAAACATAGATAAACTAATTACCAAGGCATAGAGCATAAACACAAGCATGGTTCACTCAAGCATAAGGATAGGAAGTCTACTAACAATTTAAATCACACATTTGCATGGAATGACATGGCTCAAGATTGATGATGATCATGATATGCTTTGAGTAGATGATGATGCTCATGCTATGCACATGATTAATGCAACCATAACACTGAGGTGTTACAATAACCATGTGAGGAAAGGAATTTGAGACCGGGCAGGGTCTTATGGTGGGTTGACCATAGTGCCCCTGCCTGTGTTGATTAAGGACCGATCGTTGATGGCCCTCTTGTCATGTTGAACGCATGCCCCACACTTAGCTGGAAGGATAAGTCGTTTCGACCGCAAAGCCTGAGCACTATCCGGACCGGGAGTCAAGCCGCCATGCGCTGTATTGGTGATGGTTGAGGAGAACGACGAGGGTGCGGTGCGCAACCTTGGTATACCTTGGATACCCCAGTCGCCGGAATGGTCCTCAGGTACTGGCGGTGCCTGCCGAACCCACGAATTGGTCCTGGATAGTGTAACATGGTGATCTGTAGCTCACTTGATCAGTGAGTGTGGTTTGTGTGGGGAATAACTCACCAGCTGGCTAGAAATCGATTCGAATCGCCATTGCTCCTGGATAGTGAGCTCTTGACATGAGCTTCGTCCTCGTAGTAAGGACTATGGAACACTTGGGTTATGATGATTAATGATTTATGAATGCTATGATGGGGTACCATCATATTACTACACTTGTTTGTAATAGTACAGGTGCAAACCTAGATAATAGGTAATGATATTATCAAACTTGAGCTAATTAAAAGAAGAAAGGTCTCTAGGATATATTTTAGTGGAATAATGCTTTTATGCAAAAAGTCTCAGCTACCCCACCATACAGCTTACATGATCCTTGAAGAGTCTTTATTTTGGTTTATGACGGGTAAGTCTAGCTGAGTACATTCTCGTACTCAGGGTTCTATTCCCATGTTGTTTTGCAGATGGTCAAATGTACTATGGTTGTTGCATCCTCTGCTTGTACCCAGCAATGGGCGATGACTAGACCAAGGGCGATAGTCACTCTACCTTCTCCTTTGCTTTTGTGGGAATGAGCAACTATGGCACTGTATCAAACTAAACATGTGTGTGTTACTTTCGAATTATGAAGCTTCCGCTACTTGAGAACTTGGTTTGTAATAATTTTAAGTACTCCGATGTATTTTATGAATGTGGTGAACTGGATGTAATTGTGAATGGTGACCGCTGAACTTATTACGATCTTGGTTGTATGTACAAATTGTGGTTTGAAATCCTTTGAGATTTCACGGACTACCGGGATTATATGGGTTTACGCTCGGTAGTTTGACTGTGCAAATGGTCACTATCAGGCTTAATCTCTTATAATTTGGGTGGTTCTGTTATAGCTGGTATCGGAGCAAGGTTTAGTGAGTTACTATTCATAAGTACGTTCTAGCTCACCTTAAACCGGTTTAATAAAAGATTATTATTAATTAATGATAATCAAGGTGTTAAACTAAGTTTTTGGAAAACTATCTAGTGTGCCATGGTCATATCCTTTATGCCCAGTTAAGGACTCTAAGGTGGGTAGTTAAGTACTGACTTGGGGGTTAATGCATCATATTTCTATTTCGTCGCTCATAGTATGAGTACCATTCATTTGAGTGGTAATGTATGGATCAATTCTTCCTCTACGCCTCGGTAAGTGGGAGCTGTGAGAGCATGATCGGATACACTACCGATCTAGGGAAGTGTTGTTAGGTGCTGTGTCATGCACACATGTTTGGTGTGTCTGGGAACAGTACCGCATGTTGGGAGATTCCGTCCCGAGAGGCGATGCCGTCACTAGGGCGATGATGTGGGTAGTAACACACCATATGCATGGGAGAGGTGTCTATGCATGTGGGGTGTGTAGATTTAAATTCTTGTTCTGCATGTTCATACTGTGGTTGGGCTAAAATGAGTTTTCTGCAGGTACACTAACCACGTTGCCACCTAGAACGCTAGTTACGTTATGAGAGAACGTTGTGTGCCACCGCATATACCGATTAGTGTTGACCTTGTTTCTAAGTTTGTCAGATCGTAAGTTCGTGCATGCATCATGTTCATTCTATGACATTGCTTACTTCCTCCCCTTAATTGAAAATCTGTCCCAATTCCAATTAAGATAATAAAAGATAATTCTCAATCTTACCCAAGGTATTCTCTTTTCAGCAGATGGCACACACTAGGCTCACCGCTCGCAAGTCCACTAGTGGGTGGGCCCCTCGCCATCAGTTGGCAGCCAGGAGCTCGCGTCATAAGAGCAAGTTCCTCGAGGAGTTTGGGATGCCCACCTTGCTCAGGAGGGTGCTTAGCTCGATGGGGTACCCCAAAGGAAGGGAACCTCGCTACTACTGGAACAAGGAGCAACTTGGTGACGCGACCCTGGTGGGGATCGAGGCAGTGGTCCCTACCAGTGGAGGTGACCCCAGCTAGGGCGGCTGGCTGTATGAGTCCCGAGGTACCACGCTTTTCCACGGTGCCAGTAGAGCAGCCTTTGCAGTTCTGAGGGACATGATGGAGAGGTTTCCACAGGAGCTGGCCCATGCCTTCACTGGGGTGTTTCCCCGGGGTGACCCCTACACTTCTGTGTGGGAACTGTCTGAGGTGAATGCTCTAGAGAGGAGTGCGGACGAGGACCAGCACAGTGACAGCATAGCTATGAGTGCTATGTTCGCCTTTATGAAGACCTATGGGGGTCTAGAGCGTTGCTTGGGACGCTTGTCCGGGTCTCTTCTCATAGTTCAGGACGAGAAGCGCCAGCTGTAGCATGAGTTTGACACTGAGGTTGAGAGGTTGCAGGCAGTGTTGGCCCGCATGACCCGAGAGAGGGATCAGGCGGTCCAGAAGAACAGTGAGCTGAGTCATGACCTGCTTGCAGTGAGAGAGTAGAGGGACAGGGTGACTACTGCTCACAGGAACTGCGAGCGCATGCTAGTTCATGTGCTTGGTCAGAGGAATGAAGCCTGGCATGAGGAGGACACCCTGAGGGCCCGACAGCTAGAGCTTGAGCAGCAGCTAGCTAATGTTGAGGAGTACAATGAGAACCTGCATGAGGAGATCCACCAGGTGCATAACCAGCTCCACCCTCGCCACCTGCCTAGAGTAGCTGAGTTAGACTCTAAGGACGAGATGGATAAGGATCCAGAGATAGAGGTAGCCGCTAGAGGAGATGACGACGAAGAGGGCTCCGGCATGGCCAGTGACCATAGCGAGTAGATGCTAGGGCTCTAGAGCTAGTCCTTCTTCTTTTGATGTTGTTGTTGCATGGCATGTCTTGTAATCTGTGGATCTGGGCTATGTAAAACTTTATGTGATGACGCTAAAAGTCTAGTGTATGTATGCTGGCAATTTTGGATGTATGCGAACCTTGTTGCTCGAATGTTAAGTATTTTGTTAGTGATGTTGTTTGTGGATGATGAATTGTTGTGCCTCGGTTTATTGTGTGAATTTATTTTCCTCAGTAAATTCAGTACGGCATAATTCTACATATGTCTACCGTTGATGGCAACTCCTAACGACTACTTATCATTGACGAATGCAGATGGTGCAAACACGTGGCGGGGGTAACAGCAACCCCGGTCTTGGAGCAGGTACTTCCGGAGGTGGGGCTCAACGGAATGAGGAAAGAGCACCATCACCACCACCACCTCCTCCGTACACTGCGGACATGTTTTTCATGCAGTTTCTGGGAAGCCAACGCAACATGGAGCAGATGCAGCGCAACATGGAAGAAGCCCTGTGCAATATCGCTGACAATATCTGTCGTGGGGATAACCTGGGCGGCCGTGAAGCCAATCAGTACAGCTCTTTCAAGGACTTCATGGATACCAAACCACCAGTCTTCAAGGAGGCCTTAGAACCGCTCGAGGCGGATGAGTGGATCAACACTATGGAGCAAAAGTTCCATCTTCTTTGGATGACTGAAGAACTCAAGGCTGAGTATGCAGCGCATCAGTTGCAGGGACCTGCTGGGATTTGGTGGTCCCATCACCGTACCACCTACCTAGAAGGAACCCCTATCACCTGGAACCGCTTCACCACCGCCTTCCGAGGAAATTACATTCCTCCGAGTGTGGTGTAAATGAAGGTTGGGGAGTTCATGAGGCTGTCGTAGGGAACAAAGTCTGTAAAGGAGTATCTGCACGCTTTTCACAATCTTGCTCGTTACGCCCCTGAGTATGTGAACACGGAGGCCAAGAAGATCGCTAGTTTTCAGAGAGGCCTGAGCCTGAAGATGCTGAAGACCATGGGTACAGGGACCCGGGCTACCTTCAATGCTTACATCAGTGACTGTCTGACCCAGGAAACCAATAACAACAACTATAGTGCATCCAAGTCTCGTAAGAGGGCTTTTGAATCCAGGTCATCTCAGTCTAGGGCACCGGTGGTGGGATGACAATAGTATCGTCCTCCTGCCCCAGGTGCTAGGTTCCGACCGCCGCAGAGAAGGAACACCGGGCATCCAACGCAGCAGAAGCCGTACAAGGTAGCAATAGCTCCCGCCAAGCCAAAGGCACTTCAAGCTGCGGCACCTGCCGCCAACAACATGACCAAGGGGCCTTGCTACAACTGCCACAAGATGGGGCACTTTGCTAAGGAATGTTCCTACCCCAAGAAGCAGCAGGCAACCTATCCAGCCCGTGTGCACCATACTTCGATAGAGGAGATCCCGGAAGGAGAACCGGTAACAGCTGGTATGTTTCCTGTCAACCCACATCTTGCAGTTGTTTTGTTTGATTCTGGATCATCGCATTCATTCATGAGCCAAGAATTTGCACAAAAGCATGACCAAGCAGTTATAGATCTGGGTTATGGCTATCGCATCTGCTCAGTAGGGGCAGATGTGTTGACAAATAGAGTGGTCCGAGGGGCAACCCTGGATATAAGTAACCGGGTGTTTCGAGTAAATATGGTAGTCATGGCTGGGTTAGTTTTGGATGTTATCATGGGCATGAACTGGATGAAAGAGTGGGATGCTGTCATAGATACTGGGAAGAGGGTGTTATCTCTCAAAGAACCCTAGGGCAGTGGATCTTTTCAAGTACCTCTGCCCCGTTGCTTTGAATTTGCTAGCATCTCTTGTGCTACGCACGTGGTTCCTCTGCCACAGATCCCAGTAGTCTATGAGTTCCCTGATGTTTTTCCTGAGGAATTGCCAGGCCTTCCCCCAGACAGGGAAGTAGAGTTTGCAATAGAGTTTATACCAGGTACAGCACCGATATCTACAAGGCCGTACTGGATGCCGCCAAATGAACTCGCTGAGTTGAAGAATCAACTAAAGGAGTTGTTAGACTAGAATAATATACTAAAATTCATAAAGTATATACTAAAATATAATACTACAAAATAATACAGAAATAATATTAATATACTACAAATTAAATATACTATAATTTATAACAATTCAAACCACTACACATGTATACTAGCACCTAGAATAATATACTAAAACTATTACATATACTAGCTAGCATTTATTACTATTACATGTATACTATAATTTTTATTTATATATATACTTAATATACTGGCATTTTATTATTATTTTTAATTAGTGTATATATATATATACAAATCACTAAAATTGTATATATATATATAAAAAAACTGCGCAGCAGTACTAGTAGTGCCATATATATATATATATATATATATATATACACTGCGCATGCAGTGATCTCGGTTTTGATCTCGGAGAGAGAAAGTGTGTCGCGTGCAGTGTATACGTGGGGCCGGACGGCGGCGCGTGGCGGCAGCGCTGACGGTGGTCGACGGTGGCGCTGGAGACGGTGGTGGACGGCGGCGGCGTCGAGAAGGGCTCTCTGCTCGACGAACAAACGGCGGCGGCGAAGACGAAGGGCTCGGCTCGACAAAGACGAAGGAACTGTTCAGATCCAGGGCGCCTGTGCGTTTATATAGGGGCGGACCCTTTAGCACCGGTTCCCACTATGGCCCGGTTCTAAAGGCCCTATTTTTTAGTTTAGGGTTTTTCAATTGTTTATATATACAGTTTATATTATAAATTGTATAGTAAATTAAATATTTTGCATAATGTTTTTTAAACAGTGACATATATTGTAATTTGTTTTAATGTACACATGAAAATTTTTAAACTTAATTATCTTATTGTATTTTTATAATTTGCAATGATTTTGTAAGAAATGTTTAGTATTTTGTTAATGCAAAAATATATTATTCCAATAAATTTCAAAAACTATATCCAATCAACTGGAAATTTATTTTCACATCATATTGACGCAAAACTTTTTATTTTTGTTATTTATTACTAGGAATGCTAGTTGGGTATAGTTTTTATCAAATAAAAAATCATATAAAAATATATATATCTTGATGAACACACCCTTTGACCGAACCCTAGATTGTCCCAAATGGAAAAGTCATGAATACCAAGTTTGTAACACTCATAAAGTACTACATTTTGTCTAATGGTCAACTTTTCATTTGGAAAAGATTGAACCACTGAATTTTGAATTTTCATAGAACTCATAGCCACGCAGCGGTTTCGGAACCCTAGATGGTCTTGAATGGAAAAGTCATGAATACCAATATTGTTCCACTCATCAAAATCTACATCTCATATATAGACCATTTTTGCATTTGACAAAGTTTTGGGAAGGTGTAGTTGAAAATCCACAATTGACACATATAGTTTCATTTAGTTTATGTGAGATTCAAGAATTGGTGGGTATTGTTAACTTAAACTTTCTCAAATGGAAAAATTGTGTATATAAAAAGTTTAGATATTGATGATATCTAACAACTTGGTATTCAAAATTTTTTCATTTGAAGTAATTTAGTTTGTCATTTGACCAAGTTTGACCAAAACCCGTCTTGGATTTTATAGAAATGTGCTTAGGATTGGCTCAAATTTATCCAAATGGAAAATGGTCAATATATCAAATGTAGATCTTGATGATCTCTAACAACTTTGTATTCAAACTTTTTTCATTTGAAGTCATCAAATGGGCCATTTGATCAAGTTTGACCAAAGTCAAAGCATTGGTTTTTACAAACACACCCTTTGACCGAACCCTAGATTGTTCCAAATGGAAAAATCATGAATACAAAGTTTGCTACACTCATCAAGTTCTACATTTTGTCTAATGGTCAACTTTTCATTTGGAAAAGTTTGAACCACTGAATTTTGAATTTTCATAGAACTCATAGCCACGCAGCGGTTTCGGAATCCTAGATGGTCTCAAATGGAAAAGTCATGAATACCAATATTGTTCCACTCATCAAAATCTACATTTCATATATAGACCATTTTTGCATTTGACAAAGTTTTGGGAAGGTGTTGTTGAAAATCCACAATTGACACATATAGTTTCATTTAGTTTGTGTGGGATTCAAGAATTGGTGGGTATTGTTAACTTAAACTTTCTCAAATGGAAAAATTGTGTGTATAAAAAGTTTAGATATTGATGATATCTAACAACTTGGTATTCAAAATTTTTTCATTTGAAGTAATTTAGTTTGTCATTTGACCAAGTTTGACCAAAACCCGTCTTGGATTTTATAGAAATGTGCTTAGGATTGGCTCAAATTTATCAAAATGGAAAAATGGTCAATATATCAAATGTAGATCTTGATGATCTCTAACAACTTTGTATTCAAACTTTTTCATTTGATGTCATCAAATGGGCCATTTGATCAAGTTTGACCAAAGTCAAAGCATTGGTTTTTACAAACACACCCTTTGACCGAACCCTAGATTGTTCCAAATGGAAAAGTCATGAATACAAAGTTTGCTACACTCATCAAGTTCTACATTTTGTCTAATGGTCAACTTTTCATTTGGAAAAGTTTGAACCACTGAATTTTTAATTTTCATAGAACTCATAGCCACGCAGCGGTTTCGGAATCCTAGATGGTCTCGAATGGAAAAGTCATGAATACCAATATTGTTCCACTCATCAAAATCTACATTTCATATATAGACCATTTTTGCATTTGACAAAGTTTTGGGAAGGTGTAGTTGAAAATCCACAATTGACACATATAGTCATGACAATTTTTGCAATTGATGATCTCTAACAATTGGAAAAGTCATGAATACAAAGTCATGAATACAAAGTTTGTTACACACATCAAAATTCACAATTCTCAAATATAGTTTCATACAAAGTTAAGCCGACACAACAGTGAACTTCTTCTTGACGTATGACCCTTGGTTATGATCGTGCCGTAACCATGGAGTATCCTCATTGTTTAACAGAATGCTTGGGTCTTTGTTGACTATGAAGGACGGAATTCGATCATCCCTTTCGTAATTGCCTGACATGTCTGACTTGTCCTAAATTCCGACAATGTTTCTTTTCCCAGAAAGGACAATGTGGCGCTTTGGCTCATTGATGATTGAGTGGTCATCATTTTTTCCTCTCTTTGGTTTCGTAGACATATCTTTGACATAGAACACCTGACTCACGTCTGCAGCAAGGACGAATGGTTCGTCTTTGAACCCACTATTGTTAAGGTCCACGGTTGTCATCCCACACTCCTTGTCGACTATTACCCCACCTCCGGTCATCTTCACCCATTGGCACCGGAACAAAGGAACTTTAAAATTAGCTGCATAGACTAGTTCCCATATGTCTTCTATGCGTCCATAATATGTTTGTCTGTTCCCATTTGGATCCGTGGCATCCACGCGTACACCACTATTTTGGTTGGTGCTCCTTTTATCTTGGCCAACTGTGTAAAATGTGTTACCATTTATCTCGTACCCTTTGTATGTGAGGACATGCCATGATGGTTGCCTGGCCAACAAATAAAGCTGCTCATCAATGTTTTCATCACCTTGACATTTTTTGCGCAACCAATCACCAAAAGTTTCCATGTGCTGATGCATTATCCAAGCTTCATTCTTCCCGGGCCACTGGGACCGTAGGAAATCTTTGTGTACCTCAACATATGGTTCCACCAATGAGGAGTTCTGGAGAACTGTGTAGTGTGCTTTATTGAAGTAATCGTCTCCCATACCAATATATGTTTTCTTCCCAAGTGTTCCCTTACCGCTGAGTCTGCCCTCGTGTCGAGATTCAGGAATGCCAATTGGGTCAAGGTCTGGAATAAAGTCAACACAAAACTCTATGACCTCCTCTGTTCCGTAGCCCTTGGCAATGCTTCCTTCTGGCCGGGAACGACTATGGACATATTTCTTTAGGACACCCATGAATCTCTCGAAGGGGAACATGTTGTGTAGGAACACAGGACCGAGAATACAAATCTCTTTGACCAGATGAACTAGGAGGTGTGTCATGATATCGAAGAAGGATGGAGGGAACGCCAACTCAAAGCTGACGAGACATTGAATGACATCATTCTGCAGAGTAGCTAGTTGCTCTGGATTGATTGCCTTCTGAGAAATTGCATTGAGGAATGCACATAGCTTTACGGTGGCTAGATGTACGTGTGGAGGTAGAATTCCTCTTAAAACGACCGGCAGCAATTGCGTCATTAGAACGTGACAGTCATGGGACTTCAAGTTCAGGAATTTCTTCTCTGGCACATTAATTATTCCCTTGATATTGGAGGAGAATCCAGATGGGACCTTGATGCTGCTAAGACATTCAAACATGCTTTCCTTCTCTTCTTTGCTCAGAGTGTAGCTAGCAGGGCTTAAGTAATGACGTCCATCATCTGTCTTTTCTGGATGCAGGTTGTCTCGTTCTTTCATGCGCTGCAAGTCTTGTCGTGCTTCAAGTGAATCCTTAGACTTCCCGTAGACACCCATGAATCCGAGCAAGTTCACACAAAGATTCTTTGTCAGGTGCATCACGTCGATCGCGTTGTGGACCTCTAGGACATTCCAGTAAGGTAGCTCCCAAAATATGGATTTCTTCTTCCACATGGGTACGTGTCCCTTAGCATCCTTGGGAATAGGTTCGCTGCCTCGTCCCTTTCCAAATACCACTTTTATATCCTTGACCATTTCGAGTACATCATCCCCGGTTCGATTGAGAGGTTTGGTCCGGTGGTCTGCCTTGCCTTTGAAATGCTTGCCTTTCTTTCGTACTGGGTGGTTCACAGGAAGAAACCGACGGTGGCCAAGGTACACGACCTTTCGACATTTTTTCAAAAATACACAGTCAAGGTCTTCATAACAATGTGTGCATGATTTATATCCCTTGTTTGACTGGCCTGAAAGATTACTCAGAGCTGGCCAATCATTGTTTGTTACAAACAGCAATGCTCGCCGGTCAAAGTGCTCTTGTTTGTACTCATCCCACACGCGAACTCCTGGTTTGCTCCATAAAGTTGAAGTTCCTCAACTAATGGCCTTAGGTAGACATCTATGTCATTGCGAGGTTGCTTCGGTCCTTGGATAAGCACCGGCATCATAATAAACTTCCGCTTCATGCATAGCCATGGAGGGAGGTTGTAGATACATAGAGTAACTGTCCAAGTGCTGTGACTACTGCTCTGCTCACCGAAAGGATTCATACCATCTGTACTTAAGGCGAACCACAAGTTTCTAGCATCATCTGCAAAATCTGGGAATTCTCTGTCTATCGCTCTCCACTGGGATCCATCGGCAGGGTGTCTCAGCATATTGTCTATCTTACGGTCTTCTTTATGCCACCGCAACAACTTTGCATTGTCCTTATTTCTGAACAGACGTTTTAATCGTGGTATTATAGGAGCATACCACATAACCTTGGCTGGAATTTTCTTCCTATGACGTTCTTCACCCTCAACATCGCCAGGATCATCTTGTCGAGGGTATCAATAAGGGGTACCCTCACCGGTGCACGTAACGAGACTATCCGTACGCAGGACGAGGCCCTCGTCTCGACGCTCTGGCCGTACATATACGCAGCCATCGACGACCGCAGCCTCGAAGACGGAAATAACGTCGAGCGAATCGATCAAGGGTCGAGTGCTAGCTGCCGTCGAATACGGAAATAGGCTCGAGCGAGTCGGGAAGCGTCGAGCGCAAGGACACTGTCCGCCGCCTGACGCGCGCATGAGAGCCAGGGCATTTAATGCACCTGCCGTTTTCCCACCTAACACACAGGTCACGGGAAGCGTGATAGGGAACAGGCACCCGTCCCATCATTCCTTTTGCAGCCTTCCCCACCGAACGACCCAGGGCGTGTCAGGACGCCAGAAACAAGGATGAAACGTCTAATCGGGACCCCCTCGAGACATCCAAGGTCAGCGCTCCGGATATCAGCACATTACACGGCGTCCGACCCTCGACCGAACAGGGTTCCTTCCTAGGGACGAGTTGGGCGTCGACTGACAACACCACAACTACCCCGCCGGATCTGCCGCCATAGCGTACAAGCGTGCGACCTCAGAACCAGCGCGAGGCGGCGTGCAGGGCAGAACGCAGGAGCACGCGTAATCATCACCAGGCTATCAAGATGGGACGGCTCGAGGCCATGCCGTACGGAAGCCTCGAGTAGGTCAGCGCTCCATGCTGCTATCGACCCCTACTCTGACATCTACGCATGTACCCTAGGTCTCTCCTTGGAGCTATAAAAGGAGGGACTTAGGAATAGAACGGTCAGGAACACGACGCCCATACGCAGTAGCACACACACACACACTCCATACCACGCTTGTATTCGCCCCTGTACAAGCACTTAGGTGCAAGATAGTACAAACTCTCTCCCCCCCACTGGACGTAGGTCCTTCTCTTGCCCGAACCAGGATAAATCTCTGTGTCTTCTTGCATCACCATCTGGGAAAGGGAGCACGCATACAAATTCACTCGTTGGTGTGACCCCCCGTGGGGAAAACACCAACAGTTGGCACGCCAGGTAGGGGTCCTGCGTGTTTTTCATCGGTTTCCCACTCCTTTCCAAATGGCAGCTCTCGCTTCGCCGATTCCGCGCTCCACGGTGATTTGGTTTGGGAGTCTTGAATTCATGTCGACTGGCTCCGGCTACGACATGATCTTGCTCTCAGTCAAAGGACTGGGAGGAGCCCGCATTGCACCAGCTCGGTTGAGGGCCCCAAGACGCCCTCGCCACCACGCCTCCCCGCCCAAGAAGAGGCGCAGACAGCACCACCGCCGCCCCTCTGCCTCATCACGACTGGCAACTCGTGCGAGGCAGGAGGCGGGCTGCGAGTCGGCAACACCATATGCCAGAACCGCGGGCACGACGGCTCAACATCACGCGACGACGGGAGGGGACGCGTCTCCCGCGCCCTCCCCCACTGCTGCTAAGCTACTTCCACACGGGTTGTTCACTCCAAGAAGGGCACTGCCATTCGGATTGGACAACGCCACAGCGTCGCTCGCCAGAACAATACGCCCAAACGCTTAGACGTACGTAGAGAGACCAATGGTCCTCCCACGAGACTCGAAGACACTGCGGCCAACGTCCGAACTATCGGATCTCTCCCAGGTGCGAGGCCTCCGCCGCCTAGGCCCCGGGCGATACACGATCACCTCACTCAGGCAACGACTGCTGGAGGAGGGACGTGGATGCTTCTACGCTGCCGAGCCAGACTCCGACTCCGAGACTGATAGCTACGACCCTACGAGGGAATGCTACCACATCGACGGGGCAGCAGAAACTACCGACGAGACGCAGGATGCTGCAGCGGGCGGTCGAGCCCCTGCAGCACGGGAAGACCCCAGGACGCCTGGGAACGATAGACAGGTCGACCCCCCACCACAGGAAGACAAAGCTGCGCAGCTTGCACAGCTACGAGAGCTCAAGATGAAGCTCGACGAAGACCGTGAGCACCTCGTCCTGCTCGAGCAAATCCTCGAGCAAGACCTGCCGTACCCGCTAGGCGGAAGTGTCCGAAGACGCGCTCGAGAGGTACATCGACAAATCGTCGGCGACGCGGAGCCAGAGCAGCCTGTCAGCTGTTTCCCTCGAGTGGGCCAAAACGTAGTGGCGGCGACGATGCTACTGCGCAACATGCCAGAGCCGTCGAACTCCCAGGCTCGGCGCATTCGAGACGAGGTACAGACCCTGCTCCAGGTGGCGGCAGTTCAACAAGCCGAAAGCTCAGCTTCTCGACGATGAGGAGCTGCCACTGAAAAGCGCGACGAGCCACCTCAAAACGAAAAGGAGGTGTCAGTCCATCAACAGCCTCCCCCTCGAGGTAGAAAGACCGCTCTCGTTCTCCCTGTCGACAATTAGCGTCGACACGACGCGCGGCATGACATCGAAGAAAATCGACGCCGCCGCCACGGAGATGCGGAAGAGCGAGGTTACAGCGCACATCGCGGTGGGAGATACGACAGCGATGAGGACCGGGTGGCCCCCGAGCCACCGGGCCCACGGGTGTTCAGCAGGGCGATCCGCAGCACGCCCCTGCCCAGTCCATTCCGACCCCCGACCAGCATCGCAAAATACAATGGAGAGACCAAACCAGAGTTATGGCTGGCCGATTTTAGGCTGGCCTGTCAGCTAGGTGGCGCTCGAGGTGATGATCGAGCCATCATCAGACAGCTACCCCTCTTCCTCTCTGACACCGCCCGTCGATGGCTCGAAGAACTTCCAGCAAATCAGATTCACGACTGGGTCGACTTGGTTAAAGTTTTCGAGGGTAATTTCAAAGGAACCCACATACGGCCCGGGAACTCGTGGGACCTTAGCAAATGCAAGCAGAAGTCAGGAGAAACTCTTCGAGAGTATGCTCGACGCTTCTCAAAGCAGCGCACCGAGCTGCCACACATCCCTGACCATGACGTCATCCTGGCCTTTGTCTCTGGTACCACCAGTCGAGACTTAGTGCGGGAACTGGGCCGAAATCGCCCTCAGACCATCGATGAGCTGATGGACGTAGTGGCGAACTATGCGGCAGGGGAGGAGGCAGTCGGCGCCTTCTTCAGCTGTGAAGGGGGGCAAGGCAAGCGGCCTGTCGATGAAGATGGAACCCCCAGTCGAAGAACAAGAAGAAGCAGAAAGCGCGGCAGTACAAGCAGGAGAACTTCGACGACGATCTCGTCGCTGCCATGGAGCGGAAGAAGCCTAGAGGCCCCCCAGACGGAGGTATCTTCGACAAGATGCTCGAAGAACCGCGCCCTTACCATAAGGGAGGCGCCAACCACAAGCTCAAGGACTGTCGAATGCTGAAAAGGCATTTCGACGGTCTAGGGTTCAAAAGGGATGAGCGTGACGACTCGAAGAAGGAGAAGGGCGGTGACAAAGAGGGCAACAAGGACGACGACGGCTTCCCCGCCGTCCACGACTGCTACATGATCTATGGTGGGCCTTCGACGCAGTTGACCACGAGGCAGCGCAAAAGGGAACGCCGTGGGGTCTTCGCGGCAAGAATGGCGGTGCCCCAATACCTCAACTGGTCGAGCACCCCCATTACCTTCGATCGAGAGGACCACCCCGACAAGGTAGTCGCCCCAGGCGTCTACCCGCTCGTCGTCGACCCTATCATCATCAACACCCGGCTCTCCAAGGTGCTAATTGACGGAGGCAGCAGCCTCA
Source organism: Sorghum bicolor (assembly GCF_000003195.3). Taxonomy (NCBI): domain Eukaryota; kingdom Viridiplantae; phylum Streptophyta; class Magnoliopsida; order Poales; family Poaceae; genus Sorghum; species Sorghum bicolor. The sequence goes on along the minus strand of NC_012873.2, from coordinate 26,115,424 downwards.
ACATCATCTATCTCGAGACCCTCGACCTCCTCGGCATCGATAGGGGACGGCTCCAGGCAAGCGCCGGCGGTTTCCATGGTGTTGTGCCAGGGAAAAAGGCGCTGCCAGTGGGTCGAATCGACCTACCGGTCTGCTTTGGCACGGCGGCCAACTTTAGGAAGGAGACCCTCACCTTTGAGGTGGTCGGGTTGCGGGGCACGTACCACGCCATCATCGGGCGCCCGGGCTACGCCAAGTTCATGGCCATACCCAACTACACCTACTTGAAGCTGAAGATGCCTGGACCCAAAGGCGTAATCACCATCAGCTCCTCCTTCGAGCACGCTTACGAGTGTGACGTCGAGTGCGTTGAGTACGGGGAGGCGGTCGAGATCTCCATCGAGCTCGTCGCAAAGCTCGAGGCCCTGGCTGCTGAGGCTCCAGAGCCCAAGCGCCACGTGGGTAACTTCGAGCCAGCGGAAGGAACCAAGAAGATCCCGCTCGACCCCAACAACTCCGACGGCAAGGTGCTGACGATCAGCGCTGACCTCGACCCCAAATAGGAAGCTGTGGTCGTCGACTTTCTCCGTGCGAACGCCGACATGTTTGCATGGAGTCCCTCGAACATGCCAGGCATACCGAGGGAAGTCGCCGAGCACTCCTTGGAGATTCGAGCCGGTTCCAAGCCAGTGAAGCAACGGTTGCGCCGATTCGACGAGGAGAAGCGCAAGATCATTGGCGAGGAGGTCCACAAGCTTTTGACGGCCGGATTCATCAAGGAGGTTCATCATCCCGACTGGTTAGTAAACCCTATATTAGTTAAGAAAAAGAATGGGAAAATGAGGATGTGTGTCGATTATACAAGTCTAAATAAAGCATGTCCGAAAGTTCCTTTTCCTTTACCACGTATTGACCAGATTGTCGATTCTACTGCGGGATGTGAAACCCTTTCTTTCCTCGATGCATATTCTGGTTATCATCAAATAAAAATGAAAGAGTCCGACCAGCTCGCGACCTCTTTCATCACACCTTTCGGGATGTATTGCTATGTGACCATGCCATTTGGGCTTCGAAACGCGGGAGCCACGTACCAACGTTGCATGCTCCACGTATTTGGCGAACACATAGGGTCGACAGTCGAGGCCTACGTCGACGACATTATCGTCAAATCAAAGCAGCGAGGGGACCTGATCCAGGACCTCGAGATCGCTTTTAGCTGCTTACGCACCAACCAGATCAAGCTCAATCCCGAGAAATGCGTTTTCGGCGTGCCTCGAGGCATGCTCTTGGGCTACATTGTTTCGCAGCGCGGCATCGAGGCTAACCCCGAGAAAGTCTCGGCCATCACAAGAATGGGGCCGATCCGGGACATCAAGGGTGTGCAAAGAGTTACGGGATGCCTGGCGGCTCTGAGCCGTTTCATCTCAAGACTAGGAGAAAAGGCGTTGCCGTTGTATCGACTTCTGAAGAAGGCCGAGCGCTTTTCTTGTACTCCCGAGGCTGAGGAAGCGCTCAAAAAGCTGAAGAAGACGCTGACCTCAGCACCAGTCCTGGTCCCACCTCAACCTGCAGAACCACTGCTCCTCTACGTGGCGTCGACGACCCAGGTCGTCAGCGCAGCAGTAGTGGTCGAAAGGCAGGAGGAGGGACATGCGCTACCAGTCCAGAGGCCGGTCTATTTCGTCAGCGAAGTGCTTTCGGAGACCAAGGCACGTTATCCCCAAATCCAGAAGCTGATCTAGGCCGTAATCCTTGCCCGCCGTAAGCTGCAACACTACTTTCTCGGCCACCCCATCACGGTGGTCTCGTCCTTCCCCTTAGGCGAGATAATCCAGAGCAAGGAGGCCACAGGAAGAATAGCTAAATGGTCGGGCGAGCTCATGAGTGAGACGCTCACTTATGCGCCTCGCAAGGCTATCAAGTCACAGGCCCTGGTAGACTTCGTCGCGGAGTGGACAGACTCCCAGCTTCCCCCGACTCAGGTCCAGGCGGAACTGTGGACGATGTATTTTGATGGGTCACTCATGAAAACAGGGGCCGGAGCCGGGCTGCTGTTCATCTCACCCTTGGGCGTCCGTATGAGGTATGTTATCAGGATTCATTTTGCCGCATCTAACAACATCGCGGAATACGAGGCCCTCGTCAACGGTCTCAAAATTGCCATCGAGCTAGGAGTCCGACGCCTCGACGTCCGAGGCGACTCCCAACTCGTCATTGACCAGGTGATGAAGACTTCGAGCTGCCACGACCCGAAAATGGAGGCGTACTGCAAAGAAGTTCGTCGACTCGAGGACAAGTTCCATGGTCTCGAGCTCGTCCATGTCGCCCGACGCTACAACGAGGCAGCCGACGAGCTCGCCAAGATTGCATCGACTCGAGGCACGGTGCCACCTGATGCGTTCTCAAGAGATCTTCACGAGCCATCCGTCGACTTGGGCTCGGGGGCTGGCGTCGATGCCGCTCCCGCCCAGCCGACCGACACCGTCGATGCACTGCTGATGGCAGCAGAAATGATGGAGGTAGGACAGCGACCCGGTCGACCGTTCGACTGGCGTACCCCGTTCCTCGACTGCCTAATCCACTGCGAGCTGCCAGAAGATCGATCTGAGGCCCGCCGTATCGCTCGACGGGCCAAGTCATATGTGATTTATGGCGAAGGCAATGAGGTATACCGACGAAGCCCGACCGGGGTCTTGCAGCGTTGTATCACCATAGAAGAAGGCCGAAAACTCCTCGAGGACATACACTCGGGGGCTTGCGGCCACCATGCTGCTCCACGGACCCTCGTAGGAAACGCCTTTCGACAAGGTTTCTACTGGCCAACGGCTGTGGCAGATGCCATCGAGCTCGTACGTTCATGTCATGGGTGCCAATTCTACGCCAAACAGATGCATCTGCCCGCCCACGCTCTTCAGATGATCCCCATCACCTGGCCGTTTGCGGTATGGGGGCTTGATTTAGTGGGACCACTACAAAAGGCGAAAGGGGGTTACACCCACTTGCTCGTGGCCGTTGACAAATTCTCCAAATGGATTGAGGCTCGACCCATCACCAATATCCGCTCCGAACAAGCCGTCCTCTTCTTCACCGACATCATACACCGATTCGGAATCCCTAACGTGATCATCACCGACAACGGCACCCAGTTCACCGGCAAAAAGTTATTGGACTTCTGCGATCAGCATCACATCCGTGTGAACTTCTGCGATCAGCATCACATCCGTGTGAACTTCTGCGATCAGCATCACATCCGGTCTTATGGAGTTTGAGGACGACGCCAAGCCGGGCCACCAAATACACCCCGTTCTTCATGGTCTACGGTTCTGAGGTCGTGCTCCCAACGGACCTCGAGTATGGATCTCCTCGACTCAAGGCATACAACAAGCAGTCGAATAAGGAAGCTCAAGAGAACGCGGTCGACTAGCTTGAGGAGGCTCGAGACATGGCCCTCCTCAACTCTGCCAGATACCAGCAGAAGCTTCAACGCTACCACGACAAACACGTACGCAAGAGGGACTTAAACGTGGGCAACCTTGTCCTACGACGACGGCAGAGCAACCAAGGATGTCACAAGCTGACCCCGCCATGGGAAGGCCCGTACGTGGTGGCCGAGGTCTTGAAGCCAGGAACATACAAGTTAGCGGACGAGAAGGGGGCGGTCTTCACCAACGCTTGGAACATCGAACGGCTACGTCGATTCTACCCCTAGAAGTTCAAAACTTATGTTCTTACGTATATTTTGTACCAAGACCCTGTAAACGAATGTATGAATAGATGAAGTCCTTCCCTCGAGCATCCAACTTCTTTTCGTACTAAGGCTTTACAAGTCATGATCTCGACGATAGAAGGGGGTGCCGACTATGACCCATCATAGTCAACACCCCCCTCGGGGGCTACTAGGGGGACGACCCCACCCCAAACGTCGAAAAAGCCAAGAAATTTTCTTTTCTTACTTAGTAAACCTTGCACGACTCGAGTAGCCAAGGCACCTCGAGCCCCTCAAAGGCTGAGGGACAACGAGCCTGAGAACTCCTACGCCCCCGGGCTACGGAAACTCTACTCACTTCCTTACCCTTGAGGTGATCGAGGTTGTTTTTGACGAAAGATCAAACAAGGAATACAAACGTAGGAATAAGGAGGAATAAAAGAACCTCGAGCGGAAAGCCAAATAAACATTCAACAATTACAAAAAGATACTGTGTCGCTTAAAAACAGAGTTAACAAAGTATTATACAAGGGGCCCCGGGCACCATGAGCAGGCTCGCAGGCCTTAGTCCATGGTATGGTCCTCACCACCCTCGCCTCCGCCCGAACTAGTCTCCGGAGGAAGCACCTCAGGCTCGAATAGCTTGGCCAGTCTGTCTCCAGGAGCCTCCGCGTTGTCGATTATGGCGTGGAGCCTCTCTTCGTTCTCCGCGTCGGTCTTGGAGATGTCGGTGACGAAGCCGTGGGACACCACCTCCATGTCATAGGAGAAGCCCGAGCAGACAACTGCCATCGCCCGCTTCACCCCGATGTGGAGGGCGTCCCGCACTCGGTCTCTCAGCGTCACGCCCAAGTAGCACAGTTGGTCGACCAGTGCGTTGCCTCGAGCTCCCTCCCTCGACTCGTCCATAGGCTCGACCTCCCACGAGGTCGAGAGGTCGCTTATCGCCGTCCGCACGCGACGGTTCAAGGCAACCTCCGCCTCGAGCTGGGCCTTAGCATTATGGGCCTCGACTTGAGCGGCTAGGAGTTCGTCCTTAAGCCCTGTAAACGCCAATTCAAGAAGCTTTAGGAAAAAAACCAAGCACACCTAGAAAAAGTAACCCGGCAAAGGAAACATACCTCGAACGCTCTCTTCCAGGGCCGTGTTCTCACCGACCAATCTGGTGTTGGCCCTGTTGATCTCTCTGTTGGAACACGCCAGCTCAGTATTGGCAACGCGGAGATCTTCGATCACCTTGCCAGCCTGAGCAATGGCCCCGCTCTTCTCCAGCAATTCTCCCTTCAGACGCTCAACATCGTCAGAGAGACTGCGGGATCGAGCCCGCTCCGCCTCGAGGTCTTCGAGGGCCTTCTTCTTTACGTCCTCGGCGGTACTCCTGGCGACCTCACTATCCACATACGCCACCTTCATCTTCTGGAAGGAATCGCGGAGGGAGTCCAGGTCGGTCTTGAGAAGGCCCTTCTCCTTGTCCAGATCCGCAATAACGTTCTTGTAGGACAGGGCCTCCTCCCGGGCTCTGGATGCAGCCTCCTCGACCGTCAGAGCCCGCTCCCGTAGCAGCGTCGTCTCCTCCTCCGCCTTCTTCGAGGCCTCTCGAGCCTCTGCCAAGGCAGCCTCCCACGCCTTCTTCTCCTCCCCGAGCGCTATGAGATCTTTATAGGCCTTAAGGAGTTTCTCCTGCGACTCGAGGAGTTGATCCTTGAGGACGGGGAGCTGCTCCCAGCCGCCTCGTGTGGCATGGATGAAGCTCGATTTAATGCGGGAGGTCTCTTTCATATCCTGCGAGCCGGTGGACAAACAGTTAGAGCACAAAACCAAAAGGCTCCACGAAGACCAAAGATCGAAAAACACTTACAAAATAAGCAGGCCCGAGCCCGTTGTTGATGATGTCCGACAGGAGCCCCACCACGTGCTTCATCCAAAGGCGGAGCTCCTCGACATGCTCCCACTTCTCGGCCTCCTTCTTGTCGTCGAGGAAGATATTGGGCTCGGACGGGTCGGTGGAAGCTCGGATACGAATCCGATCGGGACACCAGTTCTCCATCTCCCGATCAGCCCATGCCTTGACGCCGCGAATAAGGTTCTCGACGGTCTCGAGGGAACCCCCGTGGCGCAAGAACAGGTCGACGAGGCAAGGGAACCGCCCGTCGTCGTCCACCATCTTCCAGGTACCGTCCTTGCTCCCTGACGACCCAATCTCAACCTCCTCAGAGGGAAAGTGGTCCTCCCACGCTCGACGCTCCCGGAGGAACCCTGGGGCGATCCCGTCCATGCCGTAGATCATCCTCTTGATCTCGGACTCGGGATCGGTGGGGGTGCGCATCATGCAGGCGAGCGCCACCACTCCGTCCGCTCGCCTCGACTCTGCTCGGATCGCGGCAGGCGCCCCCGGGAGGAGCCACGCTGGGGTGGGAGGGCCGTACACCGGCAAATTTTCCTCCTGATCGCCGGGCTCTTGCGGCGCCAGTGGCGCCGGTTGGGCCAAACCTTGAGACGGGGGCTCGAGTGGCTCGTCCTCTTGGCCCCCCTGCTGTTGCTGCTCCTGCTGCTGCTGCTCCTCCTCCTGCTGATGCTGCAGCAGCAGCTGCTGCTCCTCCGACTGGGGTTGTTGTTGCTGCTGCTGCTCTGACGGCCGCGTCACCTCGCGCTCCCGCTCCTCCTCCTCGAGAGCTCGAAGGCCAGCAGGCCAGGGAGTCCGTCCCGCGACGTGGGAGGTCGACGTTTCCTCCTCCATAGGGCGGGCACCCCCAGACGCTTCGTTACCGTCAGACGTATCGCTGATGGTGATGGGTTCCACCTCGACCGCCAATCGAGGGGGCTCGGGGGCTCCCTCTGACGTTTGCGTCTGGGGCGCCTCACCACAAGTCGGTGGCGACGGGGTAGGCACGGGACAAGGCGGAGCCCTCTCGACGCCGGCTGGAGGTTGGGAGTCGGAGGAGCCTACAAAACAAAGGGTAAAGGTCAGACGCTATAGTAACCTACACAAGAACATCACAAGGCCCAGAAATAAACTACGAACCTGGTTCCTTGGAGGCGGCTCCCGTTTTGAGCCTCTTTGCCATGGACGGCTGGGCCTGCTCGAGGGTCCGCTTTAGCCTGAGAAAGAAAAATTGGCATATGAGGAAATGCAGAGGAGCAGGAAGACAAAAGCCACAACATCGAAAAGGCTTACCCCACAGGGAGAACAGCTCGCCTCCCGCTGCCCCGACCGGTGGGCCTCGAGCCACCCCACGTCAAGGCTACAGGCCCCTCGAGGGCAGATGCTGGCCTAGGCACGTCAGTTCCCGCCTGGCGGGTGCCGGGACTGGCACTCCTGCGGCCGGCCTCTCCTTTCTCGGAGGCTGCGGCGCGGCCGCGAGTAAGTGGCCCCATCGCCTGGGGCCTAGCTTGACCGCCCTCTTTGGGCGCCGGGGGAGGACGCGGTGCGACCTGACCAGCCTTAGGGGCGGGGGGGGGTGTCGGCCCGAGGGCGGTGAGATCCGCTTGGACCTTCCTTTGGAGTCTCTGTCCGGGGGGCGTCAACGTCGCCTCGAGGCGGACCCTCGAGGATTCGATCGAGGCGTGATGCCATCCCCTTAGAGTCGTCACTGTCCTCGTCATCATCGTCGTCTTCGTCGCTGGGGGACTCCTCCTCAGGCTCTCCCCTCTGCCTGGATTTGGACCGACGCGCCTCTAAGGCTTGGCGGTCAAGGTTTTTCTTTTTCTCCCCCTTCTTCTTAGAGTCCTTGGCGGACTTCATCTTCTCGGTGGACCGGCGCCGCGCGTCGCGATCAACTTCGTCCTCCCTTACCGGGGGCCTCGAGGACCGGACGTCGATCCGCCCCTGCCAGAATAAAAGTGGACTTAGAAAAAAGGGAGGAAAAGGAACCCAGAATCAAGGCTACGCGCGAAGAAGAAAACATACCAGATCGACCGAGCCTTCGTCGGGCCTCATAGGGAAGCCGTTGACATACTCCGACTTAAAGTCACCGGCAATGGCCGCCCTGACCCAGGCAGCGACCTCGTCGTCCGCCAGAGCCACGTTGGACATCCGGCAAGCCTCGAGATCCTGGGACGAGACGCCCGGCCCCATCTAGTCCATCCTCAACGGTCGAGACATCAAGGGAAGGACCCTTCGACGATGGACGGCCGAGAGGACGAGAGCGGCGGACAGGCCTTCCAGGCGCAGCTTCTTCATGGCATCAAGGAGGGGGTCGAGCCGCGACTGGTGCTCCTGGACGACGCCGTACGTCTAGTTGTCCGGGCGCTCCGTGATCAGACGGCCCGTGTAGGCGGGGAAGAGACCGTCGTCGTTCCGCAGGTAGAACCACTGAGAGTCCCACCCAGCGTGGTTCGACGACAGCCCCACCGGGATGTACTCGCGCGGCCTTTCTGTCTTCTTCGTCTTCAATACCAGGTTGAGGCACCCGGCCCGCACGTGCTTCCTCACGCCGGTGGTTCCGGTGGGGCGTTGAAAAGCTCGCCCCTGTAGAGGTGGAGCCACAGATCCCAGTGGGGCATCATCCCCAGATAGCCCTCACACACCGCGGCGAAGACCGCCGCGACGGTGATGGCGTTTGGGGAGAAGTGCTGGAGCTCCACCCCATAGTGGAAGCAGAGGGCCCGCATGAAGCGGCTCGGGGGCGCGCCCAGGCCGTGGCGGTGGAACTTGGCGAACGACACCACGTAGCCCTCGGGCGGCTGGGGCTCCCTGTGACTCGCCGGCGGCGCGACCCACTCTGGCGACAATAGCGAGGTACGGCGGCGCAGCTGTCCCTCTTTCTCAAGCTCTAACAACCGGCGCTCCGTCATCGACGACGGGCGCTAGTCGTCGGCGGCGACGAGTCTTACAGGCGTGTGCGCGTGAGACGGCAAGAAGGCTAAGGCAAGAGTGAAGATGGGAGGCAGAAGAAAGAACGGCGGCGGTGCCACGGCGTATTTATAAGCCACGATCCGCTAACGGACAGATCTGAGAAATAAGGTAACGTCCCCCCATAAATGCGCCACCTGTCTCTTTCCCCTCACAGGCGGGACGCTCCGAATTCCACGCCGACGCAGTGTCGTAACGTCACCCACCTGAAAAGGCGCGCCCAACGGGCAAAAAGGTGAACCGCCACCTCCACTTCCTTCCTTTGTAAGCCAAGGGGCGTACACGCGAAAGCCTCGAGAGGTCGCAGGCTGGCCCAACGAAAGGGTTCGACAGCCGATCTCGAGCACCGGAGTCTGGGATCCCCAGTGAGCGGTCGAAGATCGAGGCCCGCCTCGAAGACTCGCTGGCGATGTCCAAGGTAGGGTCGAGACAGTCGAGAGGAATCCCCCCGACGGGAGGCATCGAGCCGCCGGACTCTATCGAATGAGACCGGTATCCCCGACCACGTCGACCCTGCTTTATGAGAACACCTCCGGGTTACAGCTGACCCCCTCGAAAAGGGCATAGGTTCTCACTTGGACTACCCGCTAGGAACTCAATCTGGGGTGGAAGACGCTCGCTCTATCGAGAGTACGTCGAAACCTCCACGCGAAACGAGCCAATCAGAACCTACCACCACTGGTGTCGATAGCGTTTCTGCAAACTAGGCAATATAACCCTCGAAGGAGTCAAAAACTCCTTCAAAGGCTCGGGGGCTACCCCCGCGGGGTCGCTCACGTTCCCCCACGGAAACTCGACCCAAGAGTAAAAGCCTCCACTCGAGCGCCAGCGCTCAAATGGAGACTCAGGGGCTACTGTCGAGGGTATCAATAAGGGGTACCCTCACCGGTGCACGTAACGAGACTATCCGTACGCAGGACGAGGCCCTCGTCTCGACGCTCTGGCCGTACATATACGCAGCCATCGACGACCGCAGCCTCGAAGATGGAAATAACGTCGAGCGAATCGATCAAGGGTCGAGTGCTAGCTGCCGTCGAATACGGAAACAGGCTCGAGAAAGTCGGGAAGCGTCGAGCGCAAGGACACTGTCCGCCGCCTGACGCACGCACGAGAGCCAGGGCATTTAATGCACCTACCATTTTCCCACCTAACACACTGGTCACGGAAAGCGTGATAGGGAACAGGCACCCGTCCCATCGTTCTTTTTGCAGCCTTCCCCACCGAACGACCCAGGTCGTGTCAGGACGCCAGAAACAAGGATGAAACGTCTAATCGGGACCCCCTCGAGACATCCAAGGTCAGCGCTCCGGATATCAGCACATTACACGGCGTCCGACCCTCGACCGAACATTCCTTCCTAGGGACGAGTTGGGCGTCGACTGAAAACACCGCAACTACCCCGCCGGATCTGCCGCCATAGCGTACAAGCGTGCGACCTCAGAACCAGCGCGAGGCGGCGTGCAGGGCAGAACGCAGGAGCACGCGTAATCATCACCAGGCTATCAAGATGGGACGGTGTCACAGAACCGACCAAATTATAAGAGTTCAAGTGCAGAAACGATCGTCAAACAATCAAGTTTCTAAACTTGAGCCCATATAATCCCGGTAGTCAATCGAAATCACGAAGGACTTCAAACCAACTCGCAACAAACCCAGATCGTAATAGTTCAACATAAATACAACGAATGTTACATAGTCATTCATTGCCGTCGAAGCGGCACCACATCGGAGTATTAAGTTATTACAACACTTGTTCGAAGTAGCGGAAGCAAAATAAGTACACACACTTGTTCAAAGTTCAGTTCACAAGTTTGTTACTGCCAGAGTCTAGATCATCCTCCCAAAAGCATCATAGACGAGAAGATTAGAGAACCGTGCCCAACGGTTAGTCCTCATCCCCAGCGGGATGGAGACAGGTCTTGCAGAAACCGTCATAGAAGATATCATCTGCAACAGGTGGGAATAAACCCTGAGTACGAGGATGTACTCAGCTAGACTTACCCGTCTAGTAAAACATAAAAGACACCAAGGATCATGCAAGGCTGAATTTTAAGTGGAGCTGGTTGACTCACCTCTTTGCCAAAAGCTTAACATACCACTAAGTCATTTTAAGAGCATCAGATTTATTTATCATCAGCCTACCACTAGATTAGCACCTGTACTACAACACATCACTTGATTATTCCAAACAATAATAACCATATCAATTTCATCATATGTTCTTCTTGCTATCATCATTATCATGAACCAAGTTTATTAGTGAATGCTACGTTTGCCGCTGCTCTGTCAAGTTCTCACTAACCGGGAGAGACGGCGATTTGAATCGAATTCCTATCCAGCTGGAGGTTTATTCCTAGCACTCACCCAAGCATCCCCTGCCGGAGAGCCAACGGGTCACCTTTGGTACAACTCAGGAATCGCGGCTCCGATCAGCGCCGCACTCCCAGGGCTACCACTCTGCCAGGGAGGTCAGGAATTTTAACTCACCTGCCTTTGGGCTTACGCCAATGGTCCCCCGCACACCGCACTTCCTCCGGTAGTGCGCACTTTATACTTGTCGGTCTTCCGGCCTGAGTCATACTCCTCGGCTTCGCGGTCAGAACGAGTTATCCGGCCAACTAAGTGTCAGGCATGCGTTCAACATGACAAGAGGACGTACAACGATCGGTCCTTAGCTGCCACAGACGGAGTCACTACAAACTTGCAAAACTCCGCCCGACTTAAATCAATTTAATCAGGTTCCATCCACGATAGCACATATAGACCATCGCGACCCGACACAACCCTATATCGCGCGGATGACAGAATATCACCCGACTTCTACCGGTTAAAGCATAACTAAGCTGCTACTCGGACCTAACTCTACAACCGGGGAGGGTAAGTTATCTGGACAAGGATAGGGTAGAATGCAGCAACATTTTCATCACAACTCCTATACGTAATGCATCAATAGATATAACGTATTAAGTAAACTTTTGAAAATAGAGGAGGCTTAGAATGCTCCGGGGCTTGCCTTTCACGAACGATGCCGGCTTGTGATGCGGGCACTCAACTTCTTCTTCGGGCTCCTTGAGTCCGGCTTGCTGGACCTCCACCTCCTGGCTGCCTTCCTGGCCTTCGGGGTTCGCTTGGAGCTCGAAGGAAACTGCCACGTCCGGTGCACCTATTGCATGCTCGATGAATGAGAAGGTGCACATGCTACAGATGAATGCTTAATAACACAAGCAACTCACTGGGCACTCATTTACGGAGTAAGAGTTATACTACTCACATGAATAAACAAGCTAACATAACCCAAAACCTATCATGGCACTAAAGCAGCAAACAACATAAAACAAGTATGCTCAGTAAATAAATCATAATTATAGATAGACAGGTCCAACAAACATGAGTAAGGACATTCTGGAAAGCTTAGGAAATTGTCTACCACTCATCTTTAAACATGACAGCAAGATTCAAATATTAAACTAGTCATTTTAACAAAGTTCCAGGTTCTGTCCCAGAAAAACAGAGAATCCCTATTTCTGGAACCCAACTTGGAACAGCTGTAACTTTTAAACTACTTGGCCAAATGACCTCAAATTTGAACCACAGTTAGTTCAACAAGTTTAGAACAACATTGTTTTATACAAGTTTCACAGAAAGTCAAATTATCATTAAGCAAAGTTAAAGTACTCACTTGCTGTCCAGACAGCATTTAACCGTATAGTTAATTATTTAATGACATGATCAAAACACACACCATGCCAACCATATGACTCATGAGCACAAACATATTACAAGGTCACCAGATCATCAGTTGAAAACCCCAAAACAATTACTTAACAAGGTATTTATTAATTAATTTTTGATAAGGCATATTTACAAGATATTAGTTAAAGTGCTCAGATAAATCTACAAAAATTACAGAGGCACAAGTATAACATCAGATCACCACCATAAAAATTTCAGGACCATTGCACATGCCAAATTAAAGATATGCATTTAACATGTATCAAGGCATTTATCTCATAAATTCATAGACATGACTTATATAGTGTCAAACAACAGATTTCAGATTATTTACATCTTAGGAATACCATAAACAAGTTTACCACCAAAATAGAGCACCAGCCTAAGCACCCATTATTTTATGTGATTTAATTAAAGAAACAAGCCATATTTCAAACACAAATCACATATCACAACTGCAGTGCTCCAAAAATCATGAAATAATTATCAGAGCATTCTAATGCCATGCAAAGACCACCATAAAAATTTCAGAGCAAACTAATCAGTAAAACCAGAGATATGCATTTATCCATAAATGACAAGATTAAATCCTTACTAAATAATTTCTCAGACAACATGATTCATTTTATATTTTTATTAAATACTAGCCATCTCAAGAAACAACACAAAATTTGTTTCACAAATTTTGGATCACTAGAACTAGAGATATGATTTTTACAAAATCAGCTCAAACTCTGATTTAAACAAAGGAGAAAGAGAGACTGACAGAGGGGACCCGCGCGTCAACGGACCCCACCTGCCAGTGACCCAGAAGCAGAGGCGCGGCTTGACCGCCGGAGATCTCGCCGACGGCGAGGTCTCGGCGCTGGCCGAGGGCACCATCGTGCTCCCCACTGCAATCCGCATCTAGCGGTACCCAAAACCCTAACTCTACCGAGCTCTAGGTACCTCGCCCTCGCGAATGGCGGCACGGCGGTGGTGCGCGGCCGACCGCCGGCGTCTCTGGCCGGAGACAGGACAGAAGAGAACGAGGACGAGCAACAGCAAGACCTAGCGAAGCTTTTGGGACAAGAATGAGAAGGAATGGTGGACTACAGAGCCCTGGCCACGACGCCGGTGGCCATGGCGGAACTCCGGCGAGGTAAGCTCGCGTCGGAGCAGGCAATGCGGGCTCACCGAGGCTCGGCAGTCGCAACCAGCTCGACGACGGTGGAGAGGAGAGGCTTGCGGAGCGCTGGACCGAGCTGCTTGGCCGGAGACACGGAGATGCGCGCGCGCGAGCTCGCCGAAGCAACGGCGGCGACGCGGAAACGACGACGCGCGCGAGAGAGAGAGAGGACACCGGGAGCGGAAATGGCTCTGTCCACGCGACCGGGGCGCCGGGGCGAGATGAAGGATGCGCGGAGGACTAACGGGCGGGGCCAACGGCGACGTACGGACGCCACGAGTCCAACACGCGGCACACCGGCGAGCTTCCCCTGACTGACGACGACGCGATTCAGTTTCCCCCGAGCCGACTGAAACTCGATTTTGCCCGACGATTTACTCCCTAATCACTCGATGATTTTGCTGGCTAATTGCTCCATGCTGGAGAGCTACACGAGTACTCCAACATTGCTTACAAGATCAAGGCTTGATTCGCTCTAGAATTCAAACGGGAAGGTGAAGAACACCCCCTCGAGCAAACTGCAAAGCCCCCAGGACTTAGAAAATTTTCTAAGTGTGGAAAACAGCCCCAAATCTGCCTTGTGGGCCACTTTTGAGCTATTTGTGATCATTTTCATGAGATGTCCATAAAACAACTTTTGTTCCTTATAAAATTTGCTACAACTTTGCTGTAGGAAGTTTTGACATGCAAACATTTTATGAAACACTTTTTAAAAGCCTAAGCAAAAGAGGTTTCTAGGGTCTATTTGAATAAGTATGACTTAAGTGATTATTTTGGAGAAGTGATCAACATGAACATTGTTCCCAAGATTGAGTTAAGCATAGATAAGCTATTTACCAAGGCATTAAGCACAAACACAAGCATTGTTCACTCAAACATAAGCATAGGAAACCTATTTAAGCCATTTAAAACACATTTTTGCAAAGGATGACATGTCTCAAGATAGATGATGATCATGGATGCTTTGAATAAAAGATGATGCTCATGCTATGCACATGTTTGATGCAACCATAACACTGGGGTGTTACAGCCCTCCCCCATTACAAAAATCTCGTCCCGAGATTTGAAAGCTTACTGATTTTCGAAGAAGGTTTTGTAAACTTCTTTTAAATAATCCTCCGTCTCCCAAGTGGCATCTTCTTCCCCGTGGTTGCTCCACAACACCTTGTAGAGTTTAACCACACGATTACGCGTTTCCCGTTCCTTGCGATCAAGAATCGCTACGGGTTTCTCCTCATACACCAAGTCTGACTTCAACTTGATATCTCGAATTTCCACTCGTTCCTCCGGTACACGAAGGCACTTCTTCAATTGTGATACGTGGAAAACAGGGAAGATAGCTCGAAGCGCAACTGGAAGTTGAACTTTGTATGCCACATTCCCTTTCTTTTTGAGAATCCGATAAGGTCCCACATAGCGAGGCGCAAGCTTTCGCTTGACTCCGAACCTTTGTACACCCTTCATCGGAGACACCTTGATGTACACATGGTCACCAACCGAATACTCAATCGGCTTCCTTCTCTTGTCGGCATAACTTTTCTGACGAGCTTGAGCAGCTTCCAGGTGTTGCTGGATAACACGGACTTTCTGCTCCGCTTCGTTCACGAAATCGATGCCGTAGTATCTTCGCTCTCCAGCTTCTACCCAGTTCAAAGGGGTTCGACACTTTCGACCGTACAAGGCTTCAAATGGAGCCATTTTGATACTCTCCTGATAACTGTTGTTGTAGGAGAACTCAGCTAATGGCAACCACTTGACCCAAGAACCTTTTGATGAGAGAGCACATGCCCTCAACATATCTTCAAGGATCTGGTTGACTCGTTCAGTTTGACCTGCTGTTTGGGGATGATAAGCAGAGCTGCGGACCAAGTGAGTACCAATCTGCTCATGAAGACATTCCCAAAAACGAGCAGTGAACTGTGGTCCACGATCAGATATGATTGTTCGAGGCACACCATACTGACGAACAATGTGCTCGAAATACAACTCCGCATACTGATGAGGACGATAATCAGTTCGGACTGGAATAAATCGAGCAACCTTGGTCAAACGATCTACAACCACCCAGATAGAGTCATAACCCTTAACAGAAGTTGGGAGTCCACTGATGAAATCCATGCTGACTTCTTCCCATTTCCAACCAGAAATTGACAAGGGTTGAAGCAAACCAGCTTTCATGTGAACAGCCTTCACGCGACAACAATTGTCACAGCGAGCGACGAAAGCCGCTATCTCCTTTTTCATCTTTGTCCACCAAAACAAAGGTTTCAGATCCTGATACATCTTGCTACTACCAGGATGGATAGACATTTTGGATGAATGAGCTTCAGATAAGATCTGATTTCGCAGCTCGCGGTCTTTTGGGACCACAAGTCGATCCTTGAACCAAAGAATTCCATTTTCATCAACCCGGAAATGCTTGGTTTCTTCTTCTTTCATCTTTCTCTTGATATGGTAGATGCCTACATCTGTCTGCTGCAATTCGATGACTCGATTGCGAATGGTACTTTCCAGAGAAATCTGGTTGAGCACAAGTGGATGCATAAGATGTGACAACAACGGATCTTCTACTCGGATTGAGTGACAATGCGCTTTCCGACTCAAGGCATCCGCCACCACGTTTGCCTTGCCCGGATGATAGTGCACTTGGAGATTATAGTCTTTAATCAACTCAAGCCACCTTCGCTGCCGCATGTTCAGTTCAGGTTGAGTGAAGATATACTTGAGGCTCTTATGATCGGTGTAGATATTACACAGATTACCCAGCAGATAATGCCTCCAGATTTTTAAAGCATGCACAACTGCTGCCAATTCTAAGTCATGAGTGGGGTAATTGACCTCATGCTTTCGAAGTTGGCGCGAGGCATACGTGATGACACGACCTTCCTGCATCAACACACAACCTAAACCAATGCCGGATGCGTCACAAAAGACATCGAAAGGCTTCTCGATATCAGGTTGAGCTAGGACAGGAGCTGATGTCAACAGTGTCCTTAGCTTGTGGAATGCCTCTTCACACTCAGGTGTCCACACAAACTTTTCATCTTTCTGAAGTAGACGAGTCATAGGCTTGGATATTTTGGAGAACTCCAGAATAAATCGACGGTAATACCCAGCCAGACCGAGAAAACTCCGAACCTCGTGTACCGAAGTTGGAACTTTCCAATCCAGTACCTCTTGCACCTTAGCCGGATCTACTGATATGCCTTCTTCAGATAAGACATGGCCCAAGAAAGGTACTTTCTTTAGCCAAAACTCGCATTTGCTAAACTTAGCATAAAGCTGATGTTCGCGCAAACGCGACAACACTACACGCAGATGCTCAGCATGCTCCTCTTCATTGCAAGAATATACCAAGATATCATCAATGAAGACCACTACAAACTTGTCCAATTCGGGCATGAACACCAAATTCATAAGATACATGAAATGAGCAGGTGCATTCGTAAGCCCGAAGGACATGACAAGGTACTCATACAACCCATACCTCGTCGAGAAAGCCGTCTTAGGTATATCTTCGAGACGGATCTTGATTTGATGGTACCCAGATCGCAAATCAATCTTGGAGAATACCTTAGCTTTAGACAACTGATCAAACAGGATGTCAATGCGAGGGAGAGGGTATTTGTTCTTGATTGTCACCGCATTTAGGGGACGATAGTCCACACACATGCGCAAAGATTGATCTTTCTTCTTCACAAAGATAGCCGGACAACCCCAGGGAGAAGAACTAGGACGAATAAGACCCTTCTGCAACAACTCATTTAGTTGGGTCTTAAGCCCAGCTAATTCATTGGGCGGCATCCTATAAGGTCTTCTAGAGATCGGAGCGGTGCCTGGAATCAATTCAATTTTAAACTCCACATCCCGATCCGGAGGAAGCCCGGGTAGATCATCAGGAAAGACATCCGGAAACTCACACACCACCGGAATATCCTGAATAGCCTTAGAGGTAACTGCATTCACAGTGCTACGGATTTGAATATCACGAGGAAGTTGCACTAGAAATGCCTCCTTGGTATCTGGGTCTTTCAACATCACTACGCGAGTGGTGGTGTCAATAAGAACTCCATTACCACTCATCCACTTCATCCCCAGAATTACATCTATGCCCACACCGGGTAAAACAACCAGATCAGCAAGAAACTGACGGCCTCCTATATCCAGAGTTTCCCCCAAAACCACTTGATTGGTGGAACTATCATTTCCCGCAGCACTAATACAATAACTGCCCTTATCAAGTGTGATGGTCTTGATGCTATGCTTAGATATAAATTCAGAACTCACAAAAGAATGCGATGCTCCAGAATCAAAAAGCACGAGTGCATCATGTTGATTGACCAGAAACTTACCAGCCGTGACTACCTCACCAGCAGGGATTGCCTCCACAGTGGTGTAATGAACACGCCCCTGACGGACGTTCCCCTGGTTGCCCTTCTTTGGCGGGTAAGGACAGTTGCTCTGCCAATGCCCGGTCTGATTGCAGTTCCAGCACGGACGGTTGGCAGGTGGAGTCTTGGCATAGTTGGGCCCCGTGTTGCCCCTAGGAAGAGCAATAGAGTACCCCTTGCGAAAACCCGTCTTTGCCTGATTCTTCTTCATCGGAGGGCGGTATCGCTGGTTGGGGGTTGGAGCACGGAATGGTGGCTTAGCTGCCACTGGAGCCTTGGACTGAGATGATCCTGCCCCGGCCTCAAAAGCCCTCTTGCGAGTCTTGGTCGCAGTGTACACAGTGTTATAATTCTCTTGAGTAAGAGCATCACTGACAAACTCATTGAAAGTTGCACACTTAGTGCGGCCCATAGTCTTCAGCAATTTGGGACCCAAACCCCGCTTGAAACTAGCGATCTTTTTCGTCTCCGTGTCCACAAACTCAGGAGCATACCTAGACAAGTGATTGAAAGCATGCAAATACTCCTTCCGAGTCTTGTTGCCCTGAGTCAGCTGCATGAACTCGGTGTGCTTCATCTCCATAACACCCGGAGGAATGAAATGCCCTTTGAACGCCTCACGGAAAAGATTCCAATCAATCACCGTGTCAGGCGGTAGAGCTTCCCGGTACTGATTCCACCAGATGCCTGCCGGCCCTTGCAGTTGATGAGCGGCATACTCCGCCTTCAAACCTTCAGTCAAACGGAGTAGGCGAAACTTTTGTTCCACCGTATTCAGCCACTCTTCAGCTTGAAGGGGTTCTTCAGCTTCTCTGAAAGGTGGGGGCTTCGTATCCATGAAGTCCTTGAAACTACTATACTGGTTAGGAGCTGGCCCTTCCTGTGCATTACGGCCACCCTGATTTGCCATCCGATTGATGGTCTCAGTGAGCATCCTCTGATTTTCCACCATCATTTGCATCAGCTCAGCTGGATTTGGTAGTGGAGGAGGAGGTGGTGGATTCATGTTTGCACATTGTTCCGCACCTCGGGTGCCACGAGACATCTGAAAAGACACAGTCAGTGAGCATTGATGATGACAAGATTTGCTGTAGAAGAACTTATATTCATGCCTGAAAGCATTCGAGAGAATAGCTTTACAGAAAGGCACAACAATTCCATTCCACAAAACAACATCACCAATCCAACACACGACATAGATATCCGCAATACGCACCACAACGGAAAACATCGACATAACATAACGATCATAAAGACTGCACATAGGGTCCATGAAGTTATTACACCCTTACAGTACATGCCATGGGTCAAGGTCAAAGTTTCGGATTACAACATGGTTACAAAAGCACCACAGCGACTGGCATACAACAAAAGATCTTGGCAGCAACTACTCACTACTCCCTACACTCCAGGCTCGTCGTCCGAATCAGCGTCGAAGATCGCCTCTCCATCCTCGTCGCTAACCGGCTCCAGCTCCTCGTCCTCCACGTCCTCGTGTAAAGGTGGTGCAGCCGCTGCTGGTCCATCAACCTCCATACCATCATCATCGGCCACAATCACCTGAGGTCCCACCTCTGGATACACGGGTATAGGGCGAGGAATAGGGTGTAGCAAGTTGTTGAGACGGTGAATCTCCACAAGACCAGCCTCAATCTGACCCTGTAGATAGTTCTCCCGCTCAAGCGACTGAACTCGGTGCATCTCCCATGCTCGGCGCCTGTTCTCCGACACACGGAGTGCAGTATCCCTCTCACGGGTGAGCTGCACCAAGCGCTCCTGCAAAGTCTCCCTCTCTCGAGCTAACTGGCTCATCTGATCCTGCTTATGATCTCTCTCTCTAATGGCCTTCACCCACTGCTGTCTACGGTACTCCGCTATGTCCTCCCAGTCATTGCGGTCCTTCTGAGTTTGCTCCAGGAGTCTAGCTTGCTTGCGAAACTTGCGAGCACGCTTTTCAGCCTTCCGCTGCATCTCCTGGGCCCTGCGAACAGCCACCATCACCTGTGCATAGGTGCCCTCTCGCTGACTGATCAGCTTGAGTACAGCCATCATAGCACTCATAGCAGGACTAGTGCTCTCAGCTCTCTCTCCTCTACCTCGAACCAAAGCACAACCATCAGCCTGTTTCCACTCCGCGGCTGCTGGGTCAGCACTAGGAATGGAGGCCGCTGGTCCTCCCGTCAGCTCGTCACCACACCTCTGACATATATCTAGCAGGATAGTCTGGGCCGCAACCTGAGCTGCCTCCCAGGGAGTCTGCCCATCTGAGCTGCACGTCCAGCCTGTCCATGCAGGCTTGTCCCCATGTGGAGGGACAACTCCCTGCACACCAAACCACTGGATCCCTCCTGTGCTCTCCATCTCCCACCAAGAATACTGAGGTGGCTCAGTGTACCCAACAGTCCGTAACACTCTCCAGAGCAGGGTAGGAGTGCCAAACTCGTGCAAGAAAGTGTCACTGGGACGAGGTGAGGCGGGTGCGTCCATCTGTGGAAAGGAATAGGAATACCATGGGTAAAAGAGGATTAGTGGAAGCACATTTATTTATTTAAAAAGGGACGAAATTGTAAGGGAAGGAGCAGACAGAATGTATGTATGAATGCGACATGATGCATGCACGAACCGTACGTCCTCACAAACTTAGAAAATTAATATTCTAACGGATATACGGTGGCATACATTCGTCTCTTGATACGGTAACTATCGGTTTACACGTGCGCTGTTAGAGTACCTGCAGAAAACTTCATTTCAGCCCAACAGTTCCAAATATATATCACTCAAGAAAGCAGTAGACTAAGTGCACATTGCTTGGACATGCCCAACATGTCCCAACAATGACACCACCACTACCCGAGAAATTAAATACTCCCCAATTAAGTTTCTTTCGTGGCTCCATGGTTTCGACATGTGACCACTCCAGAAAACCACCGCGAACACTCCCCTAGACCGCCGTTTGGACGATCATGCTCTCACAGCTCACACTTACCTGAGCGTAGGTGCGACGTTGCATAATTTAAATCTAGCGACATATGTGGCTAATTCACATATGAAGGCTACCTCCACCATTAGACCACAGGGTAGCATAGTGCGGTCATCACACATCCATACCTGAGTACTGCCGGAGATGCATAAATAAAACCCCCCAAGTCAGTACTTACATAGCCACCTAGAGTCCTTATATGGGCAAGGAGGATTCGACCACTGGCATAACTTAATTATTTGTTTTACACCATTTTATTTCAAAATTCTTTTGTTTTAAATACACAAACGCTGCATTTATAATGCTGAACTTGCTCCGATGCCAGCTGTCACAGAACCGACCAAATTATAAGAGTTCAAGTGCAGAAACGATCGTCAAACAATCAAGTTTCTAAACTTGAGCCCATATAATCCCGGTAGTCAATCGAAATCACGAAGGACTTCAAACCAACTCGCAACAAACCCAGATCGTAATAGTTCAACATAAATACAACGAATGTTACATAGTCATTCATTGCCGTCGAAGCGGCACCACATCGGAGTATTAAGTTATTACAACACTTGTTCGAAGTAGCGGAAGCAAAATAAGTACACACACTTGTTCAAAGTTCAGTTCACAAGTTTGTTACTGCCAGAGTCTAGATCATCCTCCCAAAAGCATCATAGACGAGAAGATTAGAGAACCGTGCCCAACGGTTAGTCCTCATCCCCAGCGGGATGGAGACAGGTCTTGCAGAAACCGTCATAGAAGATATCATCTGCAACAGGTGGGAATAAACCCTGAGTACGAGGATGTACTCAGCTAGACTTACCCGTCTAGTAAAACATAAAAGACACCAAGGATCATGCAAGGCTGAATTTTAAGTGGAGCTGGTTGACTCACCTCTTTGCCAAAAGCTTAACTTACCACTAAGTCATTTTAAGAGCATCAGATTTATTTATCATCAGCCTACCACTAGATTAGCACCTGTACTACAACACATCACTTGATTATTCCAAACAATAATAACCATATCAATTTCATCATATGTTCTTCTTGCTATCATCATTATCATGAACCAAGTTTATTAGTGAATGCTACGTTTGCCGCTGCTCTGTCAAGTTCTCACTAACCGGGAGAGACGGCGATTCGAATCGAATTCCTATCCAGCTGGAGGTTTATTCCTAGCACTCACCCAAGCATCCCCTGCCGGAGAGCCAACGGGTCACCTTTGGTACAACTCAGGAATCGCGGCTCCGATCAGCGCCGCACTCCTAGGGCTACCACTCTGCCAGGGAGGTCAGGAATTTTAACTCACCTGCCTTTGGGCTTACGCCAATGGTCCCCCGCACACCGCACTTCCTCCGGTAGTGCGCACTTTATACTTGCCGGTCTTCCGGCCTGAGTCATACTACTCGGCTTCGCGGTCGAAACGAGTTATCCGGCCAACTAAGTGTCAGGCATGCGTTCAACATGACAAGAGGACGTACAACGATCGGTCCTTAGCTGCCACAGACGGAGTCACTACAAACTTGCAAAACTCCGCCCGGCTTAAATCAATTTAATCAGGTTCCATCCACGATAGCACATATAGACCATCGCGACCCGACACAACCCTATATCGCGCGGATGACAGAATATCACCCGACTTCTACCGGTTAAAGCATAACTAAGCTGCTACTCGGACCTAACTCTACAACCGGGGAGGGTAAGTTATCTGGACAAGGATAGGGTAGAATGCAGCAACATTTTCATCACAACTCCTATACGTAATGCATCAATAGATATAACGTATTAAGTAAACTTTTGAAAATAGAGGAGGCTTAGAATGCTCCGGGGCTTGCCTTTCACGAACGATGCCGGCTCGTGATGCGGGCACTCAACTTCTTCTTCGGGCTCCTTGAGTCCGGCTTGCTGGACCTCCACCTCCTGGCTGCCTTCCTGGCCTTCGGGGTTCGCTTGGAGCTCGAAGGAAACTGCCACGTCCGGTGCACCTATTGCATGCTCGATGAATGAGAAGGTGCACATGCTACAGATGAATGCTTAATAACACAAGCAACTCACTGGGCACTCATTTACGGAGTAAGAGTTATACTACTCACATGAATAAACAAGCTAACATAACCCAAAACCTATCATGGCACTAAAGCAGCAAACAACATAAAACAAGTATGCTCAGTAAATAAATCATAATTATAGATAGACAGGTCCAACAAACATGAGTAAGGACATTCTGGAAAGCTTAGGAAATTGTCTACAACTCATCTTTAAACATGACAGCAAGATTCAAACATTAAACTAGTCATTTTAACAAAGTTCCAGGTTCTGTCCCAGAAAAACAGAGAATCCCTATTTCTGGAACCCAACTTGGAACAGCTATAACTTTTAAACTACTTGGCCAAATGACCTCAAATTTGAACCACAGTTAGTTCAACAAGTTTAGAACAACTTTGTTTTATACAAGTTTCACAGAAAGTCAAATTATCATTAAGCAAAGTTAAAGTACTCACTTGCTGTCCAGACAGCATTTAACCCTATAGTTAATTATTTAATGACATGATCAAAACACACACCATGCCAACCATATGACTCATGAGCACAAACATATTACAAGGTCACCAGATCATCAGTTGAAAACCCCAAAACAATTACTTAACAAGGTATTTATTAATTAATTTTTGATAAGGCATATTTACAAGATATTAGTTAAAGTGCTCAGAAAAATCTACAAAAATTACAGAGGCACAAGTATAACATCAGATCACCACCATAAAAATTTCAGGACCATTGCACATGCCAAATTAAAGATATGCATTTAACATGTATCAAGGCATTTATCTCATAAATTCATAGACATGACTTATATAGTGTCAAACAACAGATTTCAGATTATTTACATCTTAGGAATACCATAAACAAGTTTACCACCAAAATAGAGCACCAGCCTAAGCACCCATTATTTTATGTGATTTAATTAAAGAAACAAGCCATATTTCAAACACAAATCACATATCACAACTGCAATGCTCCAAAAATCATGAAATAATTATCAGAGCATTCTAATGCCATGCAAAGACCACCATAAAAATTTCAGAGCAAACTAATCAGTAAAACCAGAGATATGCATTTATCCATAAATGACAAGATTAAATCCTTAATAAATAATTTCTCAGACAACATGATTCATTTTATATTTTTATTAAATACTAGCCATCTCAAGAAACAACACAAAATTTGTTTCACAAATTTTGGATCACTAGAACTAGAGATATGATTTTTACAAAATCAGCTCAAACTCTGATTTAAACAAAGGAGAAAGAGAGACTGACAGAGGGGACCCGCGCGTCAACGGACCCCACCTGCCAGTGACCCAGAAGCAGAGGCGCGGCTTGACCGCCGGAGATCTCGCCGACGGCGAGGTCTCGGTGCTGGCCGAGGGCACCATCGTGCTCCCCACTGCAATCCGCATCTAGCGGTACCCAAAACCCTAACTCTACCGAGCTCTAGGTACCTCGCCCTCGCGAATGGCGGCACGGCGGTGGTGCGCGGCCGACCGCCGGCGTCTCTGGCCGGAGACAGGGCAGAAGAGAACGAGGACGAGCAACAGCAAGACCTAGCGAAGCTTTTGTGACAAGAATGAGAAGGAATGGTGGACTACAGAGCCCTGGCCACGACGCCGGTGGCCATGGCAGAACTCCGGCGAGGTAAGCTCGCGTCGGAGCAGGCAATGCGGGCTCAGCGAGGCTCGGCAGTCGCAACCAGCTCGACGACGGTGGAGAGGAGAGGCTTGCGGAGCGCTGGACCGAGCTGCTTGGCCGGAGACACGGAGATGCGCGCGCGCGAGCTCGCCGAAGCAACGGCGGCGACGCGGAAACGACGACGCGCGAGAGAGAGAGAGAGGACACCGGGAGCGGAAATGGCTCTGTCCACGCGACCGGGGCGCCGGGGCGAGATGAAGGACGCGCGGAGGACTGACGGGCGGGGCCAACGGCGACGTACGGACGCCACGAGTCCAACACGCGGCACACCGGCGAGCTTCCCCTGACTGACGACGACGCGATTCAGTTTCCCCCGAGCCGACTGAAACTCGATTTTGCCCGACGATTTACTCCCTAATCACTCGATGATTTTGCTGGCTAATTGCTCCATGCTGGAGAGCTACACGAGTACTCCAACATTGCTTACAAGATCAAGGCTTGATTCGCTCTAGAATTCAAACGGGAAGGTGAAGAACACCCCCTCGAGCAAACTGCAAAGCCCCCAAGACTTAGAAAATTTTCTAAGTGTGGAAAACAGCCCCAAATCTGCCTTGTGGGCCACTTTGAGCTATTTGTGGTCATTTTCATGAGATGGCCATAAAACAACTTTTGTTCCTTATAAAATTTGCTACAACTTTGCTGTAGGAAGTTTTGACATGCAAACATTTTATGAAACACTTTTTAAAAGCCTAAGCAAAAGAGGTTTCTAGGGTCTATTTGAATAAGTATGACTTAAGTGATTATTTTGGAGAAGTGATCAACATGAACATTGTTCCCAAGATTGAGTTAAGCATAGATAAGCTATTTACCAACGCATTAAGCACAAACACAAGCATTGTTCACTCAAACATAAGCATAGGAAACCTATTTAAGCCATTTAAAACACATTTTTGCAAAGGATGACATGTCTCAAGATAGATGATGATCATGGATGCTTTGAATAAAAGATGATGCTCATGCTATGCACATGTTTGATGCAACCATAACACTGGGGTGTTACAGATGGCTCGAGGCCATGCCATACGGAAGCCTCGAGTAGGTCAGCGCTCCATGCTGCTATCGACCCCTACTCTTACATCTACGCATGTACCCTAGGTCTCTCCTTGGAGCTATAAAAGGAGGGACTCAGGAATAGAACGGACAGGAACACGACGCCCATACGCAGTAGCACACACACACACACTCCATACCACGCTTGTATTCGCCCCTGTACAAGCACTTAGGTGCAAGATAATACAAACTCTCTCCCCCCCGCTAGACGTAGGGCCTTCTCTTGCCCGAACCAGGATAAATCTTTGTGTCTTCTTGCATCACCATCTGGGAAAGGGAGCACGCATACAAATTCACTCGTTGGTGTGACCTCCCGTGGGGAAAACACCGACACATCTCGTCTAATCTTATACCGTGATGCCTTACATACTAGACATGCATCCAAATTCTCGTATTCCTCCCCACGGTAGAGGATGCAGTCATTAGGACATGCGTGTATCTTCTGGATTTCTAATCCCAAAGGGTAGACAACCTATTTTGCTTCATACGTAGTGGTGGGCAATTCGTTGCCTTTTGGAAGCATCTTTTTTATGATCTTCAATAACTGCCCAAATGCCTTGTTAGATGTACCATACTTTGCATTCCATTGCAGCAATTCTAGTGTGGTACCCAGCTTTTTTTTTGCCCGTCTTCAGCGGTGGGATATAGCGATTTCCTGTGGTCCTCTAGCATGCGCTCGAACTTGGCTTTCTCTTTATCACTTTCACATTTTCTTTGTGCATCACGGATGGCATCACCAAAAGCATCATCACCCCGATCATCTTCAGCCGCCACCTCTTCTTCATTATCTCCCCCCATTGCAACATCATTGAAGCCACCGTACTGAGCAATAATATTGGCATGATCCAATTCTTCTTCTTCTTCTTCACCTTCGTCCATTATAATCCCGCTTTCTCCATGTTTGGTCCAACAAATATAGTTTGGTATGAAACCAGACTTTAATAAGTGTGAATGAAGAGTTCTTGAGTTAGAATATTCCGTCAAATTCTTGCACACGGCACATGGACAACACATGAAACCGTCACTCTTATTTGACTCGACCACACTTAAGAAATAGTGCACACCATTAATGAACTCTTCAGAGCGCCGATCGGCATTATACATCCAATTATGTGTTACCATCTGCATTAAATATAACATATTTAATATGAAAACCATGCACACATATAGTTTCTCATCTTATTGCACAACATGTCTAAGATACATAGTTGATTAATTTAGGAAAGCTTGGCTACAACAAATACAATCGCAACTAGCACTAAAAAAAACTAAAATGCACTTAAGCAACATAATTAGTTCGTGTCCGATCCTAACTATAATAGATAGATCATTCGCTTGATCAACATCATTGACCTCCTTTCGTCGGCTCACTGCCTCACCACCTTCAGCCTCAACCACCTGTGCAAAAGATTTCTTAATGTGTTCAATGTATTCTTCCTCCCAGTACCAACCTGTACATCCGCCGGTACCATCCCACTAAAATTGAAAGAGAGAATCAAAAGTTTAATTAATAACATTTTAAAAAATATGCACATATATAAGCAAATGTCAGGAAATAACTCACATTACGATCTGGACACTTGTAGAATATACGACCCTTGTTTACTCCCTCTTTCGACACTTTGTACTCCATCAAAATCTTCTGCCCACAATTGCCACAAGTAATGAGAGGGAGTTCCAGACAGTATCGCTTTTGAACCCGTTGAGAGACCGAAGACCCAGTCACGGTTACCATCTACTATCCATACTCAATTTTTAAACAATTATAAATTCCACATTTACTAGTAAACATGTATGATACAATGGACATTATATGTAGTAATAAAAATAAATCAAGTGATATTAACAAACCAATTAATTTGAACTATCCTACTTTCTAAGATCATAAAAATATACTATAATTCATTATTGCAAACTACATTAATACTAGGTCAACCATGAAATATGATATATATATATGGATACTAATTCATGTGAATGATTCAAAATAACAACGTGGATTTGAGCTAAAAATAATGGGAACATCACAAGCCAAAAACAACATGAAAAAGACAAGAAAGACAAAAGTTAGTCACCTCCAAACATGAAGAAACGATGATGGAGTCGAAGAAGATCAACAATGGGTGTCGGAGACGAAGAACAAATGAGGAAGAAGAAGCTCCAAGAACAACAATGTTGAATGGTGCTCTCGGTTTCAAATGGGCAGAGAGGAGGAGTGATCCGGCCTATAAACCGGACATTTAGAACCGGTTCATAAACAAAACCGGTGCTAAAGGTTTTGCCTTGGCCCATGGCGCTGGCCGGTGCTAAAGGGGACCCTTTAGCACCGGTTGGTAACACGAACCGGTTCTAAAGGGTCTCTGCCCCGACAGCACCTGTCAGTAGCCGTTGGGCAGGACCCTTTAGCACTGGTTCATGTTACGAACCGGTGTTAAAGGGGTCTTTAACCCCGGGCCGCAAAATGGCCGAGGTTTTTGGCCATTTTGGGCATCGACCAATGCCTCATTCTGTAGTAGTGGGTTGAGGAGAACGACGATGGCGCGGCGCGCAACCTTGGTATACCTTGGATACCTCGGTCGCCGGAATGGTCCTCGGGTACTGGCAGTGGCTGCCGAACCCGCAAATTGGTCCTAGATAGTGTAACATAGTGATCTGTAACTCACTTGATCAGTGAGTGTGGTTTGTGTGGGGAATAACTCGCTAGCTAGTTAGAAATCGATTCGAACCGCCATCGCTCCTGGATAGTGAGCACTTGACATGAGCTTCGTCCTCGTAGTAAGGACTATGGAACACTTGGGTTATGATGATTAATGATTTATGAATGCTATGATGGGGTACCATCATATTACTACACTTGTTTGTAATAGTACAGGTGCAAACCTAGATAATAGGTAATGATATTATCAAACTTGAGCTAATTAAAAGAAGAAAGGTCTCTAGGCTATATTTTACTGGAATAATGCTTTTATGCAAAAAGTCTCAGCTACCCCACCATACAGCCTACATGATCCTTGAAGAGTCTTTATTTTGGTTTATGACGGGTAAGTCTAGCTGAGTGTTGACGGTCCTTAATGCTCACATTTAACCATCAACTAATCATGGAAAAGGATCCAAATGCAACCAACACCTAGACTTAGGGTTTTATCTGATAGAATTCCACGAGTTTTGGTGTTTGTCTATTTCTGCAGGGGGTTATCAGGAATTATGGAAGAAAGGCCCACACGTCGGGTTTACATAGAGATATTAACGTGCCGCGCAATTTTCTACCATCTAGAAGACTCCAGAAGCCACGGGAACGAACGGGAGGCCGATCCGGCTCGGAGGCAGGGCGCCCGGCCAACTCTCCTGGGCGCCCGCCCAGCTACAGTGTCCAATTCGGACCCGTTTCGCGTATTATGCTCCACCGACCTAATACTTCAAGGAAAACCACACGATCAATGTCGGTTTGATCCGACGGCCCAGATTCACTTGAAGGGACTATATAAGCAAGGCCCCCTGGCCCCTGGAGATCATACCTCTTCTACAGAATCTAAGTTAGGGTTTCAAGTCTTCATCCAAGTAGAGAGGATCCCTCTAGTTCTTCTAGTTCTACCTCTAGTTCATCTAGATCTAGTTCTAGTTCATCTAGTTCTAGTTCTAGTTCCTCTAGTTCTAGTTCTAGTTAGTTCTAGTTGTAATCTAGAAAATAGGGAGAGAGAAGAGGAGAGCGGAGGAGGAGGAGCCAGATCTGTCGGATCTTCCTCAACATTGTACTTTTGCAGCAACTGGTTCGTTCTTCATCGTTCTCCAGGTTCTTCAATTCATAATCCTGAGTTCTTTAATTACTTTCATTTACATTCAAGTTATTTATTGGATTCCCGCTTGCATCAAGTGCTCTAATCTTTGCAACATTAGAGTAGTAATTAATAGATTAGACGTGGTGTTTAGTCTTGCAATTACCTGGAATTGCACCCAATCCTGCGGATTGTTGTGGTAGCCCTAGGGTAGTGACAGCCCTAACGGTCGACGTATTCCGCCTTGTTCGGATCGGTGTTTGTAGGACCGTAGTCGGACCTTCCTAGCCCCCTTCTCATCTCTTTCTGTGGTTAGTGTTCTGATGTCCCGAAATAGATAATCTTGAAGTAATTCTTGATTCTTAGATCAACTAGAGAACTCTCAGGAAACTTCCTCTCTTCCCACCAAAAATAATCATATAGTTATCATTGGGCGATCTTGGATCTTAATTAGTACACTCACGTTCCCTGTGGAAAATCGATACTCTGGAATACAAGCTACATCGGTATCCGTGCGCTTGCGGATTTTTCTGTTTGCGTTTAAAATACCCAACAAGCTCTCTGGCGCCGTTGCCGGGGAACGGTAGCCGTGCTAGTTTCGAACCAAGTCGTCCGTGTATCCTTTTTCTTTTCCCTTTTACCACACTCACCTTACCATTTTCACCATACCACATGGATTTCACTCCTATCTATAAATTCTTTGCTCCAAAGGGCGAGTTATTAGAGCCACCACCATCATCACATCCAATTCTTACAGATGGCTACGACCTCGGCCCTGATCTAATAGCCATGATTCAGGAGCAACCCTTCTCTGGGCAAGTAGATGAAGATCCATACACCCACCTTAGAGAATTCGAGCAGTTGTGCTCTTGCCGATCTATTTCTGGCATGACACAAGAAACCCTTAAATGGAAATTATTTCCGTTCTCCCTTTTGGGAAGAGCAAAAAAGTGGTATGCTCATTCTGTAGGAGGCGTTAATGGAAATTGGGACGAACTTCGGGACAACTTTTGTCTCGCTTTCTTCCCACTCTTTCGAATCGCTGACCTTAGAATCGAAATTCTTACATTTAAACAAAGAGAGAAGGAAACTTTAGGAGCAGCTTGGGCTAGGTTCACAAGCCTTACCAATTCCGGTCCAAACCTTTCCATGCCTGACCATGTACTGTACTACCACTTTTATCGTGGTCTAAGCAAGGAGGCTGCTCTTCACCTCGACATTGCTTCAGGAGGCTCATTCACACACAAACTCACAGATGAGGGGAGAGCTGTCCTAGAAAGAATCCTTGAAAATACCCCTTACACAGGCATTTATGATGAATTTCTTGAAGGAGAAAAAGAAGTCCAGCCTGATCCTAACCCAAAAGATGAGGAACTTGCAACTGAGTTAGAAATTCCACCTGACCCACCTATTAATTTGGTTGTAGAGAAACCTCCTGATAAAGGAATGCAAAACCAACTAAGGGATGATGAACCACCACCTTTAAAGCATCCCTTTGAATTCGAGGACGATCTTTTTGAAGATTATGGAAACACCTCGAATTTTCCTATCCAAACACGACCTCTAGCAAGGACCACTCAATCCGTTCTCAGAGTAGAACCTGTTGACATAGAACACATCAAAAGACTTTCGGCTATTCTGAGTTATGAATGGCTAACAGAAGCAGAGCTGTCCCTTGAGGTAGCTCGAATCATCACTCCTTCAACCATTCTTCTGTGCCAAATTAGAGGGTCTCCTAGGAAGGTCCACTACAATCCATATGTTGGGATAAATGTTATTTCCAAGGAGTTAGCTGACACTCTTTATCCCAACGAGTCCATAACCCCATCCCAAAAACTTTTACAAAGTCCATCTGGATTAATTCTAGAAAGCCATGGGGTATTAAGGGCAGTTCCTGTTAGAATCAAGGACTCTAGAATATGTCTAGATTTTCACATTTTTGACATACCCGAGATTCCTCTCTTGATTGGCAGACCAATCATGAAACTTCTACAGGAACAACCACAACGAGGTCATTTAGACTTCAAGGTTGGGAATTCCACTATTGTTGTTCCTCTTGCTAGATCAATTAACACGATAGTGGAACCCAAACTTGACCCAGATCCTATTGAGGAGGTCTTAATGGTGACTCAAGAGGAGATGACCCAACCATTCTTTAATCATGAACACTTTGTTCAAGAAGAAGAAGAGTTGGTAGAACCCGTTGAGCTAGACAAAAATGAACTACCTTCACCTCCTTCAATAGAATTAAAACCTCTTCCTTCTGGCCTTAGATATGTCTTCTTGCACAACAACTCAAAAACTCCAGTAATTATCAGTGACAAGCTTTCCGATTATGAAACACAACAACTTGTCACTGTTCTTGAAAGACATAGATCAGCTTTTGGCTACTCTCTCGAGGATCTCACGGGCATTAGTCCCATTCTCTGCACTCATCGTATCCCTATTGATCCCAATTCTACACCTTCAAAGGAACCACAACGGAGACTTAACAATGCTATGCGAGAGGTTGTTAAGAAAGAGGTCCTCAAACTCTATCGTGCTGGGATTATTTATCCTGTGCCACATAGTGAGTGGGTTAGCCCTGTCCAAGTAGTGCCAAAGAAAGGAGGAATGACCGTCGTTAGGAATGAGAAGAATGAACTCATCCCTCAAAGAATTGTCACTGGGTGGCGTATGTGTATTGACTTGCGAAAACTCAATAAGGCTACAAAGAAAGATCACTTTCCGGTACCCTTCATTGATGAAATGTTGGAACGGCTTGCAAACCACTGTTTCTTTTGTTTCCTTGATGGTTATTCTGGATACCACCAAATCCCAATCCACCCAGATGACCAAGAAAAGACTACCTTTACATGCCCATATGGAACTTATGCATACCGACGAATGTCGTTCGGATTGTGCAATGCTCCAGCTTCTTTCCAACGGTGCATGATGTCTATTTTCTCGGACATGATTGAGAAGATCATGGAGGTTTTCATGGATGATTTTACTGTCTATGGCAAAACCTTCGATCATTGTTTGGAGAATTTAGATAGAGTCTTGCAGCGATGTGAAGAAAAGCACTTAATCCTGAACTGGGAGAAATGCCATTTTATGGTTCAGGAAGGAATAGTGGTAGGACATAAAGTGTCCGAACGTGGTATAGAGGTGGACAAAGCAAAGATTGAAGTTATTGAAAAACTTCCACCTCCCACGAATGTGAAAGGAATCCGTAGCTTTTTGGGACATGCAGGGTTCTATAGACGCTTTATCAAGAATTTCTCTCAAATTGCTAGACCCCTAACTAGTCTCCTAGCTAAGGATGCACCTTTCATCTTTAGTGATGAGTGTCATGAATCTTTTCAAACTCTTAAGAAAGCACTCATCTCAGCCCCGATTATCCAACCACCTGATTGGAATCTTCCTTTTGAGATCATGTGTGATGCTAGCGATTTTGCGGTTGGTGCCGTTTTAGGACAAACCAAGGATAAAAAGCATTATGCCATATCCTACGCTAGCAAAACCTTGTCTGGACCACAGCTCAATTACACTACAACTGAAAAAGAGCTTTTGGCTGTTGTCTTTGCTATAGACAAGTTTAGATCTTACTTAGTGGGGGCGAAGATAATCATCTATTCAGACCATGCTACTCTTAAGTACCTCCTCACTAAGAAAGATGCTAAGCCTCATCTAATTCGATGGATTCTTCTTCTCCAAGACTTTGACATAGAAATCCGAGATAGGAAGGGAGTAGAGAATTCCGTAGCAGACCACTTGTCTAGGCTTCACTATAAGGAAACACATGATGAGCTTCCCATAAATGACTACCTAAGGGATGACACCCTACTTAAGATAACACATGCAGATCCATGGTACGCAGACATCGTAAACTTTATAGTAAAAGGCTATGTCCCACCTGGTGCAAACAAAAGGAAGTTACTTCACGATAGTCGTTTCCATCTTTGGGATGAGCCATATCTTTTTCGAGTCTGCGCTGATGGACTCTTGAGAAGGTGTGCTCCTATGGCTGAGGCTACTCAAATTATGGAAAGATGCCATGCCTCGCCATATGGAGGACACTATGGAGCATTTCGGACACATGCTAAAATTTGGCAAAGTGGTTTTTTCTGGCCAACGATGTATGAAGATACAAAGGACTTTGTCAGGAGATGCCACCGGTGTCAAAAACATGGGAATATCAACTCACGAAATGAAATGCCTCTCACAAATAATCTTCAAGTAGAACTTTTCGATGTATGGGGCATTGATTTCATGGGGCCATTCCCTATGTCCGGGAATTGCGAGTATATCTTAGTAGCTGTGGATTACGTGTCCAAATGGGTAGAAGCCTTACCTTGTCGATCAGCTGATTCAAAACATGCCAAGAGAATGTTCCATGAAGTAATCTTTCCTCGCTTTGGTATACCCCGGATAGTCATAAGCGATGGAGGTTCCCACTTCATCGACAAAATCTTCCGGAAGTACCTAGCCGATCATGGATTTCGACACAACGTCGCAACACCATACCATCCTCAGACTAGCGGTCAAGCCGAAACATCTAACAAACAAATCAAAAATATTTTACAAAAGACCGTAGATGAGATGGGTAAGGGGTGGAAGGACAAACTTCCTGATGCACTTTGGGCATATAGAACTGCATTCAAAACACCCATAGGCATGTCACCTTATCAACTTGTATATGGAAAAACTTGTCATTTGCCTGTGGAAGTAGAGTTTAAGGCTCATTGGGCACTCAAGAAATGGAACATGGATCTCCACCTCGCTAGCGAGAATCGTCTGATGCAACTATCGGAGCTAGAAGAATGGAGAGAGAAAGCCTACCACAATTCAAGGATCTATAAAGAGAGAACAAAACGATGGCATGATAAGAGAATCAAGCGCAAGGAGTTTAAGCCTGGAGATAAGGTTCTACTATTCAATTCAAGAGTTAAGCTCTTTGGGCATGGTAAGCTACGAAGTAAGTGGGATGGACCATACAAGGTTATTGACACTTCAACTCATGGAGCCATTACCATCCAAGATGACATAGGTAACACTTTTAAGGTAAATGGTCAACGCTTGAAAATCTATCTTGATCCACAAAACAACCTAGTAGAGGAACTTGATGTGATTGAGTTCATAGAATTCTCATATTAAGCTCTCATAAGCTCTAGACAATTACCTAACCCTTAACATGTTCCACGAGTTTTGTTGTCTATTTGGGTTGTGCAGGATTTTGAGGCTTAAGAAGAGTGAGACCAAACATGCAGCCACAAGAGTGAACGACTATGTCAACATCCAGCTTGGGGGAGGCACTCCCACGTGTATCTAGATAAGTATTACTTTTCTTTCTTGGTTTTATTTACTAGTATTCGGAAATAAAAAAATGCATAACCATGAAACCAAACAAAGTTTTTCTTTTGAGTAATATACAATAGTTTTGTGTAATCCTAAGTTTTAAATAAAATAAAAAGAAAGTTTGATCCAAGTCTAGGTAATTGACAAACATGATATGAGAAGGTCTGATCTACTATTTAACTTGTTCCAAGTTTTTCTAGAGTTCTGGAGATTTTATCTTTTGAAAATCTAAAAATTCATAAAAAAAATGGTGATCATAATACCTAGAGTCTTAATAGATATAAATATTAAAACTGTGGGCACTTGCTTTGTTCAAGCCATTGTTAATTCTTGTAGTTTTGGTTGAGAGACTTATCATGCTCCAAAGATCAAGATCTTTTTGTTTTAAAAATATAAAAGATTCACTCTTCCGAAGTATTATTGCGTTAGAGGCATGGGACTATGTAAAAATTTGATTCAAAAGAAAAAAGAGTGAGACGAGAGGTAAAAAATGGACAAGTGTCCGAAGTAGAATTAGGTGTACAAAGATACCCTCCTGAGTGGAAAAAAATGGACATGTGTCCGATAGTAGAATTAGGGGTACTTAGTGCCCACTTAAAAAAAAAGAGAAGAAAAAAAAAGAGAGAGACTGAAAAAAAAAGAAAGAAAAAAAATGATAGCCCATGGTCCCTCTAATAAGCAATATGCCAGTAAGAGATGACAAACTTTTCAGAAAGGTCAAAGGTCTTGATCTAGGAGTATGACATTCCTCTCCCTTACTTCGAGCATTGACATAGCAAAATACAAAGTAAGTATGTTAAAACTTTTAAAGCTCTACTTATATATCCTTCGAGAAAAAGGCAAAAGCCTCAGTTTTATTTTGGGAACTTACAAAAATACTCCAGAACAAAGGTAAGACACAAGAACTTGAGAAATAGTGCTTGACTTGATCGTTCTGTTTTTCAATCACTTAAGACCTTAAAAACCCTGTAGTAAGAGGCATAAAAGTAACCCCTGTTTTCTTGCTAATTTTAGCTTTGCTCAGGGACGAGCAAAAGTTAAGCTTGGGGGAGCTTTTTGACGGTCCTTAATGCTCACATTTAACCATCAACTAATCTTGGAAAAGGATCCAAATGCAACCAACACCTAGACTTAGGGTTTTATCTGACAGAATTCCACGAGTTTTGGTGTTTGTCTATTTCTGCAGGGGGTTATCAGGAATTATGGAAGAAAGGCCCGCACGTCGGGTTTACATAGAGATATTAACGTGCCGCGCAATTTTCTACCATCTAGAAGACTCCAGAAGCCACGGGAACGAACGGGAGGCCGATCGGGCTCGGAGGCAGGGCGCCCGCCCAGCTACAGTGTCCAATTCGGACCCGTTTCGCGTATTATGCTCCACCGACCTAATACTTCAAG
This sequence comes from Sorghum bicolor, assembly GCF_000003195.3. Taxonomy (NCBI): domain Eukaryota; kingdom Viridiplantae; phylum Streptophyta; class Magnoliopsida; order Poales; family Poaceae; genus Sorghum; species Sorghum bicolor. The sequence continues at coordinate 26,079,318 of NC_012873.2, read as the reverse complement.
GAAAACCACACGATCAATGTTGGTTTGATCCGACGGCCCAGATTCACTTGAAGGGACTATATAAGCAAGGCCCCCTGGCCCCTGGAGATCATACCTCTTCTACAGAATCAAAGTTAGGGTTTCAAGTCTTCATCCAAGTAGAGAGGATCCCTCTAGTTCTTCTAGTTCTACCTCTAGTTCATCTAGATCTAGTTCTAGTTCATCTAGTTCTAGTTCTAGTTCCTCTAGTTCTAGTTCTAGTTAGTTCTAGTTGTAATCTAGAAAATAGGGAGAGAGAAGAGGAGAGCGGAGGAGGAGGAGCCGGATCTGTCGGATCTTCCTCAACATTGTACTTTTGCAGCAACTGGTTCGTTCTTCATCGTTCTCCAGGTTCTTCAATTCATAATCCTGAGTTCTTTAATTACTTTTATTTACATTCAAGTTATTTATTGGATTCCCGCTTGCATCAAGTGCTCTAATCTTTGCAACATTAGAGTAGTAATTAATAGATTAGACGTGGTGTTTAGTCTTGCAATTACCTGGAATTGCACCCAATCCTGCGGATTGTTGTGGTAGCCCTAGGGTAGTGACAGCCCTAACGGTCGACGTATTCCACCTCATTCGGATCGGTGTTTGTAGGACCGTAGTCAGACCTTCCTAGCCCCCTTCTCATCTCTTTCTGTGGTTAGTGTTCTGATGTCCCGAAATAGATAATCTTGAAGTAATTCTTGATTCTTAGATCAACTAGAGAACTCTCAGGAAACTTCCTCTCTTCCCACCAAAAATAATCATATAGTTATCCTTGGGCGATCTTGGATCTTAATTAGTACACTCACGTTCCCTGTGGAAAATCGATACTCTGGAATACTCCCGGGTGAAAGCTACATCGGTATCCGTGCGCTTGCGGATTTTTCTGTTTGCGTTTAAAATATCCAACACTGAGTACATTCTCGTACTCAGGGTTCTATTCCCATGTTGTTTTGCTGATGGTCAAATGTATTATGGTTATTGCATCCTCTGCTTGTACCCAGCAATGGGCGATGACTAGACCAAGGGCAATGGTCACTCTACCTTCTCCTTTGCTTTTGTGGGAATGACCGACTATGGCACTGTATCAAACTAAACATGTGTGTGTTACTTTCAAATTATGAAGCTTCCACTACTTGAGAACTTGGTTTGTAATAATTTTAAGTACACCGATGTATTTTATGAATGTGGTGAACTGGATGTAATTGTGAACGGTGACCGCTGAACTTATTACGATCTTGGCTGTATGTATGAATTGTGGTTTGAAATCCTTCGAGATTTCACGGACTACCGAGATTATATGGGTTTAAGCTCGGTAGTTTGACTGTGCAAATGGTCACTATCAGGCTTAATCTCTTATAATTTGGGCAGTTCTGTTTCACCGACCAGGCGATCTTACACAGTAAGATATCTTTAAAATGACCGCTTGCTGTCAAATCACCTGCGCAATCCCTTGATTATCGTGTGAACAGTTACCATATCCACCTGAACACCCTCGGATTTCACAGATGCAGCAAAGAGATAAGTCAGATTTGCCCCTGCCCTTTTTGTCCTATAAATACCTCCTTCTCTGGTACTCTTCCTCCATCATGTCATTCTACAGCCTCAAATCCACCCTCCTGGCGGCGGCACTGTTCAAGAACTTCAAGAACTCCGGCAAGGACTTCCCTCAGCAATGCTCCGAGTCTTCGATCTCTTCCTTCTTCCGGGAAGAAATGGCCATCAGCTTCGTCGTCCCTGAGGTCAACTTACCACCCCCTTCTTTTTATACTTTTGTTGTACTCTTGTTCATCTACAAATCTATTTACTGAGTACCCCGTTTTTTCTTTTTTTTTCTTCTCTTTGTTTCCTTTTTGTTCCTCCATCTTCCAAACCCTTTAGGAGTTGGCCGATAAGATCGTGATTCCTACCGATCAACCTCACTTTCAGTGCCTTGGTCCATTGGGAGACCCAGATCCCACCGATCTGATAAACGCAGAGACAAATAGGATCCCTTTTAGAGGCGAAAATTTCTCCTTAGATCTGTGGAAAGATTCTTTCTGTTCCTGGCCCAGCCCCACCAAGGGATGGAAAGACTGGTTCCTGAGAATCGGCAATTCAAATGAACTCCAGTGGGGTGAACGGAAATTGGACCAATGCATTAGGCTATCCATTGCCGATATGGAGAGGAACGAGTCGCTGCTGATAGATGCCTCATACTTTTGGTCAGACACCCTTAATGCTTTTGTGTTCGGCCATGGTCCTGCTTCTCCTACTCTTGCCGATGTGCTTATGCTTACTGGCTTAGATATATCAACTACCAATAGCAATCATCTGTTTGATAATAAGCCTAGTTCCAAGGTGGAAACTCGCAGCATCGGCGGTTGGTCTGGGTACATTCAGAAGTACCGAAAAACAGGGTCTGTGGGGAAAGGGAACATGCCATTTTTCAGAATATGTGACTAGATAAGTTTGTATTCTGCGGCCGATCGGCAGGGCCAACCTCTGTCTATCTATCAGCTGCAGAAAGACTGGCCAATGGTGGCCGATTTCCTCTTGGCCGATATTTGGTCAGCTCTATCTATCACCTCCTCCATCAGGTAGCTGAGAAACTCCTGCTAGGCCAACCTATCGGCAACTTGGGAGGCTCCTGGTGGTTTATCAATATGTGGCTCAGCGTTCACATGCATAAGCGCCTTGGATTCAACCTCTTCTCACAGCGCTTCCCCAGAGACATAGCCGAAGATTATGAACTGGATGAAGAAGAATCGGCAACTCACCCCCCTTTGAACTATGGTGAAGCTGCCATAATTTTACTTGGTACTGGTGGGAATGAAGACTAGGTCAGCCGATTCTTCCAGATTCTCTATGAGGGTCTAACCAAAGACCAGCGGGCATGGATGCCCTATGAAGATACAGAGACCAGATTCCCACTCACTTTCCACCCCTTCGACAATGCCCTCAACAAGGACCATGATATGATGATGGCAATTATCACTCCGAGAGCTATAGCAGTAAACTTCTTCGGTAGTGGAAAAACTTCCAATGTCACCTATGAGTTCTACAACCCATCGGCATTGGCCCGTCAACTGGACTTTGGATAGCTACCGATTGCACTCTGCTACGCTGATGTGGTGAAGCCAAGGGAGATCATAACCAGCGGTCTTGAGTGGATCAGAATAGCTCAACTACCACCAAATGCCGATACGTCAGACATTGATTTATCGGCATGGATCCCAGCTCTCTTCATTATCTAGGCATACAAACAGTGGTGGGCGGAGTGCAAAGAGCACCTGTTCTGCAGATCGGCCCTTACATACCATAGTATGATTGACTCCAAGTACAAAGTCCCCGAGAACACTGTATGTCTTCAATCGATGCCTCAATTCTTCTATTACTTTCATTCTTATTGGCAACTTACTTCCTCTGTTTTACATAGGTCGACGATACACCACCGATAGTCAGCAGGAGCGGAAGGCCGACCGAACTCCTTCCATCGAGCCCAATCTCTCTCATCGGCAATAACGCACCAAGTCTGGCGGCTTTAATGCACTAGAGCGTGCGTTTCAAGAAGATCACCACTAGACGAGCAAAGACATCTCCATTGGTAGCTGCCGCTACCTTGGCGCAAGCTTTCAAGGTAAACCCCTGACTCTCTCAATTTATATTGATTCCATTCCATACTCACACAGCCTTTTCAGGATACATCGGCCGCTATGATAACTTCATCGGTAACTCTCACTGTTTCAACCAGAATTTCATCAACATTCTATTACATTTGTACTTATGAAACTTTTGTTGTTGCATCAGCAAATTGGCAAATCGGCAAGGACCAGAAGTACCAAGACAAGTGCCGATGCCCCCCAGTCTAGCCAATTCAAAAGAAAAGGCCCCAAGAGCACTAAGTCACAAGCAAAGCGTCAGAAGACAGCAGCGCCTCCTCCTCCTCCTCCTGGGTCACCGATTCATGTGGAATCATCCCCTTCTTCACCAGAAGTTCAGACACAGCAAGCACCGTCTCCACCTCAGACGCAAGAAGCACCTCAGCCAGAAGAGACATCAGCCGATGTACGTGAGGAGACTGCCGATCCAATGGGTTCAATCATAGCATCGGTAGTCTCATCAATTCAGTAAAGTACTGTCTATGAAATCATTGCCGATGGATCTATTTTTTCATATTATAACAATCATTATTATTACATTTTTTAGTTAACATTGTTCCATCAGCAACTCCAGCCAATCAACCTGCGGTACCATCGGCCTCAACTAGTCAGAGGCGAGAAATAGCTCTCAAACAAGTAAGTCATCTAATTTCTACCCTCTATATCATGAATACTCGATCATCAAATAACTTATCTCATTTTTTTCCAGGAACATGACTCTCCGGACAGTTTGTTTTCCTTTGCCATCGAAATTTCCGATGATGAAGGCGAGGAAGGAAGCTCTTCTCAAGCAGTAGGGATTTCATCGCCAGAAATCAGAGCGAAGGTGGAAAATCTGCTGGCCCTGCTTCATCAGGACACTGCTCAACTGGTCGAGGATTCCGTTCCAGCCAAGGCTCTATTTTAAGCTCTTAGGGGTCAAATCCCTGCCGATGCCGAAGAGATCCTTTTCAAGGCTACACACTTAGAGAGCCGCCAGCTCCAGTACCAAAAGGCCACTCAACGCCTTGCCGATATAGCCACCCACGCCCAGCTCTCGGAGGAGGTAATGAAAGTGAAACACCTTGCCGATGAGAAACACAAGAGCATCGGCATCCTACAATCCTTAGGAGAGACGCTGAGGCAGAAGATCTCTGACCTATCGGCAAAAAGGGAAACCCTGTTGGTAGAGCTCAAGCAAGTAGAAGAGGCTCTTTCCCAAGCTCAGCAAGAAGAAAATCAGTTGCCTGAAATGATCAAGACCCTCGAACAAGAGCGAAACATTCAAGCCCGCAAGGCACTGCAGATGAAGAAGAAACTGAAGCCAGTGGAGGGCTCTGCCGATGAAGACATCAAGGAGATAGAAGAAGCCGATCAAATCCGTCTGTGCGCCATATCGGCTATCCAAGCTCTACTGAATATATAAGCTCTTCATCGGCGGTGTTGACGGTCCTTAAGTATCAAATTTAATTATCAAATAAACAAAGAAAAGGATCCAAATGAAATTAACATCCAGACTTAGGGTTTTATCTGACAAAATTCCACGAGTATTGGTGTTTGTCTATTTCTACAGGGGGTTATCAGGGAATACGGAAGAAAGGCCCACACGTCGGCATTACATAGAGATATCAACGTGCCGCGCAATTATCTTACATCTAGAAGACTCCAGAAGCCACGGGAAGGAAGCGGAGGCCGAACGGGGCCAGGCACTGGGCGCCCGCCCAGTTGACCTGGGCGCCCGCCCCCTCTCTGAGTTGGATCAGGACTCTCTTTCGGGACTAATCTCCACCGACCTAAAGGATCAAGGATAACCGTTCAATCAATGTCGGTTTGATCCAACGGCCCATATTCACTTGAAGGGACTATAAAACCAGACCCCCTGGCACCTGGAGGAGAGAGCCTCTCAACCCTAATTCATTATTCCTCAAGGGAGAAGAAGCCTCTGATCAAGCCTAGAGCCATCACATCAATTAGACATCTAGATTAGCATAGCTGCATAGGATTAGAACTAGAAGGAGTCAATCTTCGATTGGTTTTCGGATCTGTCAAGAGGATTCTTGGTAATTCTCTAATTGTTCTTCTATTTGTTCTTATAATCATCTTTGTTCTTCAATATTATGAATATGACTTTGTTCTACTTCAATATATTGCTTATAACTTTGCTCTACTTGTTTATATTCAAGATTATATTGTTCTTAGTTTATCATAGTTATGTACTTGGCTTAGTTAGATTGGATCTATATACATGCTTAGGATCGTATAGCGTTTATCCATCGGATCCATGGGTAAATGATAGATATTGTGTAGGCGTGGTGCTTATACCGTATTTATCTGCGATTGTACCCAATATGCCAGATCGTGGGGTAGTTCGTGATAGTGACAGTTTCATTGATTCTTATATAGTCCCCCTCTCGTGTATTGGGCTGGCAGAGCAATATTATTACAGGGGAGTGATTGCTATATTTCTCATTTACCTTGCTAATGTCACTATGCATGGGCATAGTCTTGTCTCGCAATGATTGCTAAGTATGCTTGCACTAACTTTGATAATGCTAGACTACATAGTTGAGAATAACTTAGGAAATATTCTTGTAGTTCGTTCTTATACCATGCTAATGACTTTCTAGAGTATCTAATTGAGGTGCTTATCATATTTATTATGTGGCTAAGTTATGCTGATCAGACTAATTATCTTTGTCACTATTCATTACTTTATATATCCTTTATGTGACACTTATCCCTGTATGAAAGACTTAGATAAATGTTCTTAATTATACATGCAATGATAGATACTCAATCTTATATTCCATTCTATAATCAACATTGATGGTTATTAATCCCTTTCCAGTGGTAAAAATATAAATAACGATACCTGGAATACTTCCCGGTTAAAATGCTACATCGGTATTAATCTTGGCGCTTGCAGATTCCATTCATTATTTATTTAGAAGAGCAATTGCATATTTCAATACCGCTTCTCTCATGTCATGCTGGGGATGACAACTTGGCTTAAGTGGTATGAGGGATAGGTTTGGCATTTTTGGCACCGTTACTAGAATTAGAAAACTGTCTACTTTTGGTAATGACGTTAAGAATACCGAACAAGCATTTTTAGCGCCGTTGACGGGGAAGGTTGATTACTAATTAGGAATGGATATAGATTTTTGAGTCATCATTCGCATCACTAATATGATTGAGCTTATCTATTCTCTCATACAGCTTTACAAATCCCAGGACAATTGAGAAAGAGGAGAGTCCCGTTCAGAGGACTTAAAAACACCGAACGCCTTGCCAAGAGATAAACTTGGTAGTTATCCTTTCCCTTTCAATTATTTCAAATAGTTTACTTAGTTAATCATGTCCAAATTGTCCTAAAAAGAAAATAAAAATGTGAAAATCACTAAGCCCCATGTGAGGATACGAGTGGCATAAAACCCATAAGTACATTCACTATGGTGGCATAAAAATATTTTTTCTGCTCTATAAAATGAAAATATAAAAATAGGGAGTAACATTTATTGAGGAGGCTCAACATGATAAAGGCTAGATATTTATGCTAACACTTAATCAGTTCCACAAGCTTTGTTGTCCATTTGAGCTCCACAGAATTTAAGAATCAAGAAGACTAGCAGACGGAGGACATTCTAATCGCTGTCAGAATACTGCCGACTTTTAAATACACCTCTGCCACCTGCTAGCTACATGAAAAGAAATTACGTCAAAATTCAGCTTGGGGGAGAGCACCCCCATTTATCCCGCTAAGTATTTCTATCTATTTTTATACTTTTACTATATTAAATATACATAACTATGAAAAACCAAATAAAGAATTTTATATATATATCTTTTGCTTAGTTTAATAAATAAATAAAGTGGCTATGCTTATCTGAATCTTAATAATAAAACTCTAGCATGGATATGATGAATAGTTGCTCTGCCTAATTTTCAAATTTTGAACTTCTCTCTCAAGTTTAGACATAACTGTTATAATTTAAAGCTTGCTCTAAACCTAAACTTGTGGGAAGAAAACTTGATCTGAAGTCTAAGTTGTTAACGGATATGATATGGAAAGGTTGAGCTGCTGTTTATCTGTTCCTAGAGATGCTAGAATTCTGGAGAATTTTATCTTTTAAAAATCATTAAAATGTTGCATGATGAGTTCTTGTATGATGAGAGTTTAAATTCCTACCATAGCCATATATACATGCTTGCTAGACTTTGAGCCACACATTTACTTTTTACTGCTTACGAGCATTGAGTGTGGTCAAGCTGTGTAGACCCTTAGGAGCTTGTCATATGGTTAAAATCAAGATTCACTTGCACGTTCACTCATACATGCTGCTTCTACCCCAGAAGTACCATCCACATATATCCATCCATTTCCATCTCCAGAACCACCCAAAAAAATATTCTACTCCTAATCCGGGAGAGAATAGCCAAAAATATTTATATTTTTCCCTTGTGAAATAAATGCTCAACTTATCTTGTTACTACCACTTGCTATATTATCTCATGAGATGAGTGCTCTAAAAAAATAAAAAAAAGGTATAAGAGGAAATAAAAAGGGGCAAGTGCCCGGAACCTCGAAAGAAAAGAAAAAGTGAGACGAGAGGTAAAAATAGACAAGTGTCCGATAGTAGAATTAGGGGTACAAGATACCCACCTAAGAGAAAAGAAAAAAAAGAAGAGCATCTCATTCTCTTCACAAAGTTTCAAAAAGCAAGAAAGGTATGTATCCCCTCAAAAGAGCAAAAGTGGAATTAGACTTTCACCATTGTTATCACCATCATCACCATACACCATTCATTCGCCACACATGCACATCTTGATTTGGCTTATTGATTTGTTTCTTTGGATCCATGGTTTGACTATACAATAAATGTCTTGTAAGTATGTATACTTTATCTCCCACCTATGAGCTCCAGATATTAAAACCTTATTAGAGTAGGGTGAGAGAGAAGGCAATATCATTATGCCTCATACCATAAATACTACATATTTTGAGAGAAGGCATATATCATCACTGCCTTGGTAAGGATCTAGAAATACCACAAAAGAGAGATCTAAGATAGTCATACAAGGAATCTCTAAGTTTTATTTGAAAATCTGCAAAAACTCCAGAGCTATAGCTGATCAAGAATAAGAGACATGGCACTTGACTAGACTGTTCTATCTTTTAACCACTCAAGACAGAAGTGACGGTTACAAGTCCCATGGTGAAAGGTAAAGTAAGTAAGTTTTAAGTCTTGACAGTTTACTCTAACTTAGAGATGAGATCTTATTTAAAAGCATGTGTACCGTCAATTTTTAACGGCATTACAACAACTTCTGATCCAGCGTTGAGTCTATCCTTGCTCAGGGACGAGCAAGAGGTAAGCTTGGGGGAGTTTGTTGACGGTCCTTAAGTATCAAATTTAATTATCAAATAAACAAAGAAAAGGATCCAAATGAAATTAACATCCAGACTTAGGGTTTTATCTAACAGAATTCCACGAGTTTTGGTGTTTGTCTATTTCTACAGAGGGTTATCAGGGAATACGGAAGAAAGGCCCACACGTCGGGATTACATAGAGATATCAACGTTCCACGCAATTATCTTACATCTAGAAGACTCTAGAAGCCACGGGAAGCAAGCAGAGGCTGAACGGGGCCAGGCACTGGGTGCCCGCCCAGTTGACCTGGGCGCCCGCCCCCTCTCTGAGTTGGATCAGGACTCTCTTTCGGGTCTAATCTCCACCGACCTAAAGGATCAAGGATAACCGTTCAATCAATGTCGGTTTGATCCAACGGCCCATATTCACTTGAAGGGACTATAAAACCAGACCCCCTGGCCCCTGGAGTAGAGAGCCTCTCAACCCTAATTCATTATTCCTCAAGGGAGAAGAAGTCTCTGATCAAGCCTGGAGCCACCACATCAATTAGACATCTAGATTAGCATAGCTACATAGGATTAGAACTATAAGGAGTCAATCTTCGATTGGTTTCCGGATCTGTCAAGAGGATTCTTGGTAATTCTCTAAATGTTCTTCTAATTGTTCTTCTAATCATCTTTGTTCTTCAATATTATGAATACGACTTTGTTCTACTTCAATATATTGCTTATGACTTTGCTCTACTTGTTTATATTCAAGATTATATTGTTCTTAGTTTATCATAGTTATGTACTTGGCTTAGTTAGACTGGATCTATATACATGCTTAGGATCGTATAGCGTTTATCCATCGGATCCATGGGTAAATGATAGATATTGTGTAGGCGTGGTGCTTATACCGTATTTATCTGCGATTGTACCCAATATGCCAGATCGTGGGGTAGTTCGTGATAGTGACAGTTTCATTGATTCTTATATAGTCCCCTCTCGTGTGTTGGGCTGGCAGAGCAATATTATTACAGAGGAGTGATTGCTATATTTCTCATTTACCTTGCTAATATCACTATGCATGGGCGTAGTCTTGTCTCGCAATGATTGCTATGTATGCTTGCACTAACTACGATAATGCTAGACTATATAGTTGAGAATAACTTAGGAAGTATTTTTGTAGTTCGTTCTAATACCATGCTAATGACTTTCTAGAGTATCTAATTGAGATGCTTATCATATTTATTATGTGGCTAAGTTATGCTGATCAGACTAATTATCTTTGTCACTATTCATTACTTTATATATCCTTTATGTGACACTTATCCCTGTATGAAAGAGTTAGATAAATGTTCTCAATTATACATGCAATGATAGATACTCAATCTTATATTCCATTCTATAATCCACATTGATGGTTATTAATCCCTTCCCAGTGGTAAAAATGTAAATAACGATACCTGGAATACTTCCCGGTTAAAATGCTACATCGGTTTTAATCTGTGCGCTTGCAGATCCCATTCATTATTTATTTAGAAGAGCAATTGCATATTTCAATACCGCGTCTCTCATGTCATGCTGGGGATGACAACTTGGCTTAAGTGGTATGAGAGATAGGTTTGGCATTTTTGGCACCATTACTATAATTAGAAAACTGTCTACTTTTGGTAATGATGTTAAGAATACCCAAAAGGCGGCATATCTTGTTCTGCCTTTAGAGATTGCTGACTATTTTGGTCTAGCCGATAGGACTGTTATCGGCATCTTTTTAAAACATCATACTCAGTCCCAGATACATTTTAATCCAGCTGATAGGAGTGTTATCGGCACTTAAATCTTTTATGCATCGACCATATGCTTGGGTAATACTTCTTTAAATATTTTCCATTCAATGCTCTGGGAAATTCAACTCCTTCGAGAGTTTCCAAAATATAAGCATTACCAGGAGCAGACCGATTTATCCGTTAAGGACCTTCCCAACTAGGAGACCACTTGCCAAACTTCGAACTTTTAGTTCCAATCGGTAAGATTAGTTTCCACACCAAATCTCCATCGACAAACTCCTTAGCTTTTACCTTTTTATCATACCACCTAGCAACTCTCGTTTTGTTTTCTTCTATACTCATCAAAGCCCTCAGCCGATGCCCTGCTAAATCATCTAACTCATCTGTCATCAAAGTAGCGTAGTCATCGGCAGCCAGCTGATATTGAAAAGATAGTTGCCTAGATCTGGTCATAATTTCCCATGGCAGCACTGCATCGTGTCCATACACTGCATCGTGAAACTTTAGTCGACCCATCACATGCCATCCGATATGACCATAAAGCTTCATTCAACAATGTATGCCACCTTCTAGGATTTTCTTCAATCTTTTGTTGGATGAGTTTAATAATTCCTTTGTTAGACGCCTTGGCCTGCCCATTGGCTTGAGCATAATAAGGAGAAGAATTCAACACTTTAATCCCCATACCGATTGCAAATTCATCAAACTCCCCCGATGTAAACATAGTACCCTGATCGGTTGTAATTGTTTGAGGAATACCAAATCGGTAAAGAATATGTTCTTTCACAAAATCAATCATATTAGTCGATGTTACTTTCTTCAAAGGAATAGATTCAACCCACTTAGTGAAATAATCAGTGGCAACTAAGTTGAACTTATGCCCTTTGCTTGATGGTGGGTAAATTTAGCCGATTAGATCAATAGCCCATCCCCGAAATATCCAAGGCTTAATAATGGGATTCATAGCCGATGCAGGTGCTCTTTGAATATTGCCAAACTTATGACATCCTTGACAACCTTTGAAATATTTAAAGCAATCCTCGAGTATAGTCGGCCAATAATACCCGTTTCTCCTAATCATCCATTTCATCTTAAAAAGCCGACTGATGCGCTCCGCATACTCCCTCATGGATTTCTCCCATCAAACTTTTAGCCTCATCATCACCTAAGCATTTGAGAAGAACTCCATCTATTGTTCGATAATAAAGCTCATCCCCAAGGAGTACGTACTTAGTAGCTTGAAACCTGATACGTCTCTCAACCTTTTTAGATAGATCCTTTAAATAATCAATGATCTCCTTTCTCCAATCATCGGCACCGATTGCCGATAACATGTTAAATATGGGTTGATATCCTGAGGCATGCTGAGCCAACCGATTAGCCTCCTCATTATGCAATCGAGGAACATGCTCTAATCAGAAATCCTTGAATTCCTTTAATAGCTGCATACTCCGTTCATAATAGGTTATCAAGACTTCGCTTCGGCATTCATAAATCCCAGCCAGCTGATATATAACAAGCATAGAATCGCCGAAGATTACAACAGCATCAGCATGAACCTCTTTTAACAATTCCAACCCTTTGATCAAAGCTTGATATTCAGCTTGATTATTTGTTGACGTGGCAACAATTGGCAAAGAGAATTCATACTTCTTCCCCTGAGGAGAAACCAATACTATACCGATTCCTGCCCCCCGGTCACAAGTAGATCCATCAAAGAAGAGCGTCCAAGGAACAATTTCCAAAGTCCCTACTACACCACAATGCTGAGTCACAAAATCGGCCATAATCTGCCCATTAACTGCTTTAGCCGATTCGTAACATAGATTAAATTCCGACAGTGCCAAAATCCATTTACCGATTCTACCACTCATAATCGGCATAGATAGCATGTATCGGATTACATCATCTTTCCATATAACAGTGCATTCGGCCGATAGTAAATAGTGCCTCAACTAAATACATGAAAAGTATAGGCATAAACATAATTTTTTAATTGCCGAATACCTGGTCTCAGCATCAATCAGTCTTCTACTCAAATAATAAATCACACGCTCCTTCCGTTCAAATTCTTGAATCAAAGCCGAACCCATGACCATCCCATCGGTAGACAAATATAATCTGAAATGCTTTCCTTGCTGAGGTGGAATCAGAACTGGAGGATTTGTTAAATAATTCTTGATTTCATCCAAGGCTAATTGTTGCTCTTCTCCCCATACAAACTCTTGATCGGCTTTCAATTTAAGTAAAGGACTAAAAGCACAAATTTTACTAGACAAATTAGATATAAACCGTCTGATAAAATTTACCTTGCCGATCAAAGACTGGAGTTCAGTTTTGTTGGTAGGAGCAACTATCTTGTTGATGGCATCAATAGATCACCTACTAATTTCAATTCCTCTCTGATGCACCATGAAACCAGGAAATTGCCCTACCGATACACCAAATGCACACTTGTTAGGATTCATCTTTAAACCATGTTTCCTTGTGCATTCCAACACCTTTCTCAGATCAGCAAGATGCTTTGTGAATTCCACAGACTTAACCACCACATCATCAATGTAAATCTCTACCAGCTTGCCGATGAACTCATGAAAGATAAAATTCATAGCCCTCTGATAAGTAGCACCAGTGTTTTTCAAGCCAAAGGTCATGACTATCCATTCAAACAACCCCACATGACCAGGGCACCTAAACGCGGTCTTTGAAATATCTTCATCAGCCATGAATATCTGATTATATCCTACATTGCCATCCATAAAGCTTCTGATCCGATGTCCAGCATCAGCATCAACTAGCAAATCGGCAACTGGCATTGGATAACCATCCATCGGCGTAGCCTTGTTAAGATTCCTGAAATCAATGCAAACTTGAAGCTTCCCATTTTTCTTGTAAACTGGAACGACATTGGAAATCCACTTGGCATACCGATACTGCCGAATAAATTTAGCTTCGATAAGTTTAGTTATTTGGGCCTTAATATCAGGAAGAATATTAGGATTATAACGGCGAGCTGGCTGCTGGTGTGGCCAAAATCCAGATTTGATAGGTAACCGTTGTTCAACAATAGATCGGTTCGAACCAGGCATCTCGGTATAATCCCAAGCAATGCAATCTTTATATTCCTTTAACAAATCAGTTAATTGCTTCTTACACTCAGAATCCAACTTAGCACTAATAAAAGTAGGTCTAGGCCTGTCACCATTACGTATATCTCTACTTCTACTAAATCATCGGCCGATGTAAACCCCTGGCCTAATTTCCCATCATCGGCGAACCTATCCATTAAAACTCTTCGTCAGAACCGACTGCTTGGATCGGTGGAATCTCATAATCGGCAACCTTGAGAAAATCCTTTTTCCCAAATCTCCCCTGAAATGCATTTGATCCTTTCATAGGTATCTGCCCCTGCCGATGCTATAACATCTGAAGAATATCCAAGGACAATCTCAATCTTGTCACCTACCCACTGAACCAAACATTGGTGCATTATAGACGGGATGTAACAATTTGGCATGGATCCAATCTCTCCCTAATAGTAGATTATAAGAACCCTTTCCACTGATAATGAAGAAAGTTGTCGGATTCATCATTGCTACCGATGGTCAACTCGACACATATTGCCCCCTTAACTGGAGACACATTCCCTTCAAAATCCTTTAACATCATATGAGTCTTGGTCAAGTCTTGATCTCCTTTCCCAAGCTTCCGATAGACTGCATACGGCATAATATTGATAGCAGCCCCACCATCAACAAGTATCTTGGTCATCGGCTGCCCATCAACCCTACCTTTGACAAATAGAGCTTTAAGATGTTGTCTTTCATTGTCGGCAGGCTTTTCAAAGGTGGTTGTCATCGGATCCAGAGCCAACTGAGCTATCTGGTCGGAAAAATCCATCTCATCATCACTAGTAGGTGCAAGGAACTCCATCAGCAACATAAACACCATATTAACATCTACCGATGGCCCTTTCCCCTTGGGATCTGGCTGTTGCCGATCTTCAGACTTAGCAGAATTCTCTCCTTTGCTCAGCTCTTCTCGTCTTTCGCATTGCAGCCTTCTTTTCAGTGTCCTAGTCAACCCTTCTGGACACCATGGTGGAAGTTGCGGCTGCCTTACCGATTGGCAACGATTTTCCCTTGACTCCACTTGATAAGTATTAGCATCCCGGCAAAATATAAACTCATCGAGAACTCGTGCATCTGCCATCTCCTCAAGCTCCTCTTGGTTCCTAGGAAAATACTCGACATGGTCACCAAGTCTCTCATGCACACTGAGCCTGCCCCCCAGCCGATCATGAACCGAAGCTCTCCCCCTAATCGGCACATTAAATCACCGATCATCGTTTTGATACTGCCGGTTAGGTCTATCATATTGATCATAACCATTGCACTTAGGGCAGTCTCTAACAGTGGACAGTTTGATATTTTGCTCCCAACAGTGGATAAAGAATGGACAGTACCAGTGATCCTTGTGCCGATTCCACTCTTGTCGGCGTCTTTCTTCTTCCCAACGGCGATCCTCCTGTTGGCGCCGATTCCGATCTTCACGTTGCTGCCAAGTCTCCTCATGCCTTCTATGAGTTATCACAATACCAAATCTGGGAGGCCTTCCTGAGCTGGTTCCTTCCTGGATCAAACCTTTGCCTTTGGCATCATCGGTAGTAATCTGGTGCTGAGGATCTACCGATGCACTTCTTTCAGCTGCCTCTGATGTCAATACTTTGGTTTTTCCCTTAGCATCCAACATATTTGTAGGGAAAGGATATTGGTTGATCTTCATCAGCTTCTGAGCTTTGGAATTATCAAACTTAATTCTCCCAGATTCTATAACCGATTGCAGCTGTTGCCTGAAAACCTTGCACTCATTGGTGCTGTGAGACGTTGCATTGTGCCACTTGCAATATTTCATCTTCTTTAATTCCTCTGCCGATGGAATCACATGATTGGGTGACAACTTGATTTGCCCTTCTTGAAGTAGAAAGTCAAATATCCTATCGGCTTTGGTGATGTCAAATGCAAACTTCTCTGGTTCCTTATGCCCAAAAGGACAAGACATCGGCTTCTTATTTTTCATCCACTCTGCCAAGCCGATGACTAGTTCTTCATCAGAATCTGAACTTGCTGCCTCATCGACAAGTGACACCTTTTTATTCCATGCTCTCTTGGGTTCAAAAGGTTTAATATCTTGGTCAGAAATCCTCTGCACCAGATGGCTTAGGCTCTCGAACTCTTGAGAAGCATACTTGTCTCTGATATGTGGCAACAACCCCTAGAAAGCCAAATCGGCTAGCTGCCAATCGTCCAGAACCAGACTATAGCACTTATTTTTAACCTCTCACAATCTTTGCACAAAACTCTCAACAAATTCATCATTGCGTTGTTTCAGCCTGACTAAATCGGTAATCTTCTTCTCATGAACTCCAGAAAAGAAATATTTATGGAACTGTTTCTCTAGATCGGCCCAAGTGATCACTGAATTAGGAGATAATGAAATAAACCAAGTAAAGGCCGATCCAGACAAAGATTATGAGAACAAGCGAAGCCTTAACTCATCCCTGTTAGCAGCTTCTCCACACTGGATGATGAACCTGTTAACATGCTCCATAGTAGATGTATCATCCTGTCTAGAAAACTTAGTGAAATCTAGTACCTTGTACCGATTTGGAAGTGGAAATGAATCATATGCAGGAAGGTACGGTGTCCGATAAGAGTACGTGTTGACTTTGGGTTTTATCCCAAATTGGTCCCACATCACTTTAGCTATCTTATCGGCCCAATAAGCATCGGCATCTTGTTGATGAGGTGGTTGTGGATCTGGCACCTGTTGATAAGCTTCCACGTGTCTCTAAGGTGCACGATCTCCATGAAACATTGGATTAACCATTGTATGCTGACCACCAAGTTGCTGGCCAAGATTCATCGGCTGGTTGATCAATCCTTGATTCTAAAATCTAGGTTGCACTGGTCCCTACTGGAATCCCATAACCGGATAACTCTGATGAGGCACTTGTGGAAAGACAAACTACCCTGTCCATCCACTATTAGCATTCACGGTGTGGGTCCTGCCGATGATTGATAATTGGGCATCATCATTGAATTGACATACACTAGCTGTGTCATAAACCTCTGTTGCGTCGGCATTGATCTGCCGATGCATTAGGCATCTGGAACGTTGGTGCTTGAGAATTCCTAGAGAAAGGTCTTGCAGTAGTAGTTGTAGAATGCAGAGGATTCTGAGTCATCGGCGAATTTAGAGGTGACGATGCCATAGGAGCCTTGCCTGTCACGTCAGCCACTTGAGATGTACTAGGACCTTTTGCCATCAATTTTGGGGGCATACCATAACCCCACCAGTTGGGAGGAATAGTCCCTGACATCGCCGATGCCAATAAATCTATGGCAAGTTTGATTTGCCCATCTGATATTGATGGATTAGTCATCATCTATGTAGATTGCGCGTTAGTCATCTCTAATGTGCTTGGGGGAATTAACTTCTGCACCCGCAACAGCCGTAGTAGCCGTAACCACCGATGACCTTGGCTGATGATAGGCAGGACCCACATAAGATGGTGGTACTTGTCCTTCTTTGAAAGTTCTAGCCACAGCATTGAAAACCATGTTGGACAGTACACCAGACTGATTGATCAAGGCACGGTTAATAGCACTGTCAACCATGTCTTGAAGTTTACCAGGATTGGCCTCAAAAGTGATTTGCCGAGGCATCGGCAATGCTTCCTTCTGGATTACCTCGCCACTCCTGTTGATACTGAAGGATTTCAAACATAGATGCTTATAGTCCTCCATGGCTTTTGCCATAGCTTGTCACGGGGATAACGTTCTCCAAGTCAAAATCGGTGTTCGACATGTTGATCTTGATCTTGAATCTCGGTCCCACTGGGCGTGCCAAAAGATGTGTTTGATGCAAAAGTTGATCTACAAACACAAAGGGCTAATACCCGATTCAAACGTTAAGGCGTGCCAGCCGATTTGACCTTACAATCGACAAAGGTGGTAACTCGAACACTTTGGTCCCGACAATAGCGATGCGCCTGGATGTCACGGCCAAGAGGTGCTCACGCGGAACTTGAGAACACGCCGAGTTTGACTCGACGAATTCCTAATAACTCATAGAAAAAGAAAATATGACGAAGTCGTCGAAAAGTAGATGCTAGAATATGTGTAAAAGCTTGTGTTTCATTGAATGATAGATGTCTCATTACACTGCCATGGGGTCTAAATTTATACCCTGTTCCAAAGAACTACATCCAGACATGACTAGAACTCGAATTCCAAATTAAACAGAATCCGTATGCAAAACAAACTCTAACAATTAAGGAAAACATTAAAACTATCCTCTGCGACCGATTGGTACACCATCCTGAGTCAATCGGCAACCCCTGTGCTTTTCTTCAGAGTCATCGGCAGACCGCCTTTCACAGCCATCGACAACCATCAGCATTGGCCATCGGCATGACTGTATCACCACTCCTAGACTTGGTCATATTCGGTTGTTTTCCCATCAGCACCAACCCTCATCAGCAACTCTACTGCAGACTAGTCACTATTTCTCCACTTGTCGATCTACACTCCATTATTTCCAGGTGCACGTCCAAAGATATACGTGTCCAGAAACGGTGTCAATAGAAGCTAATCAGCCCACTCACAATGGGTGTTGAGAAGATCCACGCTTGTAGAAATCACTGTATCCTATATCGAGACGATGATTATAGAGACTTGGACAGCTGTCCCAAGTGTGGTCCAAGTAGGCACAAGACAAATAAAGACTACATAGAGGAAGAGTGTGTTGCTTCTGTGCCTAAGGGAAAAATAAAATAAGGCCCAACAAAAGACCCAGAAGAGTAGTTCAAAACCCACCGACAAAGAAAAGGAATAAGTAGACTATTATGCGTAGAAAAAGATTCCTGCTTTGGTGATGTGGTGCCTTCCTATGATCGATCGATTGAGGTGCTTGTTTGCTAACCCAGAGGATGCCCAACTTATGAGCTGGCATGCTTCTGATGAGCACAAAGACGATGGGAAGCTTCGGCACCCAGCCGATGGCCGGCAGTGGAAAGATTTCAATGAAAACCACAAAGACTTTGCTAATGAACCAAGGAATGTTAGGTTCGCACTGAGTACTGAAAGAATGAATCCATTTGCTGAGAGGAGCAGCAAGCACAGCACATGGCCAGTAATCCTCACCATCTACAACCTCCCTCCATGGTTGATGCAGAAGCAAAAGTACCTTTTACTAACCATCCTTATCTCCGGACCTACACAACCTGGAGTTGATATAGATGTTTTCTTGGAGCCCTTAATGCAGGACATGAAGATACTATGGGAAACATGTGTTCAAATGTTGGACGAGTACCGCAAAGAATCATTCATACTGAGAGCAATTATCTTTGTTACGATCAATGACTACCCAGCTCTCTTTACATTATCAGGGCAGTTCAAGGGAAAGTTTGGTTGTGTGGTATGCATAGATGACACCGCTTATGTGTCCCTAACTGCATCTAAGAAGATAATGTACATGATGCACAGACGCTTCTTATCGAAAGGACACAGGTACCAGCTGAAAAAGATGGATAAGTACTTTGACAATAAAAGTGAACTACAGACTACTGCTCCATCAGGTAACAGTAAAGGCTAAAGAGTTTTCAGCATAGTCAGCAAACTCAAATTTGTTTTTGGGAAGAAGACAAATGATGGAAAACCAAGAAAGAATGTCAAGCCAGCTCTAGGGGGTACATTCAAGAAGAAGTCGATTTTTTCCAGTATTTGGAATACTGGCCATAGTTAGACGTCCGCCACGTGATCGATGGTATGCACGTTTAGAAGAACGTGTTTGAAAGCGTAATTGGCACCTTGTTGGACATGAAGGGCAAGACAAAGGAAGGATTAAATTCAAGCTTGGACATGGTATAGTTAGGCATAAAAAAAGAACTTCACCCTATTAGGCTAGAAAATGGGATGTACCACCTCCCGGCAGCAAGCTACAACCTCAACAATGATGAGAAACATGCGATGTGTATGTGGTTGAAGAAATTGAAAGTCCCATCTGGATTCTACTCTAGCATACGGAGTATTGTCTCAATGAAAGACCTTACACTCACCAACTACAACTCACATGATTGTCATGTCATATTGACTACTTTCCTCCCTATTGCCATTAGGGCTATAAACCCAGTGTGGATAAAGGTTGCAGTTACACGGTTGTGCTACTTCTTCAACAGGATCTCACAGAAGGTGATTGAACGCGATGAGTTGGTGTCTCTTAAGGAAGTCATACTGGAGACAGTTTCACAGTTTGGGATGTGTTTCCCCCAGCATTCTTTGATGTGATGGTTCACCTTGTGGTGCACTTGGTTTCACAAATAGAGGCATTGGGTCCCATGTATTTGCATGAGATGTGGACGTATGAACGTTTCATGTCAATACTAAATGGCTATGTATCAACTCGTGCTCGTCCAGAGGCGTCTATGGTAGAGGGGTACTTAACCGAAGAGGCCATTGAGTCCGGAGGTCCATTATGCAATAGGGACCTAAAAGACCAGGTTGCAATAGGTTTGCCTCCGTCACGACACGAGGGTAGGCTGAATGGAAGAGGTAAGATGGGAAAGAAATCATACGTCCCAAAAGATTACAATTCAGTCCTCGAAGCACATCATAGCGTCCTGCATTAGCTCTCGATAATGGAGCCTTTGATCAATCTACACATTGAAGAGCTTCAAAAACATAATCATGGGCACACAGATGAATGGATAATGAAGGAACATAAGAATCAGTTCACCTCATGGCTCAGGGAGTAGGACATTCTAGATGGGCAAACACTCGAGGATCGCACCATCAAGGTCTTGGGATCTGGGCCATCATGCCAGGTCACGACTTGGCAAACCTATGACATTAGTGGCTTCACGTTGTGTACCAAGTCCAAGGACCAAAAGAGCATGGCACAAAACAGTGGTGTTCGATGTGACGCCTTAGACTCTAAAGCTGGTGAGGAAACAATTTACTTTGGCTTCGTTGAGGACATATGCGAACTATACTATGGTACATTTCAGATCCCTATATTTCAGTGTCAATGGGTTGAAGACAAACATGTCACAGTGGACAACTATGGGATTAGAGTTCTAGATCTAAGCAAGGTAGGCTACAAAGATGATCCATGGATAATGGCTAACCATGCTGCACAGGTCTTCTATGCTAAACAGGTCCTCTCTCCTAATGATAAGAAGAAAATTACAGACCATCCAAAGCACATAGTTTTCCCTAGAAAGCAACAAGCCATCAGAGTTGATGGTGTATCTGACTTGGATGAATTTAACCAGTTCAGTGACATGTCTCTCTTTGTAGACGACCATCCAATAAAGATAAGGAATGTTGAGCGAAGCATTCCACAGAGCTCATTGCCCTGGATGCGTCACGATGGACAAGGAAAAATAGTAGCTGCCTAGATTTTATTTGTCATTTGCCATGTAATCTATTTATGATAAAATGTGTAACTTATGCTATATGCCCTTTGTTGACGGTTCTTAATGCTCACATTTAACCATCAACTAATCATGTAAAAGGATCCAAATGCAACCAACACCTAGACTTAGGGTTTTATCTCATAGAATTCCATGAGTTTTGGTGTTTGTCTATTTCTGTAGGAGGTTATCAGGAAATATGGAAGAAAGGCCCACATGTCAGGTTTATATAGAGATATTAATATAGAGATATTAACGTGCCGCGCAATTTTCTACCATCTAGAAGACTCCAGAATCCACGGGAACGAACAGGAAGGTGATCGGGCTCGGAGGCAGGGCGCCCGCCCTATTCTCCTGGGCGCCCGCCCAGCTACAGAGTCCAAATAGGACCCATTCCGGGGATTACGCTCCACCGACCTAAAGGATCAAGGAAAACTGTGCGATTGATGTCGGTTTGATCCGACGGCCCAGATTCATTTGAAAAGACTATATAAGCAAGGCCCCTGGCCCCTGGAGAGCATACCTCTTCTACAGAATCAAAGCTAGGGTTTCAATTCTTCATCCAAGTAGAGAGGATGCCTCTAGTTCATCGAGTTCTAGCTATAGTTCATCTAGTTCTAGTTCATCTAGTTCTAGTTCCTCTAGTTCCAGTTCTAGTTAGTTCTAGTTGTAATCTAGAAAATAGGGAGAGAGAAGAGGAGAGCTGAAGAGGAGGAGCCGGATTTGTCGGATCTTCCTCAACGTTGTACTTTTGCGGCAACTGGTTCGTTCTTCATCGTTCTCCAGGTTCTTCAATTTATAATTCCTGAGTTCTTTAATTACTTTTATTTACATTCAAGTTATTTACTGGATTCTCGCTTGCATCAAGTGCTCTAATCTTTGCAACATTAGAGTAGTAATTAATAGATTAGACGTGGTGTTTAGTCTTGCAGTTACATAGAATTGCACCCAATCCTACGGATTGTTGTGGTAGCCCTAGGGTAGTGACAGCCCTAACGGTCAACGTATTCCACCTCGTTCGGATCGGTGTTTGTAGGACCGTAGTCAGAGCTTCCTAGCCCCCTTCTCATCTCTTTCTGTAGTTAGTGTTCTGATGTCCCAAAATAATTAATCTTTGAAGTAATTCTTGATTCTTAGATCAACTAGAGAACTTTCAGGAAACTTCCTCTCTTTCCACCAAAAATAATTATATAGTTATCCTTGGGCGATCTCTAATCTTAATTAGTACACTCACGTTCCCTGTGGAAAATTGATACTCTAGAATACTCCCAGGTGAAAGCTACACCGGTATCCGTGCGCTTGCGGATTTTTCTGTTTGCATTTAAAATACCCAACAAGCTTTCTGGTGCCGTTGCCGGGGAACGGTAGCTGTGCTAGTTTCGAACCAAGTCGTCCATGTATTTTTTTTCCTTTTTTTACCACACTCACCTTACCATTTTCACCACACCACATGGATTTCACTCTAAGCTTTAATGAGCATGGAATTTATTTCATAGCCACTTCATTTACTCCATGCTCATATGCAACATCTTCCCAATCTTTTGGTCGCTCCAACATCGCCACATTTGAGATCTCCATCCCCCTCATCCTTTCTATTTATAAAAACTTTAAAAGGGCGGTTGTCGATACATATGTCTATAATAAATATTGCAGATCTCATTTAGTTGATCTTGATATAGGTCAGCGTTGGAGGGGAAACCACTTCGCCGACATAAAATGATGGTTTCCCAAGGACAAGCTTAGTGTCCTAAAATAAGCACTGATCAGATCGTAACATGAGCTTTTAATTATTTGCAACATTACCTTGTGTATTGAGCATATAAGGATAATTGTAAAAAATTCCTTCGTGTATTCTTGTCACTAACCTTTCCAGGATTGGAGCAAGAGGATCGGATGAATGACAAGCACAAGGTATGTCCAACCAATCATCATACAACATTGAATTAAATTCATCCAAACTTGAATTTTGCAAAATTCAAGCTTGGGGGAGTACTTTACATAAAAACATCATTTGCCATGTTCCTATGTTGGTTGTCCCTACCTTTGAGACATGCTCAATTTGTTAAATACTAATCACACTACTTTATCTCCACTTGAGTAGAACTCTATAAATGCTCTCATGCTACCTTTATTTGCTTTAGTATATGTCTAGGTTTGGAGTAGGTTCATTTATCTCTTAATTAAGCATGGTGCTTAGTTTAGGGCTGATGATCTTACTTCCAAGGGAGTTTAAATTAATCATGGTGCTTAGATTAAAATGCCTTCCTAAATCAAATTAGACATGGTGTCTAGGTTGATTTTTGAGCTGATAGCATGCTATAGTAGATATTGGATATTTTGTTGGACTAACCCCTGTAGGAAAACTTTCAATATCAACCTAGGAAGTCCTATGATAAACTCACATTGGAGACAAAGAGAGAGACACATGAAGGTTAACAATTTACACAAGGAATGCATAGCTCACAAGAGATGATCCATGGAGGGTGCAACAAAAACGATGCACAACCGCTAAGAAAGGAAAGCTTCCATAAGGTGATACTGTACCATCACTCTTCAAGTAAGGTAACATCTTAAGGTACTTGACTATCACTTCTATAAGCTTCTCCTTGGTTCTAGCGTTCACACGAATAAAAGAGACAAACATGTATGATTTACAACTCTAGATTAACCAACCGAGTCGATTCAACATGTTTAGTCCTTCCACCTTTGTGATCCCACACTCCTAATCTTATGAGCTAAAATGTTGCACACTCAATCTTTGGAAGATATATATATAAAACATAAGTATAGATAGATTATCTTTCCATTAGGTTGAGTGATCGGATCTGACGAATGTTTTAAATGCTACACTCATGATCTTATTATCCATCAACTTTGTCTTGCTCACTACGCTTAAGGATAGAGAAGAATAAATACACTTTCGGTTCTGTTGGTGTTTTCCACCAACAGGGCCCATGCACTTGATCTCTGCCCTGTCTCTATGAGCAGGTACACTTTGAGCAAAATATGAAGGACTTTTACAACTCCCAGACTCCACCAAGTGAAGAACCTAGATCTAAGAGCACAAACAAACTGGAGATACTAGACATTCAGGCAATCACTGCCCTGAGATGCTTGAGGACGTAAACTACATCAACAACAACTACTACTACTACAACCATCCTCAACAAAATCAAGGTCGGAATCATCAGAGGCCTAACAACTCAGAGAGGCGATCCAGGACGCCCCATCATCCCGATCTCCATCGGCATGGTGGACTTTCCACAAGCACTCTGCGAGTTTGGCTCCAGCGTCAACATTATGCCCAAGGTACTCTATGAAAAATTCTTTACACATCCTTTATTAGAAACAGCCATGTGTTTGCAGCTTGCAGTTCGTACGCTAAGTTTCCTAATGGGAATATTGAAGAACCTCTACGTCCGAGTTGGTACCTTGTACGCCCCAGCAGACTTCGTGGTGATAGAGAGTGGTACTGATGAGAGAACACCCGTCATCTTAGGGAGGCCATTCCTGAACACCTCATGAGCTGTCATCTATGCTGGTGCTGCCAAGATCAGTTTCTACATTAAAGGGAAGAAGGAGACGTTTCCCTTCAAGAACAAGACTACACAAATCTCAGAGCAATCCCGACATGAACCAAGGAAGAGGACCAACAGGAGGAACAGGAACAAGCAAATATGGACCAAGTCAGCTAAAATGGTCATTGCAGTTCAAGGAGGTCAAGACCGTCGACATAAGTCACTGTTCCTGACAAAAAAGGATGACTCAGCTCCAGTTGGCAGATCAGATATTCCGAAAGATTGAAGGTATTGACATGGGAGAAGATGAGTGCAATCCACCCATCATCCTTGGAAGGCTATTCCTCAGCACCGTTAAAGCAATCATCTACATTGGAACCGGAGAAGTCCACATGCACTTCCCCTCTGAGAAGGTACGCTGCTATTTTAATGACCCTAACCATATAGTTGAAGACTCTAAGCTGGTCAGGACAAGAAGAAGACGACACAACCACAACCAGAGGAGGCAAATCGTCAAGGACAGATGGGCAGACTACGAAGGAGAAGTGGTAAGGTCTGAAGACATACAGCTTGAACAGAACTGTCCTGAGGAGACCGTAGCATCGAGTCAGAGAGAGAAGATAGTTATATATGAAGAGGAGGCGCCGCCGGAACCACCGACTACGCCATCCAACGAATCCCAAGACGACTGAGGACACGGAGAGTCCCGTTCGGAGGACTTAAAAACACCGAACGCCTTGCCAAGAGGTAAACTTGGTAGTTATCTTTTTCCTTTCAACTATTTTAAAATAGTTTGCTTAGTTAATCAGGTTCATATCATCTTGAAAAGAAAATAAAAATGTTAAAAATAGTAAGCCCCATGTGAGTATACTCATGGCATAAAACCCATAAGTACATTCACTGTGGTGGCATAAAAATAAAATAAATATATTCCTGTCCTATAAAATTGAAAATATAATAATAAGATTGTGATCCTACTAAAAATAGTGTAACATTTACTGAAGAGGCTCAACATGATAAAGGCTAGATATTTAGGCTAACACTTAACTAGTTCCACAAAGCTTTGTTGTCTATTTGAGCTCCACATAATTCAAGGATCAAAGAAGACTTGCAGACGGAGGACACCATAATCGCTGTCAGAGTGCTGCCGACATTCAAATACACCTCCGCCACCTGCTAGCTACATGAGATGAAATTACGTCAAAATCCAGCTTGGGGGAGAGCACCCCCATATATCTTTGCTTAGTTGCTAAATAAATAAATAAATAAATAATGTTTGCTATGAATCCTCATGATAAGCTCTCACATGGAAATGATGAATAGTTGCTCTGCCATGACTAATTCTCAAAATTGAAATCTCTCTCAAGTTTAAGCATGACTGTTATTAATTAAGATTTGCTCTAAACCTAAACTTGTGGGAAGAGTACTTGATCTAAAGTCTAAGTCGTTAACGGATACGATATGGGAAGGTTGAGCTGTTGTTTATCTATTCCTAGAGATGCTAGAATTTTGGAGAATTTTATCTTTGAAAATCTTCAAAATGTTGCATGATTTGTTCCTGTATGATGAGAGTTTAAAATCCTACCACAGCCATATATACATGCTTATTAGACTATGAACCATACATTTACTTTTTACTGGTTATGAGCATTGAGTGTGGTCAAGCTGTGTAGACCCTTAGGAGCTTGTCATGCGGTTAAAATCAAGATTCACTTGCACGTTCACTCATACATGGTGCTTCTACTCTGGGAGTACGCATCCACATATATCCACTCATTTCCATATCCAGATCCACCCAAAAATGTTCTACTCCTAATCCGGGAGAGAATAGCCAAAAACATTCTTCTATTTCTGTTTTTCCCTGTGAAATAAATGCTCAAGATATTTTGGTTACTACCACTTGCTACATTATTTAAAGAGGTCAGTGCTCTAAAAAAAGAGAGAAGATACGAGGAAATAAAAAGGGGTAAGTGCCCGGAACCTCGAAAGAAAAGAAAAAGTGAGACGAGAGGTAAAAATGGACAAGTGTCCGATAGTTGAATTAGGGGTACAAGATACCCACCTGAGAGAAAAGAAAAATAAAATATAGAGCAACTCATTCGCCTCAAAAGTTTCAAAAGAGCAAGAAAGGTATGTATTCCTCAAAAGAGCACAAGTAGAATTAGACTTCAACCATTGTTATCACCATCATCACCATACACCATTCATTCGCCACACATGGACATCTTGATTTGACTTATTGACTTGTTCTTCTGGATCCATGGTTTGACTATGCAATAAATGTCTTGTAAGTATGTATTAGCTATCTCCCACCTATGAGCTCCAGATATCAAAACCTTATTAGAGTAGGGTGAGAGAGAAGGCAATGCCATTATGCCTCATACCAAAAATACCACATACTTTGAGAGAAGGCATATACCGTTACTGCCTTGGTAAGGATCTAGAAATACCACAAAAGAGAGACTAGAGAAAGTCATACAAGAAATCTGTGAGTTTTATTTGAAAATCTGCAAAAAAAACTCTAGAGCTATAGTTAATCGAAGATCAAGAGACATGGCGCTTGACTGGACCGTTCTATCTTTTAACTGCTCAAGACACAAGTGACGGTTGCAAGCCCCATGCTTGAAGGAAAAATGAGTCAGTTTAAATCTTAACAGTTTACCCTAACCCACAGATGAGATCTTGTTTGAACGCATGTATATCTTTAAGGCATGAAACCACTGCAGAAACTCTTGAGTTCATCTTTGCTCAGGGACGAGCAAAGGTTAAGCTTGGCGGAGCTTGTTGACGGTCCTGAATGCTCACATTTAACCGTCAACTAATCATGGAAAAGGATCCAAATACAACCAAAACCTAGACTTAGGGTTTTATCTTATAGAATTCCACGAGTTTTGGTGTTTGTCTATTTCTGCAGGAGGTTATCAGGAAATACGGAAGAAAGACCCACATGTCGGGTTTACATAGAAATATTAACATGCCACAGAAACCACAAAAACGAACGGGAAGGCGATTGGGCTCGGAGGCAGGGCGCCCACCCTACTCTCCTGGGCACCCGCCCAGCTACATAGTCCAAACAGGACCAGTTTCGGGGATTACGCTCCACCGACCTAAAGGATCAAGGAAAACCGCGTGATTGATGTCGGTTTGATCCGACGGCCCAGATTCATCTGAAAAGACTATATAAGCAAGGCCCCCTGGCCCCTGGAGAGCATACCTATTCTACAGAATCAAAGCTAGGGTTTCAATTCTTCATCCAAGTAGAGAGGATCCCTCTAGTTCATCTAGTTATAGCTCTAGTTCATCTAGTTCTAGTTCATCTAGTTCTAGTTCATCTAGTTCTAGTTCCTCTAGTTCTAGTTGTAATCTAGAAAATAGGGAGAGAGAAGAGGAGAGCGGAGGAGGAGGAGACGGATCTGTCGGATCTTCCTCAATATTGTACTTTTGTAGCAACTGGTTCGTTCTTCATCGTTCTGCAGGTTCTTCAATTCATAATTCCTGAGTTCTTTAATTATTTTTATTTACATTCAAGTTATTTACTGGATTCCCACTTGCATCAAGTGCTCTAATCTTTACAACATTAGAGTAGTAATTAATAGATTAGACATGGTGTTTAGTCATGCAATTACGTGGAATTGCACCGAATCCTGCGGATTGTTGTGGTAGCCCTAGGGTAGTGACAGCCCTAACGGTCGACGTATTCCACCTCGTTCGGATCGGTGTTTGTAGGACCGTAGTCAGATCTTCCTAGCCCCCTTCTCATCTCTTTCTGTGGTTAGTGTTCTGATGTCCCGAAATAAATAATCTTTGAAGTAATTCTTGATTCTTAGATCAACTAGAGAACTTTTAGGAAACCTCCACTCTTCCCACCAAAAATAATTATATAGTTATGCTTGGGCGATCTTAAATCTTAATTTGTACACTCACGTTCCCTATGGAAAATCGATACTCTGGAATACTTCCGGGTGAAAGCTACACCAGTATCCGTGCGCTTGCGTATTTTTCTGTTTGCGTTTAAAATACCCAACACACCCTTCTCTATTTCTACATATAAGACCCTATACTTATTTCTACATCTAAAACATACCATGTCGTAACACTTTGATATCTTATTGGTCTCAAACTTTTACCACGGGTTACTAGTGCCATTGATGTTCAATCCACCAAGTTTAGGATTTTTCTGATGTGGTTTGTTACTTTATCCGGTTTAATTAGATTTCCGCGCGACGTCACCAACTAATTAGCGCTTGAACTAAGTCTACCCCTGAAATGACTCCAAATGGTGCCAAACTTCTCCATAGGGTCTTATATACCATTGGAAATAAAACTTCCTTGTGGTTGGTAGAAAAACCTAGTGGGATCTAGGTGTAGTACACCATTTTTCATCTCATTTAGCACAAAGAAAATGTAATAATAGCTTGCATGACCAAAAAATCCTAAGATCTTGTGTGGGGTTATCATTTGAGTGTAGAAGCTTGCCAAAAAATTTCAAGACATTTGGAGATAGGCATAACATACATGCTTCACAAACGTATAAGAGCCATTCCACCGAACTATGCTCAAACATATGGGTTCCTCACTTTTATATTGTCAACGATAAATTGCACAAAGGAATATATTTTTTATAGCATTTACACACTACAATAAAGCTAACAAAATTGGATTTATATTTTTCTGGTATTTGTAGAATTATTTATGTATTAAACAAGATATGAGGCACATATTCAATTTAAATCATTTTAAATAAAGATGTATACAAAAGTACCTCAAACATGAAATTTCATATTTAACATGTGTATCTGGTCAAGAGGAACATAACAAAAATTTGTTCACTAATTTAGGACAAATATTTTTGAATATATGATTTTTTGAATCATTGAAATAATTTCTAAAAATATATATAAGGAAAACTTTAAATAAACTCAAAATACATTTATACAGACGGCCTTCTGCGCGAACCGCCAGTACTAATGCATTAATACTGGCGGTTGTCTTAGTCAACAGCCTGTATAAACGATTTCTACAAGCGGCTGACTAAGACAACCGCCTGTACAAACGTCCCATGTATATATTGCAGCTCGTGTGTCTGAAATTATGCCGACAGGCTGCCGAAAATCCACGCCGCCGTAGCCGCCTCGCCATAGCCGCCGTAGCCGGACCCCTCCGCCATCGACGCCGAAGCCGGACCCCTCCGCCCTCGGCGCCGTAGCCGTCCGGTGGTGAGCTTCTTCTCCTCGCGCTCTCTCTCTCTCTCTGCACGTCTGCGCGCGGCGGCGGCAGGGCGGCAGCGGCAGTGGTGGGGCCGGTCCGAGAAAGGGCGGGCGCGGTGGTGGCGGCGCGGGCGGCAGTGGTGGTGCGTTGGTGGCTGCGCGGGCCACGAGGCGGACGGGTCTGGCCGACGGAGGCGGTGCGTGGCGGCGTGGGGCCGACAGAGACGCAGAGGTTAGAGGTGACCCTAACACGTGGGGCCCACCAGCTAGAGAGAGAGGAGGGGAGAGGGAGTCGTGGGCTAGGCCGGGAAGGGGAGGGAGGGGAGATTTTCTCTTTTTTTTTACTTTAGTAATTTATTTGTTTAGTGAAATTGAGTAAAACCATAAAAAACAATAAAAATTTAGAGAATATTATTTTGTAATTTACATGTAATTTTATTTATAATTATTATTTCATATGTGATTATGTTATATAGAAATATATGTATGTATTATTTGTGTAGAAATATATGTATGTATTATTTATAATTATTATTTCATATGTGATTATGTTAAATACTTGTTATTTCATATGTTAAATACTTATTATTTTATATGTGATTATGTTGTATAGAAATATATGTATGTATTATTTGTATAGAAATATATGTATATATTATTTATAATTATTATTTCTATATGTGATTATGTTAAATACTTGTTATTATTACTCTTTATTATATATGTAATATGATTCATAATTATTCCTTCAATAGATACTTGTTATTATTTCTCTTTATATATATAATAGAATTCATAATTATTATTTCATATGTGATTATGTTGAGGAAATATATTTATGTATTATTTGTGTCTATCCTTTTATAAATACTTGTCGTGAATTGGCCCGTGACCCCGATTACAATCTAGAAGCCGATAAGGTAAATTAGAGACATTCACGATTTCATGTAATTAAATGATTTCTATTCATAGTTTCTACATATAAACATGCCCATGATTCACATGTATATACTCAGGAGGCAATGTCTCAGTTTAGAGAGATGATGTCTCACGAAGAAGTGGCACACAAAGACGCACCGGAACCGACGACCGCAACGACGAGCCCTGAGAGGCCATGTCACTCGAGGAAAAGGAAGCGGCTAGGTTTGAAACGAGGCGAGAGAGGGTTGAACCAATTTCCAGATGACACATACGCCATCACAGATGTGAGCCCTACCGGACAGCCCCTAGCTCCGGTGGAGGCCCTACCCAAATACAGGAACGCAATTGGTTTCTGTGTGAGGGACTTTCTTGATATCACAGTTAAGAACTGGTCCGGTATGCAAATAATCACAAGATCGAAATTTGGGATAAGATTAAGACAAGGTTCCAGTTTCCTAGGAATGTGCCAGAAGATTTAGTGAAGGCATATACAATGAAGCATTGTGCGGTTAGTTTTTGAAATTGGAGGTCAGAGATGAATGTCAAGTATGCAAAGATAGGGATGGATCCAACAACCAAATACAAGATTACTAAAGGGCAGTGGGCAGTTTTTCTAGAGCAGAGGAATGACCCTATCTTCTTAGCTCGGAGCAAAGCCAACTCCCAGCTCGCAAAGAGGAACAAGTACCACCACCATCTAGGCACAAGTGGTTACCAGCACAAAGTTCCTAAATGGAGGCAAGAAGAGGCTGCGAAGAAGGCAGTAGGGTTGCAAGTGCTGTCTGAGCAAGACGGTGAAAGGTCCACGAATTGGATCCGTGCACGGAAACCAAAGGAAACCGAGACGGGTGTGTCCTTTGAAGACCCAATGCTTGATGAAGCAATGAAGAGCATCTTTGCAGTCGCAGGCATGCAGGAGGAAGGGAAGTTTACGCCACGAAGGGAGAGGGACATCCTTAGTGTTGGCCTCGGTAACCCCGAGCATCCTGGCCGTGTTCGAGGCATCTCATCCAAAGAAGGATGGAAGGATGGATTCGGCCCTCAATGGAAAAATGAGTATAAGAAACGTGATCGGTACAAGGAACAAATGGCAAATTATTTTCAGGAAGAGGCTAAGAAAGACTTCCAAGAGATGATGGGGAAGTTGCTAGAAAATCCTCCTCCTGAGTTGATGCAGAAACTAGCGAGTGTCATGTCAAATCAACAGATGAGCACTCAAGCTCCCCAAATGCAGCTAGTCCCAGTGGTGTCGCTACCGTTGCTGGGATCGAGTGAAATAATCATTCCAAGCAGTGTTGCATCTACGGCAAACAAGGATCACTATCCAGTTGACGACATTGTTACTTTTACACCTTGCTCCCTTGTCATAAGATATGGGATTAACAATCATCGTACAAGGGAAGTATCCACGGGCAAAGCGATCCCAGGAGGACCTAAATACCATGGTGCTTACATTCCTAAAGACTACTGCAGAGTAGAGGTATCAACCGTGGTCCAAGGATATCAGGATGAGATTCTAGACATCCCTGGTCCCGATGACATTGTGAAACTAGGACAGGCGATGAACAATTTCATCCTTTGGCCTCGGAGGGACGTGCAACTAAGGGAGCCACCACCACCCTCTCAAGAGATGCCACTCACCCAGGAGTCGTCAGCTCATGTCGATCCTCTTCCTAACCCGCCGCCTTCACCTCCCCAGTCTCTTCCTGACCCACCAGAATCACCTCTCCATGTTTTCTCTATCCATCAACCATCTCCTCCCCATGATCTTTCTACCCCACAGTCAACACAATCTCCACCACCATTCAATTCCACCCCTTCCCCACAACTCAAAGATCCAGAACCAAGGAGTGAGCCATCAAAGGTGCCAAAGAAGAAAGTATTTCCGATACCTAAGTTGATTTCACCATACGAGCCAAAGAAAAAATTAGCTGGGCAAGTGAGATTTTTATTAGGCATTGCTTTGAAACGCACAGTACAAGAGCATAAGATTTTTGAGCTAGCAAAGTCAGAGGTGTCGGCACCTAAGGTCATAACTCCTGTCAATTTCAAGGTGCCAACTACAGAATACTACAAGAATATCCCCAAAAAGTACATGTGGGGAAAGCCTCTACTCAGTCGGACAAAACTTATGAAGAAACCAAGTGGTATAAAAAGGTTTCATGACTGGTACATGAGAGTCTCTTCTACTGGCATCGACACCATAAGCATGCGCATACCACAAATAGCATTTCTCAGCCAGAGTACTGACAAATGTATACTTACAATTGATGACATGTGGGCACTAATGAACCACAAGATGCTAGATGTATAGATCGTAACGACATTTGCATTGTAAGTGTTACATAGTTACACACATTGTAGTTGCATCAATTTTCAATATCTCACATGCTTCTGTCTTGTAGAATGTTATATGATCAACAAGATTTGTATTTTGGTTCGGACCTTAATTATTGTGCCGAAGAAAGGAATGCCTATCTCTGCCCAATAGATATAGCCGAAGATCGGCACACATTTAGGATCGGAAATGACAGCACAGAGGTATAGGGTTTGGAAGGTGCAAAACGGGATGAGAAACTCCGAAAGTTGAAACTTGATTTTGAAGCCAAATACGCCTTGTACATTGGACATTTACTAATAAAGTTTCAAGACACCAAAGCGGTGGTGGCACCGTACCACTTTCGGTAAGTGTGAGTTTACAAATATCTGTCTAAACTATTCCAATGCATAAATGCATCCTAGATTTAATTCGAGCAGGAGGCACTGAATATGCTTCATCATTTATCCCAAGGAGGGAAGGGTGTTGGTACTAGACTCCGCAGATTAACCGAAAGAAAGCTATACTCCATTCATCAAACTGTTAGAGCTGTAAGTCAAGCTATGCATGCATACTTAAGCATAGTGAGAATTTGACAATAACATGGTGATTCTATTTGAGATCATAGGGCATATAGGTTCTATAAGATAAATCATGGAAAGTGCAAGTCCAAGAGACCAGGGAATCCATTCGAGGTTATACATAACTGGCCAGTACGTATAAAAATTTACTATTATGAATACAAATCATACACATACGACCACAGTTGTAACTAAAATTAAATAACCACTCTCCTGTTATACAGTGCATGAAGCAACCACCCTTATCGGTCCTCTGTGGCTACTACGTGTGCGAGAACATGAGAGAAAACGGACGATATGCAAGGAACCCTGACAAGGTAATATAAGTAATAGTCTATTAAAGTTGAAAGTCATAAAATATATAATGTTTATAAACTTTCTTTGCAGGTATATAAGCAAGGGACGGCGGAGCGCATGTACGAACGTGATTTAGACAACATAGTTGAGGACATCTGTTCGTTCATCATGAAGCATGTCATTCCACGTGAAGGCAAATATCATGATGACGAAAGCCAATTATCCAGTCCACAGTTCCGAGTGCTAACAGAGATTAGTAAGCTCAAACTTACTAAAGAGGGTTATTAGAGGACAGAAACAAACTTTGATGTACATATATATATGATGTGTGATGATGGATATACTCTTGTAATTTACTTTATGTTTTTGAGCACCAAACTTTGATGTATACAAATGTATGTATGAGATGAAGTATTTAAATTGCATGTTGCTATGTTTGAAGACCAACCAATATCAATATAGTTAAATAATAACAATAAAATAATAAATAAATTAATAAATAAATTAATAAATAAATAAATAATACATATTTTAATAGGTTTCCACATGCGGCTCTCTTAGGGAACCGCCTGTGTAAATTGTTTCTACTGGCGGATCTCAAGCAACCGCCTGTGGAAATGGGCGATTTCTACTAGCCCCCAGCGCAGGCGGTACTGAAAAACTCCTGTAGAAATATGTTACCAACCGCTTGTATAGTGTGCCCATGTACTAGTGTGACTCTACGATTCGACATCCCAGTTTTAGTTTTTTTTTTGTGGAGCTATAGGTGGTTAAACAAGGATAGATACGGTACTGTAAACCAAGTGGTTTGATGTGTTCTATAGATGTGAATTACTGCTATCAAGAACACCACCAAACTGAAAATATAATCTGAAAGTTTCAGAAAACAAACCGCAACAAATCGCCTTCAACTTCTTTTCTTTTTTT
The DNA here is from genome assembly GCF_000003195.3 of Sorghum bicolor. Lineage (NCBI taxonomy): Eukaryota > Viridiplantae > Streptophyta > Magnoliopsida > Poales > Poaceae > Sorghum > Sorghum bicolor. The sequence goes on along the minus strand of NC_012873.2, from coordinate 26,044,304 downwards.
TTCCTCTCTTTTTTTTAATCTTTCTTCTCTGATTTTTTTTTGTTTTTTTATACACCAAGAGGGGTGCGGATAACCAATGAAACACAATGTAAAATATATAAAGATGGTGAATAGCAACTTGAAGAACACAAAAACACACGGAAACAGTAACACCAAGGGTTATAGGTAATTTTTATGGCTTTGGACTGTAGGACAAAACAAATATATGTAATAGATCAATAAGGAAAAATATATGGATGGCGATAAGACCTACCGTGACAACAGAAATCTTTGATACTACGTGATAGGTATCGACCCGAGATCGGTACTAAGGTTGGTCCGATCTTCACGACTGTAGGTCTATGAACTAGATTACTTACTAAGTAATAGTGGAAATATGATAACTTGCTAACGAACAGCGATATGAAGAGGATAATGTTGCTGAAGAACAACGGATAACTATCTTTATACTTGCCAAGGTTGGATGCGACCAAGCGACGGGGAGAGAGGCACCAAAACCGTGAAGACTTCGACTCGATCTCCAAACGACCGTAGAACCACAGCCGGAGCTAATCCACACAAGACGGGGCAGCCGTACTGAAACCCATAGAGCACGAATTAGTGGATCTCAGAGAAATCTCCCCACAAGTTCAAGAAGAACAAGGAAGAACAGGGTTGTGTAAGAACACTCAGCAGCTCGGCTGCGAAATCACTTGGATTAATCTCAAATTATCAAAAGTTGTTTACATATGATGCATAGGGAAGTATTTATAGATGGAACAACCCTCCAGGATAGGTGAAAACACGAAACTAAAAATAAACTCGTCGCTAGTGTGAAAGGACCTTCTCGGAATGACTCCGATGCTGATTCCGCGTGACTGTTTGACTCTATGCAGTGTTTAGTGTTTTGACAATAACTCCTTCTAGGAAGCTTCAAATGACATGTGGCTGGATGCGTTTGAAAGATAACTGGATAAGCTTTCACACCATGTGCACCTTGCTTCATGAAACCTTGTAGAATGATACAGTTTAATACGAATATTTGGACTTTAGGCAGACTGCAGACTCTCTGACCAGTCAACACTAAAACTGGTCGGATGCCTTGATGAAAACTTCAAACTGGTCGGCGTTAGAAGCATTATAAAATAGACTTCACGAGCTTTCCAACAAGTCCTAAATGACCTTCATATCTTTTGTAAGTCAGAAGATATGACTGTTCCTTCTTGACACATTCATCACGCTGGACTGACTCGAGTTTGGTTCTTCGTCCTGGTTCGCCCTTGATATATTCTGCTCGTTCTCTCTTGTGTACCTAAGCAATGTTAACACACAAGATTTAGGTAGCATAAAGTTCTCATTAGTGTTTAATTGAAATTCATAAAGTAGCGCGTGCACCTCTTGTTGTATTTTCTTAGCGTGGTTACGTGTGATCGGTCCTGCAGGGATCAGAGATGTAGCTGGAGAGGTCGGTGACGCTGGCATGGTCGTATCATCAATAGTGGTTGTAGCCTAAAGGTTAGTAGTAATAGATTTGGTTAGTCAGATGCACGTTTTCTCCTAGTGGTAAAAATACAAATACGATACTCTAGATAACCTCTCGGGTGAAGTGCTCACCAATATCCGTGCGCTTGCGGCTCATGTCCTGATTGCGTTACCAAATATCAACAAGCATTTTTGGTGCCGTTGCCGGGGAGAAAGACGGTTTGCTGAGATAACCTTGAGTCTTACTACTAGCTTGTATTCTGTGGGGGTATAAACCCCTATACCCTTACGTTTAGACTTCGTCCAGGAGGCTTGGCCCATTACGAGACGAGTTCAAGGCTTGATCCGACAACCTGGAGTTTCGCGCAAGGAAACAAGATGTGGAGATCAAGCAGGATTCTAGTCGGTTAGAATAGGAATTGATATCGAATTATCCATGGCAATTGTAACCGACTAGGATTAGTTTCCAGATCTGTAACCTTGCCCTCCAGACTATATAAGGAGGGGCAAGGGACCCCCCTAGGACATCATATTCTCTCAACACAAATCAATACAACCAGACGCAGGACGTAGGTATTACGCCAACTCGGCGGCCGAACCTGGATAAAAAGCTTGTCCGTGTCTTGCGTCACCATCGAGTTCGTAGTTTGCGCACCGTCTACCGATAAACTACTACCGTGGGTATACCCCAAGGTAGACTGCCGACTAGCTTTCGTCGACAGTGGCGCGCCAGGTAGGGGGTGTGCGTGCAACTTTTCCGGCGAACAAGATGGTCACGATCCCAGCTTCCGCGACCGTGCCCGAAGGCCTCACGTTCACCGTCGGCCAGATCACGTGGACGACGTGTAGCGGCGGCCTCACGACCACGGTTTCGAAAGAGATCCAGATCCAATCTGAGATCACGCCGTCTCCGACCACACGCGTGACGGCACCGAGCGCCCGACCACCGTTCCCACTCTACAAGGGAAAGAAGATCGACTGCTCGGACCTTCTCCAAGCGCTTGATCGCGCTGACTCCAAGCTACTCGAAGTTTCCCAACTAGTAGACGGAGTTCTGCATCGGCCCGACCAAGCTGCTCCAGCGGATTTTTTCAAATCCCGCCGGCCAACTCGTGTCGCCACACACGAACGGCTGGGAACGTCTCTGACGATAACCTCAACCCCCTCAGGACGATCCGTCGAGCTCAAGAAGGAAGATTATCCTTGCGGCCTGAACAACTCGGCCTCTGTTTACTCACAGCACACCCAATCCGTTTTCAGCAAGGCGGGTTGGTTGCCGACAAGGAACGATCGTCACTACGTCAACATGGTGACAATCCGAGAACTACGGGACGGCCAGGTTTCCAGCACCAACTCAAGCACCGGTTCCGTACCCACCGAGGTTATAAACACCGAGGACGAGGACTACGACCTGGATTTTCCTTCACACCCTCCGGGTTTCGACCGATTTCCGATATTCCCCCCCCCCGGCGAGGGGATATTGTGTTCAATGTCAGCGCCGACGAACCGGTCGTTGATGGAGAAACAGATGACCAGAGGCAACTCCGCGAACAGCGCAACGCCGATCGCGCTCGACGACGCGCAGACGAGCAACAACAAATGCCACCAAATAATCTCAACGATGCCTTTGACATGGTCGGGGACCAGCCAGTCTACAAAACACCAAGCGCTAACGTGGCTGTCGCCATGGCTAACCTAGATCGGCTTCCTGATACCCCCGAATGTCAGGGAGTCCGGACCAGCATCCGAGCACACCTAATCGCTGCAATGGGACAGACAGCCACTCTGCTCAAGAGAGTCCAGGACGTCTCTTATACGGGAGCCGCCTCTGACCAGACTAATCGTAGCCGGGCCTCACCGCCTCCCGGCAGGCGTCACCGCAGCCGCTCCCCCGACAACCGTCGAGGGGACTCACGGCGCGACGATGGTGGTCGGGACGCCGACGGTTGCCGCAAGCAGAACCACGTACGCGGCCAGGAAGTAAACCAGCACAGGGATCTCCGCCACGACATCCCTCCCAAAGATGCCCGGGACCGCATCAACAGGCGCGCCGCAGAGAGAGCAGTCCACGAAAACCTGCGCCGCATCGAGTACGATGCAACGCACGGTCCTCCGGGCCTAAGACAATTCTCCTCACACCTCAGGCAGGTCGTGTGGCCCCGCAATTTTAAGCTCGAAAAACTTAAAAAATACGACGGCAAGGAAAATCCAGAGAACTGGATCACCCTCTATGAAATCGCCGTCCGATCAGCGGCAGGGGATGAGCATGTCATGGCTAACTACTTCCCCGTAGTCCTCGACCAGGCTGGTCATCAGTGGCTTCTTGGCTTGCCCGAGGACTCCTTCGACTCTTGGGAAGAGCTACGTCAGGCTTTCATCGACAACTTCATCGCCACATGCGAGCAGCCCGGCAACAAGTATGACCTCGAAAGGATAAGGGACAGGAAGAACGAACCCCTGCGCGATTACATCCGACGATTCTCGGATATGCGCCTCAAAATCCCGAAGATTTCCCATGACGAGGCCATCTCAGCCTTCATCAAGGGCCTGCGTTTCCACGAAGCGCTGAGGAACAAGCTGCTGCGTAAACGTCCAACAACGGTAGCAGAGCTCCTCGCCACGGCCAAAAATTACGCCGATGCCGACGACGCAGAAAAACTAATCCGTGACGACGCGAGAGGTCCCGACCAGCCTTCCCGGCGAGATGATGGTCGTGGTCGCTACGACAGCAGAAGCCACCGCCGCTCCGACAACCACGATCACTGAGAGGGTTGGGATCGGCGGCGCGACAACCGCGACGATTTCAGAGGAAAGCGCCCTCGCGACTACGATCACGAAGTAAACACGGTCAAGCGTCCCAACGGACGACGGGACTACCAAGAAGACTACAACAAAACGTTGAAGGGACCATGCCAACTGCACCCAAAGTCTAATCATACCATGGAAGAGTGCCGCGTCCTCAAAAGCATCTATACACGGCGGGCCGCCCAAGACGACTCCGCCAAGAAAAACAACAAGCGAGACGGGCACGACCACGAAGATGAGGACGAGGACCAAGATAGGGACCCCCGACACCAGTACGTCGGCCCCACCGACGTGGTCCACTCCATTTTCAGGGGCAAGGTCTCCATTGAATCTAAGCGAGAAAGAAAGCTATTAAAGAGAGCTTGCCTCAACATAGACAGCACGGACGGGCTTATCGCAGACCCAAAATTCCCCCCGTGGTCCCACAGGGAGATCTCGTTCAGCAGGAAGGACCAGTGGGCCGCTATCCCAGAGCCGGGTCGTTTCCCCTTGATTCTGGACCCTTGCATCAACAGCATCAGATTCGAGCGCGTGCTCGTGGACGGGGGAAGCTCCATTGACATCCTCTTTTGCAACAGCCTGCCCGCCCTCAAGATATCTCCTGCACAACTAAAACCTTACGACGCCCAATTCTGGGGGGTTTTGCCGGGTCAAAGTTCAGTGCCTCTCGGGCAGATAACATTGCCTGTCCAATTCGGCACACCCGACCACTTCCGGACAGAGTTCATCAACTTCGTGGTCGCCGATTTCGACGGGACCTATCACGCTATACTGGGCCGACCATCGCTGACAAAGTTCATGGCAGTCCCGCACTACTCATACCTGGTCCTTAAGATGCCTACGGAGAAGGGTGTCCTAACCGTCAGAGGCAATGTTTACACTGCATATACCTGCGAAGAGGAGAGCTTCAAGATCACCGAAGCAATCGTCCTCTCAACCTGCATGGCAGAAACAGCAACTCAAGCCGCGCAGCTGCTTCCCGACCAGCTCCGATTACCTGAGCAGGAGACAGCCAGAGAGAACTCAAAATCCAAGGAGCACAAGGAAGTTCAGCTGGTCGACGGAAGCCCCGAGAAGACGGCCCTCATCGGGGCCAACCTGGATCCCAAATAGGAAGACGCGCTCGTCAGGTTTCTAAGGGACAACGTAAGCGTTTTCGCATGGAAACCCGCAGACATGCCCGGCGTCCCACGAAACCTGATCGAGCACTCCTTAAATGTCTCGAAGACCGCAAGACCAATCAAGCAAAAGCTGCGACGGTTCGCTCGCGACAAAAAGGAGGCTATTAGGACAGAAATAACACGGCTTCTAGCAGCCGGATTCATAAAAGAAGTGTATCACCCCGATTGGCTCGCCAATCCGGTTCTTGTACGCAAAAAGAATAATGAATGGAGAATGTGCGTTGATTACACTGATCTCAATAAACACTGTCCTAAAGATCCTTTTGGTCTCCCTCGCATCGACGAGGTGGTCGACTCAACGGCCGGATGCGAACTCCTCTCCTTTCTAGACTGCTACTCTGGTTATCACCAGATTTCGTTAAAGGAAGAAGATCAGATCAAAACATCCTTTATCACACCTTTCGGCGCATACTGCTACACGACCATGTCTTTCGGACTCAAAAACGCCGGAGCCACCTATCAAAGGGCCATCCAGCAATGCCTCCATGACGAGATTCGTGATGACCTCGTCGAGGCCTATGTGGACGACGTGGTCGTAAAAACAAGGGACGTGAGCACCCTAATCGACAACTTAGACCGAACCTTCAAGGCACTCAATAGGTACAAGTGGAAGCTCAACCCCAAGAAATGCGTTTCCGGCGTTCCTTCCGGTCTACTGCTCGGCAACGTTGTCAGTCGCGACGGCATACGCCCAAACCCTTCAAAAGTCAAAGCCGTACTCGACATGCGACCACCGAAGAACGTCAAGGATATTCAAAAGCTAACCGGATGTATGGCCGCCCTCAGTCGTTTCATCTCAAGGCTGGGAGAAAAAGGCCTCCCTTTCTTCAAACTATTGAAAGCGTCAGAAAAATTTTCTTGGACAGAGGAAGCCAACGCTGCGTTCCCTCAGCTTAAGACCTTCCTCACTTCACCACCTGTCCTCACAGCGCCTCAGCCCAATGAAGACCTACTTCTTTACATTGCTGCAACCGACAGGGTTGTTTCCACGGCAATAGTGGTCGAGCGAGATGAACCAGGTCATGCCTACAAGGTCCAGAGACCCGTTTACTTCATAAGTGAAGTCTTAAACGAGTCCAAGGCCAGGTATCCACAAATACAGAAGCTTATATACGCCATTCTGATAACGTCAAGAAAGCTGAAGCACTACTTCAACGGCCATCGAGTCCTGGTGACAACCAGTTTCCCTCTCGGGGACATCCTGCGCAATAAAGACGCCAATGGCAGGATCGTGAAATGGGCAATGGAATTATGTCCATTTTCCCTTGAGTTCCAGAGTCGCACCACTGTCAAGTCTCAGGCCCTGGTCGATTTCATTGCCGAATGGACGGATCTCAACGAGCCTTCCGTTCCCGATGTCTCAGACCACTGGTCAATGTTCTTTGACGGGTCCTTGAACATCAACGGTGCCGGCGCTGGGATACTGTTCGTATCACCCAACAAGGACAAACTGCGTTACGTCCTTCGAATCCTTTTTCCGGCGTCAAACAACGTCGCCGAATACGAAGCATGCTTGCATGGCATACGACTAGCCGTTGAACTGGGAGTCAAGCGCCTCTATGTCTATGGCGACTCCGCTTTGGTCATCAACCAGCTCAACAAGGAGTGGGACGCAACCCACGAGAAGATGGATCTCTACTGCAAAGAAATTCGCAAATGGGAAACCAACTTCTACGGCATAGAGTACATCCACGTGGTCCGGGATAAGAACCAAGCAGCAGATGCGTTGTCGAAGTTAGGCTCATCTCGGGCCCAGATCCCGCGGGGTATTTTCGTCCAGGACATCCGCGAGCCGAGTGTAGGCTCCTCCCTGGTCGACAAGCAACCCACCGAGGCAATGCTCATAGACGACGCCACTCCGATAACCGGTGGGTGTGACTGGCGTACCCCATTCATCAAATATATATCGGACGGGACAGGCCTTCAGGACAAGACAGAGAACGAGAGCCTCATTCGACGATCAAAGAATTACATCCTGGTCGACGGCAAACTCATGCGGAAAAACGCAAGCTCCGAAGTACTGCTCAAGTGCATACCCCAAGATCATGGTATCAAGCTCTTAGAGGACATACATGCTGGATCCTGCGGCAATCACGCCGCATCCAGAACGCTGGTCGGAAAGGCTTTCCGAGCAGGTTTTTATTGGCCAACCGCGGTCGGCGACGCAGAAAAACTGGTTCGACATTGCGAAGCATGTCAGTTTTTCGCTAAGAGGACCCACGTACCTGCCCACGAAATTCAAACCATCCCGTCGTCCTGGCCCTTTGCTTGCTGGGGGCTCGACATGATCGGGCCGTTTAAACCAGCCCCGGGCAATTTCAAGTTTGTTTTCGTGTTAATCGACAAGTTCTCCAAGTGGATTGAATACATGCCTCTGGTCAAGGCAACCTCCGAGAAGGCTGTGGAGTTCCTCAATCAAATTATACACAGATTCGGCATCCCGAACAGCATAATCACCGACTTGGGCACTCAGTTTACTGGCACCACTTTTTGGGACTTCTGCGATGACAGAGGCATAGTCATAAAATACGTGTCAGTGGCACATCCACGTGCCAACGGTCAAGTTGAACGTGCTAACGGAATGATCGTTGACGCCCTAAAGAAAAGGTTGTACACCGAAAACGACAGAGCACCCGATCGATGGATGAAAGAATTGTCGGCAGTGGTCTGGGGCCTCCGAACTCAGACCAGTCGAAAAACAGGGGTGTCCCCCTACTTCATGGTGTACGGTGCAGAGGCGGTCCTGCCGTCTGACATACACTTCGGATCTCCTAGAATCGAGCACTTCGACCAGGCGACCGCCGACAACGCCAGAGAACTCGAAATCAATTGCATGGAGGAAAAGCGTCTAGATTCTTGTCTCCGAACAGCAAAATATCTCGCGGCAGTCAGGCGATACTACAACAGGAACGTCAAGGACCGTTCCTTCGTGGTCGGCGATCTGGTACTTCGATGGAAAACAAGCCAGGAGGGAATGCACAAGCTATCCACTCCCTGGGAAGGACCCTTCGTGGTGACCGAGGTCACACGACCTACGTCCTACAGATTGGCATACCCAGACGGAACACGAGTGCCTAACTCTTGGCACATAGACAAACTGCGACGTTTTTATCCATAAAATTTTAATAACTTTCCTCTGTAAGTATCTTATAATTGTTGATAATGCAATTCTCTATTTTTTGTCTATACCTTGTCGCACACAGCACTCGGCAAAACTCCTGCAATGGATGCTCTTAACGACTACCAAGACGAATACGGTGACACGTCACTCAGATAATCTTACAGCGCTCAAAAACAACAGTCATGACAAAAAGCGAACTTTATTACAAACTTTACATACAAAGTTTACAATAAATACCCTGACGGGCAGACACTAGTCTATTCCTACAGACTACTCTATTGGCCTAGCTGCTCGGGTTGATCACCCGCCTGGCCCTGCTGCCCAGACGAAGGGGTCGGGGCCACCGGCGCCTGGCTGGTCGAGACCGCAGGCGTCGACCGCCCATCTCCTGCAACGGACGCGCCCGACAACTCCCTGGCCGACTTATCTGAACTCGGCTGGTCTGGGGGAGTGGCCGTTCCGCACAGATTGATGTCGCCGATCACTGTCGACGACAAGTCCAGCAGACTACCCCGAAGCTCGTCCGCTTCCTGTGGGCCGACCTCCTTCGGGTACCCCTTCTCCAGCCTGCTCAAGTCGACCAGGGGGTAGTGGGCGCGCACCATGCTGAGGACGTGCGCGCCGGCAAACTCCCCGGCGTCCTTCACGAACTGCTGGAGCCAGTCCCACGCCCGTTGCGCCTTCTCGACTAGGGTCAACTGCGGCGCTCGGGGCTGGCTCTCCGGGAGCTCGGGACTGATCAGGTCTAGGACTGGAGACACTCCTTTCCAGATCCTGCAACAGTTGACCTTCCAGGAGTCCCGGTCCTTGATCAGATCATCCAGGTGCTTCTTGGCGTTCACCTTGAGCACTGCAAACGAAACAAAGCGTTATTTTTGGCATACCAAACAAACAAAGGGGCGACAAGCAGTAGTTAACAAGGCGGCACCCATTACCAGATAATTCCCGGTCCTTTCGACCCAACTCCTCTCCCGCTCGCCGTCCGGACTCCAGCGCACCGGCGAGCTGTTGACTAAGCTGATCCTTCTCTTGTCGGAGGCGCGCCACCTCCTCCTCCAAGTCTGCGTGAATCGTAAACTGGTCAGTAAAGCAAGCTACACAAGTACGCAGAGCTGTTCGGAGCGCGTGACTAACCTTCTCGCTGCCGGAACTGGTCGGCCAAGCGACGAGTGAGGTCGAGACGACGCTCCTCTTGGGCACTCATCTCGGCAACCTTCTCTCCGACTTCCGACCGCAGCCGGTCTACCTCCGCAGCAAGGGCCTTGTTCTCGGCCACGACGCCTTCTATCTGGTCAAAGCACCGTTTCCGGTACTTTGCCGTTTTCATCGCGCCCTACAAAGCGAGCATATAACGACCATGCAAGACAAGGCATAGAATGTACAGCAGTACAAAAAGTCGCTTACCTTGACTTCGTCGACGAGGCGCTTGGCCGCACGCTCCACCCTGGCGGCCTCCTCGGTCTCGGCGAGCTCCTCATGCCCGATAAAATGATCCCCGCGTTGGCACCACACATACACGTGTTGGCGGCCATCACGGGGACGACCCTCAATCTCTTCCACCTCGTCATCGGAGGCCGCCCGGGTTTCCTCCTCCTGCGCTGCGTCACCCTCGGTGGTGGTCCCAGGCATTACTGGCCCTCGGACCAGACCTGGGGAGCCTGCAGCCGAAGAGGTTCCTGCTCGGGGCGGCGTGGGGACTTCACTCCCCCCGGCAGGAGGAGGTGTCGGGGACCTCCCCTCCTCTTCTGTGGAGCCAGCTGGGGGAGCCTCTTCAGCCCTGGTCGGGCTGCCTGTCGTAGTCGGTGCCGCGGTCGGGAGCCCCTCGGTGCTCCCAGGCGCGGCTGCAGCGGTAGGCTGCTCTGTGGTCAGGGGGGCCGTATCTTCAGCAGCGTGGACAGGCTCGCCCATCCCCTGGCTGGCAGCCTGGCCGGGGTCGACATCCGACGCCGCACTACAGGAGCGAAAGTATAATTAAAAAAAAGGGGGCAAAGAGGAGTCCAAAATACATAAGTCGAACACTTACAGGTCTGATCGACGGTGGGTCGCGGTGAACCTCCTCCTCGCCCGGCCGGTCGGCACCTGCGCCCCCATCTCCACAACTTGTGGTGCAGGGGGGTCGCTGGCCACTCGATCAGCAGCGGCCGGCGCATCATCTGGGCAGCTCCGAGGCCGTCGGACTAATGACGGCGCAGCCTCCTCGTCGTCGTCGTCGTCGTCAACGATCCGCACGAGCCGACGACGCTTCGGCGCTCGGCTGCTCTCCGCCGGTAGATCTGCCGGCAACATCGGTGTCGGCAACGGATCTGCCGGCAATGGCCTTTTCCCCGCTATCCTATCCTCGGTGGTCGGGACGGGGCGGGCTTGTTCCTCCTCGCTGCTGGTGTAACGAGTACACCTAGCAGCATTGCTTTCTGGCAAGTCTTCTCCCGCAGGATTCTCCATCCCCGGTGCCAGTGATACATACACTGTGCACCGGTCGACATCGCCGATCTGCCAAAGCAACAAAGATGAGTCAGCTACAGACGATATACGAATGCTAAAACAAAATACTCTGCAATATACCTTTGGTGCTGGTCGGCCTAATTTGAAGGCTTGCACCCGATCACTGCCGCGGATGAAGCCTCCGTCCACAAAGTTGAACAGCTCGTTCAACAGCCGTTGTACCTCCGCTTTCTCCAAGATCTCCGGTCGCATCCTGGTCGGGTCCACGCTTCCGGAATACTCGTACGCCGAGTGCACCCGCTTCTGGCAGGGCATCACCCGACGACAAATGAAGTTGCCGACCACGCCAAGTCCATCCAGGCGCGACCAGTCGATCAGCTTCATCAGATCCGCCACTTGACCGTCGAACTCCGGGCGGTCGGTCCAGCTTACCCTCTTCTCGGGAATGTACCCCACGTCGCAGAACGTGGAGCTGCCCGGTTCCTCCCTGATGTAGAACCACTTCCTATACCATTCGGTCAAGGAAGTGTTCCATGGACAGTGCAGGTAGTGATTCTTCATTCCATCATGAAGGTTGAGGTACACTCCACCTGCAACCTTGGAGCCTCCAACTGCTCCCTTCTTCCTCAAGCAGAAAAGGTAACGAAAAAGATCGAAGTGCGGCTCTATGCCAACATAGGCCTCGCACAGATGAATAAACGTGGAAATAAGGAGAATTGAGTTCGGGTGCAGATTGCAAATCCCGATCTCATAATACAGAAGAAGACCTTGGAGAAAAGGATGAACCGGAACCCCAAAGCCCCTCTTAACGAAATCTTCAAACACGACGATCTCACTGGCACGAGGGTCGGGGAAGCTTTCTCCTTCCGGTGCTCTCCAGCCGCCGAGCTCCGAGCTGTGCAGGAGTCCCATGTCGACGAGGTCACCGAGGGATTTGGTGGTGCTGCGGGATTTCTTCCACTCCTTGGCCATCAGTTCAGCCCTCTTCTTGGCGTTGCTCTTCGCCATTGGAGGTGAGAAGTGGACTTGGGTTACAAAGACGCAGGTGATTGAAGGAGGCGAAAATGGAAGGCTTGAGGGCAATGGCAAGGTAAGGAGCACAGGCGGAACTGTCAGGCTTTTATAACCCGCAATTCCACCTCTCCCACTTCCCGTATTCTCGGGAAGTGGGCGGGCCATGCGGCGGATGCGGCGTTTCGGTTTATAATGATTATAGACGATTAATGCGGCGGAGTTTTCGTACCAATTGATGGTTCCCTTTTTCTCAAACCACGCAAAGAGCGGCTGTACAGTTGCCAGGCGCAACTTTCCATGCGTCCATCTGACAACCCATCAGGAGGTCTCGTCACGTCAACTTTAACTGAAAAGATCGTTTCAATAAAAAGAAGACAAATATGCCAGAGAGCCAACAGTCCGGGGACTGCACCGACCACCGAGCACTCGACGCTCGGGGACTGGTCGCCCAGTCTATCAGCTCGGAACTTCAAGGACTGCACCGACCACCGAGCACTCGACGCTCGGGGACTGGTCGCCCAGTCTATCAGCTCGGAACTTCAAGGACTGCACCGACCACCGAGCACTCGACGCTCGGGGACTGGTCGCCCAGTCTATCAGCTCGGAACTTCAAGGACTGCACCGGCCACCGAGCACTCGACGCTCGGGGACTGGTCGTACAGTATAGCAACGCAGAATTCTAAGGAGCGCACTTGGTACTTGGGGACTGGTCGTCATACTATTATACACCCGGGGACTGGTCGATTAGTCTATTCAATTGCAGACGGACTGGTAAATTCAATTTTTTAGACCTTGCTACAAGGCTCATACTTCGCCTTCCAGCAAGCTCGGGGACTACATCGGTACGATGCATCTGGCGATGCATCTCAGTTACAGAATTTCTTTGAGGACTTTTATTTTGATCCTGGCACCACGTGCCTACGTCACCTACTACCAGGCTCGGGGACTAAGTGGGCACACTTCACCTTGCGGTGAATATGCTTGCTTTTTTGATGTTTATACCTTTCAAAAAAGTAAAGTGGGCACACTTCACCAGGAAAGAAATCTTTTTTAATTTAGAGCACCACGCATTCTTCGAACAACTCGCTTCTTCGATGTCAGTGTTGATCAACTGTTTTTGGGTTGGTCAAAGAACCGTTGCAACTGTTTGGGCGACTTTCCCACTTATTGAAGACGTCAAGTCTCACTGATCGAAGAAGCTCAAGACGGCGTGTTACATCACAATACATGGTGCTCGGGGACTAGCTGTGGGGGTATAAACCCCTATACCCTTACGGCTAGACTTTGGCCAGGAGGCTTGGCCCATTACGAGACGAGTTCAAGGCTTGATCCGACAACCTGGAGTTTCGCGCAAGGAAACAAGATGTGGAGATCAAGCAGGATTCTAGTCGGTTAGAATAGGAATTGATATCGAATTATCCATGGCAATTGTAACCGACTAGGATTAGTTTCCAGATCTGTAACCCTGCCCTCCAGACTATATAAGGAGGGGCAAGGGACCCCCCTAGGACATCATATTCTCTCAACACAAATCAATACAACCAGACGCAGGACGTAGGTATTACGCCAACTCGGCGGCCGAACCTGGATAAAAAGCTTGTCCGTGTCTTGCGTCACCATCGAGTTCGTAGTTTGCGCACCGTCTACCGATAAACTACTACCGTGGGTATACCCCAAGGTAGACTGCCGACTAGCTTTCGTCGACATATTCATACTTTTATCTTTTCTTATCTTTTTATATTCTTTATTTTCTTTACTGTTACCTTATGGAAAACCAAAATTCTAAATCGATCTATCAATTTGCAACACCTTCGGAAACTGACCTTTTACCATGGGAGTCATCACAGCCTATCCAAACATCCCAGTATAGGTTAAGTTCGAGGTTGATTGCCATGATTCAAAACCTATCTTTTTCGGGAAAGGAAGACGAAAACCCTTACCTTCATATTAGAGATTTTGAGCAAACATGCGATTGTCTTCGCATTGAAGGCATTTCTGGTAAAACTTTATGTTGGAAGCTTTTTGCTTTTTTATTAAGGGGAGAAGCTAGACGATGGTATAGTCAGAAGATAAGTGAACAACGAGGTGAATGGGGAGTTTTACGAGCCAACTTTTGCCTAGATTTTTATTCCCTCGACCGTATCGGTGACCTTCGACTCGAAGTTCTATCTTTTAAATAAAAAGAAAATGAAACTTTGGGAAAATCCTAGAAACGTTTTTCTGATCTTTTAGAATCTGGTCCAAATCATAATCTTGACGACCCTGTTCTTGTTTTTCACTTCTTTCGAGGTCTTTAGAAAGATCATAAACGAATGCTACATACAATGTCTAGAGGTTCCTTCTTTCGTATCCCAACTGATGAAGCTAAAGCGATCTTAGATAGAATCCTATAAGTTGAGATAGATAATACCCTCCATGATAAAACCTACGAAGCCGAAGTAGACACTCTGCCAAATTTTTCATCTGCTTCAGCTATCCCAAGTTCTGAACCGCAAAAGGAAGAAATTCCACCACCTGATTTCATGTTGGATATAGAATCTGATCTTTTTGCCGATTTTGGAAACATTTCAAACTACCATTCTATAAACAAACCCCAAAGCGGCCATTCTAGCATTTGTTTACCAAATGAATATCAATTGAGAGAGCTTATTTCAGTCATGAGTAGCGAATGGTTAGAAGAGTCAGAGCTTTCCTCTGAACTGATCCGTTTGGATACACCTCATATAACTATACACTATGCTTATGATTCTAATCAATTTGATGCTCTCTATAATCCTGTTGTAGGGATCAATATCATGTCTCAAACTTTTGCACATAAATTATTTGGAAAATTAGTTTTAACCCCCACAACAAAGTTCATAAAGGAATATTCAGGACTATTAGTCCCCAGTCTTGGAATTATAAATGTCCTACCCTTTTTTGTAGAAGACTCCATGGTTCATTTGAACTTTTATATCTTTGATACATGGGACTTCGACCTGTTGATTGGACAACCTTTTAGAAGACTCCTTTATGAAGGTCAAACTGGAAAGCTACACATTTCTTTCGGAAAAATTTTTAAATTTCCAATAACGATTTCTCATTCCTTGAATCATAAGACCGAGTCATATCTTCTGCCTGATACTATGGAAGAGGTAAAGGCTGCGTCTCTAGAGCTTTTAAATGAACCAGACTTGGAGGAAGAAGCCCCGTTCTTCAAAGAAGAAGAGGCTGAACCTTCTGAACCTGAACCCTTAGATGAATTTACAGAAACACCAAGACCTCCCATAGAGCTTAAAACTTTACCACCCGGTCTTGCCTATGCTTTCCTAAATAATAATCCAGTTTCATATGATCATTAGTGATAAACTCACTCAGGAGCAAACTCTGCGATTAATGACCGTTCTAGAAAAACATCACTCAGTCTTTGGCTACTCACTCCAAGATCTTACAGAAATCAGTCCTATGATTTGTACCCATCGTATTCGGACAGATCCTTCTGTTTAACCTTCTCGAGAGCCCCAACGTGGACTTAACAACGTGATGAGGGAAGTTGTTAAAAAGGAAGTTATAAAGTTGTTGAATGCAGTGATTATATATCCTGTGCCACATAGTGAGTGAGTGAGCCCTATTCAAGTTGTGCCTAAGAAGGGAGGCATGACTGTTGTTACGAATGAAAAGAACGAGCTAATTCCACAACGCACCGTCACAGGGTGGCGGATGTGCATAGACTATAGAAAGCTAAACAAAGCCACAAAAAGGGATCATTTTCCTTTACCTTTTATAGATCAGATGCTAGAGCGGTTAGCGTACCATTCGTTCTTCTGTTTCTTGGATGGATATTCAGGGTATCACCAGATCTCGATCCATCCTGATGATCAAAGCAAAACCACTTTTACATGCCCTTACGGAACTTATGCTTACCGTAGAATGCCTTTTGGGTTATGTAATGCACCAGCTTCTTTTTAAAGATGCATGATGTCTATATTTTCTGATATGATTGAAGAGACTATGGAAGTTTTCATGGATGATTTCTCTGTAAATGGAAAAACTTTTGATAGTTGTCTTGAAAACTTAGACAAGTTTTTGCAAAGATGTGAAGTAAAGCACTTAGTCCTTAATTGGGAAAAATGTCATTTTATGGTTAGGGAAGGAATAGTATTGGGACACCTAGTGTCTCAAAGAGGTATTGAGGTAGACAAAGCTAAAATTGAAGTAATTGAACAACTACCTCCACCTGTGAATGTAAAAGGGATTCGAAGCTTTCTTGGCCATGCCGGTTTTTATTATAGATTCATAAAAGATTTTTCATTCATTACTAGACCACTTACTCTTTTGCTAGCCAAGGATGCTACTTTCAAATTTGATGATGCATGTTTAACAGCTTTTGAATTATTAAAGAATGCACTCATCTCTGCACCAATCATTCAATCCCCTGATTGGTTGTTGCCTTTTGAAAATATGTGTGATGCTAGTGATTATGCTGTGGGGGCAGTTTAGGGACAAACTAAAGATAAGAAGCATCATGCAATTGATTACGCCAGTAAAACTTTGACAGGAGCTCAACTTAATTAGGCAACCACTGAAAAAGAGCTTCTGGCTATTGTCTTTGCCATTGATAAATTTAGATCTTAATTAGTTGGAGCTAAAATAATTATTTACCCTAATCATGCTGCACTTAAATATCTGCTCACTAAAAAAGATGCTAAACCTCACCTAATTAGATGGATCTTGCTACTCCAAGAATTTGACCTAGAAATAAAAGATAAAAAGGGAGTAGAAAATTATGTTGCTGATCACTTGTCTAGAATGCACTTTAAGAATCCACAGGAAACACCCATCAATGATTCACTCCGAGACGACATGCTCTACAGAATCAATAGGTCTAGCCCCTGGTATGCAGATATTGTTAATTTTATGGTTTCAGGGTATGTACCACTAGGAGCGAACAAGAAGAAGCTTATTCAAGAAAGTCGTTCACACATATGGGATGAGCCATACCTCATCCGTGTATGCTCTGATGGCTTGCTCAGGAGATGTGTGACCACTGAGGAAGGATGGAAGATCATCGACAGATGTCATTCATCACCATACGGAGGTCATTATGGAGCATTCCGTACACATTCAAAGATCAGGCAGTGTGGATTCTATTGGCCTACAATGTATGAAGACACGAAGCAATATATCAGAGAATGTGGGCCATGTTAAAGGCACGGAAACATAAATACAAGAGATGCCATGCCACTCATCAACAACCTTCAGATAGAGCTCTTTGATATTTGGGGAATACACTACATGGGTCCATTTTCCCCATCAAAGAAGTGTGAGTTCATCTTAGTGGCAGTTGACTACGTCTCCAAGTGGGTAGAGGCACGACCTTGCAAGCACACTGACAACATCGGTTCAAAGAGGTGTTTGAAGAAATCATATTTGATTTGGAGTACCTAGAGTAGTGATAAGTGATGGAGGAACACATTTCATCAAGAAACGCTTCGAGCACTATCTATCAAGACATGGAATTCGTCACAATGTCGCTACCCCCTATCATCCTCAGACAAGTGGCCAAGCATAGACTTCCAACAAGCAAATCAAGAACATTCTTCAGAAGACAGTAAATGAGATGGGAACGACATGGATGGACAAGTTACCCGATGCACTCTGGGTGTACCAGACAGCATACAAGACCCCAATTGGAATGTCTCCATACCAATCGGTGTACGGGAAGACTTGCCACCTACCTATTGAACTAGAGTTCAAAGTACACTAGGCCATAAGGAGATGGAATATGGACATAGATGTTGTTGAAGATCATAGAAGAATGCAATTATCAGAATTGGAGGAATGGCGAGAGAAAGCATATCACAATTCAAAGATCTACAAAGGGAGAGTCAAAAGATGGCATGACAAGAGGATCAAGAAGAAGGAGTTCTCACCCGGAGATAAGGTATTACTTTTTAATTCTAGGGTGAAGCTTGTCAGCCATGGAAAACTCTGGAGTAAATGGGAAGGACCATACAAGGTAATCAATTTATCCTCCCACGGAGCTATCACACTCCAAAATGACGAAGGTACGTTATTCAAGGTAAATGGTCAACGTCTTAAATTATTTTTAGAACCCAATAAAGAATTAGAAGAAATAGACGTGATCCATTTTTACCTTCCGATAGAGAATTAGACCCCGACCTTTTTAATCTAACGTTTTTGGGCCATGTATATATTTTTCGGCATAAATATAGAAACACGCTTGAGCAAGCGGGCCCACAGTGGGGCCAGAGCCAGGGCGGGCGCCCTACCCCTGTGTCCCCTCAGCCGTGGTCTCTTCCGTTGTGATGATCTCGCCCATCTCTATACACAAAACCCTACGGATGGGTTGTTACGCACGCATGGCGGCGGGAGTAACCCGTGGAAAACCCTAGAGGCACTTTTGGCCCCTATATAAACAGACCCCTGACGTTAGCTCTCAACATCAATTCATTCAATCATTCTTTCCTTCCTCAATTAGAGCTCCTTAGTCCCTCGCTGCTCCAATGGCCGACAAGTTCCACGATGATTGGGAATTCGTTCCCTACGACCTCAACAAGAAACCCAAGGAAGACCCCGATGCCTACGCTCTCGTCCCAGCCAACACAGAGCGACAGCTAGCAGCCATGCCATCTCTCCAGTGCAGCTCCACCCAATGCTTCTATGCCCAACCAGTTCTCACCGCGCCACCGCTGCCCCAACTTCTTAAGGGGTCGTCAGCCAAGCAGGAGGTCATCGTCAAGGTGCCAGCCAGCACGAGGATCCTGCCGCCTAGACCCAATGAGCGGGTCATAGGAGTAAAGACCAACCGGAGCGGTGAGATCAGCAGCGTCCGCTACACCACGGAGGAGGAGAGGCCCTACTTCGAAGGGGTCAGAATACCGAAAGTTTGCTTCATCCCTCCAAAGGATGCCCCGAAGCATGCCCTCAACTCCTTCGAGACACCTCCTAAGCGCCACAAGACTGTAGCAGATGTAGATGAGGAAGTCTATAGGATAGACAAGCTTATCATGGAGCTTCAGTCCTCAGTTAACTCCCTTAATAGGCAGCTCTCTAACCTGAACACCATTGTGCTCGGTCTTAGACGTGACCTTTCTAGTGCTACTAATAGGATCAGGGAGTTAGAGCGCTGCTGAGTTATCTAGATTAGACCTTGAGGCAATGTATCTTAGTTATTTATTAGATTCGATTAGATAAGGTTTAGATCTATTATTAGATTCAGTTCATTATTCATTAGTCGGTTGTAATAAATGCCTCAAGATAAATAAAAATCATTATTATTATGCCTTGTGTGTCTCCACTTCATTTTTATGCAAGAAAGCAGGAAACAAGTATGGGGGAGATCCCGCGACATGCCAAACAAACTTCGACCACACCACTCCACGATTCAGGTACATACTCTGCACGCTTTATTTACACACATACACACATATCTTGGTCCGTGCAGAATATTGTCTCTAACATGATATATTAAAAAGATAAAAATATTTATAATCATGATTAATCTCACTCTGGAATTATTGAAAAATCATTTTTAAAACCCCTGTGCGGCTCAAGTCACTGTGGAATGTGAGATGGTAGACTATGAGTACCTTATTCTTGATATCTTTGTCACTTGGATAATTTATTTTAAAAACTTCACAAATATAGCTACCATCCTCAGTGTTTTACATGTCTGCTGAACTTGACAATATTAATTATGATAATAAAAGCTATCTGCTTTGTATTGAATTTGTTCAAAACGAGTTAGACCCTTGTTGAGAGATTTATCATGCTCCTAAGACCAAGACATTTTTGTTCAGAAAGATTCACTCTTCCGAAGTATTATTGCGTTAGAGGCATGAGCTATGCAAAAATATGAATTTTGAGAAAATAAAAAGGAGCAAGTGCTCGACAACCTCGCAGAAAAAATGGACAAGTGTCCGATAGTAGAATTAGGTGTACTCTGGTATCCACCTAGAAAAATGATGAGATGATAAAAATATGATAAAAAGAAAATATAGCCCATGGTCCCTCTAATAAGCAATATGACAGTAAGAGTTGACAAGTTTTTAAAGTCTTGGATCTAAGAGTATGGCATTCCTCTCATCGGATCCCGTTTTGACCAAGCAATAAATACAGGGAAAGTATGATTAAGAATTTTAGCAAATTAAAACAGCCTCAGTGAGATATATAAAAGATAATGAGTGATCTGAGAGTACCTATGAGAATAAAGGTATGCTAAGTTATCTTTTAAAAAATATACAAAAACTCCAAGTGACAGGGTTGAGAAGAAGAAAGGATCTCTACTTTGACCATATATTTCCCTGGACATTTTTACTACACCCTGCATGTATGAAAAGAATGCTTTACAATGTTTTAACCCCAGATGTTTTTCTGAACCATCCTTTTCTCGAGGACGAGTAAAAGCCTATGTATGGGGGTGTTTGTTGACGGTTCTTAAGTATCAATTTTAATCGTCAAATAAATAAGGAAAAGGACCTATATGCAAGCAACACCTATAATTATAGTTCGATCTGACAGAATTCCACGAGTTTTGCTATTTATCTATTTCTGTAGGTGGTTATCAGGATATATGGAGGAAAGGCCCACACGTCAGGTTTACATAGAGATATTAACTTGTGCACCAATTTTCCTCGGTCTAGAAGAGTCTAGAAGCAACACGAGCGAGCGGGAGGCCGAGTAGGCCCACAGGCAGGGCACCCACCCTACCCCCCTGGGCGCCCGCCCTGGCCAGGCAGCCAATCAGGCTCCATCACGCGGATTATGCTCCACCGCCTCTAAGGATTAAGGAAAACCATTCAATTAAGGTCGGTTTGATCCGACGGCCTAGATTCACTTGAGGGGGCTATATAAGCAGGACCCCTGGCCCCTGGAGGAGGGCAATCTCCATTATTCATTAGCATATTTTCTAGAGAGGATTCAGAGAGAGGTTCCCTAGGGTTGCAACCTCATAGGGCTTAGCATCCAATGTGAGATTAGACTTAGTTCTTCTAGATCGAGAGAGATAGAGTGGAGGTATAGATCGGAGGAAGCCCGGCCTGTCGGTGTCTACTCCGAGGTTGTACCTACGAGATCAAGTCTCCTAAGATTCTTCAGTATTTCGACTTCTAAATTCTAGTAAGTTCTTTGTTTTATTGTTCTTTGGTTTGTGAGTTTACTTTAATCTCTTCGCATAGAGTTTAGAGAAATCATCGCTAGCGTAAACATGGTGTTTGGGCTAGGATACTCATTGATATCCCCTGTCTAGCTGGACCGTGGTAGTAGCGAGGAACATGACATTTTCGTAGCTACCTTTGTAGCCCATAATCCCGTTAGCACGATTGATAGGGTTTATAGGTGCGGGTCGAACATCCTCTGTGGTGTCTAGATTCCGTAAGTCTCCCCAATAGAGCAGTAGATCATCCTTACCAAGGTTAGAACGAGGGTACAGTTTTAGTCTTCTCCATACATCGCTCACATCAAATCAAAGTGGTTGTAGCCTTAAGGTTAGTAGTAATAGATTTGGTTAGTCAGATGCACGCTTTCTCCTAGTGGTAAAAATATAAATACGATACTCTAGATAACCTCTCGGGTGAAGTGCTCACCGATATTCGTGTGCTTGCGGATCATTTCCTGATTGCGTTACCAAATATCAACGAGCTCCAATACAAAATTCAAAGTAATTTAAAAAATACAGATTTCCAAAAATTGCCACCTTTTCAATTTGAATCCCTAATTCAAATCTATTTGGAATCTTGAGAAGTGATCAAAATGAAAGTTGTAGAGCTCATCAAAATGAACAACTTTTATTTTGGGAGTTTTTCAAGTAGTTGAGAAAAATCAAAAGTAATTTTGGAATTTCTATTCTGCCCCAATTCAAACCAGTTTTGACCCCAAATTGAAATTCTGAATTTCAAAATGTTTGCCTCAAATTCGTCCCTCTCCATTCAAAATCAGCTTTGGATCCTTAAAGATGTTTTGTAGCATTCAAAATTCTGAACAAGTTTTATTTTGATAGAAATTTGACTTCTATTCAAAATTTGGAAGTATTTTTAAAAAAATAGAAATGCTGGGGATATGCTCTGCTACAGTGATCCGATGAGGATCACGGGCGCCTATGCCGCGCGGCCGCGGGAGTGGTGTAGAGCCGCGCGCGCCCCTCTGCTGTAACACCCCAGTGTTATGGTTGCATTGATCATGTGCATAGCATAGGCATCATCATCTACTCAAAGCATATCATGATCATCATCTATCTTGAGCCATGTCATTCTATGCAAAATTGTGTTTTAAAGTGCTTAAATGGGCTTCCTATGCTTATGTTTGAGTGAACCATGCTTGTGTTTTTGCTCTATGCCTTGGTAATTAGTTTATCTATGCTTAACTTAACCTTGGGAACAATGTTCATGTTGATCACTTCTCCAAAATATGTCCTTAAGTCATACTTGTGTAAATAGGCCCTAGAAACCTCTTTTTTTTAGGCTTTTAAAAAGTGTTTCATAAAATGTTTTCATGTCAAAACTTTCTACAGAAAAGTTATAGCAAATTTTATAAGGAACAAAAGTTGTTTTATGGCCATCTCATGAAAATGATCACAAATAGCTCAAAAGTGACCCACAAGGCAGATTTGGGGCTGTTTCCAACACTTAGAAAACTTTCTAAGTCTTGGAACGAAACCAGATTGCTTGATCGATTTTGAAAACTCTATATCTCTCAATCCCGGCCGATCTGGCTTTTGCTCTTGTTGACAAAGTTGTAGAACTCGATTGAAACTTCAACTTTGTCAACTGCATCATCTTCTATCTCGGGCTGGATTGGGAGTTATCCGTTGCTGAAGTCGCTCTGTCAGTCGGTCGCCGTGTTCTCTGAATCGAAGCCGAGCTCACCGTCGGGGATGGCCAGAGCGCCACCTATCTGCCAGATGTCGTCCGTACGCCGGCGATGGCCCCGCTCGTCAGCTCCCAGCGCGCGCATGACGTCCACGGTGACGCTCCGAGCAGAGTGGACACGTCCACTTCTGCTCTGCCTCGCCCCTCTCGCCAGAAACGCGGTCGCCGTGAGCTCTCCGTCGCGAGCCTACTCCGGCGAGCTCGCGCGCGTTCCTTGCTGCGCCATTGGTCACCAAACTCCACCCACAGCTCCACCGTGAACCGCTCTCCATTCTCCACCCACCATCTCACCATGAAATCCACCGGTGAGCCGCCATTCCCTTCTTCCCCCAAATCGGGTCGCCGTGACCATCTTTTTCGGCGAGCCCAATGCCGAGCCCTGTGAAGCCTCTCGTCGTCTCCGGTTAGGTCCTAGAGGTTGCTTAGGTTCCTAGCTTGCGTTTGCGCCACTTGGTGGACGCTCTACCGAGCTCTCCGTCGTCGGACACGATGCGCAGCGCCGCCGTGTTTCCGCCGGAGATGGGTGCTCTCGTGGCCAGCGTGTTCCACGAGGTTTCAAGCCAAGCCGCGTACCTAGGAAGCTCCGCCGTAGTTCGCTGGTGCTGTAGAAGGTCTTAGGTCGCGCTCTACTGGTCTGAGGGCTCCGGCGTAACGCCGAGCACCTCCGCCGAGCCGCCATCGTCGACGGCGAGCCCTTTCTGGTGGCTTCGCCATGGGGAAAAGGGGGTCAATCGAGTCGCTAGAGTCTGGGGATCACGTTGGTGCCCTTGGTTTGGCCGGAGACCTCACCGTCGCGGAGAAATCGCCGGCGAAAGTCGCCTCGGCCGTGAGGAAGACGACCCTGACAGGCGGGGTCCACTGTCAGCGTCACTCTCTTTCCCTCGTTTTCTTTATTCAAAATCCTGATTTTTGGTTTTCTTGCAAAAATCATATCTCCCATTTCTGAGATTCAAAAATTGTGAAAACAATTTTGTGGTGTTCCCTGAGATGGCTAGTTTTTAATAAAAATATAAAATGAACCATGTTTTCTGGAAAAATATTTATTAAGGATTTAATCTTGTTATTCATGGATAAATTCATATCTCTTGCTATACTGCTTAGTTTGCTCTGAAAATTTTATGGTAGCCTCTGTATGGTATTAGAGTGCTTTGGTAAATATTTCATGATTTTTGGAGTACTGCAGCTTTGATATGTAATTTATGACTGAAATTTGGCTTGTTTCCTTGATTAAATTATATAAAATAATTGGTGCTTATGCTGGTACTCTACTTTGGTAGTAAACATGTTTGTGGTATTCCTCATATGTAAATAATTTGAAATCTATTGTTTGACACCATATAAGTCATGTTTCTAAAATTATGAAATAAACCCTTGGGCACATGTCAAATACATATCTTTAATTTGGTATGTGCAATTGCTGTGAAATTTTTATGGTGATGCTTTGATGCTTTACTTGTGTTCCTGTAATTTTTGTAGATTGTTCTGAGCAGTTTGACTAGGCATCTTGTAATTATGCTTCTTTCTAGAAGTAATTAATAAATGCCTTGTTAAGTATATGTTTGAGGGTTATCATCTGATGTTCTGGTAATCTTGTGATATGCTTGTGCTCATAAGCCATGTGGTTGGCATGGTTTGTGTTTTGGTTATGTCATAAAATAATTAATTAAAGGGTTAAAGGCTGTTCTGGACAGCAAGGAGGTGATTTAACTTTTTCTTAATGATACCTTGGCCTTCTGTGGAACTTGTCTAAATCAAAGTTGTTGTAAACTTATTGAACTAGCTGTGGTTTAAATTTGAGGTCATTTGGCCAAGTAGTTTAAAAGTTATAGCTGTTCCAAGTTGGGTTCCAGAAATAGGTGCTCTCTGTTTTTCTGGGACAGAACCTGGAACCTGGTTTAAATGATTGGTTTAATATATGAATCTTGCTGCGATGTTTAAAGATGAATTGTAGACAATTTCTTAAGCTTTCCAGAATGTATTCACTTATGTTTGTTGGATCTGTCTATCATTAGTTAGGATTTATTTACTGAGTTACTCCTGTTTTATGTTGCTTGCTGTCGTAGTATCATGGTAAGTTTTGGATTAGGTTAACTTGTTAGCTTGTGTGAACTTGTTATAACTGTGTACTCCGTAAATGAGTGCCCAGTGAATCCATTATGTTATCAAGCATTCATTCTTTTATATGCACACCTTCTTATTCACCGAGCATGCAATAGGTGCATCGGACACGGCAGTCTCCTTCGATCTGCAAGGGATTCCCGAAGGTCAGGAGGGCAACCCGGAAGTGGAGGTCCAGCAAGTCAGACTCGAGGAGCCCGAAGGAGAAGAAGTTGAGTGCCCAAATCACGAGCCAGCTTCGTTCGTGAAAGGCAAGCCCCGGAGCATTCTAAACCTCCCTTTTACTTTTGAAAGTTTATTTAATATGTTATATATATTGCTGCATTAAGTATAGGAGTTGTGATGAAACCTTTGCTGCATTTTACTCAATCCTTGTCCAGATATCTTTCCACTACCTGGTTATAGAGTTAGGATCGAGTAGCAGCTTAGCCATGCTTTAATCGGTAGAAGTCGGGTGATATCCTGTCACCTGCGCGATATAGGGTTATGTCGGATCACGATGGTCTATATGTCACCTGCGTGATATCCTGTCACCTGATTAATTTGACTTAAGCCGGGCGAAGTTTTGCAAGTTTGTAGTAACTCCGTCTGTGGCAGCTAAGGACCGATCGTTGTACGTCCTCTTGTCATGTTGAACGCATGCCTAACACTTAGTTGGCCGGATAACTCGTTCCGACCACGAAGCCGAGTAGTATGACTCAGGCTGGAAGACCGGCAAGTATAAAGTGCGCACTACCGGAGGAAGAGTGGTGTGCGGGGGACCATTGGCGTAAGCCCAAAGGCAGGTGAGTTAAAATTCCTGACCTCCCTGGCAGAGTGGTAGCCCTGGGAGTGCGGCGCTGATCGGAGCCGCGATTCCTAAGTTGCACCAAAGGTGACCCGTTGGCTCTCCGACGGGGGATGCTTGGGTGAGTGCTAGGAATAACCCTCCAGCTGGATAGGAATTCGATTCGAATCGCCGTTTCTCCCGGTTAGTGAGAACTTGACAGAGCAGCGGCAAACGTAGCATTCACTAATGAACTTGGTTCATGATAATGATGATAGCAAGAGGAAAATATGATGAACTTGATATGGTTATTATTGCTTGTAATAATCAAGTGATGTGTTGTAGTACAGGTGCTAATCTAGTAGTAGGCTGATGGTAAATAAAAATGATGCTCTTACATTGGGTTAGTCTTAATAAAGGCTTTTGGCAAAAATGTCGAGTCAACCAGCTCTACTTTTATATCTTAGCCTTGCATGATCCTTGGTGTCTTTTATGTTTTACTAGATGGGTAAGTCTAGCTGCGTACATCCTCGTACTCAGGGTTTATTCCCACCTGTTGCAGATGACATCTTTTATGACGGCTTCTGCAAGACCTGTCTCCATCCCGCTGGGGATGAGGACAAACCGTCGGGCACGGTTCTCTAACAATCTCGTATCTGATGCTTTTGGAAGGATGGCATAGACTCTGGCAGTAACTCGAACTTAAGAACTGAACTTTGAACAAGCGTGTGTAATTATTTTGCTTCCACTACTTTGAACTTGTGTTGTAATAACTTAATAACTCCGATGTGGTGCCGCTTCGACGGCAATGAATGACTATGTAACCTTCGCTGTGTTTATGTTGAACTATTACGATCTTGGTTTGTTACGAGTTGGTTTGAAGTCCTTCGTGATTTCAATTGACTACCGGGATTATATGGGCTCAAGTTTGGAAACTTGATTGCTTGGCGATCGTTTCTACACTTGAACTCTAATAATTTGGTCAGTTCTGTGACAGCTGGCATCGGAGCAAGTTCAGCATTATAAATGCAGCGTTTGTGTATTTAAAAACAAAAGAGTTTTTAAATAAAATGGTGTACATCAATAATTAAGTTATGCCAGTGGTCGAATCCTCCTTGCCCACATAAGGACTATAGGTGGCTATTTAAGTACTGACTTGGAGGGTTTTATTTATGCATCTCCGGCAGTACTCAGGTATGGATGTGTGATGACCGCACTATGCTACCCTGTGGTCTAATGGTGGAGGTAGCCTTCATATGTGAATTAGACACATATGTCGCTAGATTTAAATTATGCAACGTCGCACCTACGCTTTGGTAAGTGTGAGCTGTGAGAGCATGATCGTCCAAACGGTGGTCTAGGGGAGTGTTCGCGGTGGTTTTCTGGAGTGGTTACATGTCAAAACCATGGCACCATGAAAGAAACTTAATTAGGGAGCATTTAATTTCTCGGGTAGCTGTGGTGTCATTGTTTGTGCATGTTGGGCATGTCCAAGCAATGTGCACTTAGTTTACTGCTTTCTTGAGTGATATATTGGGAACTGTTGGGCTGAAATGAAGTTTCTGCAGGTACTCTAACAGCTCACGTGTATATCGATAGTTATCGTATCGAGAGACGAATGTATGCCACCGTATATCCGCTAGAATATTAATTTTCTAAGTTTGTGAGGACGTACGGTTCGTGCATGCATCATGTTGCATTCATACATACATTCTGTCTACTCCTTCCCTTACAATTTCGTCCCTTTTTAAATAAATAAATGTTGCTTAACTAATCCTCCTTTACCCGTGGTATTCCTATTCCATTTCCACAGATGGACGCACCCGCTTTAGCTCGTCCCAGTGACACTTTATTGCACGAGTTTGGCACTCCTACCCTGCTCTGGAGAGTGTTACAGACTGTCGGGTATACTGAGCCACCTCAGTATTCTTGGTTGGAGTTGGAGAGCACAGGAGGGATACAGTGGTTTGCTGTGCAGGGAGTTGTCCCTCCACATGGGGACCAGCCTGCATGGACAGGCTGGACTTGTAGCTCAAATGGGCAGACTCCTTGGGAGGCAGCTCAGGTTGCAGCCCAGACTATCCTGCTCGATATCTGTCAGAGGTGTGGTGATGAGCTGACGGGAGGACCAGCGGCCTCCATTCCCCGTGCCGACCCAGCAGCAGCGGAGTGGAAACAGGCTGATGGTTGTGCTTTGGTTCGAGGCAGGCGAGAGAGCTGAGAGTTCTAGTCCTGCTATGAGTGCTATGATGGCTGTGCTCAAGCTGATCAGTCAGTGAGAGGACACCTATGCACAAGTGATGGTAGCTGTTCGCCGAGCTCAGGAGATGCAACGGAAGGCTGAAAAGCGTGCTCGCAAGTTTCGCAAGCAAGCTAGACTCCTGGAGCAAGCTCAGAAGGACCGCAATGACTGGGAGGGCATTGCGGAGTACCGTAGGCAGCAGTGGGTGAAGGCCATTAGAGAGAGAGATCATAAGCAGGATCAGATGAGTCAGTTAGCTAGAGAGAAGGAGACAGTGCAAGAGCACTTGGTGCAGATCACTCGTGAGAGGGACACTGCACTCCGCGTGTCGGAGAACAGGCGCCAAGCATGGGAGATGCACCGAGTTCAGTTACTTGAGCGGGAGAACTATCTACAGAATCAGATTGGGGCTGGTCTTGTGGAGATTCATCGTATCAACAACTTGCTACACCCTATTCCTCGTCCTATACCCGTGTATCCAGAGGTGGGACCTCAGGTGATAGTGGCCGATGATGATGGTATGGAGGTCGATGGACCAGCAGCAGCTGCCCCACCTTTACACGAGGCCGTGGAGGATGAGGAGCTTGAGCCGGTTAGCGACGAGGATGGAGAGGCGATCTTCGACGCTGACTCGGACGACGAGCCTGGAGTGTAGGGAGTATGGAGTAGTGTTTTGTGAGGATCTTTTGTCGTTTGCCAGTCAGCCGTGGTGCTTTTGTAACCATGTTGTAATCCGGAACTTGGACCTTGACTCATGGCATGTACTGTGATGGTGTAATAACTTAACGTGTTTGTTATGGACCCAATGTGCAATCTTAACGTGTTTGTTATGTTATGACGATGTTTTCCGTTGTGGTGCGTATTGCGGATATCTTTGTCATGTGTTGGATTGGTGATGTTGTTTTGTGCAAGTGAATTATTGTGCCTTTTTCTGTAAAGCTATTCTCTCGAATACTTGCAGGCATAAATATAAGTTCTTCTGCGGCAAATCTTGTCATCATCAATGCTCACTGACTGTGTCTTTACAGATGTCTCGTGGCACCCGAGGTGCGGAACAGCGTGCAAACATGAATCCACCCCCTCCTCCTCCACCACCAAATCCTGCTGAGTTAATGCAGATGATGGTAGAAAATCAGAGGATGCTCACTGAGACCATCAATCGGATGGCCAATCAGGGTGGTCGTAATGCACATGAATGGCCAGCTCCAAATCAGTACAGTAGCTTCAAGGACTTCATGGATACTAAGCCCCCATCTTTCAGAGAGGCTGAAGAACCCCTTCAAGCTGAAGAATGGTTGAACACGGTGGAACAAAAGTTCCGTTTGCTTCGGTTGACTGAAGGTTTGAAGGCAGAGTATGTCACAGAACCGACCAAATTATAAGAGTTCAAGTGTAGAAACGATCGACAATCAATCAAGTTTCCAAACTTGAGCCCATATAATCCCGGTAGTCAATCGAAATCACGAAGGACTTCAAACCAACTCGCAACAAACCAAGATCGTAATAGTTCAACATAAACACAACGAATGTTACATAGTCATTCATTGCCGTCGAAGCAGCACCACATCGGAGTCATTAATTTATTACAACTCAAGTTCGAAGTAGCGGAAGCAAAATAATTACACACACTTGTTCAAAGTTCAGTTCACAAGTTTTGTTACTGCCAGAGTCTATGCCATCCTTCCAAAAGCATCATAGACGAGAAGATTAGAGAACTGTGCCCAACGGTTAGTCCTCATCCCCAGCGGGATGGAGACAGGTCTTGCAGAAACCGTCATAGAAGATGTCATCTGCAACAGATGGAAATAAACCCTGAGTACGAGAATGTACTCAGCTAGACTTACCCGTCTAGTAAAACATAAAAGACACCTAGGATCATGCAAGGCTAAATGTTAAGTGGAGCTGGTTGACTCACCTTTTGCCAAAAGCTTAAATTACAATTAAGTTATTTTGGAAGCATCATATTTATTTATCATCAGCCTATCACTAGATTAGCACCTGTACTACAACACATCACTTGATTATTACAAACAATAATAACCATATCAAATTCATCATATGTTGTTCTTGCCATCATCATTATCATGAACCAAGTTCATTAGTGAATGCTACGTTTGCCGCTGCTCTGTCAAGTTCTCACTAACCGGGAGAGACGGCGATTCGAATCGAATTCCTATCCAGCTGGAGGTTTATTCCTAGCACTCACCCAAGCATCCCCTGCCGGAGAGCCAACGGGTCACCTTTGGTACAACTCAGGAATCGCGGCTCCGATCAGCGCCGCACTCCCAGGGCTACCACTCTGCCAGGGAGGTTAGGAATTTTAACTCACCTGCCTTTGGACTTACGCCAATGGTCCCCCGCACACCGCACTTCCTCCGGTAGTGCGCACTTTATACTTGCCGGTCTTCCGGCCTGAGTCATACTACTCGGCTTCGCGGTCGGAATGAGTTATCCGGCCAACTAAGTGTCAGGCATGCGTTCAACATGACAAGAGGACGTACAACGATCGGTCCTTAGCTGCCACAGACGGAGTTACTACAAACCTGCAAAACTCCGCCCGGCTTAAGTCAATTTAATCAGGTTCCATCCACGATTGCACATATAGACCATCGTGATCCGACATAACCCTATATCGCGCGGATGACAGGATATCACCCGGCTTCTACTGATTAAAGCATAGCTTAGCTGCTACTCGATCCTAACTCTACAACCAGGGAGGGTGAGTTATCTGGACAAGGATAGAGTTGAATGCAGCAACAGTTTCATCACAACTCCTATACGTAATGCATCAATAGATATAACATATTAAGTAAACTTTCGAAAATAGAGGGAGACTTAGAATGCTCCGGGGCTTGCCTTTCACGAACGATGCCGGCTCGTGATTCGGGCACTCAACTTCTTCTTCGGGCTCCTCGAGTCTGGCTTGCTGGACCTCCACCTCCTGGCTGCCTTCCTGGCCTTCGGGGTTCGCTTGGAGCTCGAAGGAGACTGCCACGTCCGGTGCACCTATTGCATGCTCGATGAATGAGAAGGTGCACATGCTACAGATGAATGCTTAATAACACAAGCAACTCACTGGACACTCATTTACGGAGCAAAAGTTATACAAGCTCACACAAGTAAACAAGTTAGTGTAACCCAAAACCTATCATGCTACCAAAACAGCAAGCAACACAAAACAAGTATACTTAGTAATTAAATCATAGCTAAAGATATACAGGTCCAACAAACATGTGTGAAGACATTCTGGAAAGCTTATGAAATTGTCTACAACTCATCTTCAAACATGACAGTAAGATTCAAACATTAAACTAGTCATTTTAAACAAAGTTCCAGGTTCTGTCCCAGAAAAACAGAGAACCCCTATTTCTGGAACCCAACTTGGAACAGCTATAACTTTTAAACTACTTGGCCAAATGACCTAAAATTTAAACCACAGCTAGTTCAACAAATTTAGAACAACTTTGATTTAGACAAGTTTCACAGAAAGTCAAGTTATCATTAAGTAACAGTTAAATTGCTCCCTTGCTGTCCAGAACAGCATTTAACCCTAAAGTTAATTATTTAATGACATGACCAAGACACAAACCATGCCAACCACATGGCTTATGACCCTAAGCATATTATAATACAACCAGAACACCAGATGGAAACCCCAAAACAATTACTTAACAAGGCATTTATTAATTAATTCTAAATAAGAGCATAATTACAAGATACCAGTCAAAGTGCTCAGAAAAACCTATAAAAATTACAGAAGCACAACGACATCGTCAAAGTATCACCATAAAAATTTCACAGCAATTGCACATACCAAAATAAAGATATGTATTTAATATGTATCAAGGCATTTATTTCATAAATTCAGAAACATGACCTATATGGTGTCAAACAACAGATTTCAGATTATTTACATCTTAAGAATACCATAAACAAGTTTACCATCAAAGTAGAACACCAGCATAAGCACCAATTATTTTATATGATTTAATTAAGGAAACAAGCCACATTTCAGTCATAATTTACATAACAAAGCTGCATGGCTCCAAAAATAATGAAATAATTATCAAAGCACTCCCATACCAAACAGATACTACCATAAAATGTTCAGAGTAAACTAAGCAGTATAACCAGAGATATGCATTTATTGATGAATAACAAGATTAAATCCTTAATAAATAATTTCTCAGAAAAAAAAATGGTTCATTTTATATTTTTATTAAATACTAGCCATCTCAAGAAACACCACAAAATTTGTTTCAACATTTTTGGATCAGCAGAACTAGAGATATGATTTTTACAAAATCAGCTCAAACCCTGATTTAAACAAAGGAGAAAGAGAGACTGACAGAGGGGACCCGCGCGTCAACGGACCCCACCTGCCAGTGACCCGGAAGCAGAGGCGCGGCTTGACCGCCGGAGATCTCGTCGACGGCGTGGTCTCGGCGCTGGCCAAGGGCACCATCGTGCTCCCCACTGCATTCCGCATCTAGCGGTACCCAAAACCCTAACTCTACCGGACCCTAGGTACCTTGCCCTCGCGAATGGCGGCACGGCGGTGGCGCGCGGCCGACCGCCGGCGTCTCTGGCCGGAGACAGAGCAG
This sequence comes from Sorghum bicolor, assembly GCF_000003195.3. Lineage (NCBI taxonomy): Eukaryota > Viridiplantae > Streptophyta > Magnoliopsida > Poales > Poaceae > Sorghum > Sorghum bicolor. The sequence continues at coordinate 26,011,682 of NC_012873.2, read as the reverse complement.
AAGAGAACGCGGACGAGCAACAGCAAGACCTAGCGAAGCTTTTGGGACAAGAATGAGAAGGAATGGTGGACTACAGAGCCCTGGCCACGACGCCGGTGACCATGGCGGAACTCCGGCGAGGTAAGCTCGCGTCGGAGCAGGCAATGCGGGCTCACCGAGGCTCGGCAGTCGCAACCAGCTCGACGACGGTGGAGAGGAGAGGCTTGCGGAGCACTGGACGGAGTAGCTTGACCGGAGACACGGAGATGCGCGCGCGCGAGCTCGCCGAAGCAACGGCGGCGACGCGGAAACGACGACGCGCGCGAGAGAGAGGACACCGGGAGCGGAATGGCTCTGTCCATGCGACCGGGGGCGCCGTGGCGAGCTGAAGGACGCGCGGAGGACTGACGGGTGGGGCCAACGGCGACGTACGGACGCCACGAGTCCAGACACGCGGCACACCGGCGAGCTCCCCCTGTCTGACGACGACGCGATTCAGTTCCCCCAAACCGACTGAAACTCGGTTTTGCACGACAGTTTACTCCTTAATCACTCGATGATTTTGCTGGCTAAATGCTCCATGCTGGAGAGCTACACGAGTACTCCAACATTGCTTACAAGGTCACAGCTTGATTCGGCCTAGAATTCAAACGGGAAGATGAAGAACACCCCCTCGAGCAAACTGCAAAGCACCCAGGACTTAGAAATTTTTCTAAGTATAGGAAACCACCCTAAAACTGCCTTGTGGGCCACTTTTGAGCTATTTGTGATCATTTTCATGAGATGGCCATAAAACAACTTTTGTTCCTTATAAAATTTGCTACAACTTTTCTGTAGGAAGTTTTGACATGCAAACATTATATGAAACACTTGTTAAAAGCCTAAGCAAAAGAGGTTTCTAGGGCCTATTTGCATAAGTATGACTTAAGTGATTATTTTGGAGAAGTGATCAACATGAACATTGTTCCCAAAGTTAAGTTAAGCATAGATAAACTAATTACCAAGGCATTAAGCACAAACACAAGCATTGTTCACTCAAACATAAGCATAGGAGGCCTATTTAAGCAATTTAAATCACAATTTTGCATAGAATGACATGCCTCAAGATAGATGATGATCATGATATGCTTTGAGTAGATGATGATGCTCATGCTATGCACATGATCAATGCTACCATAACACTAGGGTGTTACAGCCCTCCCCCCTTACAAAAATCTCGTCCCGAGATTTGAAAGCTTACTGATTTTCGAAGAAGGTTTTGTAAACTTCTTTTAAATTATCCTCCGTCTCCCAAGTGGCATCTTCTTCCCCGTGGTTGCTCCAAAACACCTTGTAGAGCTTAACCACCCGATTATGCGTCTCCCGTTCCTTGCGATCAAGGATCGCTACGGGTTTCTCCTCATACACCAAGTCTGACTTCAACTTGATATCTCGAACTTCCACTCGTTCCTCCGGTACACGAAGGCATTTCTTCAATTGTGATACGTGGAAGACAGGAAAAATAGCTCGAAGCGCAACTGGGAGTTGAACTTTGTAGGCCACATTCCCTTTCTTTTCGAGAATCCGATAAGGTCCCACATAGTGAGGTGCAAGCTTTCGCTTGACGCTGAACCTTTGTACACCCTTCATTGGAGACACCTTGATGTACACATGGTCACCAACTGAAAACTCAATCGGCTTCCTTCTCTTGTCGGCATAACTTTTCTGACGAGCTTGAGCAGCTTCCAGATGTTGCTGGATGGTACGGACTTTCTGCTCCGCTTCGTTCACGAAATCGATGCCATAAAACCTTCGCTCTCCAGCTTCTACCCAATTCAACGGGGTTCGACACTTCCGACCGTACAAAGCTTCAAATGGAGCCATCTTGATACTGTTGGTGCAAAATTAATCTGCAAACACAAAGGGCTAATACCCAATTCAAACGTTAAGGCATGCCAGCCGATTTGACCTTACTATCGGCAAAGGTGATAACTCGAATACTTTAGTCCTGACAACAGCGATGCGCCCGGATGTCACGGCTAAGAGGTACTCACACGGAACTTGAGAACACGCCGAGCTTAAGTCGACGAATTCCTAAGAACTCGTAATAAAAGGAAAAAAGTATGACGAAGTCGTCGAAAAGTAGATTCTGGAATATGAGTAAAAACGTGTGTTTGATTGATTGATTGATAGATGTCTCATTACAAAGCCCTAGGGTCCATATTTATACCCCGCTCAAAGAGCTATAACTAAACACGACCAGAATTCGAATTCCAAATTACACGGAATTCGCATACAAAACGATTTAAACAAATAAGGAAATAACTCAGTTATCCCTCGTGACAAATTGAAATTCTTCCACAACCCGATCAACAGCTTCCAGACTCCCCCTCTGTATCATCGGCAGACTCTTTTGCCATGGTCATCGGCAGACCTCCTCATCATAGTCATCGGCACAGACACATCATCATCTGTAAACTTAGTCACGTCCAGCCTCTCCTTCATCGGCAACCATCCTCATCGGCAACTCATCCTGTAAACCACATACTGTCATCTTATCCAGCCATCCTGGACACGTGCCCAAAAACGGTGTCAACACATGCCCACCAATTTCGGAGTATGAAACTATTAATGCTCCAAAATTTTCTGCAGTAATGATGCCTTTTCCCGCAATTAATGCTCCTAATCTGGTAACCGACAACCTCAATCCAAACAACTCCGATCCTATTCTCCTGCAAATTCCTCGAAATCCTCAACTTCCTGAACGGGCACTTCCTTCTCATCCGCACATCGGCAATATTACCGTTACGAAGATCTACCGATGGACTAATCAGGACGTTCGTATAAATGGCTACCTTTTACTTTATCCGCCCATCGGCAATATGACCATTACAGTATGCTGCCGATGGACCGACCAGAAGATCCCGTACATTAAAATATCTCCAAGTAATGACCGCTCCCCGTCAAATCACCTGCACAATCCCTTGATTACCGTGCGAACAGTTACCATATCTACCTGAGCATCCCCGGGTCTCTCGGATGCGGCAAAGAGATAAGTCAGATTTGCCCTTGCCCGTTTATCCTATAAATAGTTCCTTCTCGGGTACTCCTTCTCCATCACATCATTTCACCATCCCTACTTTTACTTTTCCAGCGGCGGCGCAATTCACAACCTTCGAGACCTCCGACAAGCACTCCTCTTCATCAACTCCGGTGCCCTCAAACGTCCTCTTCACGACAAGATGGCCATTGGCTTCGTCGTCCCTGAGGTCAGATCTCCATCTCATCTTCTGTATTTTTTTTTGTATTCCTGTTCATCCGCGATTCATCTTACTAAATATTTTCCTTTTCCTTTTTCTTTGTATTTTTATTCCCCAAAACACTAGGAGTTATCCAACAAAATTGTCATCCCCACCGATCAACCACACCTCCAGTGTCTCGGCCCACTAGGGGATCCAGATCCAACTGACCTTATCAATGCAGAAACCAACAGGATTTCCTTTAGAGCCGAAACTTTTTCTTTAGATCTGTGGAAAGACACCTTTCGCTCTTGGCCCAGCCCTACTGTAGGGTGGAAAGACTGGTTCTTAAGAGTCAGCAATTCGAATGAAGTCCAGTGGGGTGAAAGGAAGCTAGCCCAATGCATCAGGCTATCTATTGCCGATATGCACAAGAACGAGTCGCTGTTGACAGCTACGTCTTATTTTTGGTCAGATACTCTTAATGCTTTCGTCTTTGGCCACGGCCCTGTTTCTCCCACTCTTGCCGATGTAGCTATGCTCACTGGTCTAGATGTCTCTTCTGCCGATAAACTTATTCTCATTTAGTCTCATAACCCTTCCTGTCTTTTTCAGTCGATATCGTCCCATCGGCAACCGTAGCCGATCATCCTGCATCTCCATCGGCATCTTTCAGACAGAGGCAGGAAATAGCCTTAAAACAAGTAAGCCACCCAACCTTTACCAGCATTATTTGCTGATTCTCCGAGTATGAACTAACTTTGCTCTCCCTCCAGGAACAAGATTCTCCCGACAGCCTGTTTTCCTTCGCCATCGATCTCTCTGAAGAAGAAGGCGAAGAGGCAAGCTCTTCTCAGACAGTTGGCATTACATCGGCAGAGATCAGGACCAGACTGGAGCAATTGTCAGCTCTCCTTCACCAGGACACAGCGCAGTTGGTTGACGACTCCGACCCTACCAAGACCCTGTTCAGAACTCTCAGAGGCCAAATCCCAGCCGATGTCGAAGAAACCCTTTTCCAAGCCGCTCATTTGGAGAGTCGGCAGCTGCAGTACCAGAGAGCTTCTCGGCGTCTTGCCGATAGAGCTGCTCAGACTCAACTCTCTGACGAAATGAGGAAAGAGAAGCTCTTGACCGATGAGAAGCACAAGAACATCGGCATCCTGAGATCGTCAGGAGACGCGCTGAAGCAGAAAATATCCGATCTATCGGCAAGAAGAGAATCCTTGTTGGCAGAACTTAAGGAAGTGGAGGACGCCTTATCCCAAGCTCAACAGGAAGAGAGCCAACTGCCAGAGACCATCAAGCTTCTCGAACATGAGCGAAATTTTCATGGTCGCAAGGCACTTCAACTGAAGAAGAAACTGAAGCCGATAGAGGGTTTTGCCGATGATGACATTAAGGAGATAGAAGCAGCCAACCAAATCCGGCTACGTGGTATATCGGCAATCCAGGTGCTGCTTAACACATAAAGTTTTCATAGGCATCATATCTGTGCTTTCCTGCTTCCTCAGCTTTTAGTCTAGCCGATAGGACTGTTATCGGCATCTTTTGAAACTCTAAGCCCCTAAACATTTGAATCCAGCCGATAGGAGTGTTATCGGCATTTAAACTTTTATGCATCGACCCATATGCTGGGGTAGTACTTCTTTAAATATTTGCCATTTAATGCTCTAGGAAATTCAACTCCTTCGAGAGTTTCTAGAATATAGGCATTACCAGGAGTCGATCGACTTATCCGATAAGGACCTTCCCAATTAGGAGACCACTTTCCAAACTTCGCACTTTTAGTCCCGACTGGCAAAACTAATTTCCATACCAAATCCCCATCGACAAACTCCTTAGCCTTCACTTTCTTATCATACCATCTAGCAACTCTCTTCTTATTTTCTTCTATACTCATTAAAGCTTTTAACCGATGCCCTGCTAGATCATCCAACTCATCGGTCATCAAAGTAGCATAATTATCGGCGGTTAACCGATCTTGAAAAGATAATCGCCTGGATCCGGCCTTAATCTCCCAAGGCAACACTGCATCATGTCCATACACCAATTGATAGGGTGACACCTTGGTTGATCCATGACAAGCCATTCGATAAGACCACAGTGCTTCATTTAACAATGTATGCCACCGCTTAGGATTTTCTTCAATCTTTCGTTTAATAAGCTTGATAATCCCTTTGTTAGATGCTTCGGCCTGCCCATTGGCTTGAGCATAATAAGGAGAAGAATTCAATACTTTAATCCCCATACCGATTGCGAATTCATCAAACTCCCCCGATGTGAACATAGTGCCCTGATCGGTAGTAATTGTGTGAGGAATCCCAAATCGGTAAATAATGTGTTCCTTCACAAAATCAATCATATTGGCCGAGGTGACCTTCTTCAAAGGAATAGCTTCAACCCATTTAGTGAAATAATCAGTGGCAACCAAAATAAATTTATGCCCCTTACTAGATGGTGGATAAATCTGGCTGATCAGATCGATAGCCCAACCCCGAAACGGCCAAGGCTTGATAATAGGATTCATAGCCGATGCGGGTGCTCTTTGAATGTTACCAAACTTTTGACAACCTTGACATCCCCTGAAATACTTAAAGCAATCCTCAATTATAGTCTGCCAAAAATATCCATTCCTTCTAATCATCCATTTCATTTTGAAAGCCGACTGATGTGCTCCACATACCCCTTCATGGATTTCTCCCATCAAACTCCTAGCTTCATCATCACCCAAACATCGGAGAAGAATTCCATCAGTAGTTCGATAATACAATTCATCTTCGAGGAGCACATATTTGGTTGCTTGAAATCGAACTCGTCTTTCAACTTTCTTGGATGGATCCTTTAGATAATCAATAATTTCCTTCCTCCAATCATCGGCACCGATTGCCGATATTGTATTAATCATAGGCTGATATCCCGAGGCATGCTGAGCTAACCGATTGGCCTCTTCATTATGCAATCGAGGAATATGCTCTAATCGGAAATCTTTGAATTCTTTCAACAGTCGCATGCTTTTCTCGAAATGAGTTACGAGAGCTTCACTTCGGCATTCATAGCTCCCGGCCAATTGATTTATAACCAACATAGAATTCCCAAAAATTTCAACAGCATCAGCACGAACTTCTCTTAACAATTCCAATCCCTTGATCAGAGCCTGATACTCAGCCTGATTATTTGTCGATGTAGCAACAATCGGCAAGGAAAATTCATACTTCTTCCCCTTAGTGGAAACTAATACAATGCCGATTCCTGCCCCCCCGTCACATGTAGATCCATCAAAGAAAAGTGTCCAGGGCACAATTTCCAAGGCCTCCACTACACCGCAATGCTGAGTCACAAAATCAGCCATAATCTGTCCTTTAACTGCCTTAGCCGATTCGTAACACAGATCGAACTCCGACAGTGCTAAAATCCATTTACCGATCCTGCCACTCATAATCGGCATAGACAGCATGTATCGGACCACATCATCTTTGCAAACAACAGTGCATTCGGTCGATAATAAATAGTGCCTCAATTTAATACACGAAAAATATAAGCATAACTTCTCAATGGCCGAATACCTGGTCTCAGCATCAATTAATCTCCTGCTTAAGTAGTAAATTACCCTCTCTTTCCCTTCAAATTCTTGGACCAAAGCTGAACCGATAACCGTCCCATCGGTAGACAAATACAATCTGAAGGGTTTTCCTTGTTGAGGTGGAACTAGAACTGCAGGATTCACTAGATATTTCTTGATTTCATCCAAAGCCAACTGCTGCTCTTTTCCCCAAATAAATTCTTGATCGGCTTTCAATTTAAGAAGAGGACTGAAAGCACGAATTTTACCTGACAGATTGGATATAAATCTCCTAATAAAATTTACCTTGCCGATCAAGGATTGGAGCTCAGTCTTGTTGGTAGGGGCCACAATTTTATTGATAGCATCAATAGATCTTCGACTAATTTCAATACCCCTTTGATGTACCATGAAACCAGGAAACTGCCCTGCCGATACACCAAATGCACACTTATTGGGATTCATCTTCAACCCATGCTTCCTTGTGCACTCTAACACCTTTTGTAAGTCGACAAGATGCTTTGAGAAATCCCCAGACTTAACCACCACATCATCAATATAGATCTCCACCAGCTTGCCGATGAACTCATGAAATGTAAAATTCATGGCCCTTTGATAAGTAGCACCAGCATTCTTCAACCCAAAGGTCATGACTATCCATTCAAATAAACCGACATGACTAGGACACCTAAATGCAGTTTTTGGAATATCTTCCTCTGCCATGAATATTTGATTGTATCCTGCATTGCCGTCCATAAAGCTAATGACCCGATGACCGGCCGCAGCATCAACCAACAGATCGGCAACAGGCATTGGGTATCCATCCATCGGTGTAGCTTTATTGAGATTCCTGAAATCAATGCACACCCGAAGCTTCCCGTTTTTCTTGTAAACCGGAACAACATTGGAAATCCATTCGGCATACCGACACTGCCGAATAAACTTAGCTTCAATGAGTCTGGTGATTTCGGCCTTAATATCAGGTAGAATATTAGGATTACATTGGCGAGCTGACTGCTGATGTGGCCGAAATCCAGACTTGATGGGTAACCGATGTTCAACAATTGATCGGTCTAAACCAGGCATCTCGGTATAATCCCAAGCAAAGCAATCTTTATATTCCTTTAATAAATCGGTTAATTGTTGCTTACACTCAGGATTTAATTTAGCACTAATAAAAGTAGGTCTAGGCTTATCACCACTACCTATATCTACTTCTACCAAATCATCGGCCGATGTGAATCCCTGGCCTAATTTTCCATCATCGGCGAATCTATCCATTAAAAACCGTCATCAGAACCGACTGCTTGGATCGGTGGAATCTCGTAATCGGCAACTTTGAGAAAATCTTTCTCCCAAACTTCTCCTGAAATGCACTTGGTCCTCTCATAGGTATCCGCCTCCGCCGATGCAATGACATAAGAAGAATCTCCCGGGACAATCTCAATCTTGTCACCTATCCACTGAACCAAGCATTGGTGCATTGTAGATGGGATGCAACAATTAGCATGAATCCAATCTCTTCCCAACAATAAGTTGTAAGCACCCTTTCCACTGATCACGAAGAAAGTTGTCGGCAAGGTTTTGCTGCCGATGGTCAACTCCACACATATTGCTGCTTTAACTGGAGACACGTTTCCTTCAAAGTCTTTGAGCATCATATCGGTCTTGGTCAAATCCTGATCCCCTTTCCCAAGCTTCCGATATACTGCATAAGGCATAATATTAATAGCAGCTCCACCATCAACTAGGATCTTGGTCATTGGCTGCCCATCAACCCTCCCTTTGACGAATAGAGCCTTAAGATGTTGTCTCTCGTCATCGGCAGGTTTCTCAAAGATAGCTGTCATCGGATCCAGAGCCAGCTGAGCTATCTGATCAGAAAATTCCAACTCATCATCACTGGATGGTGCAAGAAACTCCATCGGCAATATAAAAACCATGTTAACTCCCGCCGATGGACCTTCCCTCTTGGTGTCTGATGGCTGCTGACTTCCAGAGTTCTCGCCCTTGTTTAGCTCCTCTTGCCTTTCACGCTGCAATCTCCTTTTCTGTGTCTTGGTCAACCCTTCCGGACACCATGGAGGAAGTGGCTTCTGCCTTACTGCTGGGCGTCGATTCTCCCTTGACTCTATTCGATGCGTGTTAGCATCCCTGCAAAATATGAAGTCATCGGGAACTCGTGCATTAGCCATCTCCTCGAGTTCTTCCTGGTTTCTGGGAAAATATTGGACACGATTGCCAAGCCTATCGTGCACGCTGAGCCTGCCCCCCAGCCGATCATGAACTGATGCTCTTCCTCTGATCGGCCCATTAAATCGCCGATTGTCATCATGATAACGCCGATCAGTCCTGTCGTACCGATCATAACCATTGCACTCAGGACAGTCTCTGACAGTGGGAAGCTTAATATTTTCCTCCCAACAATGGATGAAGAACGGGCAGTTCCAATGATCTCTATGTCGATTCCACTCCTGTTGGCGACTTTCTTCTTCCCGTCGGTAATCTTCTTGCTGGCGCCGATACCGATCTTCCCGTTGCTGCCAGTTCTCTCGAGGTCTTCTATGAGTTATAACAATACCAGACCGAGGGGGCCTACCCGAACTGGTTCCTTCCTGGACTAAGCCCTTACTTTTTGCATCGGCAGTAGTAACTTGATGCTGAGGATCTACCGATGCACTTTTATCGGCTGTTTCCGATGTTAAGACCTTGGCCTTCCCCTTGGCATCCAACATGTTTGTCGGGAAAGGATGTTGGTCTATCTTCATCGGCTTCTGGGTCTTGGAACTGTCAAACTTAATCCTCCCAGACTCTATTGCCGATTGCAGCTGTTGTCTGAACACTTTGCATTCATTAGTGTCATGAGAAGTCGCATTATGCCACTTGCAATATCTCATCCTCTTCAACTCCTCAATTGATGGGATCACGTGATTAGGAGACAGCTTGATCTGACCTTCCTGGAGTAGAAAATCAAATATCTTATCGGCCTTAGCGGTGTCGAAAGCGAACTTCTCTGGTTCTTTCTGCCCAAAAGGACAAGACATCGGCTTCTTGTTTTTGACCCACTCTGCCAAGCCGATGACTGGTTCCTCATCAGAATCGGAGCTCGTTGCTTCATCAACAAATGATACTTTCTTGTTCCATGCTCTTTTGGGTTCGAAAGGCTTGATGTCTTGATCACAAATCCTCTGCACCAAATGACTTAAGCTTTCAAACTCCTGAGAAGCATACTTATCCCCGATGTGTGGCAATAAACCTTGGAAAGCCAAATCGGCTAGCTGCCGATCACCTAGAACCAGACTGTAGCATTTATTCTTAACTTCCCGTATCCTCTGCACGAAACCTTCAACTGATTCATCATTGCGCTGTCTCAACTTGACCAAGTCGGTGATCTTCTTCTCATGAACCCCAGAGAAGAAGTATTTGTGGAATTATTTCTCCAGATCGGCCCAAGTAATCACTGAGTTGGGAGGTAATGATATGAACCAAGTAAAGGCCAATCCAGATAATGATGATGAAAATAGATGAACCCTCAATTCGTCTCTGTTACCAGCTTCTTCGCATTGAATGATGAACATGTTGACGTGCTCCATGGTTGACATGTCATCCTGCCCGGAAAATTTGGTAAAATCCGGTACCTTGTACCGATGTGGGAGCGGGATCAAATCATATGCAGGAGGATACGGTGTCCGATAAGAGTAAGTGTTGACTTTGGGTTTTATCCGAAATTGTTCCCTCATTACTTCAGCGATTTTATCGGCCCAATGTGCATCGGCATCCTGCCGATGAGGCGGCTGCGGGTCCGGCACTTGGTGGCGAACCTCCACGTGTCTGTTCGGGACGTGATCTGCATGAAGCATCGGATTGATCATCTGTCCTCCAATCTGCGGACCACCAAACTGCTGTCCACCGACTTGCTGTCCCCCGAGTTGCTGTCCAATATTCATTGGCTGGCTGGAGATCCCCTGACTTTGGAATCCGGGATAGATCTGTCCTTGCTAGAACCCCGTAGCCTGGTAACTTTGTTGGGGCGATTGTGGAAAGACTTGCTGTCCAAGCCATCCATTATTAGCGTTCATCGGCATAGGCGCTGCCGATGATTGGTAATTGGGTACCATCATTGAATTGACATATCCTGACTGGGCCATAGACCTCTGTTGCATCAGCATTGAATCTACCGATGCATTAGGCACCTGGAACATTGAATCTTGAGGATACCCAGTGTGAGGCCTTGCAGTAGTAGTTGTTGTATACCGGGGACTCTGGTTCAACGGCACATTGGGAAGCGCCGATGTCATAGGAGTCTTGCCCCTCATGTCGGTTGTCTGCGATGTTCCTGGCGTCAATTCTGGAGGCATACCATAACCCCACCAGTTAGGAGGAAGAGTCAACCCTGACATTGCCGATGCCAACATGTCTGTTGTCAGTTTATTCTGCCCACTTGAAGTTTGTGGGTTGGTTTTCATCGGCACAGATAGTGCACCAGTAGCTCCCGATGTACTTGGAGGGACGGCAGATTGTGCACTTGCAGCCGTCAAAGCAGCCGATGGAGCCGTGACCTCTGGTGCTGTTGGCTGATGATGAGAGGGGCCCACATAATCTGGTGGGATTTGTCCTTCCTTGAAAGTTATTGCCACGGCATTGAAAACCGTATTAGACAGTACGCCGGCTTGGTTGATCAAAGCTCGGTTGATAGCACTGTCAACCATATCTTGAAGCTTGCCAGGATTGGCTTCAAAGGTGACCTGCCGTGGTGCCGGCAGTGCATCTTTCTGAATCACCTCGCCGCTCCTGCTTATGCTGAAAGACCTCAGGCATTGTAGCTTGAACTCTTCCATGGCTTGGGCAATAGCCTGCTTCTGCTCGTCCTTGAGATTGGCCTACGTCACGGGGATGACGTTCTCCTGATCGTGGTCAGAGATCGACATGTCGATCTTGATCTTGAATCTGGTCCCACCGGGCGTGCCAAAAGATGTGTTGGTGCAAAATTAATCTGCAAACACAAAGGGCTAATACCCAATTCAAACGTTAAGGCGTGCCAGCCGATTTGACCTTACAATCGGCAAAGGTGATAACTCGAATACTTTAGTCCTGACAACAGCGATGCGCCCGGATGTCACGGCTAAGAGGTACTCACACGGAACTTGAGAACACGCTGAGCTTAAGTCGACGAATTCCTAAGAACTCGTAATAAAAGGAAAAAAGTATGACGAAGTCGTCGAAAAGTAGATGCTGGAATATGAGTAAAAACGTGTGTTTGATTGATTGATTGATAGATGTCTCATTACAAAGCCCTAGGGTCCATATTTATACCCCGCTCAAAGAGCTATAACTAAACACGACCAGAATTCGAATTCCAAATTACACGGAATCCGCATACAAAATGATTTAAACAAATAAGGAAATAACTCAGTTATCCCTCGTGACAAATTGAAATTCTTCCACAACCTGATCAGCAGCTTCCAGACTCCCCCTCGGTATCATCGGCAGACTCTTTTGCCATGGTCATCGGCAGACCTCCTCATCATAGTCATCGGCACAGACACATCATCATCTGTAAACTTAGTCACGTCCAGCCTCTCCTTCATCGGCAACCATCCTCATCGGCAACTCATCCTGTAAACCACATACTGTCATCTTATCCTGCCATCCTGGACACGTGCCCAAAAACGGTGTCAACAGATACTCTCCTGGTAACTATTGTTGTAGGAGAACTCAGCTAATGGCAACCACTTAACCCAAGAACCTTTTGAAGAGAGAGCACATGCCCTCAACATATCTTCAAGGATTTGGTTAACTCGTTCAGTCTGACCGGCCGTTTGGGGATGATAAGCAGAGCTACGGACTAAATGAGTACCAATTTGCTCATGCAGACATTCCCAAAAATGAGCAGTGAATTGTGGTCCACGATCGGAGATGATTGTCCGAGGCACACCGTACTGACGAACAATGTGCTCGAAATACAACTCCGCATACTGATGTGGACGATAGTCAGTCCGGACTGGAATAAATCGAGCAACCTTGGTCAAACGATCTACAACCAGCCAGATGGAGTCGTAACCCTTAACAGAAATTGAGAGTCCACTGATGAAATCCATGCTAACTTCTTCCCATTTCCAACCAGGAATTGACAAGGGTTGAAGCAAACCAGCTTTCATGTGAACAGCCTTCACGCGACAACAATTGTCACAACGAGCAACAAAAGCAGCTATCTCCTTCTTCATCTTTGTCCACCAAAACAAAGGTTTCAGATCCTGATACATCTTGCTACTACCAGGATGGATAGACAATTTGGATGAATGAGCTTCAGATAAGATCTGATTTCGCAGCTCACGGTCTTTTGGGACTACAAGTCGATCCTTGAACCAAAGAATTCCGTTTTCATCGTCCCAGAAATGCTTGGTTTCTCCTTCCTTCATTTTCCTCTTGATATGGTGGATGCCTACATCTGTCTGCTGCAATTCGATGACTCGATTGCGAATGGTACTTTCCAGAGAAATCTGGTTGAGCACAAGTGGATGCATAAGATGTGACAACAACAGATCTTCCACTTGGATTGAGTGACAGTGCGCTTTCCGACTCAAGGCATCCGCCACTACGTTTGCCTTGCCCGGATGATAGTGCACTTGTAGATTATAATCTTTAATCAACTCAAGCCACCTTCGCTGCCGCATGTTCAGTTCAGGTTGAGTGAAGATATACTTGAGGCTCTTATGATCGGTGTAGATATTACACAGATTACCCAGCAGATAATGCCTCCAGATTTTCAAAGCATGAACAACTGCCGCCAATTCTAAATCATGAGTAGGGTAATTGACCTCATGCTTTCGAAGTTGGCGCGAGGCATACGCGATAACGCGACCTTCCTGCATCAACACACAGCCTAAACCAATGCCTGATGCGTCACAAAAGACATCGAAGGGCTTCTCGATATCAGGTTGAGCTAGGACAGGAGCTGATGTTAGCAATGCCTCAACTTGTGGAATGCCTCTTCACACTCAGGTGTCCACACAAACTTTTCATCTTTCTGAAGTAGACGAGTCATAGGCTTGGATATTTTGGAGAATTCCGGAATGAATCGACGGTAATATCCAACAAGACCAAGAAAACTCCGAACCTCGTGTACCGAAGTTGGAACTTTCCAATCCAGCACTTCTTGCACCTTAGCCGGATCCACCGATATGCCTTCTTTAGATAAGACATGGCCCAAGAAAGGTACATTCTTTAGCCAAAACTCGCATTTGCTAAACTTGGCATAAAGCTGATGTTCGCGCAAACGCGTCAACACTACACGCAGATGCTCTGCATGCTCCTCTTCATTGCAAGAATATACCAAGATATCATCAATGAAGACCACCACAAACTTGTCCAATTCGGGCATGAACACCGAATTCATGAGATACATGAAATGAGCAGGTGCATTTGTAAGACCGAAGGACATGACAAGGTACTCATACAATCCATACCTCGTCGAGAAAGCTGTCTTAGGTACATCTTTAGGACGGATCTTGATCTGATGGTACCCAGATCGTAAATCAATTTTGGAGAATACCTTAGCTTTAGACAACTGATCAAACAAGATATCAATGCGAGGAAGAGGGTATTTGTTCTTGATAGTCATCGCATTTAGGGGACGATAGTCCACACACATGCGCAAAGATTGATCCTTCTTCTTCTTCACAAAGATAGCCGGACAACCCCAAGGAGAAGAACTAGGACGAATAAGACCCTTCTTCAACAACTCATTTAGTTAGGTCTTAAGCTCAGCTAACTCATTGGGTGGCATCCTATAAGGTCTTCTAGAGATAGGAGCGGTGCCTGGAATCAATTCAATTTTGAACTCCACATCCCGATCCGAAGGAAGCCCGGGTAGATCATCAGGAAAAACATCCGGAAACCCACACACTACCGGAATATCCTGAATAGCCTTAGATGTAACTGCATTCACAGTACTACGGATTTGAAAATCACGAGGGAGTTGCACTAGAAATGCCTCCTTGGTATTTGGGTCCTTCAACATGACTACACGAGTGGTGGTGTCGATAAGAACTCCATTGCCACTCATCCACTTCATCCCCAGAATTACATCTATGCCCACACCGGGTAGAACAACCAAATCAGCAAGAAACTGACGGTCTCCTATTTCCAGAGTTGCCCCCAAAACCACTTGATTGGTGGAAATATCATTTCCCGCAGCACTAATACAATAACTGCCCTTATCAAGTGTAACGGCCTTGATGCTATGCTTAGACACAAATTCAGAACTCACAAAGGAATGCGATGCTCTCGAATCAAAAAGGACGAGTGCATCATGTTGATTAACCAGAAACTTACCAGCCGTGACTACCTCACCAGCAGGGATTGCTTCCACAGTTGTGTAATGAACACGCCCTTGACGGACATTCCCTTTGTTGCCCTTCTTTGGCGGGTAAGGACAGTTGCTCTGCCAATGCCCGGTCTGATTGCAGTTCCAGCACGGACGGTTGGCAGGTGGAGTCTTGGCATAGTTAGGACCCGTATTGCCCCTAGGAAGAGCAATAGAGTACCCCTTGCGAAAACCCGTCTTGGCCTGATTCTTCTTCACCGGAGGGCGGTATCGCTGGTTGGGGGTTGGAGCACGGAACGGTGGCTTAGCTGCCACTGGAGCCTTGGACTGAGATGATCCTGCCCCGGCCTCGAAAGCCATCTTGCGAGTCTTGGTCGCAGTGTACACAGTGTTATAGTTCTCTTGAGTGAGAGCATCACTGACAAACTCATTGAAAGTTGCACACTTAGTGTGGCCCATAGTCTTCAGCAATTTGGGGCCCAAACCCCGCTTGAAACTAGCAATCTTTTTCGTCTCGGTGTTCACAAACTCAGGAGCATACCTCGACAAATGATTGAAAGCATGCAAATACTCCTTCAAGGTCCGGTTGCCCTGAGTTAACTGCATGAACTCAGTATGCTTCATCTCCATGACACCAGGAGGAATGAAATGCCCTTTAAAAGCATCACGGAAAAGATTCCAATCAAGCACGGTGTCGGCTGGAAGAGCTTCCCGATACTGATTCCACCAGATTCCTGCCGGTCCTTGCAGTTGGTGAGCTGCATACTCTGCCTTCAGACTTTCAGTCAACCGGAGCAGGCGAAACTTTTGTTCCACCGTATTCAGCCACTCTTCAGCTTGAAGGGGTTCTTCGGCTTCTCTGAAAGATGGGGGCTTCGTATCCATGAAGTCCTTGAAGCTACTGTACTGGTTAGGAGCTGGCCCCTCCTGTGCATTACGACCACCCTGATTTGCCATACGATTGATGGTCTCAGTGAGCATCCTCTGATTTTCCACCATCATTTGCATCAGCTCAGCTGGATTTGGTGGTGGGGGAGGAGGTGGTGGATTCATATTTGCACGCTGTTCCGCACCTCGGGTGCCACGAGACATCTGTAAAGACACAGTCAGTGAGTATTGATGATGACAAGATTTGCCGCAGAAGAACTTATATTTATGCCTGAAAGTATTTGAGAGAATATCTTTACAGAAAAGGCACAATAATTCAATTCCACAAAACTACATCACCAATCCAACACATGACACAGATATCCGCAATACGCACCACAACGGAAAACATCGGCATAACATAACGATCATAAAAGACTGCACATAGGGTCCATAAAGTTATTACACCATCACAGTACATGCCAAGAGTCAAGATCAAGGTTCCAGATTACAACATGGTTACAAAAGCATCACCGCTATCTGCCAACTACAAAAGATCCCCACAAGACACTACCCACTACTCCCTAAACTCAAGGCTCGTCGTCCGAGTCAGCGTCGAAGATTGCCTCTCCATCCTCATCGCTAACCGGCTCAAGCTCCTCGTCCTCCACGTCCTCGTGCAAAGGTGGTGCGGCCGCTGCTGGTCCATCGACCTCCATACCATCATCATCGGCCACAATCACCTGAGGTCCCACCTCTGGATACACGGGTATAGGGCGAGGAACAGGGTGTAGCAAGTTGTTGAGACGGTGAATCTCCACAAGACCAACCTCAATCTGGTCCTGCAGATAGTTCTCCCGCTCAAGCGACTGAACTCGGTGCATCTCCCATGCTTGGCGCCTGTTCTCCGACACGCGGAGTGCAGTATCCCTCTCACGGGTGAGCTGCACCAAGCGCTCCTGCAAGGTCTCCCTCTCTCTAGCTAACTGGCTCATCTGATCCTACTTATGATCTCTCTCTCTGATGGCTTTCACCCACTGCTGCCTACGGTACTCCGCAATGCCTTCCCAGTCATTGCGGTCCTTCTGAGCTTGCTCCAGGAGTCTAGCTTGCTTGCGAAACTTGCGAGCACGCTTTTCAGCCTTCCGCTGCATCTCCTGGGCCCTGCGAACAGCCACCATCACCTGTGCATAGCTGCCCTCTCGCTGACTGATCAGCTTGAGCACAGCCATCATAGCACTCATAGCAGGACTAGAGCTCTCAGCTCTCTCTCCCCTGCCTTGAACCAAAGCACAACCGTCAGCCTGTTTCCACTCCGCGACTGCTGGGTCAGCACTAGGAATGGAGGCCGCTGGTCCTCCCGTCAGCTCGTCACCACACCTCTGACAGATATCGAGCAGGATAGTCTGGGCTGCAACCAGAGCTGCCTCCCAAGGAGTCTGCCCATCTGAGCTGCAAGTCCAGCCTGTCCATGCAGGCTTGTCCCCATGTGGAGGGACAACTCCCTGCACAGCAAACCACTGGATCCCTCCTATGCTCTCCATCTCCCACCAAGAATACTGAGGTGGCTCAGTATACCCAACAGTCCGTAACACTCTCCAGAGCAGGGTAGGAGTGCCAAACTCGTGCAAGAAAGTGTCATTGGGACGGGGCGAAGCGGGTGCGTCCATCTGTGGAAAGGAATAGGAATACCATGGGTAAAAGAGGATTAGTTTAAGCAACATTTATTTAATTAAAAGGGACGACATTGTAAGGGAAGGAGTAGACAGAATGTATGCATGAATGTGACATGATGCATGCACGAACCGTACGTCCTCACAAACTTAGAAAATTAATATTCTAGCGGATATATGGTGGCATACATTCGTCTCTCGATACGATAACTATCGGTTTACACGTGCGCTGTTAGGGTACCTGCAGAAAACTTCATTTCAGCCCAATAATTCCCAATATAACACTCAAGAAAGCAGTAAACTAAGTGTACATTGCTCGGACATGCCCAACATGCACAAACAATGACACCACAGCTACCCGAGAATTTAAATTCTCCCCAATTAAGTTTCTTTCGTGGTTCTATGGTTTCGACATGTAACCACTCCAGAAAACCACCACGAACAGTCCCCTAGACCGCTGTTTGGACGATCATGCTCTCACAGCTCACACTTACCTGCGCGTAGGTGCGACGTTGCATAATTTAAATCTAGCGACATATGTGGCTAATTCACATATGAAGGCTACCTCCACCATTAGACCACAGGGTAGCATAGTGCGGTCGTCACACATCCATACCTGAGTACTGCCGGAGATGCATAAATAAAACCCCCCCAAGTCAGTACTTAAATAGCCACCTAGAGTCCTTATGTGGGCAAGGAGGATACGACCACTGGCATAACTTAATTAATTAATTTACACCATTTTATTTAAAAACTCTTTTGTTTTAAATACACAAACGCTGCATTTATAATGCTGAACTTGCTCCGATACCAGCTGTCACAGAATCGACCAAATTATAAGAGTTCAAGTGTAGAAACGATCGACAATCAATCAAGTTTCCAAACTTGAGCCCATATAATCCCGGTAGTCAATCGAAATCACGAAGGACTTCAAACCAACTCGCAACAAACCAAGATCGTAATAGTTCAACATAAACACAACGAATGTTACATAGTCATTCATTGCCGTCGAAGCGGCACCACATCAGAGTCATTAAGTTATTACAACTCAAGTTCGAAGTAGCGGAAGCAAAATAATTACACACACTTGTTCAAAGTTCAGTTCACAAGTTTTGTTACTGCCAGAGTCTATGCCATCCTTCCAAAAGCATCATAGACGAGAAGATTAGAGAACCGTGCCCAACGGTTAGTCCTCATCCCCAGCGGGATGGAGACAGGTCTTGCAGAAACCGTCATAGAAGATGTCATCTGCAACAGATGGGAATAAACCCTAAGTATGAGAATGTACTCAGCTAGACTTACCCGTCTAGTAAAACATAAAAGACACCAAGGATCATGCAAGGCTAAATGTTAAGTGGAGCTGGTTGACTCACCTTTTGCCAAAAGCTTAAATTACAATTAAGTTATTTTGGAAGCATCATATTTATTTATCATCAGCCTATCACTAGATTAGCACCTGTACTACAACACATCACTTGATTATTACAAACAATAATAACCATATCAAATTCATCATATGTTCTTCTTGCCATCATCATTATCATGAACCAAGTTCATTAGTGAATGCTACGTTTGCCGCTGCTCTGTCAAGTTCTCACTAACCGGGAGAGACGGCGATTCGAATCGAATTCCTATCCAGCTGGAGGTTTATTCCTAGCACTCACCCAAGCATCCCCTGCCGGAGAGCCAACGGGTCACCTTTGGTACAACTCAGGAATCGCGGCTCCGATCAGCGCCGCACTCCCAGGGCTACCACTCTGCCAGGGAGGTCAGGAATTTTAACTCACCTGCCTTTGGACTTACGCCAATGGTCCCCCGCACACCGCACTTCCTCCGGTAGTGCGCACTTTATACTTGCCGGTCTTCCGGCCTGAGTCATACTACTCGGCTTCGCGGTCGGAACGAGTTATCCGGCCAACTAAGTGTCAGGCATGCGTTCAACATGACAAGAGGACGTACAACGATCGGTCCTTAGCTGCCACAGACGGAGTTACTACAAACCTGCAAAACTCCGCCCGGCTTAAGTCAATTTAATCAGGTTCCATCCACGATTGCACATATAGACCATCGTGATCCGACATAACCCTATATCGCGCGGATGACAGGATATCACCCGGCTTCTACTGATTAAAGCATAGCTAAGCTGCTACTCGATCCTAACTCTACAACCAGGGAGGGTGAGTTATCTGGACAAGGATAGAGTAGAATGCAGCAACAGTTTCATCACAACTCCTATACGTAATGCATCAATAGATATAACATATTAAGTAAACTTTCGAAAATAGAGGGAGACATAGAATGCTCCGGGGCTTGCCTTTCACGAACGATGACGGCTCGTGATTCAGGCACTCAACTTCTTCTTCGGGCTCCTCGAGTCTGGCTTGCTGTACCTCCACCTCCTGGCTGCCTTCCTGGCCTTCGGGGTTCGCTTGGAGCTCGAAGGAGACTGCCACGTCCGGTGCACCTATTGCATGCTCGATGAATGAGAAGGTGCACATGCTACAGATGAATGCTTAATAACACAAGCAACTCACTGGACACTCATTTACGGAGCAAAAGTTATACAAGCTCACACAAGTAAACAAGTTAGTGTAACCCAAAACCTATCATGCTACCAAAACAGCAAGCAACACAAAACAAGTATACTTAGTAATTAAATCATAGCTAAAGATATACAGGTCCAACAAACATGTGTGAAGACATTCTGGAAAGCTTATGAAATTGTCTACAACTCATCTTCAAACATGACAGTAAGATTCAAACATTAAACTAGTCATTTTAAACAAAGTTCCAGGTTCTGTCCCAGAAAAACAGAGAACCCCTATTTCTGGAACCCAACTTGGAACAGCTATAACTTTTAAACTACTTGGCCAAATGACCTCAAATTTAAACCACTGCTAGTTCAACAAATTTAGAACAACTTTGATTTAGACAAGTTTCACAGTAAGTCAAGTTATCATTAAGTAACAGTTAAATTGCTCCCTTGCTGTCCAGAACAGCATTTAACCCTAAAGTTAATTATTTAATGACATGACCAAGACACAAACCATGCCAACCACATGGCTTATGACCCTAAGCATATTATAATACAACCAGAACACCAGATGGAAACCCCAAAACAATTACTTAACAAGGCATTTATTAATTAATTCTAAATAAGAGCATAATTACAAGATACCAGTCAAAGTGCTCAGAAAAACCTATAAAAATTACAGAAGCACAAGGACATCATCAAAGTATCACCATAAAAATTTCACAGCAATTGCACATACCAAAATAAAGATATGTATTTAACATGTATCAAGGCATTTATTTCATAAATTCAGAAACATGACCTATATGGTGTCAAACAACAGATTTCAGATTATTTACATCTTAGGAATACCATAAACAAGTTTACCATCAAAGTAGAACACCAGCATAAGCACCAATTATTTTATATGATTTAATTAAGGAAACAAGCCACATTTCAGTCATAATTTACATAACAAAGCTGCATGGCTCCAAAAATAATGAAATAATTATCAAAGCACTCCCATACCAAACAGATACTACCATAAAATTTTCAGAGTAAACTAAGCAGTATAACAATAGATATGCATTTATTCATGAATAACAAGATTAAATCCTTAATAAATAATTTCTCAGAAAACATGGTTCATTTTATATTTTTATTAAATACTAGCCATCTCAAGAAACACCACAAAATTTGTTTCAACATTTTTGGATCAGCAGAACTAGAGATATGATTTTCACAAAATCTGCTAAAACCCTGATTTAAACAAAGGAGAAAGAGAGACTGACATAGGGGACCCGCGCGTCAACGGACCCCACCTGCCAGTGACCCGGAAGCAGAGGCGCGGCTTGACCGCCGGAGATCTCGTCGACGGCGAGGTCTCGGCGCTGGCCAAGGGCACCATCGTGCTCCCCACTGCATTCCGCATCTAGCGGTACCCAAAACCCTAACTCTACCGGACCCTAGGTACCTTGCCCTCGCGAATGGCGGCACGGCGGTGGTGCGCGGCCGACCGCCGGCGTCTCTGGCCGGAGACAGAGCAGAAGAGAACGCGGACGAGCAACAGCAAGACCTAGCGAAGCTTTTGGGACAAGAATGAGAAGGAATGGTGGACTACAGAGCCCTGGCCATGACGCCGGTGACCATGGCGGAACTCCGGCGAGGTAAGCTCGCGTCGGAGCAGGCAATGCGGGCTCACCGAGGCTCGGCAGTCGCAACCAGCTCGACGACGGTGGAGAGGAGAGGCTTGCGGAGCACTGGACGGAGTTGCTTGACCGGAGACACAGAGATGCGCGCGCGCGAGCTCACCGAAGCAATGGCGGCGACGCGGAAACGACGACGCGCGCGAGAGAGAGGACACCGGGAGCGGAATGGCTCTGTCCACGCGACCGGGGGCGCCGTGGCGAGCTGAAGGACGCGCGGAGGACTGACGGGCGGGGCCAATGGCGACGTACGGACGCCACGAGTCCAGACACGCGGCACACCGGCGAGCTCCCCCTGTCTGACGACGACGCGATTCAGTTCCCCCAAACCGACTGAAACTCGGTTTTGCACGACAGTTTACTCCTTAATCACTCGATGATTTTGCTGGCTAAATGCTCCATGCTGGAGAGCTACACGAGTACTCCAACATTTCTTACAAGGTCACAGCTTGATTCGGCCTAGAATTCAAACGGGAAGATGAAGAACACCCCCTCGAGCAAACTGCAAAGCACCCAGGACTTAGAAATTTTTCTAAGTATAGGAAACCACCCTAAAACTGCCTTGTGGGCCACTTTTGAGCTATTTGTGTTCATTTCCATGATATGGCCATAAAACAACTTTTGTTCCTTATAAAATTTTCTACAACTTTGCTGTAGAAAGTTTTGACATGCAAACATTTTATGAAACACTTTTTAAAAGCCTAAGCAAAAGAGGTTTCTAGGGCCTATTTGCATAAGTATGACTTAAGTGATTATTTTGGAGAAGTGATCAACATGGACATTGTTCCCAAAGTTAAGTTAAGCATAGATAAACTAATTACCAAGGCATTAAGCACAAACACAAGCATTGTTCACTCAAACATAAGCATAGGAGGCCTATTTAAGCAATTTAAATCACAATTTTGCATAGAATGACATGCCTCAAGATAGATGATGATCATGATATGCTTTGAGTAGATGATGATGCTCATGCTATGCACATGATCAATGCAACCATAACACTGGGGTGTTACAGAGTATGCAGCTCACCAACTGCAAGGTCCGGCAGGCATCTGGTGGAATCAGTATCGGGAAGCTCTTCCAGCCGACACTGTGATTGATTGGAATCTGTTCGGTGAGGCTTTCAAAGGGCACTTCATACCTCCTGGTGTTATGGAGATGAAGCATACTGAGTTCATGCAGTTAACTCAGGGCAACAAGACTATGAAGGAGTATTTGCATGCTTTCAATCATTTGTCTAGGTATGCTCCTGAGTTTGTGAACACTTAGGCCAAAAAGATTGCTAGTTTCAAGCGGGGTTTGGGCCCCAAGTTGCTGAAGACTATGGGCCGCACTAAGTGTGCAATGTTCAATGAGTTTGTCAGTGATGCTCTCACTCAAGAGAACTATAACACTGTGTACACTGCGACCAAGACTCGCAAGAGGGCTTTTGAGGCCGGGACAGGGTCATCTCAGTCCAAGGCTCCAGTGGCAGCTAAGCCACCGTTCCGTGCTCCAACGCCTAACCAGCGATACCGCCCACCGATGAAGAAGGATCAGGCCAAGACGGGTTTTCGCAAGGGGTACTCTATTGCTCTTCCTAGGGGCAACACGGGTCCCAACTATGCCAAGACTCCACCTGCCAACCGTCTGTGCTGGAACTGCAATCAGACCGGGCACTGGCAGAGCAACTATCCTTACCCGCCAAAGAAGGGCAATGAGGGGAACGTCCGTCAGGGGCGTGTTCACTACACAACTGTGGAAGCAATCCCTGCTGGTGAGGTAGTCACGGCTGTTAAGTTTCTTGTTAATCAACATGATGTACTTGTGCTTTTTGATTCAGGAGCATCGCATTCCTTTGTGAGTTCTGAATTTGTGTCTAAGCATAACATCAAGGCAATTACACTTGATAAGGGCAGTTATTGTATTAGTGCTGCGGGAAATGATATTTCCACCAATCAAGTGGTTCTTGGGGCAACTCTGGAGATAGGAGGCCGTCAGTTTCTTGCTGATTTAGTTGTTCTACCCGGTGTGGGCATAGATGTAATACTGGGGATGAAGTGGATGAGTGGCAATGGAGTTCTTATCGACACCACCACTCGCGTAGTGATGTTGAAAGACCCAAATACCAAAGAGGCATTTCTCGTGCAACTCCCTCGTGATATTCAAATCCGTAGCACGGTGAATGCAGTTACATCTAAGGCTATCCAGGACATTCCGGTAGTGTGTGAGTTTCTGGATGTATTTCCTGATGATTTGCCCGGGCTTCCTCCGGATCGGGATGTGGAGTTCAAAATTGAATTGATTCCAGGTACCGCTCCCATCTCTAGAAGACCTTATAGAATGCCACCCAACGAGTTAGCTGAGCTTAAGACCCAACTAAATGAGTTGTTAAAGAAGGGTCTTATCCGTCCTAGTTCTTCTCCGTGGGGTTGTCCGGCTATCTTTGTGAAGAAGAAGGATCAATCTTTGCGCATGTGTGTGGACTATCGTCCCCTAAATGCGGTGACCATCAAGAACAAATACCCTCTTCCTCGCATTGATATTTTGTTTGATCAGTTGTCTAAAGCTAAGGTATTCTCCAAGATTGACTTGCGATCTGGGTACCATCAGATCAAGATCCGTCCTGAAGACGTACCTAAGACAGCTTTCTCGACGAGGTATGGGTTGTATGAGTATCTCGTCATGTCCTTCGGTCTTACAAATGCACCGGCTCATTTCATGTATCTCATGAATTCAGTGTTCATGCCCGAATTGGACAAGTTTGTGGTGGTCTTCATTGATGATATCTTGATATATTCCTGCAATGAAGAGGAGCATGCAGAGCACCTGCGTATAGTGTTGTCGCGTTTGCGCGAACATCAGCTTTATGACAAGTTTAGCAAATGCGAGTTTTGGCTGAAGAAAGTACCTTTCTTGGGCCATGTCTTATCTGAAGAAGGCATATCGGTAGATCCAGCCAAGGTGCAAGAAGTGCTGGATTGGAAAGTTCCAACTTCGGTACACGAGGTTCAGAGTTTTCTTGGTCTGGCTGGATATTATCGTCGATTCATTCCCGAATTCTCAAAAATATCCAAGCCTATGACTCGGCTACTTCAGAAAGATGTGAAGTTTCTATGGACGCCTGAGTGTGAAGAGGCATTCCACAAGTTGAGGACATTGCTGACATCAGCTCCTGTCCTAGCTCAACCAGATATCGAAAAGCCCTTCGATGTCTTTTGTGACGCGTCAGGCATTGGTTTAGGCTGTGTGTTGATGCAGGAAGGTCGCGTTATCGCGTATGCCTCGCGCCAACTTCAAAAGCATGAGGTCAATTACCCTACTCATGATTTAGAATTGGCAGCAGTTGTTCATGCTTTAAAAATCTAGAGGCACTATCTGCTGGGTAATCTGTGTAATATCTACACCGATCATAAGAGCCTCAAGTATATCTTCACTCAACCTGAACTGAACATGCTGCAGCGAAGATGGCTTGAGTTGATTAAAGATTATAATCTACAAGTGCACTATCATCCGGGCAAGGAAAACGTGGTGGCAGATGCCTTGAGTCGGAAAGTGCACTGTCACTCAATCCAAGTGGAAGATCCGTTGTTGTCACATCTTATGCATCCACTTGTGCTCAACCAGATTTCTTTGGAGAGTACTCTTCACAATCGAGTTATTGAATTGCAGCAGACAGATGTAGGCATCTATCACATAAAGAGAAAAATGAAAGAGGAAGAAACCAAGCATTTCCGAGTCGATGAGAACAGAATTCTTTGGTTCAAAGATCGACTAGTGGTCCCAAAAGACCGCGAGCTGCGAAATCAGATCTTGTCCCAGCCGTCTAAAGCTTGTGGATCTCCTAGCCAATGATCTTGCGTTTCTCGTAATCGAAGTGACGCAACCGTTGTTTCACTGGCTTGGAACCGGCTCGAATTTCCAAGGAGTGCTCGACGACTTCCCTCGGTATGCCTGGCATGTCCGAGGGACTCCATGCAAACATGTCGGCATTTGCACAGAGAAAGTCGACGAGCACAGCTTCCTATTTGGGGTCGAGGTCGGCACTGATCGTCAGCAACTTGCTGTTGGAGCTGTTGGGGTCGAGCGGGATCTTCTTTGTCCCTTCTGCCAGCTCGAAACTACCCGCGTGGCGCTTGGGCTCTGGAGCCTCTGCGGCCAGGGCCTCGAGCTTCGAGGTGAGCTTGATGGAACTCTCGACAGCTTCCCCATACTCGACGCATTCGACGTCGCACTCGTACGCGTGCTCGTAGGAGGAGCTGACGGTGATGACGCCCTTAGGTCCGGGCATCTTCAGCTTCAAGTAGGTGTAGTTGGGGATAGCCATGAATTTGGCGTAGCCCGGGCGCCTGATGATGGCGTGGTACGTGCCTCGGAACCCCACCATCTCAAAGGTGTGGGTCTCCTTTCTGAAATTAGCCGCCGTGCCGAAACAAACTGGTAGGTTGATTCGACCTACCGGCAGCGCCTTCTTTCCTGGTACGACACCATGGAATCCGCCGGAGCTTGGTTGGAGTTGCGCCCCGTTGATGCCGAGAACGTCGAGGGTCTTGAGGTAGATGATGTTCAGGCTGCTGCCGCCGTCCATCAGCACCTTTGAGAGTCTGGCGTTGACGATGATGGGGTCGATGACGAGCTGGTAGACACCAGGGGCGACTACCTTGTCGGGGTGGTCGTCTCGATTGAAAGTGATGGGGGTGCTCGACCAGCTGAGGTACTGGGGGACCGCCATCCTTGCCGCGAAGACTTCACGGCGTTCCCTCTTGCGTTGCCTTGCGGTCAGCTGCGTCGAGGGTCCACCGTAGATCATGTAGCAGTCGTGGACGGTAGGGAAACCTTCGTCGTCTTTGTCGTCCCCTTTGTCGCCGTTCTTCTCTTTCTTTGGGTCGTCACGGGCGTCCTTATTGAACCCTAGGCCGTCGAAGTGCTTTTTCAGCATACGACAGTCTTCGAGCTTGTGGTTTGCCCCTCCCTTGTGGTAAGGACATGGCTCCTTTAGCATCTTGTCGAAGATGGCCCCTTCTGGGGGCCCTCGAGGCCTTTTGCGCTCCATGGCGGCGACGAGATCGTCGTCGATGTCCTCCTGCTTGAATGGTCGTGTTTTCTTATTCTTTTTGTTCTTCTTGGGTCCTCGACTGGGGCCCTTGTCATCATCGGCGGACGGCTTGCCTTTCCGTCCCTCACAGCTGAAGAAGGCGCCGACCGCTTCTTCCCATGCAGCGTAGTTTGCTACTACGTCCATCAGCTCGTCAATGGTTTGAGGGCGATTCCAGCCTAATTCCCGCACCAAGTCTCGACTGGTGGTACCAGAGACAAAGGCTAGGATGACGTCGTGGTCGGGGATGTGTGGCAGCTCGGTGCGTTGCTTTGAGAAGCGTCGAGCATACTCTCGGAGGGTTTCCCCCGACTTCTGCTTGCATTTGCTGAGATCCCACGAGTTGCCGGGTCGTATGTAGGTTCCCTTGAAATTACCCTCGAACACCCTGACCAAATCGACCCAATCGTAGATCTGGTTGGCCGGGAGCTCCTCGAGCCATCTGCGGGCGGTGTCGGAGAGGAAGAGGGGCAGCTGTCGGATGATGGCTCGATCGTCCCCTCGAGCACCTCCCAGCTGACAGGCTAGCTTAAAATCTGCCAGCCACAGCTCTAGCTTGGTCTCACCGTTGTATTTTGCAATGCTGGTCGGGGGTCGGATTGCCCTGCTGAACACCCGCGGGCCCGGTGGTTCTGGGGCCATCCGGTCCTTGTCGCTGTCGTACCTCCCGCCGCGGTGGGCGCTGTAACCGCGCTCTTCTACGTCCCCATACCGACGGCGACGATTCTCGTCGATGTCGCGTCGTGCGTCGTGCCGTCGTTGGTTGTCGATGGGGAGGACGAGCGTGGTCTTTTTCCCTCAAGGTCGTGCGTCGTGGGTCATTCCCAGTGTTGACACTTGCTAACACCACTTGAATACTAGGTTGTCATCCCCAGCATGGCACTAGAGTGTACTATGGTATTTATACGCACATAGATAATCCGCAAGCGCACGGATACCGTTATAGCTTTTACCCGGTTAAAGGTTTTATCGTATCCACAGGGAAACGGGAGAACTGATCTACGCTCTAACTTAACCAAGATAAGTATATAGGTGTAAATAGGAAAGATGGTAGAATCGAATAAGAACAATATTAAAGGTAAGATAACAGTGAGTGATAATATGGGAATAGAGAATAGAGCAATTCTAGTATATGGGCGATGGTAGCAGAATAGAGAGGATAACTATGGTTTCTCTACTTCAAAGGGGTATGTCTATGTCTGGGACGAACCACGTGATAAGAGTACACCACAAAGGATGCTTATCCTTAGGCCGATAAACCCAACCCGTCCTGCTAACAAGAGGTGGACTACACGGGACCAACGTAACTGTCACCTACGCGGCCTACCACACGATCCAGCTAGACAGGGGATATCCACAAGTAATCGAGGTCTAAGCACCACGCTTACACCTATACTACAACTCTCACCTATAGCGTCCTATAGATTAAAGTACTCAAAAGAGTTGTGAACCAGAACATACATAATTAGTAATTGCATAATAAATTAGAAGTAGATTACCAGAGTCATCCCATGAGCAAGCTTGATTAGAGCTTGATCATGACGAAGTACAACCGGAGGAAGAACCGACAGGCCGGCCTCTCCTCTAATCCTCCTTCGCTCTCCATCTTGCTACTATCTGGATCTACTCTAGTTTAGAGAAGAGAGGAGAGCTTTCATCTCTAAACCCTAGCTTTTGCTCTGTCTATGAATAATGAATAATGAATAATGATCAAGGGGTGCCTCCTCCAGGGGCCAAGGGGTCTGGTTATATAGTCCCCTCAAGTGAACCTGGGCCGTCGGATCAAACCGACATTGATTGAACGGTTATTCTTGATCCTTTAGGTCGGTGGAGATCTCCCGAGAGAAAGAGTCCTGATTGGGCTCCAAGTCAGGGCGGGCGCCCTGGGCAGGAGGGCGGGCGCCCTGCCTCTGGCCCCGTTCGGCCTCCGCTTCCTTCTCGTGGCTTCTAGAGTCTTCTAGATGTAAGGTAATTGCGCGGCACGTTAATATCTCTATGTAATCCCGAAGTGTGGGCCTTTCTTCCGTATTTCCTAATAACCCCCTATAGAAAATAGACAAACACTAAAACTCGTGGAATTCTACCTGATAAAACCCTAAGTCTAGATGTTGATTTCATTTGGATCCTTTTCTTTGTTTATTTGATAATTAAATTTGATACTTAAGGACCGTCAACAGCTGGTCCCGTAATGACTCCACTAGACACCTGCTTTGCCCTCCAATTGGTGGGCTGCATATTCCGCCTTTAGTTCTTCGGTCACCCTCAGCAAGCGGAACTTCTACTCGAGAGTGTTGAGCCATTCATCTGCTTCTAGAGATTCAACAGCCTTTTTGAAAAGTGGCGGCTTGGTGTGCTGGAAATCATTGAAACTACTGTGCTAGTTTGCCTCTCCATCTTGACGGACATGGCGACCACCCCGGTTTTGCTGCGCCATGGTCTGCATAGCTTCATTGAGCATTCGCTGGCCCTCAACAAGAGCTGCCAATAGCTCAGTAGGCGTAGGCGGGGGAGGAGGTGGTGGTGGCGGCACCTCGTTGTGACCGGAGCAAGTATTGCGAGCCATCTGCACAAGGCATACCAAGTGACTGTTTAGGACAACAGATAAAATTGCCATGAACCTCAATTGCTGCCATACAGAATTTAATGAAATAAATTCACATAATTTAAGGCACAATAATCCATGTACAACAAGAGAATATTATCCACGACACTTGGTTATTCTCGCGATCATTCACAGCCACAATTCGCAAGGGTCAAGGACATTGCAGAGAATTATTTAAGCTCAACATAAACATGGAGCATCACAAATAAGTGCATAGGGTTACATAGAGTCATTGCCACAACTTCAGTTTTACAGGAGGGGCACCATGGCCAAATACATAGAGTCTCAACTAAAATTCAGATTACATGTCCATTACACAAAGAGATGGAAACTGATACATGATCATGGAATTATTGCTGGGCTACATATCTTCCTCAGAATCTCCATTAGAAATGATGCCATCATCCTGATCTTCCTCACTAGGAGCTTCTTCATGATTAAAAGGGGCTGGATGTGGAATAGGATTTATGATATTATTTAAGCGATGGACATCTAACTGCAGCTCAGCAATCCTAGTGATCAGCTCTTCCTCTCTCATTTTAGCATGGAGCAAGGCTCTAACTCTAGCAGCTTCTCTATTTTCAGCCAAGCACATAGCCTCATCTCTCTCTCTAGTCATTTGCATCATGCGGGCTTGTGCCTCATTGCGCTCTCTAACTGCGTTCTCAACTTGGTTGCGGCAGGCTTGCAAAGCGGTGTGATAGTTTTGAATTTCAGCTTGTGCATCCCTAAAAGCCTTGCGATGCTTGCGCACGCGCTTGCGCAGTTTGCGCTGCCCAACTTGAGCTTGTTGGAGCGCTAGCATGGCGTCTATGTAGGTGTCCTGGCGTACATAGTGCAGCTTAAGTATCGCCAGCATTGCACTCATGGCAGGGCTAGAGCTATATCCTAGCATAGTTTCTCTCATCTTTAAAGGCTCATTCCCTATCTGAGACACAAATGTGTTAGTCACACTCACTCTAGGGATGGATCCAGCTGGGCCATTCACTAGCTCATCACCATAATCTTGGCATATCTCTAGCAATACCTCTAGGGCTGCTACTTGGGCACCCTCCCAAGGAGTTTGGCCATCGCACCATGTGATAAGAATACACCACAAAGGATGCTTATCCATAGGTCGATAAACCCTACCCGTCCTGCTAACGAGAGGTGGACTACAGAGGACCAACGTAACTGTCACCTACGCGGCCTACCACACGATCCAGCTAGTCAGGGGATATCCACAAGTAATCTAGATCTAAGCACCTCGCTTACACCTATACTACAACTCTCACCTATAGCGTCCTATAGATTAGAATACTCAAAAGAGTTGTGAACCAGAACATACGTAATTAGTAATTGCATAATGAATTAGAAGTAGATTACCAGAGTCATCCCATGAGCAAGCTTGATTAGAGCTTGATCATGACGAAGTACAACCGGAGGAAGAACCGACAGGCCGGCCTCTCCTCTAATCCTCCTTCACTCTCCATCTTGCTACTATCTAGATCTACTCTAGTTTAGAGAAGAGAGGAGAGCTCTCATCTCTAAACCCTAGCTTTTGCTCTGTCTATGAATAATGAATAATGATCAAGGGGTGCCTCCTCCAGGGGCCAGGGGGTCTGGTTATATAGTCCCCTCAAGTGAACGTGGGCCGTCGGATCAAACCGACATTGATTGAACAGTTATTCTTGATCCTTTAGGTCGGTGGAGATCTCCCGAGAGAAAGAGTCCTGATTGGGCTCCAAGTCAGGGCGGGCGCCCAGGGCAGGAGGGCGGGCGCCCAGGGCAGGAGGGCGGGCGCCCTGCCTCTGGCCCCGTTCGGCCTCCGCTTCCTTCCCTTGGCTTCTGGAGTCTTCTAGATGTAAGATAATTGCACGGCACGTTAATATCTCTATGTAATCCCGACGTGTGGGCTTTTCTTCCGTATTTCCTGATAACCCCCTGCAGAAATAGACAAATACCAAAACTCGTGGAATTCTATCAGATAAAACCCTAAGTCTAGATGTTGATTTCATTTGGATCCTTTTCTTTGTTTATTTGATAATTAAATTTGATACATAAGGACCGTCAACAAACTCCCCCAAGCTTACCTCTTGCTCGTCCCTGAGTAAGGATAGACTCAGCAATGGATCAGAAGTTGTTGCAATATCTTAAAAATTTGATGGTACACATGCTTTTAAATAAGATCTCATCTCTGAGTTAGAGTAAACTGTCAAGAACTAAAACTTACTTACTTTACATTTCACCATGGGACTTGTAACCGTCACTTCTGTCTTGAGTAGTTAAAAGATAGAACAGTCTAGCCAAGTGCCATGTCTCTTATTCTTGATCAGCTATAGCTCTGGAGTTTTTGTAGATTTTCAAATAAAACTCAGAGATTCCTTCTATGACTCTCTAAATCTCTCTTTTGTGGTATTTCTAGATCCTTACCAAGGCAGTGATGTTATATGCCTTCTCTCAAGATATGTGGTATGTGTGGTATAAGGCATAGTGACATTGCCTTCTCTCTCACCCTACTCTAATAAGGCTTTAATATCTGGAGCTCATAGGTGGGAGATAGCTAATACATACTTACAAGACATTTATTGCATAGTCAAACCATGGATCCAGAGAAACAAGTCAATAAGTCAAATCAAGATGTGTATGTGTGGCAAATGAATGGTGTATGGTAATGATGGTGATAACAATGGTGGAAGTCCAATTCTACTTTTGCTCTTTTGAGGGGATACATACCTTCCTTGCTTTTTGAAACTTTATGAGGAGAATGAGATGCTCTATCTTTCATTTTTTTCTTTCCTCTCAGGTGGATATCCTGTACCCCTAATTCTACTATCGGACACTTGTCCATTTTGACCTCTCGTCTCACTCTTTTTCTTTTCTTTCGAGGTTCCGGGCACTTGCCCCTTTTTATTTCCTCGTATATTTTTTTCTCTCCTTTTTTTAGAGCACTCATCTCATGAGATAATATAGCAAGTGGTAGTAACAAGATAACTTGAGCATTTATTTCACAAGGAAAAACAGAAATATTTTTGGTTATTCTCTCTCGGATTAGGAGTTGAATATTTTTGGGTGGTTCTGGAGATGGAAATGAGTGGATATATGTGGATGGTACTTCCGGAGTAGAAGTAGCATATATGAGTGAATGTGCAAGTGAATTCTTGATTTAACCACATGACAAGCTCCTAAAGGTCTACACAGCTTGACCGCACTCAATGCTCATAAGCAGTAAATAGTAAATATGTGGCTCAAAGTCTAGCAAGCATGTATATATGGCTGTGGTAGGAATTTAAACTTTCATCATACAGGAACTCATCATGCAATATTTTAAAGATTTTTCAAAGATAAAATTCTCCAGAATTCTAGCATCTCTAGGAACAGATAAACAACAGCTCAACCTTCCCATATCATATTCGTTAACAACTTAGATTTCAGATCAAGTTTTTATCCCACAAGTTTAGATCTAGAGCAAGCTTTAAATTATCACAGTTATGATTATACTTGAGAGAGAACTTCGAATTTGCAAATTAGGCAGAGCAACTATTCATCATATCCATGCTAGAGTTTTATTATTAAGATTAATATTATCATAGCCACTTTATTTATTTATTAAACACACTAAGCAAAAGATATATATATAAGCACAAAATCTTTATTTGGTTTTTCATAGTTTATGTATTTTAATATTCTAATATAATATAAGTATAAAGATAGATAGAAATACTTAGCGAGATAAATGGGGGTGCTCTCCCCCAAGCTGAATTTTGACGTAATTTCTTTTTATGTAGCTAGCAGGTGGCAGAGGTGTATTTGAAAGTCAGCAGCATTCTGACAGCGATTAAAATGTCCTCCGTCTGCTAGTCTTCTTGATTCTTAAATTCTGTGGAGCTCAAATAGACAACAAAGCTCGTGGAACTAATTAAGTGTTAGCATAAATATCTAGCCTTCATCATGTTGAGCTTCCTCAATAAATATTACTCCCTGTTTTTATATTTTTATTTTATAAAGCAGAAAAGAAATATTTATTTTATTTTTATGCCACCATAGTGAAGGTACTTATGGGTTTTATGCCACTCGTATACTCACATGGGGCTTAGTATTTTTAACATTTTTATTTTCTTTTCAAGATAGCATGATTAACTAATAATCTATTTAAGGAAAGTAAATAATTAAAAGGGAAAAGGGAATGCAGAAAGGATAAATATGGATAACTACCGATCTTACCTTTCGGCGAGGGTTCAATGTTTTAAGTCTTCTTAACAAGACTTCTCACCGTGTTAATTCTTCAGGTGCGTCATTTGATTCAGGTGCAGACCTTGACATCTGCACCTCTTGATACGGTGTCACCCATGTTCTTCGTTTGCCCAGCAGTTCGAAGTGCGACATTGGCAGTAACCTGCTCAGTGTGTTTGTGCTCGTAGATCCAGGTCCTTTACTTGGTAGAGTCTGAGAGTTATAAAACTCCTCCATGTTTTGCTCGAAGTGTACCTGCTCATAGAGACAAGGCAGAGATCAAGTGCATGGGTCCTGTTGCTGGAAAACACCAACAGAACCTAAAGTGTATTTGTTCTTCTCTAACCCTAAGCATAGTGAGCAAGACAAAGTTGATGGATGAAAAGTTCATGAGTGTAGCACTTATAACATTTGTCAGATCAGATCGCTCAACCTTATGGAAAGATAATCTATCTATGTATATATCTTTTTCTTGATATCTCTCAATGATTGATTGTGTAACATTTTAGCTCATATGATTAGGAGTGTGGGATCATGGAGGTAGTACTAAGAACAAGGATTAAAGGACTAAACCTGTTGAATCAATTGGGTTGGTTAATCTAGAGTTGTAAATCATACATGTTTGTCTCTTTTATTTATATGAACGCCAGAACCAAGGAGAAGCTAATAAAAGTGATAGTCAAGTACCTTAAGATGTTACCTTGCTTGAAGAGTGATGGTACAGTATCACCTTGTGGAAGCTTTCCTTTCTTAGCGGTTGTGCATCGTGTTTGTGGCACCCTCCATGGATCATCTCTCTATGATGAATGAGCTATGTCCTTCTTGTGTAAATTGTTAAACTTCATGTGTCACTCTCTTCGTCTCTGATGTGAGTTTATCTCAGGACTTCCCAAATCGATATTGAAAGTTTTTCTGCAGGGGTTAGTCCAACAAAAATATACCAATGTCTACACAAGCAGTTTTTTAGTTCAATAACTGAACTAGACTCCATGTCTAATCAGATTAAGGAAGGCTATTTAACCTAAGCACCATGCTTAATTTAAAAGCCAATAGAAGTATGTGCAGTACTTCCAAACTAACACTTACTAGTAAATAGACAAAGGTAGCATGACAGCATTTATAGAGATCTACTCAAGTGGAGATGAAGTAGTGTGATTAGTATTTAACAAATTGAGCATATCTTAAAGGTAGGGACAACCAACATAGCAACATGGCAAAGGATGTTTTTATGTAAAGTACTCCCCCAAGCTTGAATTTTGCAGAATTCAAGTTTGGATGAATTTAATTCAATGTTGTATGATGATTGGTTGGACATACCTTGTGCTTGTCATTCATCCGATCTTCTTGCTCAAATCCTGTAAAGGTTAGTGACAAGAATACCCGAAGGAATATTTTTACAATTATCCTTATATGCTCAATACACAAGGTAATGTTGCAATTAAAAACTCATGTTACGATCTGATCAGTGCTTATTTTAGGACACTAAGCTTGTCCTTGGGAAACCATCAATTTATGTCGGCGAAGTGGTTTCCCTTCCAACGCTAACCTAAATCAAGATCAACTCAACGAGATCTGCAATATTTATTATAGACAAATGCATCGACAACCGCCCTTTTAAAGTTTTTATAAATAGAAAGGAAGAGGGGATTGGAGATCTCAAATGTGGTGATGTTGGAGAGACCAATAGATTGGGAAGATGTTGCATATGAGCATGGAGTAAACAAAGTGGCTATGAAATAAATTCCATGCTAATTAATGTTATCTTCGTCTCTAATCTGAATGTTCAGAGTTCCTCTTGGATTGGTCTCGCTTATGTCCTCTTCTATAGTTGGATGAATCCTATCTTCAAAGGGAGTCAAGAACTCACCATTTGAAATTGAACCAAAGTCAGAATTCATTAAGGCTTCTTCCTTATCCATCCATTCTACACATTCTAGCCATTTAGAACTTGTGATAAGGAAAGGGGAGGTGTTAGAATTTTCAATATGGCTTTGCTCTCCTTTACTTGATGTGTCATCCTCGACTTCTTCATAACAGGAACCAGGACATTCTCTAAGAGAACCATTATTGCGAGGATTTGAATTATCCCTGCTTGAAGGTCTCTTATGGAACTAGAAGTCTAAACCATCAGCATCTGAAAGATTTAAGGTTGGAATTCCTTCCTCCTTTGGAGAATTTTGGGGTATTGATGGTTTAGGATCGATAGCTAAAGTTTGGAATTGAAGTGGTTGTGATCTGGCTATTGCAACTTCTTCTTCTTGTCTAGGAACTGGTTCTTTCTCTTTCTCAGGGATATAAAAGCTAGGAGACTTTCCGCTCAATGAATCAATTAAATCCCTAGCTTCGCTAGCAGGTAGGTGATAGAAGGATCCTCTAGAGGCTGTATTCAAGGTTTGCTTATTTTCCCCACTAAGGCCCTCAAAAAAGTGAATTAGAAGAACTTCTTCTGGAATAGAAAGCTTTGGGCCAGAGAGAGTAAGGTTTATAAAGCGGTCCCATGATTTCCTAAGAGATTCTTCTTCCAGTTGTCTAAAAGAAATAATCTCATGCCGAAGTTCCGCCACTTTGGAGATTGGAAAATATTTAGAAAGAAAACTACTATATAACTCCTTCCAATCTCCATGAACACTCCCTACTTTGAGTTTGTACCAATGTCTAGCATTTCCCATTAAAGAGAACGGAAAGAGCTTCCATTTGAGGGTCTCATCGGACATTCCTTCTATGCGAAGGAGGTCACAGACTCGATAAAACTCTCTTAGGTGTGTGTATGGGTTTTCCTCACCTTCTCTTGAGAAAGGTTGTTTTTGAACAAATTATATGTATCGGGGTCTATCTCAAAACTAGATGCTATGATAGGCTTTGAAGATTTTGGTGGTTTGAGATGTGTGCCCGTAGGTCTATGAAATTCATAGATAGAGATGTTTGAATTCATGATAGACTAGAGATCAAGGATTAGATAAGAAGAAAGATTAGCAGAGATAAGGCAAAGGATAAAAGGAAAAATTTTTTTATTATTTTTTTTAGAAAATGATTAAGCTAGTTCGTAGTCAACTCAGCAACCGTTTCCCCGGTAACGGCGCCAAAAATGCTTGTTGACACTTGCTAACACCACTTGAATACTAGGTTGTCATCCCCAGCATGGCACTAGAGTGTACTATGGTATTTATACGCACACAGATAATCCGCAAGCGCACGGATACCGTTATAGCTTTTACCCGGTTAAAGGTTTTATCATATCCACAGGGAAACGGGAAAACTGATCTACGCTCTAACTTAACCAAGATAAGTATATAGGTGTAAATAGGAAAGATGGTAGAATCGAATAAGAAAAATTTTAAAGGTAAGATAACAATGAGTGATAATATGGGAATAGAGAATAGAGCAATTCTAGTATATGGGCGATGGTAGCAGAATAGAGAGGATAACTATGGTTTCTCTACTTCAAAGGGATATGTCTATGTCTGGGACGAACCACGTGATAAGAATACACCACAAAGGATGCTTATCCATAGGCCGATAAACCCTACCCGTCCTGCTAACGAGAGGTGGACTACAGAGGACCAACGTAATTGTCACCTACGCGGCCTACCACACGATCCAGCTAGTCAGGGGATATCCACAAGTAATCTAGATCTAAGCACCTCGCTTACACCTATACTACAACTCTCACCTATAGTGTCCTATAGATTAGAATACTCAAAAGAGTTGTGAACCAGAACATACGTAATTAGTAATTGCATAATGAATTAGAAGTAGATTACCAGAGTCATCCCATGAGCAAGCTTGATTAGAGCTTGATCATGACCAAGTACAACCGGAGGAAGAACCGACAGGCCGGCCTCTCCTCTAATCCTCCTTCGCTCTCCATCTTGCTACTATCTAGATCTACTCTAGTTTAGAGAAGAGAGGAGAGCTCTCATCTCTAAACCCTAGCTTTTGCTCTGTCTTTGAATAATGAATAATGATCAAGGGGTGCCTCCTCCAGGGGCCAGGGGGTCTGGATATATAGTCCCCTCTAGTGAACGTGGGCCATCGAATCAAACCGACATTGATTGAACGGTTATTCTTGATCCTTTAGGTCGGTGGAGATCTCCCGAGAGAAAGAGTCTTGATTGGGCTCCAAGTCAGGGCAGGCGCCCAGGGCAGGAGGGCGAGCACCCTGCCTCTGGCCCCGTTCGGCCTCCGCTTCCTTCCCTTGGCTTCTGGAGTCTTCTAGATGTAAGATAATTGCACGGCACGTTAATATCTCTATGTAATCCCGACGTGTGGGCCTTTCTTCCGTGTTTCCTGATAACACCCTGCAGAAATAGACAAACACCAAAACTCGTGGAATTCTGTCAGATAAAACCCTAAATCTAGATGTTGATTTCATTTGGATCCTTTTCTTTATTTATTTGATAATTAAATTTGATACATAAGGACTGTCAACACCCAGGCGTCCTGGGGTCTTCCCTTGCCGCGGGGCTCGACCGCCAGCAGCAGCGTCTTGTGTCTTGTCGGTGGTTTCCACCGTCCCGTCGATATGGAAGCATTCCCTAGTAGGGTCGTAGCTATCGGTCTCAGAGTCGGAGTCCAGCTCGGCGGCGTAGAAGCATCCACATCCCTCCTCCAGCAGTCGTTGCCTGAGGGAGGTGATCGTGTATCGCCCAGGCCCTAGGCGACGGAGGCCTCGTACCTAGGAGAAATCCGGCGGCTCGGACGTCCGCTGCTGTACTCCAGTGTCACGTGGGAGGACCATTGGTCTCTCCACGTACGTCTGAGCGTTTGGACATATCGCCCTGGCGAGCGATGCCGCGGCATGGTCCAGACCGAACGGCAACGCTCTTCTTGGGGCAAACAGCCCATGTGGAAGTAGCGTAGCGGTGGGGGAGAGCGCGCGGGGTGCGTCACCTCGTGTCATCGTGCGATCCTCGTGGCGTTGAGCCGTCGTACCCATGGTTTCGGCGCGCGGGTCTATCGGCTCCTGAGCCACCTCCTGCCTGGCATGAACTGTCGGTCATGACGAGGCAGAAGGGCGATGGTGGTGCTGTCCACGCTTCTTCTTGGGCGGGGAGGCGTGGTGGCGAGGACGTCTCGGGGCCCTCAACCGTGTTGGCGCAACGCGGGCTCCTCCCGGTCCTTTGATCGAGAGCAGGATCATGTCATAGCCAGAGCCAGTAGACATGAACTCGAGACTCCCAAACCAAATCACCGTGGAGCATGGAATCTGCAAAGTGAGAGTGGCCATCTGGAAAGGAATGGGAAATCGGTGAAAAACACACAGGACCCCTACCTGGCGCGCCAACTGTCGGTGTTTTCCCCCCGGGGGGTCACACCAACGAGTAAACTTGTATGCGTGCTCCCCTTTCCAGATGGTGATGCTAGAAAAGACACAAAGATTTATCCTGGTTCGGGCAAGAGAAGGCCCTACATCCAGCGGGGGGGAGAGATGTTTGTATTATCTTGCACCTAAGTGCTTGTACAGGGGGGAATAAAGGCATGGGATGGATGGAGATGGAGTATGGGAGCTACCCTGAGCGTGAGTGTGTTGGGCAATGTTGTATCGCGTGTCCTGTATCTGCTCCCGGGCCTCCCCTTTTATAGTTCCAAGGAGAGACCTAGGGTACATGTATAGGCGTTAGAGTAGGGGTCTATAGAGGTATGGCGCGCTGACCTACTCGAGGCCTCCGTACCGGCATGGTTTCAAGCCATCTTGTCCTGATAGCTTGATGATGATTACGCGTGCCCCGGTATCCCGCTCTGCGCGCCGTCCTGGGCTGGTTTATCTGTTGTACGCTTGTACGTCGCGACAGCATCTGCGTCGAGGTGGTTGGGGTGCTGTCACTCGTTGCCCGACTCTTCTCTAGGAAGGAAATATGCCTACTCGAGGGTCTGGTGCCGTATAATGCCTTGCCAACCAGAGCGCTGACCTTAGGCGTCTCGAGGGGGGTCTTGATTAGACGTTCCGACCCACTCCCTACGTCCTGCCACGTTCTGGCTTGTTTGGTGGGGAAGGCTGCAAAAATAATGATGAGACGGGTGCCTGTTCCCTATCACGCTTCCCGTGACTGGCGGGTTAGGTGAGAACGCGACAGGTGCATTAAATGCCCTGGCTCCCGTGCCCGCGTTAGGCGGCGGACGGCGTCCTTGCGCTCGACGCCATCTGATTCGCTCGAGCCTGTTTCCGTGTTCGACGGTGGCCGGCGCTCGAGCCCTGATCGATTCGCAGGACGCTCTTTCCGTGTTCGAGACTATGGCCGTCGAGGACCGTACGTGTGACTGGGTAGAGCGTCGAGTTGGAGGCCTCGACTTGTGTACGGGCATTCTCGTCATGCACATCAGTTAGGGTACCCCTTACTGATATCCCCGACAAATGGGGAAAAGGGAAATGTCTCTTGGAGTCCGTATCCCAATTTTCGGACTCGCAGTGACATGAAGCTATGGCTGTCGGATAAATATCATTTTTGTCAAGGATTAGGGATTCACAGGCTTACCTGTGAAAAGCAACTAGATAGACTGTCCTCGAACTCCTTGGCCTCTCGAGGCGACCAATTCGAGGTTAAAACTTGAAAGTAAGGATCCACTATTAGTAAGCTTTCCTGATAACCCCTGTTGCAAGTGAGGCACAGGAGCCGCCTTGCCTCGAACCCTGTTGCGTGACTGTCGTCGAGGTTGACGACAGTGAGGAAAGAGAGTGACCCATGGGCTGGGTCTGAAAGTTGTAACTATGGGAGCCCTTCGGTGTAGAAGCCTCCACTGGGGCTAGAGTTGGGGCCCTCTCTTCTTCAGCTGGAGGGGGAGTCGGGACTTTGTCTCCCTCCTCTGCGACTCTGCTCGGGGGAGGCGTCCTTGCGGCCTCATCGTCCCTTGTCGGGGTACTCGCCCGGTCTTTACATGAGCCGGGTCTTCCACGGCAGTCTCCGCCACGGTCACAACCGCAGGCTGCTCCTCGGGTTGCTCGTGGGCGGTCTGCTCGGCAGTGTTTTCATGGACGGCCGGCTCGGCTGCTCTCTGGCCGGCGACGTTGCCCAGATCAACATCCGATGCCGCACTAACAAAAGAATAGATAATGCCGACATCAAAATTTGCATAAAAAAAGATAGCGCAGAAGACACGATTTTGAACTTACAGGTCGGAGCTCCGGTGCGTCGCTGTGAAGAACCTTCTCTTGGTCCTCCCAGCCACTGCCGCCGCTTGAGCTTCTCCAAGACGCACTGGCTCGACGTACGCGGCAAGCGGGTCACTGGCTACCCGAACAGTGTCGATCGGCGTGACGTCGGGGCGGCTCCATGGTCTCCTGATCAAGGACGGAGCAGTCTCGTCCTCTTCATCGCTGTTGTCGACGATCCTCACGAGCCGGCTGTTGACGGTTCTTAAGTATCAATTTTTATTATCAAATAAGCAAGAGAAAGGACCAATATGCAACAAACACCTAGAATTAGGGTTTGATCTGACAGAATTCCACGAGATTTGTTGTTTATCTGTTTCTGCAGGGGGTTATCTAGAAATAAGGAAGAAAGGCCCACATGTCGGGATTACATAGAGATATCAATGCACCGCGCAAATTTCTACTATCTAGAAGACTCCAGAAGCCACGAGAACGAAGCAGAGGCTGAAAGGGGCCAGGCCTAGGGCGCCCGCCCTCCTCTGGACTCCGTTCGGGACTCTTTTCGCACACGACGTTCCACCGACCTAAGGGATCAAGGATAACCGTCCAATCAATGTCGATTTGATCCAACGGCTCACGTTCACTTGAGGGGACTATAAAACCAGACGCCCTAGCCCCTGGAGGAGACAAGTTTATCATAGAGTTGAGGGGTGCCCTCGAAGGAAAACCTCTTCTCTAAATAAAATTTCTTTTTAGGCTTAGCAACCAATGTGAGTAGAAATAGATCTTCTAGTTTCTACTAGATTGAGAGAGATAGAGTGGAGGTGTAGATTGGAGGAAGCCCGGCCTGTCGGTGTCTACTCCGAGCTTGTACCTGCGGGATCAAGTTATCCTAACCCGAGGCTTGCTCCTAGGATTCTTCAGTATTTCGACTTCTAAATTCTAGTAAGTTCTTGTTTTATTGTTCTTTTGGTTTATGAGTTTACTTTAATCTCTTCGCGTAGAGTTTAGAGTAATCATTGCTGGCATAAACGTGGTGTTTAGGCTAGGGTACTCATAGATATTCCCTAACTAGCTAGACCGTGGTAGTAGCGAGGAACGTGACAATTCCGAGTTACCTTTGCAAACCATATCTCGTTAGCAGGAAGGATAGGGTTTATAGGTGCGTGTTGAACATCCATTGTGGTGTCTAGATTCCGTTAGCCTCCCCGATAGAATAGTAGATTATCATTACCAAGGTTAGAAGGAGATTACGGTTGTAGTCTACTCTATTTATCACTCACATCGAGAAACATTCTTTGTTGCCTAAAGGGTTAGTAGTAATAGACCGGGTTAGTCAGATGCACTCTTTCTCCTAGTGGTAAAAAAATAAATATGATACTCTGGATAACTTCCTGGGTGAAGTGCTCACCGATATCCGTGCGCTTGCGGATCAATTCCTTATTGCGTTCCCAAATATCGACAAGCATTTCTGGCACCGTTGCCAGGGAGAAAGACAGTTTGCTGAGATAACCTTGAGTCTTACTACTAGCTTGTATCTATACTTTTATCTTTTCTTATCTTTTTATATTCTGTATTTATTTTCTTTACTCTTATCTTATGGAAAACCAAGATTCTAAATGAATCTACCAATTTGCAACACCTTCGGAAACTGACCTTTTACCATGGGAATCATCACAGTCTATCCAAACATCCCAGTATAATTTAAGTTCTAGGTTGATTGCCATGATTCAAAACCTATCTTTTTCGAGAAAGGAAGACGAAAACCCTTACCGTCATATTAGAGATTTTGAGCAAACATGTGATTATCTTCGCATTGAAGGCATTTCTGATAAAACTTTACGTTGGAAGCTTTTTCCTTTTTTCTTTAAGGGGAGAAGCTAGACAACGGTACAGTCAGAAGGTAAGTCAACAACAAGGTGAATGGGGAGTTTTACGAGCCAACTTTTGTCTAGATTTTTATTCCCTCGACCGTATCGGCGACCTTAGACTCGAAGTCCTATCTTCTAAACAAAAAGATAATGAAACTTTGGGAAAATCCTGGAAATGTTTTTCTGATCTTTTAGAATTTGGTCCAAACCTTAATCTTGAAGACCCTGTTCTTTTATTTCACTTTTTTCGAGGTCTTCATAAAAATCACAAACAAATGCTACACACAATGTCTAGAGGTTATTTCTTTCGCATCCCTACTGATGAAGCTAGAGTGATCCTAGATAGAATCTTAGAAGCTGAGATGGATAATACCCTTCATTATGAAA
The DNA here is from genome assembly GCF_000003195.3 of Sorghum bicolor. Classification (NCBI taxonomy): domain Eukaryota; kingdom Viridiplantae; phylum Streptophyta; class Magnoliopsida; order Poales; family Poaceae; genus Sorghum; species Sorghum bicolor. The sequence goes on along the minus strand of NC_012873.2, from coordinate 25,968,606 downwards.
CCTACGAAGCCGAAGTAGACACTCTGCCAAATTCTTTATCTACTTTAGCTATCCCAAGTTCTAAGCCACAAGAGGAAGAAATTCCACCACCGGACTTCATGCTGGATATAGAATCTGATCTTTTTGCCAATTTTGGAAACATTTCAAACTACCATTCTATTGACAAACCCCAAAACGGCCAGTTTAGCATTTATTTGCCAAGTGAATATCAATTCAGAGAGCTTATCTCAGTCATGAGTAGCGAATGGTTGGAGGAATCGGAGCTTTCCTCTGATGTGATCCGTTTGGACACACCCTCTATAACTATACGCTGTGCTTATAATTCTGATCGATTTAATGCTCTTTATAATCCTGTTGTGGGGATCAACATCATGTCTGAATCTTTTGGACATAAACTATTTAAAAATCTTGTCTTAACCCCCACAACAAAAGTCATAAAGGAATCTTCGGGACGATTAGTCCCCAGTCTTGGAATTATTAATGTCCTACCTCATAGTAGAAGGCTCCATGGTTCATTTGAACTTCTATATCTTTGATACATGGGACTTCGACCTGTTGGTAGGACAACCTTTTAGAAGACTCCTTTATGAAGGTCATACTGGAAAGCTACACATTTCTTTTGGAAAAGCTTTTAAAATCCAAATAACAATTTCACACTCCTTAAACAATAAGGCCGAGTCATAACTTTTGCCTGATCCTATGGAGGAGGTAAAGGCTGCATCTCTTGACCTTTGAGAAGAATCAGACTTAGAAGATGAAACTCCTTTCTTCATAGAAGGAGAAGTCGAACCTTCTGAACCTGAACCCTTAGATGAGTTTGCAGAAACACCTAGACCCCCCATAGAGCTTAAAACTTTACCATCCGGTCTAACCTATGCTTTCCTAAACAATCATCCAGAGTTTCCAACAGATCCTTCTGTTTCACCTTCTCGAGAACCCCAACGTAGACTTAACAACACTATGAGAGAGGTTGTTAAAAAGGAAGTTATAAAGTTGCTGCATGCAGGGATTATATATCCTGTGCCGCACAGTGAGTGGGTAAGCCTAGTTCAAGTTGTGCCTAAAAAGGGAAGCATGACTGTTATTATGAATGAAAAGAACGAGCTAATTCCACAACGCACTGTCACAGGATGGCGGATGTGCATAGACTATAGAAAACTAAACAAAGCCACGAGAAAGGATCACTTTCCTTTACCTTTCATAGATGAGATGCTAGAGCGGTTAGCAAACCATTTGTTCTTCTGTTTCTTAGATGGATATTCAGGGTATCACCAAATCCCAATCCATCCCGATGATCAAAGCAAAACCACTTTTACATGCCCATATGGAACTTATGCTTACCGTAGAATGTCTTTTGGGTTATGTAATGCACCAGCTTCTTTTCAAAGATGCATGATGTCTATATTTTCTGATATGATTGAAGAGATTATGGAAGTTTTCATGGATGATTTCTCTGTATATCGAAAAACTTTTGATAGTTGTCTTGAAAACTTAGACAAGGTTTTGCAAAGATGTGAAGAAAAGTACTTAGTCCTTAATTGGGAAAAATGTCATTTCATGGTTAGGGAAGGAATAGTGCTGGGACACCTAGTGTCTGAAAGAGGTATTGAGGTAGACAAAGCTAAAATTGAAGTAATTGGACAACTACCTCCACCTGTGAATATAAAAGGAATTCGAAGTTTTCTTGGACATGCTGGTTTTTACCGTAGATTCATAAAAGATTTTTCATTCATTGCTAGACCACTTACTCTTTTGCTAGCCAAGGATGCTCCTTTCGAATTTGATGATGCATGTCTAACATCTTTTAATTTATTAAAGAAAGCACTCATCTCTGCACCAATCATTCAACCCCCTGATTGGTCATTGCCTTTTGAAATTATGTGTGATGCTAGTGATTATGGTGTGGGGGCAGTATTAGGACAAACTAAAAATAAGAAGCATCATGCAATTGCTTATGCCAGCAAAACTTTGACAGGAGCTCAACTTAACTATGCAACCACTAAAAAAGAGCTTCTGGCTGTTGTCTTTGCCATTGATAAATTTAGATCTTATTTAGTTGGAGCTAAAATAATTGTTTACACTGATCATGCTGCACTAAAATATTTGCTCACTAAAAAAGATGCTAAACCTCGCCTGATTAGATGGATCTTATTACTCCAAGAATTTGACTTAGAAATAAAAGATAAAAAGGAGTAGAAAATTCGGTTGCTGATCACTTGTCTAGAATGTATTTTAAGAGTCCACAGGAAACCCCCATCGATGATTCACTCCAGGACGACATGCTCTACGGGATTAACAGGTCTGACCCCTGGTTTGCAGATATTGTTAATTTTATAGTTTCAGGGCATGTACCACCAGGAGCAAACAAGAAGAAGCTTATTCAAGAAAGTCGTTCACATATATGGGATGAGCCATACCTCTTCCGAGTATGCTCTGATGGTTTACTCAGGAGATGTGTGACCACTGAGGAAGGATGGAAGATCATCGACAGATGTCATTCATCACCATATGGAGTTCATTATGGAGCATTCCGTACACATTCAAAGATCTGGCAGTGTGGATTCTACTGGCCTACAATGTATGAAGACACGAAGCAATATATCAGAAGATGTGGGCCATGTCAAAGGCACGGAAACATAAATACAAGGGATGCAATGCCACTCACTAACAACCTTCAGATTGAGCTCTTTGATGTCTGGGGAATAGACTATATGGGTCCATTCCCTCCATCAAAGAAGTGTGAGTACATCTTGGTGGCAGTTGACTACGTCTCCAAGTGGGTACAGGCATTACCTTGCAAGCATGCCGACAACATCAGTTCAAAGAGGATGTTTGAAGAAATTATATTTCCAAGATTTGGAGTCCCCAGAGTAGTGATAAGTGATGGAGGAGCACACTTCATCGATAAACGCTTGAAGCAATATCTATCAAAACATGGAATCCGTCACAACGTCGCTACCCCCTATCATCCCCAGACAAGTGGCCAAACAGAGACTTCCAACAAGCAAATCAAGAATATTCTTCAGAAGATAGTAAATGAAATGGGAACGGCGTGGAAAGACAAGTTACCCGATGCACTCTGGGCATACCGGACAGCATACAAGAATGTCTCCATACCAATTGGTATACGGGAAGACATGCCACCTACCTGTTGAACTAGAGTTCAAAGCACACTGGGCCATAAAGAGATGGAATATGGACCTAGATGTTGCTGGAAATCATAGAAGAATGCAACTATCAGAATTGGAAGAATGGTGAGAGAAAGCATATCACAATCTACAAAGAAAGAGTCAAAAGGTGGCATGACAAGAGAATTAAGAAGAAGGAGTTCACACCCAGAGATAAGGTATTACTTTTTAATTCTAGGGTGAAGCTGTTCGGGCATGGAAAACTCCAGAGCAAATGGGAAGGACCATTCAAGGTAATTAATTCATCATCCCATGGAGCTATCACACTTCAAAATGACGAAGGTACGTTATTCAAGATAAATGGTCAACGTCTTAAATTGTTTTTAGAGCCCAATAAAGAATTAGAAGAAATAGACGTAGTCTATTTTTACCTTCCCATGGAGAATTAGAGCCCGACCTTTTTAGTGTGATGTTTTCGGGTCATACATATATTTTCCTGAATAGTTTTGCATCTAGAAACACGCTCGAGGAAGCGGACCTACAGAGGAGACAGAGAGAGGGCGGGCGCCCAGATCAGGTGGGCGGGCGCCCAGCTCCTGTTCCCCCTCGGTCCCAATTTTCTCTGTTATGGAAAATGCACTTATGGTAATCCGAATAATCCCTCAGATGGAAAGTTTCGCACGCACATCGACGGGAGCAACCAGAACAACCCCTAGAGGCACTTTTTGACCCCTATATAAACAGACCCCTGACATCAGTTTTCAAACACCAATCCACCAAGCCTTCCCTTCATCTTCAATTAGAGCTTGATTAGTCCCTCGCTGCTCCAATGGCCGAGAAGTTCCACGATGACTGGGAAGTCGTCCCCTTCAACCTCAACATGGAGCTTGCGGAAGACCCCGACGCCCGTGCTCTCGTCCCGGCCAACACAGAGCGACAGCTAGAAGCTATGCCATTACCCCAACGCAGCTCCGCCCAATCCTATCATGCTCAACCAGTTCTCACCACACCGCCACAACCCCTACTCCTCAAGGCATCATCATCCAATCGGCACGAGGATCCTTCCACCTAGACCCAATGAGAGGGTCGATGGAGTCAAGACCAACCGGAGTGGCGAGATCAGCAGCATACGCTACACTAAGGAGGAGGAAAGGCCTTATTTTGAAGGGATTAGAGCAGCCAAAGTCCGTTTCATCCCTCCAAAGGCAGCCCCGAAGCATGCTCTCAATGCTTTTGAGACACCTCCCAAGCGTCGCAAGACTATAGTAGATATTGATGACGACGTTCGCAGGCTAGACAGAGTTATCATAGACCTTCAGTCCTCGATTAATTCCCTCACTAGGCAGCTCTCTAACCACAACACCGTTATACCAGTGCCAATAGGAAGATTAAGGAATTAGAGCGCCGCTAAGTTATCTAGATTAGACCTTGAGGCAATGCATCTTAGTTATCTATCTTTAAATTCGGTTTAGGTTTACTATTATTATCAGTTTGCTACTAGTTATTTGTAATAAATGCCTCAAGATTAATAAAGAGTATTATTATTATTATGTTTTGTGTGTCTGCTTTATTTTTGTGCAAGAAAGCAGAAAACAAGTATGGGGGAGATCCCTCGACATGCCAAACACACTTCGACTACACCACTCCACAATTCAGGTACACACTCTGCACACTTTACTATTACACATACATATCTTATGCAGAATATTGTTTCGACATGACACTTTACTAAATATGATTAATCTCACTCTGTGATATTTCCTGAAACTTGCAATTATTGAAAATCATTTTAAAACCCTGTGTTGCTTAAGTTAGTGTGGAATATGAGATAGTAGAGTATGAGTTTCTTATTCTTGATATCATTGTTGCTTGGAGAATTTATTTCAAAATTTTCAAAATTTTAGCTACCATCCTCAGTGTTTTATATGCCTGATAAAACTGAAAATATTAATTATGATTATAAAAGCTATCTACTCTGTACTGAGTTTGTTCAAAATGAGTTAGACCCTTGTTGAGAGATTTATCATGCTCCTAAGATCAAGACATTTATTCAGAAAGATTCACTCTTCCGAAGTATTATTGCATTAGAGGCATGGGCTATGCAAAAATAAAGATATTTTGAGGAAATAAAAAGGAGCAAGTGCTCGATAACCTCGCAGAAAAAATGGACAAGTGTCTGGGAGTTGAATTAGGGATACCTAGGTATCCACTTAAAAAAAAGAGAAGAAAAAGAAAATGATAGCCCATGGTCCCTCTAATAAGCAATATGCCAGCAAGAGTTGACAAAGATTTTAATTTCCAAAGTCTTTGATCTAAGAGTATGACATTCCCCTCCTCGGATCCCGTTTTGATCAGGCAATAAATGCAAAGTAAGTATGCTTGAGAATTTTTGCAAATTAAAACAGCCTCAGTGAGACATTCCCCTCCTCGGATCCTCTAAGAGAACCTATGAGGATAAAAGGTATGCTAACTTTCTTTCAAAAATATACAAAAACTCCAAGTGACAGGATTGAGAAGAAAGGATCTCTACTCTTAACCATACATTTCCCTCACTATAGTACACAGTGGATTTTAACACCCTGCAGTTATGAAAAGAATGTTTTAAAATATTTTGCCCCAGATATTGTTCTTAAGCATCATTTTCTCGAGGACGAGTAAAAGCCTAAGTATGGGGGTATTTGTTGATGGTTCTTAAGTATCAATTTTAATTATCAAATAAACAAGAGAAAGGACCGATATGCAACCAACACCTAGAATTAGGGTTTGATCTGACAGAATTCCACGAGATTTGTTGTTTATCTGTTTCTGCAGGGGGTTATCAGGAAATAAGGAAGAAAGGCCCACATGTCGGGATTACATAGAGATATCAACGCACCGCGCAAATTTCTACTATCTAGAAGACTCCAGAAGCAACGAGAACGAAGCAGAGGCCGAAAGGGGCCAGGCCTAGGGCGCCCGCCCTAAGGACCTAGGCGCCCGCCCTCCTCTGGACTCCGTTTGGGACTCTTTTCGCACACGACGTTCCACCGACCTAAAGGATCAAGGATAACCGTCCAATCATTGTCAGTTTGATCCAACGGCTCACGTTCACTTGAGGGGACTATAAAACCAGACCCCCTGGCCCCTGGAGGAGACAAGTTTATCATAGAGTTGAGGGGTGCCCTCGAAGGAAAACCTCTTCTCTAAATAAAATTTCTTTTTAGGCTTAGCAACCAATGTGAGTAGAAATAGATCTTCTAGTTTCTACTAGATTGAGAGAGATAGAGTGGAGGTGTAGATTGGAGGAAGCCCGGCCTGTCGGTGTCTACTCCGAGCTTGTACCTGCGGGATCAAGTTCTCCTAACCCGAGGCTTGCTCCTAGGATTCTTCAGTATTTCGACTTCTAAATTCTAGTAAGTTCTTGTTTTATTGTTCTTTTGGTTTATAAGTTTACTTTAATCTCTTCGCGTAGAGTTTATAGTAATCATTGCTGGCGTAAACGTGGTGTTTAGGCTAGGGTACTCATAGATATTCTCTGACTAGCTAAACCGTGGTAGTAGCGAGGAACGTGACAATTCCGAGTTACCTTTGCAAACCATATCTCGTTAGCAGGAAGGATAGGGTTTATAGGTGCAGGTTAAACATCCTTTGTGGTGTCTAGATTCCGTTAGCCTCCCCAATAGAACAGTAGATTATCCTTACCAAGGTTAGAAGGAGATTACGGTTGTAGTCTTCTCTATTTGTCACTCACATCGAGAAACATTCTTTGTTGCCTAAAGGGTTAGTAGTAATAGACCGGGTTAGTCAGATGCACTCTTTATCCTAGTGGTAAAAAAATAAATACGATACTCTGGATAACTTCCCGGGTGAAGTGCTCACCGATATCCGTGCGCTTGTGGATCAATTCCTTATTGCGTTCCCAAATATCAACACCGGCGGCGCTTTGGGGCTTGGCTAGTCGAGCCTTGCCCCATCAAAGGGTCTACAGCCGTCCCCGCTGGGTTTGCTTCCGTGGGGGATGCCTCCACAGGCATTGGCCTCTTCCCCGCCACTCTGTCTTTGGTGGTCGGTGCTAATCGGAGCTGGTCTTCGTCGCTGCTGGTGTATTGGAGGCACCGAGCAGCATTGCTTGCCAGCGGGTCCACCCCAATGGGATGGTCCATACCGGGCGCCAGCGATACATACACCGAGCACCAGTCAATATCTCCTATCTGCAATACAACAACGACAAGTCATCAGTCAAAATTCTACAGTATTCACATAGCAATACAAATAAACAAAGGTAATCATTTACCTTAGGAGTTGGTCGGCCTAGCTTAAAGGCATGCATCTGGTCATCACTTCTAACGAAGTTGTCATCGGTCAGGTTGAATAGCTCGTTCATTAACCGGTGGACCTCTGACTTTTCCAAACCGTCCCTGTGCATCCTGGTCGGGTCTTGGCTTCCTGCGTACTCGTACGCCGAGTGAACCCTCCTCTGGCAAGGCATCACTCGTCGCACGAGGAAGTTCCCAATCACTCCAGGACCGTCTAGGCGGGACCAGTCGATCAGGCTCATCAACTCTGCCACTTGACCGGTGTATTCTGGACGGTCTGTCCAGCTAACCATCTTCTCGGGGATGTAGCCCACGTCGCAGAACGTGGCGCTGCCTGACTCTTCCCTGATGTAGAACCACCTCTTGTACCACTCGGTGAGGGAGGTGTTCCATGGGCAGATGAGGTAGCGGGTCTTCATTCCGTCGCAAAGATTGAGGTATACTCAACCTGCAATCTTGGAGCCTCCAACTGCTCCCTTCTTCCTTAAACAGAATAGATAACAGAAGAGGTCGAAATGTGGCTCTATTCCAACATAGGCCTCGCATAGATGGATAAAGGTGGAGATAAGGAGAATAGAGTTCGGGTGCAGATTGCAAATCCCGATCTCATAGTAAAGGAGAAGACCTTGGAGAAAAGGATGAATGGGAACCCCAAATCCCCTCTTGAAAAAATCTTCAAAAACTACTATCTCACCAGCGTGGGGGTCGGGGTAACTTTCCCCCTCCGGTGCCCTCCAGCCGCCGAGTTCCTGATTATGCAGGAGTCCCATCTCGACGAGGTCGTTAAGGGACCTCGTGCTGCTACGGGATTTCTTCCACTCCTTGGCCATCATCTCGGCCCTCTCCTTGGCATCGCTCTTTGCCATTTCTTTTTGTGGAAAGCTCTGAACTCGGATTTGGAGGATTTAAGGTGCTGAAGAAAATGAAGGCTGGGCAATAGTATACGATTGCTAGGTACAGAACAAGGGTGTGGCCTTGGGCTTTTTATAACAACAACCCACCTCTACCACTTTCCGCATTCTGGGGAAGTGGGCGGTCTTTTCGGCGATTGTGGCGTTTCGGTTTTCAAGAGCTACCACAGTAAATTAGGTGGTTGTTTTCTAATAATTGTTGGTTTCCTTTCTTGATACCCGCAATGAGCGGATGTACAGTTCGTGGGCTCTTCTTTTTATGCAGCAGACTGACAAGATGGCAAGACGCTCTGTCACATTGTGCATTAATGTGGCGATGGCATTTTTTCAAAAAGAAAAGTAGAATCTTTGGACAGATGGACATGAAATGCTCAGGGACTAGTCGACCAGTCTGCCTTTTCAACATCCTGGGGACTGTACCGACCACCGAGCATGAAATGCTCAGGGACTGGTCGACCAGTCTGCTTTTTCGACATCTCGGGGACTGTACCGACCACCGAGGATGAAATGCTCGGGGACTGGTCGACCAGTCTTCCTTTTCGACATCCTGGGGACTGTACCGGCCACCGAGCACGAAATGCTCGGGGACTGATCGACCAGTCTGCCTTTTCGACAAACTGTGATTGCACCGACTAACGAGCATGTCGACATTCTCAACTGTGCTCAGAGACTGGTCGATCACTTTCTGACCACAGTTTTGGGACTGTTTTTATTTTCAGTTACATATGAATGGGACTCATATACAACTGAGGGGCAATTTTATTTTTTTTAAGACCTTGCTACAAGGTTCATACTTCGCCTTCCAGCAAGCTCGGGGACTACATCAGTACGATGCATCTAGCGATGCATGTTAGTATCACAAATTTTAAGATGATTTCTCTTTTTAGACCCTAGCACCACGTGCCTGCGTGACCTACTACCAGGCTCAGGGACTAAGTGGGCACACTTCACCTTGTGGTGAACTTGCTTGTTTTTGGCAGACTTTACTATGCAGAAAAGTAAAGTGGGCACACTTCATCAGGAAACAAATTTTTTTTCTCAAAGAGCACCATGCATTCTTCGAACAACCGACTTCTTCAATATTGATATTGGTCAACTGGTTTTCATGTTGGTCAAAATACCGTTGCAACTGTTTGGGCGACTTTCCTTATTGTCGAAGTTGTCAAGTCTTGTTGGTCGAAGAAGCTCAAGACGGCGTGTTACATCACAATACACGGTGCTCGGAGACTAGCTGTGGGGGTATAAACCCCTATACCCATACGGTTAGACTTGGGCTAGGAGGCTTGGCCCATCACGAGACAGTCCGAAGTTTGATCCAACTGCTCGGAGTTTCACGCAAGGAAACAAGGCGTGGGGATCAAGCAAAATTCTAGTCGGTTAGAATAGGAATTGATGTCACACTATCTATGGCAATTGTAACCGACTAGGATTAGTTTCCGGATCTGTAACCCTACCCTCTGGACTATATAAGGAGAGGCAAGGGACCCCCCTAGGACATCTAATCTCAACTCAACACAATCCACAGCAATACAATCAGACATAGGACGTAGGTATTACGCCACACGGTGGCCGAACCTGGATAAAAACATTGTCCGTGTCTTGCATCACCATCAAGTTCATAGCTTGCCCACAGTCTACCGATAAACTACTACCGTGGGTATACCCCAAGGTAGACTACCGACTAGCTTTCGTCGATAGTTGCTGATAGGTACCGACCTGAGATCGGTACTAAGGTTGGCCCGATCTTCACGGCAGTAGGTCTACGAACTAGATTACTTACTAAGTAACAGCAGAAATATGATAACTTGCTGACGAACAGCGATATGAAGAGGGTAATATTTCTGAAAAACAATGGATAACTAGCCTTATACCTGCCATGGTTGGATGCGACCAAGCGACGGGGAGAGAGGCACCGAAACCGTGAAGACTTCGACTCAATCTTCGAACGACCGTAGAATCACAGCCAGAGCTAATCCACACAAGACGGGGCAGCCATACTGAAACCCATAGAGCACGAATTAGTGGATCTCAGAGAGATCTCCCCACCAGTTCAAGAAGAACAAGGAAGAACAGGGTTGTGTAAGAACACTCAGCAGCTCGGCTACGAAATCACTTGGATTAATCTCAAATCATCAAAAGTTGTTTACATATGCGGCATATGGAAGTATTTATAGATGGAACAACCCTCCAGGATAGGTGAAAACATGAAACTAAAAATAAACTCGTCGCTAGTGTGAAAGGACCTCCTCGGAATGAATCTAGTGCTGATTGCGCGTGACTGTTTGACTCTGCGCAGTCTTTAGTGTTTTGATAATAACTCCTTCTAGGTAGCTTCAAATGACATGTGGCTGGATGTGTTTGAAAGCTAACTGGATAAACTTTCACCATGTGCACCTTGCTTCATGAAACCTTGTAGAATGATACAGTTTAATACGAAGATTTGGACTTCAGGTAGACTGCAGACTCTCTGAGCAGTCAACACTAAAACTGGTCGGACGCCTTGATGAAAACTTCAAACTCATCGGTAGAAGCATTGGAAAATAGACTTCACGAGCTTTCCAACAAGTCCTAAATGACCTTCATATCTTTTGTAAGTCAGAAGATATGACTGTTCCTTCTTGACACATCCGTCACGCTGGACTGACTCGAGTTTGGTTCTTCGTCATGGTTCGCCCTTGATATATTCTGCTCATTCTCGCTTGTGTACCTAAGCAATGTTAACACACAAGATTTAGGTAGCACAAAGTTCTCATTAGTATTTAATTGAAATTCATAAAGTAGCGCGTGCACCTCTTGTTGTATTTTCTTAGCGCGGCATCGGTCCTGCAGAGATCAGAGATGTAGCTGGAGAGGTCGGTGACGCTGGCATGGTCGTATCATCCTCCCCCCCTTCAAAAAGAGTCGTCCTTGACTCTTCCAATCCAAAGAATGGAGAGAGGTCGGAGACATTAAAACTTGTACTCACACCATAAGTACTTGGAAGATCGATTTCATAAGCATTGTCATTGATCTTGCGAAACACTTTGAAGGGACCATCAGCTCTGGGATGCAACTTGCTCTTGCGTTGTTGAGGGAATCTATCCTCGCATAGATGTACGCAAACAAGATCTCCAGCCTCAAATAACATCTTTTTTTGACCCTTGTTGACATGCTTCTCATATATCTTGGTCATCTTCCAAATGTTGATTTGAGCTCGGTCATGAAGGCTCTTGACAAATTCAGCTCGCTTGCTTGCATCGAAGTTCAATCGTTCCTGCACAGGTAAAGGCAAAAGATCTATGGGAGCAGTGGGTTTGAACCCATATACAATTTCAAATGGGCAAAATTTAGTAGTCGAATGCACTACCCTATTGTATGCAAACTCAACATGTGGCAAACTTTCTTCCCGAAGTTTTAAATTCTTTTTGAGAACAGGTCACAGTAACATTGATAGTGTTTGATTCACAACTTCAGTTTGTCCATCTTTTTGCGGATGACATGTTGTGGAAAACAACAACCGTGTCCCAAGTTTTCCCCATAAAGTTCTCCAGAAATAGCTCAAAAATTTTGTATCTCGATCAGAAACAATAGTATGTGGTACTCCATGCAAGCGCACAACTTATTTGAAAAATAAATCAGCAATATGCGAAGCATCGTCACTTTGTGGCATGGAATAAAATGTGCCATTTTGCTAAATTGATCAACCACAACAAAAATCAAATCCTTTCCCCGCTTAGTGCGTGGTAACCCAAGAACAAAACCCATAGATATGTTTTCCCAGGGAGCACTAGGAGTAGGAAGAGGAGTGTAAAGTCCATGAGGGTTCAAACGAGACTTAGCTTTGTGGCATGACTCGCAGCGAAGAACATGTCTCTCTACGTCTCTTCTCATCTTTGGCCAAAAGAAGTGGTCGGCCAACACTTGCTCTGTCTTCTTGGCTCCAAAATGGCCCATAAGCCCACCTGCATGAGCTTCCTGCACAAGTAAAATTCGAACAGAGCAATCTCGAATGCATAGTTTGTTAGCTCGAAATAAGAATCCATCATGCACATGATATTTTTCCCATCCTTTGCCATACCAACACTTTGTATATGGTTTAGCAAAGTATGAATCAGTAGTGTATATTTCATTTATACTTTCTAATCCCAGAATTTTAGCATCAAGTTGTGTAAGCAAAGCATGACGCCGGGACAAAGCATCAGCTACCACATTTTCCTTTCCTTTCTTGTATTTAACCACATATGGAAAAGATTCAATGAATTCACACCATTTTGCATGTCTTCTGTTCAGTTTTAGTTGACCTTTAAGATGTTTCAAAGATTCATGGTCTGAGTGTGTTACAAATTCTTTAGGAAAAAGATAGTGTTGCCAAGTTTCCAAACTCCGAACAAGAGCATATAGTTCTTTATCATAAACTGAATAATTAAGAGTTGGACCACTTAGCTTGTCACTGAAGTATGCAATTGGCCTTCGTTCTTGCATGAGCACACCTCCAATACCAATTCCGCTTGCATCACATTCAATCTCCAAAGTCTTACCGAAATCGGGAAGTGCAAGGACTAGAGCTGTTGTTAGCTTCTTCTTTAACTCATCAAATGCCCTTTGATGTGTTTCTTCCCATTTGAAAGGCACTTCTTTGTTAGTAAGCTCGTTCATAGGGGGCAATGGTGCTGAAATCTCTCACAAACCACCGGTAGAAACCAGAGCCCAAGGAAGCTCCTCACTTGACTCGCGTTCTGTGGAGGCGTCCATTCTTCTACAGCCTTGATCTTTTCTTCATCGACCTCCACACCTTGCCCAGAGACAACAAAACCAAGAAAAACTATCTTGTCGGTGCAAAAGGTGCACTTCTCAAGGTTAGCATACAATTGTTCCTCACGTAGGACAGCAAGCACGCATTAGAAATGTTTTACATGATTGTCAAGGGACTTGCTGTAAATTAAGATGTCATCAAAATAAACAACAACAAAGTTTCCAATAAAAGCTCTAAGCACATGGTTCATCAATCTCATAAACGTGCTAGGTGCATTTGTCAAACCGAAGTGCATCACCAACCATTCATATAGCCCAAATTTTGTTTTAAAGGTTGTTTTCCATTCATCTCCTTCTTTCATACGAATTTGGTGATAACCACTCCTTAAATCAACTTTAGTGAAAATTATGGCACCACTAAGTTCATCAATCATATCATCTAATCTAGGGATGGGATGCCTATACCTCACAGTGATGTTGTTAATTGCACGCCAGTCCAGACACATTCGCCAAGATCCATCTTTCTTAGGAACTAAAAGGACTGGGACAGAACAAGGTGAAAGACTTTCTTGCACATACCCTTTCTTGATCAAGTCCTCCACTTGTCGCTGGATTTCCTTGGTTTCCTCCAGATTGGTGCGGTAGGCAGCGCGATTTGGGAGGGATGCACCAGGAACCAAATCAATTTGATGCTCGATCCCTCTCTTGGGTGGCAGCCCTGGTAGCACCTCGTCTAGAAACACATCCTCAAAATCCTGTAAGACATCAAAAACAGCACTTGGCAAGGTAGAGGGTAAGGTGTTAGAAGTAAAAAGAGTGTCCTTGTACAAGAGTACAAGAACTTGGCATTAGTTTCACTCAACTCCTTTAGATCCCCTTTCCTAGCCATCATAACTAACCCCTGTTCCCCCAGTTTTTTGGTTCTTTGTAGCTGTGGGGTTTTATTTGGCTGTGGAAACTCTTCCTCACTATTTTTGTGGGTCACTCTTAAGTGGTTCTCGCTCTCTCTCTATTTCTTCTTGAGATCATCTTTTAAGATTTTCTCCGGTGTCAAAGGAAGCAAAGAAATTCGCTCTCCTTTGTACACAAAAGACAGCTTGTTGGTTCTTCCAAAAATCTGAACATCACGATCATATAACCATGGTCTACCTAGCAGCAGCCGGCGCGCTTGCATAGGCACCACGTCACACTCCACATGATCATTATATTTACCAACAGAGAAAGGCACAGTCACAATATGACTGACACGCAGTGCACCACAATCATTGAGCCATTGCAACTTGTATGGACTAGGATGTCGCCTTGATTTCAATCCCAGTCTGTCCACCAATTCTTGGCTTGCAATATTATTGCAACTGCCATTGTCAACAATGATGCGGCATAACTTATCTTTGATCATGCCTCTAGTATGAAAAAGATTGTGTCGCTGTCCACTATCTTCCTTCTCAGCAGTGACACTAAGCACACGAAGAGAAATAAAGCAGTTATCCTCTCCTTCATCAGGTTCAATCGCATTCTCTTCTTCTATTTCTTCATCAAACTTTGGACCTTCATCTTCTGGGTCACTTTCTGATTCCCATTCTCCTTTTTCATTCAGCAGCATGGTCCGTCTACTTGGACATTGAGCTGCAATGTGCCCACGACCGTGGCACTTGTGGCACACAATTTCCCTGCTACGAGTCGAAGATGCAGCACCTGAAGCAACACTCTGGGCTGCTGAATTGGCAGCAGGTCGCTGCTGATTCGCAGGCGATGACGCACTAGAAACCTCCTTTTTTGATGTACCATTTGATGGAAAGGACTTAGCTGCAGATCTTGGAGCCTCCACCAAAAGAAGTACTATACTGCTGTTTGTGCCATGGAGCAGCAAGAGAATGACTGCCATAAGATTTCCCACGAAACTCTTGCTGAATTTTCCTTTTTGTATGCTTGGCCTGTTCAACAAGATCTTGCAAAGTACGGTAGGGAAACATCTCAACAAATCTGAAATCTCTTCATTAAGACCAGCTAAAAATATTGCCATCTTGGACTCTGAATCTTCTCTGATCCCAGCCCGTACTAACAGCAACTCCATCTCTTTAAAATACTCATCAACTGATCTCTTCCCTTGTTTCAGCACCTGTAACCTATTTCGAAGATCACGTGGATAACTTGAAGGAACAAATCCTCTTCTCATCACTCACTTCATCTCTTCCCAAGTATTAATGTACCCGAGTCCCAACTCAAGTTGATGCTCCTGAACTTGATTCCACCAAGTCAGAGCATATCCATAGAATTCAACTGATGCAGATTAACGCGGCGCTGATCGGAGAGATTATGGATTCTAAAAATCTGATCACATTGTTCAACCCATTCAAGGAACTCATCTGCATTCTCCTTTCCAGTAAATCTTGGAACATTCAGCCATGCGTTCCATCTCAGCCCGGGAGACAGGGGGATCCCCATCACTGCGGTGCCCACCATGAACACTTGAGTCGGATCCTACCATATTAGGGGCAGCACAAAAGTGGAATGGAAATAAAAAATATTTGTGGATACACTCAATCTCACCTCATACTTACCCAATTCTCCAGATCTCATGGACTGTGGTTGTGCTTGTTGTGGCAGCATCAACAAAAGTGACTCTGAGGTCGCAAGGATTACGAGTCGACGTCCCAGTTTTAGTTTTTTGTGTGGAGCTATCGGTGGTTAAACAAGGAGGAATACGGTACTGTAAACCAAGTGGTTTGATGTATTCTATAGATGTGAATTACTGCTATCAAGAACACCACCAAACTCAAAATATAATCTGAAAGTTTCAGAAAACAAACCGCAACAAATCCCCTTGAACTTCTTTTCTTTTGTTTTCCTCTCTTTTTTTATTTATTTTTTATTTTTTTTATACCAAGAGGGGTGCGGATAACCAATGAAACACAATGTGAAATATATAAAAATGGTGAATAGCAACTTGAAGAACACAAAAACATACGGAAACAGTACCGCCAAGGGTTATAGGTAATTTTTTATGGCTTTGGACTGTAGGACAAAACAAATATATGTAATAGATCAACAAGGATAAATATATGGATGGTGATAAGATCTACCGTGACAACGGAAAGCTTTGATACCACGTGATAGGTACCGACCCGAGATCGGTACTAAGGTTGGCCCGATCTTCACGGCAGTAGGTCTATAAACTAGATTACTTACTAAGTAACAGCGAAAATATGATAACTTGCTGACGAACAACGATATGAAGAGGGTAATGTTTCTGAAGAACAACGGATAACTAGTTTTATACCTGCCAAGGTTGGATGCGACCAAGCGACGGGGAGAGAGGCACCGAAACCCTGAAGACTTCGACTCGATCTCCGAACGACCGCAGAACCACAGCAGGAGCTAATCCACACAAGACGGGGCAGCCGTACTGAAACCCGTAGAGCATGAATTAGTGGATCTCAGAGAGATCTCCCCACAAGTTCAAGATGAATATGGAAGAACAGGGTTGTGTAAGAACACTCAGCAGCTCGGCTTCGAAAACACTTGGATTAATCTCAAATCATCAAAATTTGTTTACATATGAGGGATAGGGAAGTATTTATAGATGGAACAACCCTCCAGGATAGGTGAAAACACGAAACTAAAAATAAACTCATCGCTAGTGTGAAAGGACCTCCTCACAATGACTCTAGTGCTGACTCCGCATGACTGTTTGAATCTGCGCAGTCTTTAGTGTCTTGACAATAACTCCTTCTAGGAAGCTTCAGACGACATGTGGTTGGATGCGTTTGAAAGCAAACTGGATAAGCTTTCACATCATGTGCACCTTGCTTCATGAAAACTGGTCGGACGCCTTGATGAAAACTTCAAACTGGTCGGCATTAGAAGCACTCGAAAATAGACTTCACGAGCTTTCCAACAAGTCCTAAATGACCTTCATATCTTTTGTAAGTCAGAAGATATGACTGTTCCTTCTTGACACATCCGTCACGCTGGACTGACTCGAGTTTGGTTCTTCGTCCTAGTTCGCCCTTGATATATTCCGCTCGTTCTCTCTTGTGTACCTAAGCAATGTTAACACACAAGATTTAGGTAGCATAAAGTTCTCATTAGTGTTTAATTGAAACTCTTAAAGTAGCACGTGCACCTCTTGTTGTATTTTCTTAGCGCGGCTACGTGTGATCGGTCCTGCAGGGATCAGAGATGTAGCTGGAGAGGTCAGTGACGCTGGCATGGTCGTATCAGTTGCTCCGTTAAACATGGTTTGTAATAACACTTTATCTAAGTCCTACTTTGATGAACTACTTTTGTAAATTAAGTTATGTAATGCTTCCGCTGTTTTACTCCAAAATGTTACTTTGGTTATGTATTGTCTGTGATATGGTAATGTCTTCGCAATGAATGATCTTGGTGTTAATGTGGTCACTCGCTATCCTGTAAGGGCGAGAAGAAGTTCTCATTAAGTGACCATTGCTAGTGGTCAGGACGAGTCTTGTTATGATGCCATAGGTAGCAGTTGAATGGGCATCCTAGGATGCTCATCAGACTTCTAGAGTAGATGGATCCTCGGCATCACTATTAGGGGTCTTTGGGACAATGACAGATGTCGGTGGGCCCAACTATTTAGGAGGTTCTGCCACATTAATCGTGGTTCTTAGTCTTGCAATTACCTAGAATTGTACCCAATCCAACATGTTGTTGTGGTAGCCCCAAGATAGTGATAGTTCTGACAGCCAACGTATTCCACCATGTTCGGATTGGTGTTGTAGGACCATAGTCAGAGCTTTCTAGCCCCTATCTCATCTCTTTCTATGGTTAGTGTTCTAATGTCCTGAAATACATAACCTCCGAGTAAATCCTAATTCCTAGATCAACATATAGAGCACTTTGGAAAATTCCACTCTACCCTACAAAATTATAAATATAATTATCCTTGGGCGATCTAAACCTCAACTAGTACACTTCACGTTCTCCGTGGAAAATTGATACCTTGGAATACTCCTGGGTGAAAGCTACATTAGTATATGTGCACTTGTGGATTTTTCTGTGTGTGTTAAAATACCTAACAAGCTTTCTGGCGCTATTGCCTGGGAACAGTAGCTGTTCTAGAATGAAACCAAGTTCGGCCAAGTTTTCTTTTTCATTTACCACCTTTTTATTTTTATTACTTCTTTCCAACAATAACCTAAATTCCACACCCATTTATCAATATGTTGCACCCATGGGCACAAGCTTAGAGCCACCAGAGCCCATGATTTTCACATCTAGCTATGAGCTATGCTCATGTTTGGTTGCAATAGGTGAAAACCAGCCCTCTTCTATAGCCAAAGTCATATCTTCTGATCAAGTAGGTAATGAACTTTTGGCTACACTTAGGGAATCTTTTAATCTTCCTATAAATTTAGGTTTAGACCTAGCCTTACAAGACCCTATTCTTGTTCAACATCTTTATATGGGTTTTGATAATATCACCTTTGGAGGGGTTTTCCTTTCTTTACCCATTAGCGAGGTGAGGTTTGTCCTTATTATTAGTAGACACACTCCTTGCACTAGCCTTCATGATGAAATTCTAGAAGTAGATAAGTAAACATCTCCCAAATTAGAAAAGGAAGTTTTCATAGCCACTATGCAAACATTCCAATCCCATGATTTGGCTATCCATCCCAAACTAGCACTACTCCAAAATTGTCTAATGGAAATTTTACCTTTATAAATCCTTTCTAATGACTTTGGGAGGAGTTTCAACTTCCTACATCTTGAGAGTTCTTTTAGTGCATATAGTTTGAATCTTCAAAAGAGATCTCTTAGAAAGCTTTTCAAATCTAATACCCATGAAGGATATTTAGGAAGTCTGAAGGATGGCAAGTCTAGTAATGCCATAGTAGGAGAGCAAAACCACCTATAAAACAATCCTATCTTCTCTCCTTCTATGACCACATTAGATGACTTCTATGAACCCACCATTGAACTCATCCTTTACCCTGATGAATCCTGTAGTGCTCTTTCTCCTAAACCTCCTCACAATCATAAAAATCCATCTACACATCTGAAAGGTCCTTGTTTGGTTTTTGTAATTGAGTGATAACTTAGGTGGACTAAAAGTGTTTATGTGAGATACACAGGAGATTAGTCCACAGGTGAATATGTGATGATGGAGGAGCTCATTGCATATGAGACATGACATGGAGTCATGTGACCAATGTGGAGAAGATCAAGATGAGTGTAACACCCCAGTGTTATGGTTGCATTGATCATGTGCATAGCATGAGCATTATCATCTACTCAAAACATGTCATGATCATCATCTATCTTGAGCCATGTCATTCTATGCAAAAATGTGATTTAAATTGCTTAAATAGGCTTCCTATGCTTATGTTTGAGTGAACCATGCTTGTGTTTGTGCTCTATGCCTTGGTAATTAGTTTATCTATGCTTAACATAACCTTGGGAACAATGTTCATGTTGATCACTTCTCCAAAATATGTCCTTAAGTCATACTTGTGTAAATAGGCCCTAGAAACCTCTTTTTCTTAGGCTTTTAAAAAGTGTTTCATAAAATGTTTGCATGTCAAAACTTTCTACAGCAAAGTTGTAGCAAATTTTATAAGGAACAAAAGTTGTTTTATGGCTATCTCATGAAAATGATCACAAATAGCTCAAAACTGACCTACAAGGCAGATTTGGGGCTGTTTCCAACACTTAGAAAATTTTCTAAGTCTTGGAACGAAACCAGTTTGCTTGATCGATTTTGAAAACTCTATATCTCTCAATCCCGGCCGATCTGGCTTTTGCTCTTGTTGACAAAGTTGTAGAACTCGATTGAAACTCCAACTTTGTCAACTGCATCATCTTCTATCTCGGGCTGGATTGGGAGTTATCCGTTGCTGAAGTCGCTCTGTCAGTCGGTTGTCGTGTTCTCTGAATCGAAGCCGAGCTCACCGTCGGGGATGGCCAGAGCGCCACCTGTCCGCCAGATGTCGTCCATACGCCGGCGATGGCCCCGCTCGTCAGCTCCCAGCGCGCGCATGACGTCCACGGCGACGCCCCGAGCAGAGTGGACGCGTCCACTTCCGCTCTGCCTCGCCCCTCTCGCCAGAAACGCGGCCGCCGTGAGCTCTCCGTCGCGAGCCTACTCCGGCGAGCTCGCGCGCATTCCTTGCTGCGCCATTGCTCATCAAACTCCACCCACAGCTCCGCTGTGAACCGCTCTCCATTCTCCACCCACCATCTCGCCGTGAAATCCACCGGTGAGCCGCCAATCTCTTCTTCCCCCAAATCGGGTCGCCGTGATCATCTTTTCCGGCGAGCCCAATGCCGAGCCCGGTGAAGCCTCTTGTCTCCTCTGGTCAGGTCGTAGAGGTAGAGTAGGTCCTTAGCGAGCGTTTGCGCCACTTCGTAGACGCTCTACCGAGCTCTCCGTCGCCGGACACGATGCGCAGCGCCGCCGTGTTTCCGCCGCAGATGGGTGCTCTCGTGGCCAGCGTGTTCCACGAAGTTTCAAGCCAAGCCGCGTACCTAGGAAGCTCCGCCGTAGTTCGCTGGTGCTGTAGAAGGTCTTAGGTCGCGCTCTACCGGTCTGAGGGCTCCGGCGTAACGCCGAGCACGTCCGCCGAGCCGCCATCGTCGACGGCGAGCCCTTTCCGGTGGCTCCGCCGTGGGGAAAAGGGGGTCAATCGAGTCGCTAGAGTATAGGGATCACGTTGGTGCCCTTGGTTTGGCCGGAGACCTCGCCGTCGCGGAGAAATCGCCGGCGAAAGTCGCCTCGGCCGTGAGGAAGACGACCCTGACAGGCGGGGTCCACTGTCAGCGTCACTCTCTTTCCCTCCTTTTCTTTATTCAAAATCCTGATTTTTGGCTTTCTTGCAAAAATCATATCTCCTGTTTCTGACATCCAAAAATGGTGAAACCAATTTTGTGTTATTCCTTGAGATGGCTAGTTTTTAATAAAAATATAAAATGAACCATGTTTTCTTAGAAAATATTTATTAAGGATTTAATCTTGTTATTCATGGATAAATTCATATCTCTTGCTATACTGCTTAGTTTGCTCTGAAACTTTTATGGTAGCCTCTGTATGGTATTCGAGTGCTTTGTTAAATATTTCATGATTTTTGGAGTACTGCAGCTTTGATATGTAATTTATGATTGAAATTTGTCTTGTTTCCTTGATTAAATTATATAAAATAATTGGTACTTATGCTGGTGCTCTACTTTGGTAGTAATCATGTTTATGGTATTCCTCATATGTAAATAATTTGAAATCTGTTGTTTGACACCATATAAGTCATGTTTCTAAAATTATGAAATAAACCCTTGGGCACATGTCAAATACATATCTTTAATTTGGTATGTGCAATTGCTGTGAAATTTTTATGGTGATGCTTTGATGCTTTACTTGTGTTCCTGTAATTTTCGTAGATTTTTCTGAGCACTTTGACTAGGCATCTTGTAATTATGCTTCTTTCTAGAAGTAATTAATAAATGCCTTGTTAAGTATATGTTTGAGGGTTATCATCTGATGTTCTGGTAATCTTGTGATATGCTTGTGCTCATAAGCCATGTGGTTGGCATGGTTTGTGTTTTGGTTATGTCATCAAATAATTAATTAAAGGGTTAAAGGCTGTTCTGGACAGCAAGGAAGTGATTTAACTTTTGCTTAATGATAACTTGGCCTTCTGTGGAACTTGTCTAAATCAAAGTTGTTTTAAACTTATTGAACTAGCTGTGGTTTAAATTTGAGGTCATTTGGCCAAGTAGTTTAAAAGTTATAGCTGTTCCAAGTTGGGTTCCAGAAATAGGTGATCTCTGTTTTTCTGGGACAGAACCTGGAACCTTGTTTAAATGATTGGTTTAATATATGAATCTTGCTGCGATGTTTAAAGATGAATTGTAGACAATTTCATAAGCTTTCCAGAATGTATTCACTTATGTTTGTTGGATCTGTCTATCATTAGTTAGGATTTATTTACTGAGTTACTCCTGTTTTATGTTGCTTGCTGTTGTAGTATCATGGTAAGTTTTGGACTAGGTTAACTTGTTAGCTTGTGTGAACTTGTTATAACTGTGTACTCCGTAAATGAGTGCCCAGTGAATCCATTATGTTATCAAGCATTTATTCTTTTATATGCACACCTTCTTATTCACCGAGCATGCAATAGGTGCATCGGACACGGCAGTCTCCTTCGATCTGCAAGGGATTTCCGAAGGTCAGGAGGGCAACCCGGAAGTGGAGGTCCAGCAAGTCGGACTCGAGGAGCCCGAAGGAGAAGAAGTTGAGTGCCCAAATCACGAGCCAGCTTCGTTCGTGAAAGGCAAGCCCCAGAGCATTCTAAGCCTCCCTTTTACTTTTGAAAGTTTATTTAATATGTTATATTTATTACTGCATTAAGTATAGGAGTTGTGATGAAACCTTTGCTGCATTTTACTCAATCCTTGTCCAGATATCTTTCCACTACCTGGTTATAGAGTTAGGATCGAGTAGCAGCTTAGTCATGCTTTAATCGGTAGAAGTCGGGTGATATCCTGTCGCCTGCGCGATATAGGGTTATGTCGGATCACGATGGTCTATATGTGCTATCGTGGATGGAACCTGATTAATTTGACTTTAGCCGGGTGGAGTTTTGCAAGTTTGTAGTAACTCCGTCTGTGGCAGCTAAGGACCGATCGTTGTACGTCCTCTTGTCATGTTGAACGCATGCCTAACACTTAGTTGGCCGGATAACTCGTTCCGACCACGAAGCCGAGTAGTATGACTCAGGCCGGAAGACCGGCAAGTATAAAGTGCGCACTACAGGAGGAAGTGTGGTGTGCGGGGGACCATTGGCGTAAGCCCAAAGGCAGGTGAGTTAAAATTCCTGACCTCCCTGGCAGAGTGGTAGCCCTGGAAGTGCGGCGCTGATCGGAGCTGCGATTCCTGAGTTGTACCAAAGGTGACCCGTTGGCTCTCCGACGGGGAATGCTTGGGTGAGTGCTAGGAATAACCCTCCAGCTGGATAGGAATTCGATTCGAATCGCCGTCTCTCCCGGTCAGTGAGAACTTGACAGAGCAGCGGCAAACGTAGCATTCACTAATGAACTTGGTTCATGATAATCATGATAGCAAGAGTAAAATATGATGAACTTGATATGGTTATTATTGCTTGTAATAATCAAGTGATGTGTTGTAGTACAGGTGCTAATCTAGTGGTAGGCTGATGATAAATAAAAATGATGCTCTTACATTGGGTTAGTCTTAATAAAGGCTTTTGGCAAAAGTGTCGAGTCAACCAGCTCTACTTTTATATCTTAGCCTAGCATGATCCTTGGTGTCTTTTATGTTTTACTAGACGGGTAAGTCTAGCTGAGTACATCGTCGTACTCAGGGTTTATTCCCACCTGTTGGAGATGACATCTTTTATGACGGCTTCTGCAAGACCTGTCTCCATCCCGCTGGGGATGAGGACTAACTGTCGGGCACGGTTCTCTAACAATCTCATATCTGATGCTTTTGGAAGGATGGCATAGACTCTGGCAGTAACTCGAACTTAAGAACTGAACTTTGAACAAGTGTGTGTAATTATTTTGCTTCCGCTACTTCGAACTTGTGTTGTAATAACTTAATAACTCCGATGTGGTGCCGCTTCGACGGCAATGAATGACTATGTAACCTTCGCTGTGTTTATGTTGAACTATTACGATCTTGGTTTGTTGCGAGTTGGTTTGAAGTCCTTCGTGATTTCAATTGACTACCGGGATTATATGGGCTCAAGTTTGGAAACTTGATGGCTTGGCGATTGTTTCTACACTTGAACTCTTATAATTTGGTCGGTTCTGTGACAGTGAGGCTTGACTCGATGGACCAGTTGCAAGAGTGAAGGGCAAGTCAGAGGCTCTGAAGCGAGAGACCACGTGTGACGATGAACCTTGAGCAAGACTTGGCGTCACGGGACCGAGGCAACGGTGGAGAGAAAGTGAGGTCAAGATTGATGAACCAATACGGTCACGTGATGATATGAAGTGGATCATATTATTTGGGGATTGGTTGGTGCACGTGTTGCATCAACATTCGAGGAGTTGGAATGGAATGCGCAAGGCGAAGGTATAACCTAGGACACTTCATTTCACCGGTCATAGGTGTGTAGAGATGTTTATGACCGGATTTAGGATAGATGGCCGTACTATCAAGAGGGGCAAACTTGTCTGCATATCGGTCATCTAGTGCCACATGAGCGATCTAACTTTGCATACGTGTTAGGATCGAGTGGCGTGGCAAGTTTGAGAGGCTAACTCCTTTATGAAAATGTTTGTGAAAAAGCTAACACACTTGCACATGGTGGTGTACACTTAGTGGTGTTAGCACATTTGCAAAGGAGGTGGAGTTTCCAGGGTAGAGAGGGGTTCGGCGCTTTTGAGAAAATAAAACGCATATTTTCTATTGCACTAGTGGAAAATTTGTAGATGTCATGGGAGTGTACCAAATGCTGGTGTTGGAGGCATCAAACGCTGTCCCGAGCGTCTAGTGTACTGACAATTGTTGACATAGGCGTAGAGTGAGCATCGAATGCTCAGCATTAGACACGGTCCAAATACTGTTCGTGCATCCAGTGCCACTGCGAGTTTGTAGTGCTCCATGAGTAAGCGTCCATTGCTGGAGGGGAGCGTCCTGTGGTGTGCGTCCGGTGACCATGCGAGAAAGACACCCTCTTTGCGTATGGGTCCAGTGTGCACCGAACGCATTCGGTGTGGACCAGTAGATCGTCCGGTGTTACTGCTTCAGGTGCGAGCACGTGTTAGCCGTTGGCGGCAATGGTTAAATTCAAACGGCTAGTGACACGTAGCTGACGTGTGAGCACCGGACGTAGGGTTTGTGCATCCGGTGGCTACCTGTAGTACGTCCGCTGCCAACGTGTTTTGCCAAGTGAAGGGGTAACGGCTAGTTTAGCCCTTGGGGCTATAAATTGAAGTTGTGGTCGACCTTGGCTTATGTTGAGCACCCATGGGACTTAGTGTCCATGCTTAGGGAGTGCTAGTAAAGCCTCTAACTCATATATGCTTGATAGTGATTATCCGATTGTGTGAGCGAGCGATTGTAGTGCGATTGCATTGAGAGATTGCATCGAGCAGCACTAGGTGTTCGTGTAGCAAGCCGGTGGTGCTTGTTACTCTTGGAGGTTGCCACCTCCTAGATGGCTTAGTAGTTTGTGACTCCATCGAAGCACGCAAGGAGATTGTGTGGTGCTCTAGAGAAGAGATTGTGAGGGGTACGGTGCTCACCCAGCGGGGATCACGAAGAGCAACTCTAGTGGATTGTTCGTGGCTTGGAGGATCCCCATCTTTGGAGTGGATGTGTAGACCCACTGAGGGTTTGGCTTTGGATTGGCAATTAGCTCGTGATCTACCAAGTGGGTGTATCGCCACAACAAGGACATAGCTTGGTGGCAACCAAGTTAACCTCAGTAAAAATCACTGTGTCAACATTGTCTACTCCTCTCGGTGCTTTACAGTCACCTTATACAAGCTTGTCTTTACATTCTCTGTAGTTGTGCTTGTATAGTTGCTCTTGTAACTAGTCTTTCCTGTGTAGCTTGATAGTTACCTTCTCGCTTGTGTATCTAGAAGTAGTTCCCTTGCGTGGCTCATTTGGTTTGTGTAACCTTGTTAGTCACATTGCTTAGTTTGTGTAGCTAAGTAATTTGCGCTCTCTAATTTGGCATTGGTTGCCTTGTTATCGAGCTTTGCTAGTGAGCTTAGGAGCTTTGTGCTTTTGCTTACTAGTTGTGTAGGAGCTCTCTCGGTTTGCAAAGTACTCGTGGCATAGGTTTGTGTGACCTTGCTCCTAGAATTTGTTAGGTGAGCTCTTGCTAAGGAAGCACCTTGTTTGCTTATTTAGGATCTTTTACAAGGTTTTAGAGAACATAGATAGAGGGGTGTAGTCTTGCCTAGACTGATAGTTTTAATTCTGCATTTGTTTCGGTTAGCCGGTGTGATAAGTTTTAGAAAGAAATATTCACCTCCATCTAGTCTGCCATCTCGACCCTTCAACATCTCACACATAGGAATCATCTAGACCATCAAGAGGATCGAGACGAGCAACATCAATGGCTAAAGAGCATTAAAACCCAATATGCTATTGCAATTGATTGTGTGGAAGAGGGCTTATATGGGACCAATTTGAAAGGCAATCTAAGGGAAGTTTTGTACATTTATGACAAATCACCCTTGGAAGTTGGAAATAATAGAGACTTCAATGAGCAAGGAAGCTGCTTCATAAACACTTCATCAAGTCTTTGCTCGTATGAGATACCTCCCAATTCAATTGGTCTCTCCATCCTTTTCACATTTAAGATCACAAACCACCTCATTCTCTTTACTTACACAAATTTCAAAAGCGTAGTAGTCGATGCATATGTATATCATAAATACTGCAGATCTCATTGTGATCTTAAGGTTGGTGTTGGAAGAGAAACCACTTCACCAAATCACATCTTGAAGGTTTCCTAATGACAAGCTTACTGTCCTGAAACAAGCACTGTTTAGACCATGATACGAGTGTTCAACTTCCTATTGCGCTACCCTTGTTAATTGAGCATAAAATTATAATTGTGAAAATAGTCCTTCGGGTATTTTTGTCACTAACCTTACTAGGTTTGGAGCAAAAGATCAACGGAGTTGTTGACGGTCGATAACATGAACATTTATTAGAACTTTGGACCCAAAGGAAAACATTAATACACACTAGTCTAGAGTTTAAATTGACAATTTCCACAAGTTTTGCATACTCTATATTTTCCCGGGTGAATTTCAGGAAAGCTGAAAAGAGGGATTCTAGTGCAAAATAAACACAAAACTTATCCACCATGGCAACATCACAAATGGGGCGTGGGAAGACTCTAGAAGACACCCGAAGAGTCGGTGAGCCAGAGGCCGCCAGGTGGGGTCGGCTGGCCCCACCCTAGCAGCGGCTAGTGTTCCCCTGCTAGGGTTTCGGGCCCCTTCTGGAATGTTCCTCCACCGCTTACGAGGAGTCATCTCAGCCCTTGGTTAAGTCAGTTTGATCCTACAGTGCACGCGCATCCCACCGGACTATAAATACAGGGGTAGCCACCCCTGGAGACACACTAATCAGCTCATTCATCAACGCCTCAAGACATCAAGCATCAAGCGCCTTCAGGTTCATCAACAACATTCTAGTTCATAGTTCTAGTTAGTTAGATTAGAAGTAGAGGAGATCTAGTTCTTCGTCGGGATCTAGAGCCCCTGGCATCGGTCTAGAGCGCAAGAGTTAGGTTATAGATCTAGTATTCAATTGTATATTAGGGAGACTTTATTCTTAATATATTCATATGTTCTTAATTACAACAGTCATTGTCTACTTTGATTATATGTCTAGGATAGTTGGTTTGATCTTATAGAATTCATATAATTGCTCGTATAGCGTTTACCTAATTGATCGTTGGGTAGATGGTAGACAATATGTAGACGTGGTGTCTAGATATCTTATTTATCTGCAAGTGCACCCTAATGTGCCGGGACATGTGGAAGTCCGCATAGGTGACAGCTGCGTTGGTTCCTCTGTAGTCCACCCTCCATACGTAGGTCTAGCATGGGTGCGGTCGCGAAGGAGGTGACCCTTGTGTCTTAATACCCTCATTAGTTGATGCATCTTTACATGTGATTATGATATAAAGTTAGCTCAACAATGATTTTTAGATGTAATTGTACTAATTAGAGTTATTCAGTGATGTAGTTATAGAATTACCTTAGATCCAACTCCCTAGTTTATCTAATGGCTAACTATGTTTAGGACTAGTAGATGACCTAATGATTATCCTTAATTATGATACTTGATGATTATGCTATCACTATTATCTAACCATATTTATCTTTTGACCTCTGCCTGTTATGAGTAGATTAGACAACTTTGGTAATATCATTTATTCATCCTATATAGTTTCTTATCAATATAATAGATTATAGTTTAACACATAGCCTTCCCAATGGTATAAATATAAATCGACAACCTGGACACTTCCCTAGGTAAAATGCTACAACGGTATAATTATCTGTCTCCTTGCAGAACCTATTTAGTTTATAATTATATTCATATCTTTTATTCTCTATCTAGTTACAGTAGAACATGTGAATCTATATTAAATTCTTAGCAATATAATTAGGGATGACAACCTACTTTGCACAGTGTAAATGGGGGCATACTTCTAAGGACAAAAGCAGCATAGATCAATGGATGGAGAGCACATAATACTGACTTTAACTACATGACTAATTCCCAAGGGTCAACACACTTAACTACACGCAATCCCTACAAGCAGTTTATG
The DNA here is from genome assembly GCF_000003195.3 of Sorghum bicolor. Classification (NCBI taxonomy): domain Eukaryota; kingdom Viridiplantae; phylum Streptophyta; class Magnoliopsida; order Poales; family Poaceae; genus Sorghum; species Sorghum bicolor. The sequence goes on along the minus strand of NC_012873.2, from coordinate 25,940,248 downwards.
GAAGTGGATGGCTTTCCTAATTTAGTAAGCATGTATATTTGGTTGAGGTAGGAACAGTGTTCGCCTAAACGGCCGTTTAGACCGTTTAAATGTCGTGTAAACGCTACACAATGATACACCGTTTCCGTTTAATCATCTGTTTAGTCCGTTTAATTGACCGTTTAGCCCGTTTAATGGACTGTTTAGCGCGAATAATGGCTAAACGGCAGGTGACCGACTGTTTACCGTTTAGCGTTTAGGAAAACATTGGGTAGGAATTTTGAACTTGTTGATGCAAAACTGATCTGCAAACACAAAGGGCTAATACCCGATTCAAACGTTAAGGCGTGCCAGCCGATTTGACCTTGCTATCGGCAAAGGTGATAACTCGAATACTTTAGTCCTGACAACAGCGATGCGCCCGGATGTCACGGCTAAGAGGTACTCACGCGGAACTTGAGAACACGCCGAGCTTAAGTCGACGAATTCCTAAGAACTCGTAACAAAAGGAAAAAGTATGACGAAGTCGTCGAAAAGTAAATGCTGGAATATGAGTAAAAACGTGTGTTTGATTTCTTGATTTATTTTTTATTACAAGGCCCTAGGGTCTATATTTATACCCTGCTCAAAGAGCTACAACTAGACACGATTAGAATTCGAATTCCAAATTACACGGAATCCGTATACAAAACGATGCAAATAATTAAGGAAATAACAAAACTATCCCTCGTGACAAACCGAAACTCCTCCACATAACGACCGGCAGCTTCCGGACTCCCTCTTTGCATCATCGGCAGACCCTTTGCCATAGTCATCGGCAGACTTTCTTATCTAGCCATCGGCACCATATTACTGCCTGTGGACTTAGTCACGTTCAACATCTCCCTCATCGGCAACCATCCTTATCGGCAACCCACTTTGTAAACATCGTACTGCCACCTTATCCTGCCATCCTAGACACGTGCCCAAAAACGGTGTCAACACATGCCCCCCAGTTTCGGAGTATAAAACTATTAATGCTCCAAAATTCTCTGCAGTAATGATGCCCTTTCCCGCAATTAATGCTCCTAATCTGGTAACCGACAACCTCAATCTGAACAACTCTGATCCTATCCCTCCGCAGATTTCTCGAAATCCTCAACTTCCTAAACGGGCATTTTTCTCAGTCGTACATCGGCAACAATACCGTTACAAAAATCTGCCGATGTTCTGGCCAGGATATTCGCACAAACGGTTACTTCCCCTCTATCCGCCCATCGGCAATATGACCGTTATAGAATATTGCCGATGGACCGACCAGGAGATCTCGCACAGTAAGATATCTTCAGATAATGACCGCTTCCCGTCAAATCACCTGCACAATCCCTGGATTACCGTGCGAACAGTTACCATATCCACCTGAGTACCCTCGGATTTCTCGGATGCCGCAAAGAGATAAGTCGGATTTGCCCTTGCCCATTTTGTCCTATAAATAGTTCCTTCTTGGGTACTCCTTCCCCATCACACCATTCTACTACCCAACTTTACTTTTCCAGCGGCGGCGCCACCAAAAACTCCTAAGGTCTCCGACAAGTACCCTTCTTCACCAACTCCGGCGCCTTCACACGCTTCCTTCGCAGCAAGATGGCCGTCGGGTTCGTCGTCCCTGAGGTCAAATCTCCACCCCGTCTTCTGTATTTTTCTTCATATCCCTGTTTACTCGCAATTCATTTTACTGAACATCTTCCTTTTCTTTCCTCTTTGTATTTCTTTTTACGCCCAAAATCACTTGGAATTGTCCAACAAAATTGTCATCCCCACCGATCAACCACACCTTCAATGCCTCGGCCCTCTAGGGGACCCAGATCCAACTGACCTTATCAACGCAGAAACCAACAGGATCCCCTTCAGAGCCGAAAATTTTTCCTTAGATCTGTGGAAGGACACCTTCCGCTCTTGGCCCAGCCCAACTGTAGGGTGGAAAGACTGGTTCTTGAGGGTCAGCAACTCTAATGAAGTTCAGTGGGGTGAAAGGAATTTAGCCCAATGCATTAGATTGTCCATTGCCGATATGCATAGGAACGAGTCACTGCTGATAGCTGCATCCTACTTTTGGTCAGTCACCCTCAATGCTTTTGCCTTTGGCCACGGCCCTGCTTCTCCTACTCTTGCCGATGTAGCCATGCTTACTGGTCTAGATATATCTTCTGCCGATAGCACCCACTTTTTTGATACTGCCCCTAGTGCCAAAGTGGAGACTCGCGCTATCGGCGGTTGGTCGGGGTACATTCAGAAGTACCGTGGGAAAGGATCTGTCACCATAAAGGAACAAACCACCTTTCTGAACATGTGGCTGGACAAGTTTGTATTCTGTGGTCGATCGGCAGGACCGACTTCTGTCTACCTATCGGCAGCAGAAAGACTGGCTAACGGTGGCCGATTCCCTCTCGGCCGATACTTGCTTGGCGCTGCTTACCACCTTCTCAATCGAGTAGCCCAGAAACTTCTGCACGGCCAATCCACTGGCAACTTGGGAGGCCCCTGGTGGTTTGTCAACATGTGGCTCAATCTGCATCTGCACAAGCGTCTCAACTTCAACCTGTTCACACAGCGTTTCCCAAGAGATATAGCTGAAAACCATGTATTGGGTGAAGAGGAATCGGCAACACGCGCCCCCTTGAACTTTGGCGAAGCTGTCATAGTTCTGCCTGGTTCAGGGGGTAATCCGGATCAGATCGGCCGATTCTTCCAGACTCTGTATGAGGGTTTGACCAGAGACGAACGACCATGGTTGGCTTATGATGACCCAGATAGCATGCTCCCTCTGACCTTCAATCCATTTGATGAAGCTCTCGACAGGGACAATGAGGTGATGATGGCAATTGTGACTCCCAGAATCATTCCAGTGAATTTCTTTGGTAGCACAAAAACCTCCCCTCAAACTTACGAATTTTACAATCCATCGGCATTAGCTCGCCAGTTAGCTTTCGGCCAGTTGCCGATTGCACTTCCTTATGCCGATGTGATAAAACCCAGAGAAACTATCAACAACCTTCTTGAGTGGACTCGAGCAGCCCAACTACCACCAAACACCGATATAGATGTAGATCTGTCAGAATTGGTTCCGGCTGCTTTTATCACTCAGGCATACAAGTCATGGTGGGCAGAATGGAAAGAGCATCTATTCTGCAGATCGGCACTTTCATACCGCGGCATGATTGACTCCGAATACGAACTTCCCGATGACACTGTAAGTAACTCAAACCAACGTTTCATTTTCTCAATATTGCCTCCATCGGCAGCTTACCCTTGTATTCCTTTTGCAGGTTGACAATATTCCTCCATTGGTTAGCAGGAGTGGCAGGCCGATTGACTTGTTTCCATCAGGCCCGATTTCCACAATCGGCCACAATGCTCCCACTCTAGCTTCCATCGTGCATCGGGGTGTACGCCTCAGGAAAGTCACCACCAGAAGAACCCAGACATCACCAACGGTTGCTGCTCCCACTCTTGCGCGGGCTTTCAAGGCAATTTGTCAAATCTTTTCCTTTATGCTGACTATCTTTATATCGGCTATATTTATGCTTATAAACTCTTGTTCATTATTGCAGCAAACCGGCGCATCGGCGAAAGCCAGGTGTGAGAGTACCGATGCCCCCCAGTCTAGCCAACCCAAGAGAAAGGGCACCACGGGTGCTAAGACTGGAACAAAGCGCCAGAAGGTAGCAACTCCCCCTCCTCCTCCGGTATCTCCAATTCCGGTGGAGTCTTCTCCTTCTTCTCCAGAAGCCCAGCCACAGCAAGCACCATCTCCCCCACCTATGCAGGAAGCACCACAGATAGAAGAACCCCAACAGGAAGGATCTCAAACAGAAGATACATCAGCTGACATGGGTGAACAAACAACGGCCCGGTGGGTCCAGTTATACCATCGGCAGTTCTCCCGATTCAGACAACCGTTGTCCCTCCTCCAGGTAACATACTTTAACAATATCGCTACCGATGAACTTATTCTTATTTGGTCTCATAACTCCTTTTGTCTTCTTTCAGTTGATATCGTTCCATCGGCAATCTCAGCCGATCAACCTGTAGCTCCATCGGCATCTTTGGCCGATCAGCCTGCAGCTCCGTCAGCACTTCTCAGTCAAAGACAAGAGATCGCTTTGAAGCAGGTAAGTCACCGTTTACCGTTAGCACTATTTGCCGATTCTCTGAGTATGAGCTAATTTTGCTTTCCCTCCCAGGAACAAGACTCTCCCGATAGCCTGTTCTCCTTCGCCATCGATCTCTCTAAAGAAGAAGGTGAAGAAGCAAGCTCTTCTCGGACGGTCGGCATCACATCGGCAGAGATCAGGGTCAGGCTGGAAGAATTGTCAGCTCTCCTTCACCAGGACACAGCGCAATTGGTTGGTGATTCCGACCCTACCAAGAACCTGTTCAGAACTCTCAGAGGCCAAATCCCAGCCGATGTTGAAGAAATCCTGTTCCAAGCCGCTCATCTGGAGAGTCGCCAGCTGCAGTACCAGAGAGCTTCTCGGCGTCTTGCCGATAGAGCCGCTCAGGCTCAACTCTCCGATGAAATGAGGAAAGAGAAGCTTTTGACCGATGAGAAGCACAAGAACATCGGTATCCTGAGATCTTCTGGAGACGCGCTGAAGCAGAAGATATCCGATCTATCGGCAAGAAAAGAATCCCTGTTGGCGGAGCTCAAGGAAGTAGAGAACGCCCTGTCCCAAGCCCAACAGGAAGAGAGCCAATTGCCAGAGACCATCAGGCTTCTTGAGCACGAGCGAAATGCTCATGGTCGCAAGGCACTTCAACTGAAGAAGAAGCTGAAGCCAATAGAAGGTTCTGCCGATGATGACATCAAGGAGATAGAAGCAGCCAACCAAATTCGGCTACGCGCTATATCGGCAATCCAGACGCTGCTTAACACATAGAGTTTCCATCGGCATTATATCTGCGCTTTCCTGCTTCCTCAGCTTTTAGTCTAGCCGATAGGACTGTTATCGGCACCTAAACTTTTGAAACACCAAGTCTTGTCCCCAAGCATTTGGATCCAGCCGATAGGAGTGTTATCGGCACCTAAACTTCTATGCATCGACCCATATACTGGGGTAGTACTTCTTTAAATATTTTCCGTTTAATGCTCTGGGAAATTCAATTCCTTCGAGGGTTTCTAGAATGTAGGCATTACCAGGAGCCGATCGACTTATCCGATAAGGACCCTCCCAATTAGGAGACCACTTTCCAAACTTCGAACTTTTGGTCCCAATTGGTAAAATTAATTTCCATACCAAATCCCCATCGGCAAACTCTTTAGCCTTCACTTTCTTATCATACCATCTAGCAACTCTCTTCTTATTTTCTTCTATACTCATTAAAGCTTTTAACCGATGCCCTGCTAGATCGTCCAATTCATCGGTCATCAAAGTGGCATAGCCATCGGAAGTTAATTGATCTTGAAAAGATAATCGCCTAGATCCAGCCTTAATTTCCCAAGGCAACACTGCATCATGTCCATACACCAATTGATAGGGTGATACTTTGGTCGATCCATGACAAGCCATCCGATAAGACCACAATGCTTCATTTAATAATGTATGCCACCGCTTAGGATTTTCTTCAATCTTTCGTTTAATAAGCTAGATAATTCCTTTGTTAGACGCTTCGGCCTGCCCATTGGCTTGAGCATAATAAGGAGAAGAATTCAACACTTTAATTCCCATACCGATTGCGAATTCATCGAACTGCCCCGATGTGAACATGGTGCCCTGATCGGTAGTAATCGTTTGGCGAATCCCAAATCGGTAAATAATATGCTCCTTCACAAAATCAATCATATTGGCCGATGTGACTTTCTTCAAAGGAATAGCTTCAACCCACTTAGTGAAATAGTCAGTGGCAACTAGAATGAACTTATGCCCTTTGCTAGATGGTGGATAAATCTGGCCGATCAGATCGATGGCCCATCCCCAGAACGGCCAAGGCTTTATTATAGGATTCATAGCCGATGCGGGTGCTCTCTGGATATTACCAAACTTTTGACAACCTTGACATCCCTTGAAATATTTAAAACAATCTTCAAGTATGGTTGGCCAAAAATATCCATTCCTTCGAATCATCCACTTCATCTTAAAAGCGGACTGATGCGCTCCACACACTCCTTCATGGATTTCCCCCATCAAACTTCTTGCTTCATCATTACCCAAGCATCGGAGAAGAATTCCGTCGATAGTTCGATAATACAATTCATTTTCAAGGAGCACATACTTGGTTGCTTGAAATCGAACCCGTCTTTCAACTTTTTTGGATGGATCTTTTAGATAATCAATAATTTCTTTCCTTCAATCACCGGCACCGACTGCCGATGTCGCATTGATCATTGGCTGATATCCTGAGGCATGCTGAGCTAACCGATTAGCGTCTTCATTATGCAATCGGGGGACATGCTCCAATCGGAAATCCTTGAATTCCTTTAACAGTTGCATACTTCTCTCGAAATAAGTTATGAGAACTTCACTTCGGCACTCATAGCTTCCGGCCAATTGATTTATAACCAACATAGAATCCCTGAATATTTCAACAGCATCAGCACGAACTTCTCTTAACAACTCCAATCCCTTGATCAGAGCCTGATACTCAGCCTGATTATTTGTTAATGTGGCAACAATCGGCAAGGAAAACTCATACTTCCTCCCCTTGGGGGAAACTAATACAATGCCGATTCCTGCCCCCCGGTCACAGGTAGATCCATCAAAGAAGAGCGTCCAGGGTACAATTTCCAAGGTTTCCACTAGACCGCAATGCTGAGTCACAAAATCGGCCATAATCTGCCCTTTGACTGCCTTAGCCGATTCGTAACGCAAATCGAACTCCGACAGCGCTAAAATCCATTTACCGATCCTACCACTCATAATCGGCATAGATAGCATGTATCGGACCACGTCATCTTTGCAAACAACAGTGCATTCGGCCGATAACAGGTAATGTCTCAGCTTGATACATGAAAAATATAAGCATAAGCATAGTTTCTCAATGGCCGAATACCTGGTTTCTGCATCAATCAACCTCCTACTCAAATAATAAATTACCCTTTCTTTCCCTTCAAATTCTTGAACCAAAGCTGAACCGATAACCGATCCATCGGTAGATAAATACAATCTGAAGGGCTTCCCTTGTTGAGGTGGAACTAGAACTGGAGGATTTACTAGATACTTCTTGATTTCATCCAGAGCCAACTGCTGTTCTTCTCCCCAAATAAACTCTTGATCGGCTTTCAATTTAAGAAGAGGACTGAAAGCACGAATCCTACCAGACAAATTCGATATAAATCTCCTAATAAAATTTACCTTGCCGATCAAGGATTGGAGCTCGGTTTTGTTGGTAGGGGCCACTATTTTATTGATGGCATCAATAGATCTTCGACTAATTTCAATACCCCTCTGATGTACCATGAAACCAAGAAACTGCCCTGCCGATACACCAAATGCACACTTGTTGGGATTCATCTTCAATCCATGCTTCCTTGTGCACTCTAACACTTTTTGTAAATCGGCAAGATGCTTTGAGAAATCTCCAGACTTAACCACCACATCATCAATATAAATCTCCACGAGCTTGCCGATGAACTCATGAAATATAAAATTCATAGCCCTTTGATAGGTAGCACCAGCATTCTTCAACCCAAAAGTCATGACTATCCATTCAAATAGCCCAACATGACCAGGACACCTGAATGCGGTTTTTGGAATATCCTCCTCCGCCATGAATATTTGATTGTAACCTGCATTACCATCCATGAAGCTGATGACCTGATGACCAGCCGCGGCATCGACCAGTAGATCGGCGACAGGCATTGGGTATCCATCCATCGGCGTAGCTTTATTGAGATTCCTGAAATCAATGCACACCCGAAGCTTCTCGTTCTTCTTGTAAACCGAAACAACATTGGAAATCCACTCGGCATACCGACACTGCCGAATAAACTTAGCCTCAATAAGTTTGGTGATTTCGGCCTTAATATCAGGTAGAACGTTAGGATTACATCGGCGGGCTGGTTGCTGATGTGGCCGAAATCCAGACTTGATGGGTAACCGATGTTCAATAATTGATCGGTCTAAACCAGGCATCTCGGTATAATCCCAAGCAAAGCAATCTTTATATTCCTTTAACAAACTAGTCAATTGTTGCTTACTCTCAGGATCTAATTTAGCACTAATAAAAGTAGGCCTAGGCTTATCACCACTACCTATATCTACTTCTACCAAATCATCGGCCGATGTGAATCCCTGGCCTAATTTTCCATCATCGGCGAATCTATCCATTAAAAACCGTCGTCAGAACCGACTGCTTGGATCGGTGGAATCTCATAATCGGCAACTTTGAGAAAATCTTTCTCCCAAACTTCTCCTGAAATGCACCTGGTCCTTTCGTAAGTATCCGCTTCTGCCGATGCGATAACATAAGAAGAATCTCCTGGGACAATCTCAATCTTGTCACCTACCCACTGAACCAAGCATTGATGCATTCTAGATGGGATACAACAATTGGCATGAATCCAATCTCTTCCCAATAGTAAGTTGTAAGCACCTTTTCCGCTGATCACGAAAAAAGTTGTCGGCAAGGTTTTGCTGCCGATGGTCAACTCTGCACATATCGCCCCTTTGACTGGAGACACGTTTCCTTCAAAGTCTTTGAGCATCATATCGGTCTTGGTCAAATCTTGATCCCCTTTCCCAAGCTTCCGATATACTGCATACGGCATAATATTAATAGCAGCTCCACCATCAACTAGGATCTTGGTCATTGGCTGCCCATCAACCCTTCCTTTGAGGAACAGAGCTTTAAGATGCTGCCTCTCGTCATCGGCAGGTTTCTCAAAGATAGCCGTCATCGGATCCAGAGCCAACTGAGCTATCTGATCAGAAAATTCCAACTCATCATCACTGGCTGGTGCAAGAAACTCCATCGGCAACATGAAGACCATGTTGACGCCTGCCGATGGACTTTCCCTCTTAGTGTCTGACGGCTGCCGACTTCCAGAGTTCTCTCCCTTGTTTAGCTCTTCTTGCCTTTCACGTTGCAATCTCCTTTTCTGTGTCTTGTTTAATCCTCCAGGGCACCATGGAGGAAGTGGCCTTTGCCTTGCCGTCGGGCGTCGGTTCTCCCTTGACTCCATACGATGCGTGTTAGCATCCCTGCAAAATATGAATTCATCGGGAACCCGCGCATCAGCCATTTCCTCGAGCTCTTCTTGGTTCCTGGGAAAATACTGGACACGGTCACTAAGTCTGTCGTGCCCACTAAATCTGCCCCCCAGCCGGTCATGAACTGACACCCTTCCTCTGATCGGCCCATTAAATCGCCGTTCATCATCATGATAATGCCGATCGATCCTATCGTACCGATCATAACCGTTGCACTCAGGGCAGTCTCTGACAGTAGGAAGCTTGATATTTTCCTCCCAACAATGGATGAAGAATGGACAATTCCAATGATCCCTGTGCCGATTCCACTCCTGTCGGCGTCTTTCTTCTTCCCGTCGATAATCTTCCTGCTGGCGCCGATACCGATCTTCCCGTTGTTGCCATTTTCCTCGAGGCCTTCTATGAGTTATGACGATACCAGATCGAGGAGGCCTTCCTCAGCTAGTTCCTTCCTGGACCAAGCCCTTACTTCTTGCATCGGCAGTAGTAACTTGATGCTGAGGATCTACCGATGCACTCTTCTCAGCTGTCTCCGATGTTAAGACCTTAGCCTTCCCCTTAGCATCCAACATGTTTGTCGGGAAAGGATGTTGGTCTATCTTCATCGGCTTCTGGGCTTTGGAACTGTCAAACTTGATTCTCCCTGACTCTATAGCCGATTGCAGCTGCTGTCTGAATACTTTGCACTCGTTGGTGTCATGGGAAGTTGCATTATGCCACTTGCAATATCTCATCCTCTTCAACTCTTCTGCCGATGGGATCACATGGTTAGGTGACAGTTTGATCTGACCTTCCTGAAGTAGAAAGTCAAATATCCTATCAGCCTTAGCGGTGTCAAAAGCAAACTTCTCTGGTTCCTTCTGCCCAAAAGGACAAGACATCGGCTTCTTGTTTTTTACCCACTCTGCCAAGCCGATTTCTGGTTCTTCATCAGAATCTGAGCTTGTTGCTTCATCGACAAATGACACTTTCCTATTCCATGCTCTTTTAGGCTCGAAAGGCTTGATGTCTTGATAAATCCTCTGCACCAAATGACTTAAACTTTCGAACTCCTGAGAGGCATACTTATCCCTGATATGTGGCAACAAACCCTGGAAAGCCAAATCGGCTAGCTGCCGATCATCCAGAACCAAGCTATAGCATTTATTCTTGACCTCTCGTATCCTCTGCACAAAACCCTCAACCGACTCATCATTACGTTGCCTCAACTTGACCAAGTCGGTGATCCTCTTCTCATGAACCCCCGAGAAGAAGTATTTGTGGAATTGCTTCTCTAGATCGGCCCAAGTAATTACTGAGTTGGGAGGTAATGATATGAACCAAGTAAAGGTCGATCCAGACAATGATGATGAAAATAGACGAACCCTCAATTCGTCCCTGTTACCAGCCTCTCCACATTGAATGATGAACCTGTTGACATGCTCCATGGTTGACGTGTCGTCCTGCCCGGAAAACTTTGTAAAATCCGGTACCTTGTACCGATGTGGAAGCGGGATCAAATCATACGTGGGAGGATACGGTGTCCGATAAGAATAAGTGTTGACTTTGGGTTTTATCCCAAATTGTTCCCTCATTACTTCAGCAATCTTATCGGCCCAATATGCATCGGCATCTTGCCGATGAGGCGGCTGCGGATCTGGCACTTGGTGGCGAACCTCCACGTGTCTGTTCGGGACGTGATCTGCACGGAACATTGTATTGATCACCTGTCCTCCAGTCTGCGGACCACCAAACTGCTGTCCACCGATTGGCTGTCCTTCGAGTTGCTGTCCAAAATTCATTGGCTGGTTGGGAATCCCCTGACCTTGGAACCCGGGATAGATCTGCCCTTGCTGGAACCTTGTAGTCTGGTAACTCTGCTGGGGCGATTGTGGAAAGGCTTGCTGTCCAAGCCATCCATTATTAGCGTTCATCGGCATAGGTGCTGCCGATGATTGGTAATTGGGTACCGTCGTTGAATTGACATACCCCGACTGGGCCATAGACCTATGTTGCATCAGCATTGACTCTGCCGATGCATTGGTCATCTGGAACATTGAATCTTGAGGATTTCCAGTGTGAGGCCTTGCAGTAGTAGTTGTGGTATACCGAGGACTCTGGTTCACCGGCGCATTGGGAGGTGCCGATGTCATAGGAGTTTTGCCCCTCATGTCAGTTATTTGTGATGTTCCCGGTGTCAACTCTGGAGGCATACCGTAACCCCACCAGTTGGGAGGAAGAGTCAACCCTGACATTGCCGATGCCAACATATCTGTTGTCAGTTTATGCTGCCCAACTGAAATTTGTGGGTTGGTTGTCATCGGCATAGATAGTGCACCAGTAGTCCCCGATGTACTTGGAGGGACGGCAGATTGTGCACTTGCTGTCGTCAAGGCAGCCGATGGAGCCGTGACCTCTGGTGCCGTTGGCTGATGATGGGAGGGGCCCACATAATCTGGTGGGATTTGTCCTTCCTTAAAAGTTCTTGCCACGGCATTGAAAACCGTATTAGACAGTACACCAGCTTGGTTAATCAACGCTCGATTGATGGCATTGTCAACCATATCTTGAAGCTTGCCAGGATTGGCGTCAAAGGTAACCTGCCGTGGTGCCGGCAGTGCATCTTTCTGGACCACTTCGCCGCTCCTGTTTATGTTGAAAGACCTCAGGCATTGCTGCTTGAACTCTTCCATGGCTTGGGCAATAGCTTGTTTCTGCTCATCCTTGAGGTTGGCCTCCGTCACGGGGATGACGTTCTCTTGATCGAGGTCAGAGATTGACATGTTGATCTTGATCTTGAATCCTGTCCCACCGGGCGTGCCAAAAGATGTGTTGATGCAAAACTGATCTGCAAACACAAAGGGCTAATACCCGATTCAAACGTTAAGGCGTGCCAGCCGATTTGACCTTGCTATCGGCAAAGGTGATAACTCGAATACTTTAGTCCTGACAACAGCGATGCGCCCGGATGTCACGGCTAAGAGGTACTCACGCGGAACTTGAGAACACGCCGAGCTTAAGTCAACGAACTCCTAAGAACTCGTAACAAAAGGAAAAAGTATGACGAGGTCGTCGAAAAGTAAATGCTGGAATATGAGTAAAAACGTGTGTTTGATTTCTTGATTTATTTTTTATTACAAGGCCCTAGGGTCTATATTTATACCCTGCTCAAAAAGCTACAACTAGACACGATTAGAATTCGAATTCCAAATTACACGGAATCCGTATACAAAATGATGCAAATAATTAAGGAAATAACAAAACTATCCCTCGTGACAAACCGAAACTCCTCCACATAACGACCGGCAGCTTCCGGACTCCCTCTTTGCATCATCGGCAGACCCTTTGCCATAGTCATCGGCAGACTTTCTTATCTAGCCATCGGCACCATATTACTGCCTGTGGACTTAGTCACGTTCAACTTCTCCCTCATCGGCAACCATCCTCATCGGCAACCCACTTTCTAAACATCGTACTGCCACCTTATCCTGCCATCCTAGACACGTGCCCAAAAACGGTGTCAACAGAACTCTCGACATACAGGAACTCATCGTACAACAATTTAAGATTTTCAAAGATAAATTCTCCAGAACTCTAGTATTTCTAGGAGCAAGATGGACAGCAGCTCAAAGCCTTCCCATATCATATCCATCAACTACCTAGACTTAGATCAAGCATTTGCTACCCACAAGTTTCAGATTCAGAGCAGACTTGAAATCAAAACAGTTGTGTCCAAAACTTGGGGGAGTTCAAGGTTGAAAACTAGGTACTTGAAAGGAATTACGGCAGTGCAACTATTCATCATTTCCATATAAGAGTGTATTTTGTGGAGTTCATTTTAGCAGGAAATTTCTTCAAATACTCTCCTAATTTTATTTAGCAAACTTAATATCAAACAGAAAGATAGATATAGATATAAATAAATAGGGAAATCTTTATTTGGGGTTTCTATGGTTATGCATGTTTTTATTTATTTCATATTAATACAACACTCTTTAATAAATAAATAGATAAGTAAGTGATACTTAGCTAGATATACGGGGGTGCTCTCCACCAAGCTGGATGTTGACATAGCCTATTGGTGTTGCTAACTGGCAGTTAAGGCGTACTGGTCCTCCTAGTGTGTTAGGGATGGTTGTTGTTGAGACAGCAATATGACTCTTGAAGACAGCACTCCGACAGGGAATAGAACGTCCCTCTGCCTATTACTCTTCTTGATCCTTTAAATTCCGTGAGGCTCAAATAGACAACAAAATTTGTGGAACTGATTAAGTGTTAGTGGTAAAACCCCTAAGCCTTTGGTTGTCTAGAACCTTCTTAATATATTTATCTTTTAGTAGGATCATAAGATATATTTTTGGTCTTTTATATTTGATATGTAGAAAATGCACTAAGATGAAAACTTATTTTTATGCCACATCCGTGGATATCTTTGTGGGCTGCCACACCACAAATTTATCCACATGGGGCTTAGCATTTTCTAGATATAGTGCTAAAAAGGGAGTGTTGATAACTACCAAGTTACCCCTTGGCACGGTGTTCGGTGTTTTAGGCCCTCCAAACAAGACCTCTTACCATGTTAATTACTTAGGTGCTTTATTTGATCCCAAAGATGGAGACCAGGTTAGTTGCACCACTTGAGATGGTATCACCCATGTTTATTGCTCCTCCAGCCGGTTGGAGTCAAGTACTAGTTGTGGGAGCTGGCAACATCTTCGCTCAGTGTGCTTGTCAAGGTGTGTCCTGCTCATACAAACAAGGCAGAGATCAAGTGCATGGGCTCTGCTGGTGGGAAAGCACTAGCAGAACCAAAAGGTTTTGTTTATTATACTCTAGCCTTAAGCACATTGAATGAGATAAAATTAATATCCATGTGTTTTGCTCTATTTAAACATGGGTGATAGCATCAAACAATGAGCAAGAATGTGGCATTAAAACATTTGGCAAATCAGATTACTCAATATTATGGAAGGATGGTCTACCTATGCATATAACTCTATGATTATAACTATCATCTTCCAAAGACAGGATGCACAACATTTTGGATCTTTGAGTTAAAGGCTATAAGGCCAAGAAAGCGACGCAAGGAATAAGGATAAAGAACTAAACATGTTGAGTTAATTAGATTGGATCACATGGGGTTGTCACTCTGAAAGGATCAAGATGCCCAAGAGGGGGGTGAATTGGGGTTCTCTAAAAATTTAAGCAACCTATAAGCTCCAATTCAACCCCTTGTGCCTAGTGTGACCTAGAGAGCTACCGGATAAAAGTTTTGCAACCTAGTTCCAATCCTATTCTAGCAAGGCAATTCTAAGAATGTAAAAGCACAAAGTAAAAGCTAGAATGTAAAGTAGTAGTGGAAGAAAGTGCTCGGTGATGTTTTGCCGAGGTATCGGAGAGTCGCCACTCTCCACTAGTCCTCGTTGGAGCACCCGCGCAAGTGCCTTGCTCCCCCTTGGTCCGTGCAAGGACCAAGTGCTCTCTACGGGCTGATTCTTCGACACTCCGTCGCGGTGAATCGCCCAAAACCGCTCACAAGCTTGACATGAGCCACCCACAAGAACTCCGGGCGGTCTTCGTGCCTCCAATCACCACCGAACCGTCTAGGTGATGGCGATCACCAAGAGTAACAAGCAAAGAACTCTCACTTGACCCAAACAAGGCTCTAGAGAGTGGTGGATGCACACTTGACTCTTGGAATTCACTAGAGAAGGATTCTCTCAAGAAATCACTCAAATCTCAATCCTCTCTAGGCTCTTGCTACTCTCTTGCTCCACAACAAGTTTCTCTGATGTTCAAATGGGCAAGAGACCTCTCATGGACGTGGTGGAGGAGTACCGGATGCTACCCGGTGCGTCCGGTGCTAGCGTCCGGTGCTCGGGGTAGGTTTACAACCTCCCTGGGTATGGGACCGGACGCTACCCGGTGCGTCCGGTGCTAGCGTCCGGTGCTTGGGGCAGGTTTACAACCTCCCTAGGTATGGGACCGGACGCTGCCCGGTGAGTCCGGTGCCAGCGTCCGGTGCCTAACCCTAAGCACTGAGAACTCCCAAAGGCTAAGGACCACACCGGACGCACTCACAGAGCGTCCGGTGCAGCGTCCGGTGCCCCCTTGGGCACCCTAACTTCGTCGAAACGTGATCGCTCCAAAACAAAGTTGGTTCCTTTCAATCTAACGACTGTCTCTGAGCTGCCTAGTGCTAGGTTTACCAAGTGTGCACCACATCTAAACCTAAAGCCTTGCCTAAGTCAAGCTACTAGATCAAAGCCCCTCTTAATAGTACAGTCAAAGGAAAACAAAGTCCTAAACTACTCTAAATGCCCTTCTTCACCATATGGCACTTAGACCTAGTCTAGTCTTGACGATGTCCATCCATCCTTTTAAAACCGAAACGATTTCCACTATTAAGTAGGCATGTACGTCCCTGTCCATCGAGTACCTATTACCATGACCCTACCTATGACTTTGCCTCTGCAAAACACACGTTAGTCAAAGTAATCAATATTGTCATTAATCACCGAAATCACTAGGGGCCTAGATGCTCTTTCAATCTCCCCCTTTTTGGTGATTGATGACAATAACCTCGAGTATGAAAAGAGTTGAGGTTTTCAATTGAATTGGTTTCAATAAGCATGATACAATAAGAACAAAAGAGATTGGTTATGCTTATATCAACCAAGTCCAACATCCTGCATCCAAATATGTGAGTGGTATACAACAGGATATAACACAAGGCTCATAAGTACATCGGAGTAAAACGTGGAAGCAAAGATAATATGAGCCAAACACATGACATAATGATATCACAAATAAGCACAAGTCATGTCTCACAACCATAGTATATCTCACACAAATGCAATGCATAAAGATAAATGTGATGCATGATGGAGTAGCACACATAAGATAGAGTATCAAAAGA
The DNA here is from genome assembly GCF_000003195.3 of Sorghum bicolor. Lineage (NCBI taxonomy): Eukaryota > Viridiplantae > Streptophyta > Magnoliopsida > Poales > Poaceae > Sorghum > Sorghum bicolor. Next base: position 25,924,183 of record NC_012873.2, on the reverse strand, counting down.
ATAAAAGCACTCTCTAGCTCTCTAGTAGCTCTCTAGCTCCCCCTAACTCCTAACTCTCATACTCACACTCTATCCCCCTTTGGCATCTAGCGCCAAAAGCCTAAGAAGACGGAGGTGGAGGCGGAGCAGTGGAGTCCCTCGGCACGGCCTCAAAGCGAGCTGCATCGTCTGAACCGTCGGCCGTCGAGGCGGAGGAGGTGGAGTGACCCTCTGAAGCTGCACGAGCTGGCAAAGCGGTCTGGATCTGCTCTGGAGGTGCTGAAGCTGTCACTGGCTGTGCGGGCTGCTCGAGTCCTGCTGGCGAAGCTGGCACGGACTCGGTCGTTGTAGCTAACATCTCTGGCACGGTAGAAGACGGTGCAAGCTGCTCGGACGACGCTACAGACGACGACAGATGCTCAGTAGTGGTGACTGGCGCCATAAAGGCTACAGGAGCCTGCAGGGGTGGAGGCGTAGGGTCACCAGTCAGAGCACTGTAGGTGAAGCTGAGGTGCGGGTCTGTCCACGAGTCCAACACAAGCTGTGACGCTGTCACTGACTGAGGTGTAAAGCCTGAGCGGAGAGGTGTAAACGGCGGTACCTGCTCAAAGCCAGAGGAGATAGCACCCTGGGAGACTTGGTGCTGAGGCGTCGAAAACGGCTAACTCTGAGCGGGAAGCCGTGGAGGCTGCTGTGACTGACTCTGTGGAGCTGGAGTAGACGGCCTGACAGACGATGTGCCTGGAAGCTGAATCTGTGGAAGCTGAATCCCTGAGGCGGCCATAAGAGCGGCCATCATCGCCGTCTGCTGAGCCTGAAAAGCTAGGAACTACCGCTGAAGCTCATCCTGACGAGCCTGAATCGTTGCATTGATCGCAGCCTGATCCCTGTCCCTCATGGCACTACAACACGAACCCCTTTTAGCGACGCATGGCTAGGATCGGAAATAAGATGCGTTGCTGTCTCTCGCATCACACCGCCCACTTCTCCACACATCCATCTTAGAAAAACTACCCCCAGTCAATGCGCAAGATCTCAAGACCGATTCTTCCCACACATCACGCGCATGTCCGCCGCCGCCGCCGCCCCACCTCATCTTTGGGATGCGCCGGCACCCACCACCGCGCCACTATCTGCACATGGCCTCCTCTGCTGTCTGCATCTCGAGTCCCAACACGCATCCCACCGCAATCGTCAGTCCGCGCCCACAATGCCGATGCGCTATCGAGGACGAGCAGCTCGAGAAGTCGCCACCAGCAAGCTGTGGTTTCAACACCCCTGCCCAACTTTTCATCTCCGTCTTGCAGGGATGACGGACTGAAGGACTCATCGTCAACCGTCCCGATGCCTGGCCCCTACTTCGTGAGCTTCGGATCTAGAGCCTGCAATCCGGCCTCGATCTTGATCCAGTCTGCATCATCATCTTCCCTGCAGTGGCACTCCCCTCCAATCTCAGAATCGCGAGGAGGTCCGAGGAGGAGGTGGTTGGATCCGATGGAGGATAATCGCATTCTCATCCCATATGCAATGTGAACGCCCACGAAACAGTGCCGTCTATTATATATTCCCAGGCATGCACTTCGCCTCTCTGCCTCACATCCATGAGGTATTATCTCCATCCCCTTTGTTTCCATGTATATGAGAATCGATTGATCTGTGAAATTTGGTGCACTTTATTCAGATCCCCAATGGGTTTTTCCTCAGCTGTAATGTGTTTGGTAAAATATAAATATGGATAATCTATATGACAGCAACAATTGTGGTGTCGTTCTTCTGTAATCTATTCGATTTAATATTATACTCCATTTAAATTAAATGTTTTTTTTGTATCAGATCAATTAATCCAATCATGGTGATATTCAAATGATGTTTTTCGATCTGTGACAGAAATTATAAAAACCAAAATGCATGACTCTGATACATAATTAATATATACTTTTTCTAAAATCAGTGAAAATACTTAGCATTTGAACTCACTCTCCAATCCTTATAGGATTGCTTGACAATTTAGTTTGAAGAGCTACTGCTCTTTAAGCTTTGGACTTATCGTTTGGTAATCAGCCTATGAACTCTAACCTGAAATGGTATGTATATAATTTTTTTTAAGCCTGGTCTACCTACTGCAACTAATACTAGTGTCACTAGTGTTTTTCTAGACTTGTCAGTATTTTTCTTTCATAGAGATATAACTTTGATGTTTCATTGGCAATTTGGCACTTCTTTGCACGAGATGTATAAGTTCTTTGGTGCTTTTCATGCTTAAATAAGCTTTTAACTGTATCCTTATACGCAGAAGGATTAAACTATCTGGTTAATGTGAGTATATTCATTGATGCATAAATGGTAAGCTGAACTTTTGTTTTATGTGTTAAATTCAATTATGCATACTGAATTTATTCAGTGCTATCTTGAAGTTCAATTAATGGGCTTCCTTCTATACATCTTTACAGATTGCAGCGTGACTGTCTACTAGTGTGTTAATGTTGAGATGTAATTCAACTCTTGCTTGGCTGAAAGGATGGAGATGAGAAGTGAGGAAGGACGTAACAAGATTCTGTTGAATGAGCCTTGAGAGAGAAGATTGCAAAATCAGACATGTTTAATCGACAATCGTTATGTATTGTACAATATATTTAGATGGTTCCAACTTAGTTGATTGTAGTAGCAAAATATGTATGGCCATGATATAATATTTATTAATGAAATGGCCATTCAAGAGATGTTTATGATGTGTTCGCACTGTGATCTGTTACTCTATTACTTACATGATGATTGAATTTTTTTTGCCTCTGAAAAAATAATAAATACTAAGAAATAAAAAAATGAACAAAGCATGTGCTCCTAATTCTAGGCAGCAACACATACAAGCGTTGGAAGCATGAGGAGATTTCCATTGCTTGCTTGCAACGCTCTATGGTACTTGTTACCAACGCATATGTATCTGTTGCTATAATCCCTAGCAACGCCACCTCTAGCAACGCATACTAGATGCGTTGGTATAAACCCTACCAACGCTTAATTAGACTTTTAACAACGCTTATATACGTTGCTAAAAGGGGTGTCTTTTTGTAGTGTGGCCTGCTCCTCAGCTGCTCTGCGCTGGTCAGCTCTCATCCCCTCTAGTATAGCTAGCAGTGCAGGGTCCGTAGCACACGAGGAACCTCCTGCCTTGTGGTCGTGCGCTCTAGTGGGAAGGTTTGACACTGGAGGCTGATAATCATCATCTGAGCTGTCTAAAGAAAAATCAAACTCCCCCCTCAGCCTCTGCATCTGCAACGGCCCCAATGGCTATGTCCTACTGCTCCTCAGTCTCTGGAACTGCTCCTGAACTGCGAGTGCCCCTAGGAGAAGGTGGGGGCATAGGGCCACGTGGTGCACTGGGAGGTGGTGGAGCTCGGAGGTCGTAGTGTGCTCTCAACATCTGCTTGGGGTCGTAGTGGGGGAAGACGGTGTCTGAGTCTGTCAACTCCCTCTGTAGGTGAGCTGGCAGGGACACGGGCCTAGCACGAAGAATAAGCAGGGTGATCCAATGTGCATACGGCAACTGACGCCATCCCCTGAAGCTCTCTAAGATGGTGTCCTCGATCTCTGAGACTACCAGATCCCACAAGTCAAAAGGAGTCTGAGAGATGAGGTGAGCGACAAGCCACTGCTGAATCCGAGTGAAACCGTCTCTGTAGCCTGTCCTGGGGAGTAGTGTCTTCCTCAACACAAAGTCGAGGATCCTGGCTGGGCGAGTCAAGTCTCCCACTGTCCGGCTGGAGCCTTCTCCAAAAGCTGGACGGAAACAAGGAGCCACAAAGTCAACCGGTGGTACCTCACCACCGTGAGGACGTCTGGGAGGCTCGAAGTTCCCGTAGCGAAGCTGGTGAATCCTGGTGGAGTAGGCTTGCAACCCAAGTACCTCTCTGGCCCTCTGTGCTGTCACTCTGTAATCTATGCCTGCCAGTGCGTAGTGAATGTAACTATGATCTGGAGAAACCCACACTGACGCGTAGAACTCTCAAACACACTGCTAACAGTAAGTACCAGGGAGAGCTAGCAACTCTGGGAGGCCGTGGAGGTAGGTGAAGTACTGATGGATATCTGCTCCAATCACATTCCCGAGTATCTCAAGTTCAATGACTCGGTGCTCCCTAAACTGAGACTGTGAGTGAACAAGTGCCTCGTAGATGTCCTCCTGGACCACTATGTAGAACCTGGCATCGGCTCGGGGATCCCTAGCAGCTGGAAACCAGGTGGGAAAAGGAACAAACCACAGCTGCTGAATCTCCCTAGTTGACACAAGGGTGAGGTCCCTATGTATCCTCACTGGTCCCTGACGAGGAGCTGGGGTGCCTCTAGCTGGTGTAGCACGAGCAGCAGAGGTAGACTGGCCCTGCATACCAGTCCGAGGAGTGGCCTGAGTACGAGTGCGGGTCGACCTCCTGAGGGGCTGCTCCTGCTCCTGTGCCTCTGCTGGACCCTCTGCCTGGGCCTCTGTCTCTGTATCCGGACCCTCCTGAGCTGGATCTCTGACCACAATCCTAACTCGCTGACCCCCTATCATAACGGTACCCGAAGGGGATCCATGGAGTGCCTTTGCCTGAAGAACTGCACGCCGCTGCTAAGCCATGAGATCATCCCCAATCCTCAGAGCACCTGAGCGTCCGCCTCTCTCAGCAGCCTCAGCTGCTGCTGCAACTGCCTCTGCCTCCTCTGCCTCTCTGTCACTGGCCTTGCGCTTCTTGGTGGCTAATTTCTTGCCCTTGCCTTTTTTTGCAGCTGATAGGCGACGGGGAGGATCACCTCCACCATCACCTCCTGAGGAACCTCTAGCGTCGGCTGCCGGACCACTGACGTTCTTGCAACGTGCCATCGCAAGAACCACTGACTGAAAGAACTGCCGACGAATAGCCAACTGACAAAGGAGATCAACGTGCTGCAGAATATAGACAAGATAGGGTATATATAAGCAAACTTAATGGCTAGAGATGAGAAAACCCTATAGGTCGCAAGAATAAATAAGGAACGGGCGTGAACGGCTTAAGATCCAAAGACGGGACGTGTTCCGGATGAGATGTCGCGATCAAAAACTGCCGGAGAACGCGAACCAACTCCACAAGGTGCTGTAGGGAGGGAACGAATCGAATCGTCGTCAAAAACAACAATTAGATCCATTCGGACATTGAATTGAACACCTTGTGGGCAGAAACTTAGCAGACTCACCCAAGCCCTCAAATCCCCGCGAGATTGGATCCGCTCGCAAAGAGAAGGGAGAGGGATGAATCTAGGGCGAATCTGGCGCGAGGGAGAAGACACGAGGTCCCCGGAGGGAGGATCCCAGCGGTCGGTGGCGGTTTCTGCGAACTAGGGCAGAGCACGGGCGCGGGTGGACATCAGGAGAAGGAAAAGAAGCGACCGCGAGACAACCCTGGGCGCGGGCTTTATGCGCCCGCTGCGGGGTCACCGGACGCACTTAAAGTGGCACCGGACGCGTCCGGTGACCACCGGACTCATGCACAGAGAGGATTTCAAAACTACGGACCACCGGACTCATGCGCAAAGAGGTATGCTAAACTGCATATCACCAGACGATGGCCACCACACGCTGGTTTTAGCGTCCGGTGCCCTAGGGCACGCGTGGTGAGCACCGGACGCACGTCACCGGACGCTGCAGGGATACTGTTCCTACGTCCGGTGAGTGCAGTCTGGCACACTCATTGTCACAGAACCGACCAAATTATAAGAGTTCAAGTGCAGAAACGATCGTCAAACAATCAAGTTTCTAGACTTGAGCCCATATAATCCCGGTAGTCAATCGAAATCACGAAGGACTTCGAACCAACTCGCAACAAACCAAGATCGTAATAGTTCAACATAAACACAACGATTGTTACATAGTCATTCATTGCCGTCGAAGCGGCACCACATCGGAGTATTAAATTATTACAACACTTGTTCGAAGTAGCGGAAGCAAAATAAGTACACACGCTTGTTCAAAGTTCAGTTCACAAGTTTGTTACTGCCAGAGTCTAGGTCATCCTTTCAAAAGCATCATAGACGAGAAGAGTAGAGAACCGTGCCCAACGGTTAGTCCTCATCCCCAGCGGGATGGAGGCAGGTCTTGCAGAAACCGTCATAGAAGATATCATCTGCAACAGGTGGGAATAAACCCTGAGTACGAGGATGTACTCAGCTAGACTTACCCGTCTAGAAAACATAAAAGACACCAAGGATCATGCAAGGCTGAATTTTAAGTGGAGCTGGTTGACTCACCTTTTTGCCAAAAGATTAACTTACCACTAAGTCATTTTAAGAGCATCGGATTTATTTATCATCAGCCTACCACTAGATTAGCACCTGTACTACAACACATCACTTGATTATTCCAAACAATAATAACCATATCAATTTCATCATATGTTCTTCTTGCTATCATCATTATCATGAACCAAGTTTATTAGTGAATGCTACGTTTGCCGCTGCTCTGTCAAGTTCTCACTAACCGGGAGAGACGGCGATTCGAATCGGATTCCTATCCAGCTGGAGGTTTATTCCTAGCACTCACCCAAGCATCCCCTGCCGGAGAGCCAAAGGGTCACCTTTGGTACGACTCAGAAATCGCGGCTCCGATCAGCGCCGCACTCCCAGGGCTACCACTCTGCCAGGGAGGTCAGGAATTTTAACTCACCTGCCTTTGGGCTTACGCCAATGGTCCCCCGCACACCGCACTTCCTCCAGTAGTGCGCACTTTATACTTGCCGGTCTTCCGGCCTGAGTCATACTACTCGGCTTCACGGTCGGAACGAGTTATCCGGCCAACTAAGTGTCAGGCATGCGTTCAACATGACAAGAGGACGTGCAACGATCGGTCCTTAGCTGCCACAGACGGAGTTACTACACATTTGCAAAACTCCGCCCGGCTTAAGTCAATTTGATCAGGTTCCATCCACGATAGCACATATAGACCATCGCGACCCGACACAACCCTATATCGCGCGGATGACAGAGTATCACCCGACTTCTACCGATTAAGGCATAGCTAAGCTGCTACTCGAACCTAACTCTACAACCAGGGAGGGTGAGTTATCTGGACAAGGATTGAGTAAAATGCAGCAATAGTTTCATCACAACTCCTATACGTAATGCATCAATAGATATAACGTATTAAGTAAACTTTCGAAAATAGAGGAGGCTTAAAATGCTCCGGGGCTTGCCTTTCACGAACGATGCCGGCTCGTGATTCGGGCACTCAACGTCTTCTTCGGGCTCCTCGAGTCCGGCTTGCTGGACCTCCACCTCCTGGCTGCCTTCCTGGCCTTCGGGGTTCGCTTGGAGCTCGAAGGAAACTGCCACGTCCGGTGCACCTATTGCATGCTCGATGAATGAGAAGGTGCACATGCTACAGATGAATGCTTAAAAACACAAGCAACTCACTGGGCACTCATTTATGGAGTAAGAGTTATACTAACTCACATGAATGAACAAGTTAACGAAACCCAAAACCTATCATGGCACCAAAGCAGCAAACAACATAAAACAAGTAGGCTCAGTAAATAAATCATAATTATAGATAGACAGGTCCAACAAACATGAGTAAGGACATTCTGGAAAGCTTAGGAAATTATCTACAACTCATCTTTAAACATGACAGCAAGATTCAAACATTAAACTAGTCATTTTAACAAAGTTCCAGGTTCTGTCCCAGAAAAACCGAGAACCCCTATTTCTGGAACCCAACTTGGAACAGCTATAACTTTTAAACTACTTGGCCAAATGACCTCAAATTTAAACCTCAGTTAGTTCAACAAGTTTAGAACAACTTTGTTTTATACAAGTTTCACAGAAAGTCAAGTTATCATTAAGCAAAGTTAAATTACTTACTTGCTGTCCAGAACAGCATTTAACCCTATAGTTAATTATTTAATGACATGATCAAAACACAAACCATGCCAACCACATGACTCATGAGCACAAACATATTACAAGGTCACCAGACCATTAGTTGAAAACCCCAAAACAATTACTTAACAAGGCATTTATTAATTAATTTTAGATAAGGCATATTTACAAGATATTAGTTAAAGTGCTCAGAAAAATCTACAAAAATTACAGAGGCACAAGTATAACATCCGATCACCACCATAAAAATTTCAGGACCAATGCACATGCCAAATTAAAGATATGCATTTAACATGTATCAAGGCATTTATTTCATAAATTCATAAACATGACTTATATAGTGTCAAACAATAGATTTCAGATTATTTATATCTTAGGAATACCATAAACAAGTTTACCACCAAAATAGAGCACCAGCATAAGCACCAATTATTTTATGTGATTTAATTAAAGAAACAAGCCATATTTCAAACACAAATTACATATCACAACTGCAGTGCTCCAAAAATCATGAAATATTTCTCAGAGCACCCTAATGCCATGCAAAGACCACCATAAAAATTTCAGAGCAAACTAATCAGTAAAACCAGAGATATGCATTTATCCATAAATAACAAGATTAAATCCTTAATAAATAATTTCTCAGAAAGCATGATTCATTTTATATTTTTATTAAATACTAGCCATCTCAAGAAACAACACAAAATTTGTTTCACAATTTTTGGATCTCAGAAACAGGAGATATGATTTTTGCAAGAAAGCCAAAAATCAGGATTTTGAATAAAAGAAAAGGAGGGAAAGAGAGAGTCGCTGACAGTGGGTCCCACCCGTCAGGCTCTTCTTCCTCGCGGCCGAGGCGATCTTCGCCGGCGATTTCTCCGCGACGGCGAGGTCTCCGGCCAAACCCAGGGCATCAACGTGATCCCCAAACCCTAACGACTCGATTGACCCCACTTTTGCCACGGCGGAGCCACCGGAAGGGACTCACCGTCGGCAATGGCGGCTCGGCGGAGATCCTCGGCGTTACGCCGGAGCCCTCAGGCCGGTAGAGCGTGACCTAAGGCCTTCTACAGCACCAGCAGACTAGGGCGAAGCTTCCTAGGTACGCGGTTTGGCCTGGATCCCCGTGGAAAGCGCTGGCCACGAGAGCACCCAACTCCGGCGGAAGCACGGCGGCGCTGCGCACCGTGTCCGGCGACGGAGAACCCGGTAGAGCGTCCACCAGGTGGCGCAAAAGCTCGCTAAGGACCTAAGCTACCTCTAGGACCTAACCAAAGACGATGAGAAGCCTCACAACGCGCGGCATTGAGTTCGCCGGAGAAGAGGGTCACGGCGGACCGATTTGGGGGAAGAAAGAAATGTCGGCTCACCGGTGGGTTTCTCGGCGAGTTAGAGGGTGGAGCTTGGAGAGCGGCTCACGGCGGAGCTTTGGGTGGAGTTTGGTGGACGGAGACGCAGAGAGGAGCGCACACGAGCTCGCCGGAGTGAGCTCGCGGCGGAGAGCCCGCTGCGGGCGAGGTTCAGCCGAGAGAGGGCGAGGCAGAGCGAAGTGGACGCGTCCACTCGCTCGGGGCGTCGCCGTGGTAGTCATGCACGCGACGAGGGCTGACAGGCGGGGCCAGGAACGGCGTACGGGCGCCAAATGGCGACGGAGCGCTGCCGGCGGTCGGCCACGTCGACGAGGTCCAAGTCGATTCAGAGACAGCAATGGCCGACTGACAGAGCGACTTCACCGATGACTATCTCCCAAACCAGAGCGAATTAGGAGATGGCATAGTTGACAAACTTGGAGTACTAGGCGAGATCTACAACTTTGTCAACTAGAGCAAAGACTAGATCGGCCTGGATTGAAAGATATGGAGTTTCCAAAATCGATCACACAAACTGCAAACCACCCGGGGACTTAGAAAATTTTCTAAGTGTGGAAAACAGCCCCAAATCTGCCTTGTGGGCCACTTTTGAGCTATTTGTGTTCATTTTCATGAGATGGTCATAAAACAACTTTTGTTCCTTATAAAATTTGCTACAACTTTGCTGTAGGAAGTTTTGACATGCAAACATTTTATGAAACACTTTTTAAAAGCCTAAGCAAAAGAGGTTTCTAGGGCCTATTTGCATAAGTATGGCTTAAGTGATTATTTTGGAGAAGTGATCAACATGAACATTGTTCCCAAGGTTAAGTTAAGCATAGATAAGCTATTTACCAAGACATTAAGCACAAACACAAGCATTGTTCACTCAAACATAAGCATAGGAAGCCTATTTAAGCAATTTAAAACACATTTTTGCAAAGGATGACATGTCTCAAGATAAATGATGATCATGGATGCTTTGAAGGAAAGATGATGCTCATGCTATGCACATGTTTGATGCAACCATAACACTGGGGTGTTACACTCATGCCGCACAGGACGCAAGGAGGCAGCGTCCGGTGCATCGTCCGTTGCCTCTCTGAGTCCTTTTTCAACTTACCACTACGTCCGACTTTGACCCAACCAAGTTCCATATTCAAATACATACAAATAAACACCAAATGGAACTGGTATGAGTGACTTCTCTCAAACCCTCAAATTTTCACAAATATTTAGCCATAGACTTAGTAGTTTTTATGAAAATAATTCGAGAAAACACCAAGGAGCATCATATGGCTACAAAGCTAGGGGTTTGAATCACAATGAGCTTTGAATGCTCCCCCTATCTATGGACGAACACAGCGGATGCTCAAAGAATAATCGAAAAGAAACGGTCAACTAACAAGCATGCATATGATATGAGGTGAAATGCAATACTTGAAAGTAAACTAATGCTTGTCAAGTTTGATCCAAGGTTAAACTTTTTCACACACACAGGGGGTTATCTTAACCATGTTAGACAAGCCCTACATGCAAGTTTTGATTTTAGTTTTAGTATGCATGATATGCAAAGCAAAAGCTATTTACAAGTTTCAACACACAACTTTTATCTTTTAGTGAAGTTAGAGAGATCAAGCACATTAAGTTCATTTCTCAACATACAAAACCTAGCTTCATCTAGGGGTTTTGTGAAGATATCCGCCAATTGATTTTTCGTTCCCACATTCTCTAGAGATATGTCACCATTAGCAACTTGATCCCTAAGGAAGTGGTGGCGGATGTCAATATGTTTTGTGCGGGTGTGTTGAACCGGGTTGTTTGCAAGTTTTACGGCACTTTCGTTGTCTCACCGTTGACACTAGCTAACACCACTTAGATACTAAGTTGTCATCCCCAGCATGGTGCCAGAGTGTACAAAGGTATTTATAAATGTAAAGGCTCTCTAGTAAATAATCTATTCTATCTGCAAGCGCACAGATAAAACACCTCATTGTAGCATTTCACCAGGATAAGTATTCCACGTATCGTTATTTATAATTTTGCTTAAGAGAACAAAAGGGATGAAATTAAAATAAGGGCAAAATCTATCAAGGCATAGACTAGAGATAAACTTGCAAGAACATGATTACTAATGAGAAACTCGTCACACAGTCACTTATTTTGGCAGGGGGTAAACCATAAAGATAATGATAATGAATTATAAGTTCAAGGGATAAATACCACAGCGATTAGAAAATAGACTACTCCTCATATATGTAGGTGATGTCGGATTAGCTAGAGAATGGATTCTAAGTTATCTACTATCTACTAAGTCATAATCTACTCTAGTTATCTACAAGATCATGTATAGCATAAGAGACTCTTCATTCTTGTATAAGGAACATTGATAAAGTAAATTAGAGCATCGCAAGACTTACTCCACAATACCAGTTCTGCCTGTCCTATCAACGGAGGGTGGACTATATAAGAATTAACGAAGCTGTCACTATCGCGAACTACCACACAAATCAGCCAATAGGATACATTTGCAGATAAATAACATCTAAGCACCACGCTCACATGTGATCTATCACCTAACTCCCTCGCGTCAAGAGCTAAGCGCTTTGCAAACTTATACATAAACTCATTATCAATTAGAACTATATCAAATATAGAACTAGAGCAAACTAAGAACATAATAATTAGAGACATAATGCAATTAGAACAAAGAATTAGAGAAAGATATGAATAATACCAATCTTTATTACCGAATATCCGAATCCAGAGCGTAGTGCTCTACTTCTCGAATTGCTATCTAATGAAACCTCTAAACTTGAAGGATTAGGGAGTAGCTAATTCTAATTCTCTGTGGGAGAGAAGCTCTAAACCCTAACTTTGGTGGCTACCTCTGAATAATTATTTCTTCTCTTCTCCTCTCTCCTCCAGGGGTGGAGAGGCCTTGGTTATATAGTCCTTTCAAGTGAATTTGGATCGTTGGATCAAACCGACATTGATTGTATGGTTTAGATTAATCCATTAGGTCGGTAGAGCGTTGTCTTGAGAGAGAGTCCCGATCCAACTCCTGGCCAGGGTGGGCGCCCAAGGGGGGTGGGCGGGCGCCCTGCCCCCGAGCCTGATCGTGTTCTCGTTCGTTCCCGTGGCTTCTAGACTCTTCTAGATTGAGGAAAATTGCACGGCACGTAATTATCTCGTTGTAAACATGACATGTGGGCCTTCTCCCCATATTCTCTGATAACCCCCTGCAGAAATAGATAAACACCAAAGCTCGTGGAATTCTGTCACATAAAACCCTAATTCTAGATGTTTGTTGCATATTGATCCTTTTCCATGTTTATTTGATTATTAATTTTAGTACTTAAGGACCGTCAACAAACTCCCCGAAGCTTACCCTTTGCTCGTCCCTGAGCAAACAGCTAAACTCGGACGGATCAAGAGTTGCTTCGATGTTTTCTTTCCTGACAGGCACACATGCTTTTATAAAAATTCTTCCAGATTAGAGTGAAGTGTTATGGAGCTTAGTACCTACACTTGAGTCTTAAGTAATCAAAAGACAAAATAATTAAGTCAAGCACTATTCCTCCTCTCTATACTTCACCTTTGTTCCAGAGTTTTTTCATAAATTTTCAAAATAAAATTCAGAGTTCCCAGCAATGATTCTCTCAAGTCTCTCTATATGTGGTATTTGTGGATCCTTACCAAAATGTCACTTACCTATAGCTAATGGAATATTAAGTGGAGCTCATAGGAGTGAAAAACAGCTCATACATATGTTGTCTAATCGAGCTATTGATCCAAAGGAACTCAGCATATAATTAAATCAAGATGTGCATGTGTGGTGGAGTAAATGATAGTTATGGTGAAAATATAAGTAATGATAAAGCTTACTTCTCATTACTCCTTATATTGCTATCTCTCCTCTTCTTTGATCTTTGCTTTGGGAGAACATGGGCTATCTTTTTTTTTCTTTTCAGGTGGGTAGTAGACACCCCTAATTCTACTGTCGGACACTTGTCCATTTTTTCCGCTCAAGTGGGCATCTTTGTACCCCTAATTCTACTCCGGACACTTGTCCATTTTTACCTCTCGTCTCACTCTTATTCTTTCTTTTTCTGAGGTTCCGGGCACTTGCCCCTTTTTATTTCGTCGCATATTTTTCCATAACTCATGCCTCTTCTGCATTGAATCTTTTTGGAAAGAGAGAATAACAATACTTGGGACAGTGAGTGATAATATTTTTAGCAATTTTTTAATGAATGGTGGTGAATGGTGTAGTGGATGCGTGCAAGTGAATATCTTAATTTAACCACATGAAAAGCTCCTAAGGGTCTACACAGCTCGATCAAACTCAATGTGAATATAAGTAAAAGATATTATAGCAAGTATGGCTATGGTAGGTTGTTTGTTATGCTAGGAACTCATCATGTGATTTGTAAGTTTTCAAAATAAATCTCCAGAACTTAGTGTAGTAGGAAAAATATAAACAGCAGCTCAAACTTTATATTATGCCTTTTCTCTTACCTAGACTTTAGTTTTATGTTTCCCATAGATAGTAATTTTAGTTTTAGTAATTCCTGAATGAACTCTAATATAAAAGCTAGGTACTTGAAAGTAAGCAAACAGAGCAACTGTTCATCATTTCCATCATGCATTTTTTGGTCTTTTCATTTTTCTAGAGATTAAACTTAGCAGGAAAATAAAGCATACTTATCTACACACTCTTTTTATTTTGTTTTCATGTTTATAAAATGCAGTGAATTAAAGCAAGAAAATATTTATTGGGTTTTCTAGGTTTTTCTTTTAAGATAAATAATACGTTAAAATAGAAAAGGATAAATAAGAAGAGCAAATAAAAACTTACTTGATAAATTGGGGAGGAACTCCCCCAAGCTTGGATGTTGATGTCGGTCTTACCCGATGTTCCAGAACCGCATCATGGTTGTGATGTTGTCGTTCATTGTTGTTGTATCTTGTCTCAGCTCTTGTACTGCAGCGGCATGGTCCTGGTTCCATTTTTGTTGCTCTTCCAGGAGTCGTCCATGTTCTGCTTGCGTGTTCTGGATGTCGAGGAGGGTGTTGTCGGTACGGGTGAAGAAAGCACCGGCCTCTTGGTAGTAGTCATTCGTGAAAGCGTAGGAGGCGTCGGAGTATCATCTTGCATCAAATTGGGGCGGAGGTCTGGATCCTGAAGCTCCATATGGATCAGTGGAGTACCTTCCCGTATGAAAAGGCAGGTTTGTCCACTGGTGATCTTGGCTCTCCGGCCATGTCTCCTCTGTTGGCTCTTGTGGTTGTGCATGTCGAACCCACGGGTCTCGAAGAACTCGGTGGTTGTAGTCGCAATAATGCAGGTGCGCTGCTTCTTCCGGTCCGGGATCAGCTCCATACCAGGTGCGTTCTCGATGGGTGGTCATTCTTTCAGATGCCACTCGCTGTGGAGCTCTCTGGTTCACTGGTGTTGCTGCAATCTCAATCAAAAAATTTTGAACAACGTAGTGGCCAAGGTTCGGGTTAGGTAACCAAATCTTGCCTTTATCATCATATAGCATATACATTACATTCCCCTCTTTCTTTAACATCCGAGCCTGTCTAAATGTGTCATAGCCATGATAAATTCTTAACTCCTCTATGAATACCAGTGATGAATTTTCTAGTAAATGAAGATTAGAGGCTAGACGACTGATAAGTGAAGTACATCCTACTGGTCCCTAAAGACTAGGTACACTAAGCCAATGAGAAACTAAAAGTGTAACAGGTGAAGTGGGTACTTTATTAATAGCAGCATATAAATGTTGCAAATCTCCTACTCTTACTTTCCTAATATCATCACGATAGAAAAGATTGTACCCAAGCCATTTGTGGAACATCCTAAGAGTGGGGTGTTCCATGTCACTGGTTCGGGCTAGACTATAAAAATTATCTATAGATATTTCTCTCCAAAACTGGTGTCTCTCAAAGTTAGGTAGGTCGGAGTCAATGTTCAGGATGCATCTGGAAGAGAAACCAAGATGGTCGCTCAGCTCTCTTTAAGACAACATTATTTCCTGCTTGAACATCCGAAAAACAATTCCCCCCTCATAATATTGTAAGCTGCAAAGAAATTCGAGGGTGAGAAGATGAGAACCCAGCTTAGTTGTATTCCAAAAATTTGTCCAACCTAACATCTAGAAAATTAAGTCGAATTCAGTGTCCATACCTGTTTCTTGTAGTAAGATTGGATCGAGAGTAGGGGTGTGAACGAAATCTTTGTTCTTCAATTGCTGATAGACTTCCTTCTCCCTTCGGGTCTTTAGTCCAAGGTCTCCTATCTTGAGAAGGACCTTGACTTGCTGACCAGATGAAGATGACGGAGCTTGTGTAGGCGTAGGGTCGACGCTCATCTCTGATGGGTGTGAGGAGTGTCGGGATGAACTCCTTGTACCAATGTTCTTGAGAGCCTTCCCTGCGTTTTTCACCTTCTTAAACATCCTGTAAACAAAAGTTGGCAACAACACAACTAGTGGAAAATGTGAGAGAAAATATTAGTGGTCAGCTGTCCGGAATGTCAGTAGTCCCGGGGTTAATCGTTCAAGATAAGTTTCTATTTTGGCAGCACCTCCCCCTAAACAACTTTTACTTCAACTTAGACAGCGGGATCACTACTTACTAGGTGGAACTCACTCAATCACTCAAAAACTACCAACTTCTTTCCCACTCTTCTCTTTGTCTCTACTCTCTTCTCTCTTCACTATAAGAGCTCCTTCTGGAAACTGATACTTTGTGTGGTTTTCTAGAGTGCTTGTGTGAAGAAGATGGAGGTAGAAGGTGGCTATTTATAGGAGGAAGAGGGGGCAGGGCGGGCGCCCTTGGTAGGTGGGCGGGCGCCCACTTGTGATGCCCATCCTGGCTGCCCTTTCTCCACTCCCTTCTCTGCTTAATTCTCACGCAAGATAATGTGTCATGGGTGGTGGTTGGCCAGTGGAAAAGTGTTGTTAGTGGAGGTATGTTGATGGATGAAATAATGTGATGGGATGTATGTGAGGTGTGGTGTATGACATGTGGGACCCAAGGAGTGTGGGTCATGCTTCTAGAAGCTTGCTATAATTAAATATAATGTAGGAAAATCTATGAGAATTGAAACTTAATTAAAATGACAATGGAAAATATTTTTGTGCCTCCACAATAATTAATAAATATGGGTTGTTACACACCATGAATATTATTTATATGGGGCTTTTGATTATTATAATAATGCTATGACTAATGCAAGAATTAATTATGCAAGAATTAATGATGCGGATAAATACCGATTTACCTCCCAGTGAGGGTTTGAGATTTCTAGGTCCCCCAAGCTGGACCTCCAAATCTTCTAATCTTCTGAATTACCTTCCTCCGGAGATGGTGTCTCCAGTGGTTCTTCATGAACTTCCTTTACTTTAGGGTCTCTCTCTGGTCTGGGTTTGAATGTGAAGTGTTCTTCCTTTCCGTTTATATTAAACTTGATTTCTCCCTTCCCGACATCAATGTGGGCATTGGCAGTGCTAAGAAATGGCCTTCCAAGGATGATGGACACTTTTGAGTCAGGACTCATGTCTAGTACTACGAAGTCTACTGGCACCAGGAAATCTCTGATCTTGACTGGAATGTTCTCGGCGATACACAACGGGTGTCGAACTGATTGATCTGCTAGTTGTAGGCACATTGATGTTGGTTCTAGGGTCGCATGCTCAAGCTTATTGTAGACTGATGCTGGCATCACACTGACACTTGCTCCGAGATCACATAGTGCATTGTTGAAGTGTTGGTTTCCGATTGAGCAATCAATAGTGGGGCATCCTGGATCCTTCTTCTTTCTTGGTGGTTTGTTGAGGATGGCCGCGCTACATGCTTCTGTCAGCTTGATAACCTCAGTGGTGGGCAGTGGTCTCTTCTTGTTAAGAATATCTCTGATGTACTTTGCAAATGTAGGTACCTGTATGGCATCGAGCAGAGGTATGTTGACATATAATTTCTAAATGACATCTACAAACTTACCAAACTGCTCATCCGACTGCAGTCCTCTGTTTCTTCTGGGAAATGGCAAATAGTTGGTGTCATAAAAATCTTTCCTCATTTCTCCAGCTCTTGGTTGTTGTAGCAGATCTTCTACTTCAACTGGGCTTTCTTATTCTATCACTGCTGGTTGCACTGGTGCTGATGTTTTTTGTTTCTCTTTTGGGTATGGGGGATCTCTGGTGGCTTTGCCACCTCTAGTAGTTATATTCTTTACCTGCTCAATGTTAGTAGCAACAGGCAGTGCAACAGCTACTTTATTAATTTAAGCTCTACCCTTTTATTAAGAATGTTTCGCTCATCAAAGGCAGTTAATAGAAAATCCATTTTATTGTGTATATCTTTTAGAGATGATTCATTTGTATCTAGCCTTTGTTTAACTTCATCATTAATTTTAGTTTGTTGAGCAATTATCTCTTTTAATGAAAGTTGCTTGAAAGTATTACCTGAATTCATACCTTTGCTATTGGGTTGACTTGAAGTTGGTTGATATTTGTATGCTGTCTCAATGGCCCTTTGATCTTCTTTGAACTTGGCCCTCTGGTCAATCCAATGGAGCAAATTTTCCATCTTAGTTGATAATGCATTTACTTCTTCTGGTATTTCATCAGTTTGATGACATTGTTGAGCTTCATTTTGGAACTAGCTTTGGTTTTCTGCTATCTTGTCCAAAAGTATCTCTGCTTTTCCAATTGTAAGCTCCAAGAATGATCCTTTAGCAGATGTATCTAGGCTCTCACGATCTGATATGTATCCTTGAAAACGCTCCCATGCTTCTGAAATGGCTTCTGTCTTCTGCTGTTGGAAACTGACAATATTTCCTCTTAAGGCAGTTGTTTTGCCTATAGGAAAAAACTTTGATAGAAAGGCATCTGACAAGTTCGTCCAGTTGTTGATGTTATCTTGATGAGTGTAGAACCACTTCCTCGCTTTTCCTTCTAGTGAGAATGGAAAAAGGCAAAGTAGTATGACATCTTTGTCAACTCCATTGATGTGGATTGTGCTTCCAATTTCTAAGAAATTCTGCAAGTGTGCACTAGCATCTTCATGTGCCTTTCCACTGAATTGTGTAGCTTGTACCAAATTGATGAGGCTTGACTTGAGCTCAAACTCGGGTACTCCTTCTTCTACTGCAAATCTTGGACCAGTTGGAATGTTCTCAAGACTTGGAGCAGAGAAGTCTTGTAAGGTCTTCTGTGCCATAGCTTCAGCAATTGGTAGCTAGCTTCTTCTTCTCTTGATTGCTTTGGTTCTGGTGATGAAGAGTTGAATGTACCCAAAGTCAATCCTGATATACCCTGTATAAAAATATAAACATAGAAAAACAACAGGGTGAACCTGCCAAAGCAGAGGTGCCTTGTTATGATTTCTCACTTAGTAGCTGTTTTTTATGCAATTATTTCTCTATAGTCCAGTCTAATATTTTATATGAATAACCTTGACTGATTTCCTGACTTTCCTTACCGTTCCTATATATTACCCTTTTGTTCCCCGGCAACGGCGCCAGAAATGCTTGTTGACACTAGCTAACACCACTTAGATACTAAGTTGTCATCCCCAGCATGGTGCCAGAGTGTACAAAGGTATTTATAAATGTAAAGGCTCTCTAGAAAATAATCTATTCTATCCGCAAGCGCACAGATAAAACACCTCATTGTAGCATTTCACCAGGATAAGTATTCCAGGTATCGTTATTTATAATTTTGCTTAAGAGAACAAAAGGGATGAAATTAAAATAAGGGCAAAATCTATCAAGGCGTAGACTAGAGATAAACTTGCAAGAACATGATTACTAATGACAAACTCGTCACACAGTCACTTACTTTGGCAGGGGGTAAACCATAAAGATAATGATAATGAATTATAAGTTCAAGGGATAAATAACACAGCGATTAGAAAATAGACTACTCCTCATATATGTAGGTGATGTCGGATTAGCTAGAGAATGGATTCTAAGTTATCTACTATCTACTAATTCATAATCTACTTTAGTTATCTACAAGATCATGTATAGCACAAGAGACTCTTCATTCATGTATAAGGAACATTGATAAAGTAAATCAGAGCATCGCAAGACTTACTCCACAATACTGGTTCTGCCTGTCCTATCAACGGAGGGTGGACTATATAAGAATCAACGAAGCTGTCACTATCGCGAACTACCACACAACCCGGCCAATAGGATACATTTGCAGATAAATAACATCTAAGCATCACGCTCACATGTGATCTATCACCTAACTCCCTCGCGTCAAGAGCCAAGCGCTTTGCAAACTTATACATAAACTCATTATCAATTAGAACTATATCAAATATAGAACTAGAGCAAACTAAGAACATAATAATTAGAGACATAATGCAATAAGAACAAAGAATTAGAGGAAGATATGAATAATACCAATCTTTATTACCGAAGATCCGAATCCAGAGCATAGTGCTCTACTTCTCTAATTGCTATCTAATCAAACCTCTAAACTTGAAGGATTAGGGAGTAGCTAATTCTAATTCTCTGTGGGAGAGAAGCTCTAAACCCTAACTTTGATGGCTACCTCTGAATAATGATTTCTTCTCTTCTCCTCTCTCCTCCAGGGGTGGAGAGGCCTTGGTTATATAGTCCTTTCAAGTGAATTTTGGCCGTTGGATCAAACCGACATTGATTGTATGGTTTAGATTGATCCTTTAGGTCGGTGGAGCGTTGTCTCGAGAGAGAGTCCCGATCCAACTCCTGGCCAGGGCGGGCGCCCAAGGGGGCTGGGCGGGCGCCCTGCCCCCGAGCCCGATCGTGTTCTCGTTCGTTCCCGTGGCTTCTGGACTCTTCTAGATTGAGGAAAATTGCGCGGCACGTAATTATCTCGTTTTAAACATGACATGTGGGCCTTCTCTCCATATTCTCTGATAACCCCCTACAGATATAGATAAACACCAAAGCTCGTGGAATTCTGTCAGATAAAACCCTAATTCTAGATGTTTGTTGCATATTGATCCTTTTCCATGTTTATTTCATTATTAATTTTAGTACTTAAGGACCATCAACACACACAACAAAGGTACTTTGTCTAGTATTACTTCATAGTCTAGCAAAGTTTGTTTCATGTAGAGTATTTGTGCACAACAAGCACCGGCGGCAATGTATTCCACTTCGGCCGTTGACAAGGCAACACTATTTTGTTTCTTTGACATCCAAGAGACATGTGATCTACCAAGGAAGTGGCACCCTCCGGATGTGCTTTTTCTATCAATCCGACACCTGGCATAATCCGAATCGGAATAGCCTACAAGTTGGAATCTTGCACCTTTGGGATACCACAAACCTAGGCAAGGTGTGTATTTTAGATACCTAAGAATTCTCTTGACCGCAATCAAGCGATATTCCATAGGCATTGCTTGATATCTTGCACACATACACACACTAAACACGATATCGGGCCTAGATGCGGTGAGGTAGAGTAGACTTCCTATCATGGAGCGATAGAGAGTCTTGTCAATTGGGTTACCTCCCTCATCCAAGTCGAGATGCCCATTTGATGCCATGGGAGTCTTGATTGGCTTGCAATCCATCATCTTGAACCTCTTGAGAAGATCTTGAGTGTACTTCTCTTGAGAGATGAAGACTCCTTCCTTCATTTGCTTGACTTGAAATCCTAGGAAGAAGGATAGCTCGCCAATCATGGACATCTCAAACTCCTTGGACATCAAATCACCAAATTCCTTGAAAAAATCTTCATTAGTAGAGTCAAAGACAATATCATCAACATAAACTTGGCAAATGAAGATTCCCCATTCATTTTCTTGGTGAAGAGTGTTGTGTCAACTTTCCCAATCTTGAAGCCCTTCTCTATGAGGAAGTCCCGAAGCCTCTCATACCAAGGTCTAGGAGCTTGTTTGAGACCATAGAGAGCCTTGGACAAACGGTAGACATGCTTGGGGTACCTAGGGTCTTCAAAACCGGGGGGGTGCTCAACATAGACAAGCTCATTAATATATCCATTTAAAAAAGCACTAGATGCATTTGAAATAACTTGATATCATGACTAGATGCATATGCAAGTAGGATACGGATTGCTTCACGTCTTACCACCGGTGCAAAGGTTCCACCGAAGTCAAGACCATCCACTTGTGAAAAGCCTTTTGCCACAAGTCTTGCCTTGTTGCGCACCACTTTGCCTTGATCATCCTTCTTGTTCCGGAAGACCCACTTTGTTCCAATCACTCTTGCATCTTTGGGTCGCTCTTCAAGTGTCCACACTTGGTTGCGAGAGAAGTTGTTCAACTCCTCTTGCATGGCCATGATCCAATTTGCATCACGAAGAGCTTCCTCTATAGTCTTTGGTTCATCTTCAAGAGACATAAAAGCATGATGTTCAATAAATAAAGCATGTCTAGAACGAGTAGTTACACCACGTGATGGACTCCCGATGATGAGATCTTGAGAGTGATCTTGGAGGAGATGTGATGTTCTTCTTGGTGCCACTTGAGGGGTTGGTTGGCGAGCACCAACATCTTGTGCTTGTGCCACCGCTTGCTCATGAGTGACTTGGGTGTCTTCATGAGCATCTCTCACATCCTTGTCTTCATCTTGTGGTACATGTGAGGTGGATGGTGGCTCAATGACTTGCACATCATCATCATCTTCTTTTGGCTTGATGTCTCCTACCGGCATGTTCTTCATGGCATCCCTCAATGGTTCACCACCTACATCATCAAGATTATCACTTGCTCCTTGGGAGCCATTAGTTTCATCAAATTCAACATCAAATGTTTCTTCAACCATGTTTGTGGCATGGTTAAAGACTCTATATGCCTTGGATTCTGATGAATAGCCAACTAAGTAGCCAATGTCACATCTTCTTTGGAACTTTCCTAAGTATTGGCGCTTCTTGTAGATGTAGCATTTGCACCCAAACACTCTAAAGAATGAGACATCGGGCTTCTTCCCATTGAGCAACTCATATGGTGTCTTCTCTAGAAACTTGTGAGGAAAGAGCCGGTTTGAAGCATAGCATGCGGTGTTGATTGCCTCGGCCCACATCATCTCCGAAGTGTTGTATTCATCTAACATTGTTCTTGCCAAGGTGATCAATGTCCGGTTCTTTCTTTCTACAACCCCATTTTGTTGTGGTGTGTATGTTGAGGAGAACTCATGTTTGATTCCCACTTCATCACAATACTCTTCAATGTTGGTGTTGTCAAACTCTTTGCCATTGTCACTTCTAATCTTCTTGATCTTGACATCAAATTGATTTTGGGCATTCTTTGCAAACTTCTTGAATATTGATGCAACTTCGGCCTTGTCTTGCAAGAAGAATGTCCAAGTGTACCGAGAGAAATCATCCACTATGACCAAGTAATATTTGTTGCCCCCAAGACTAGCATATGTGGTTGGTCCAAATAAATCCACGTGAAGTAGCTCAAGCACTCTTGAAGTAGAGAGATAGGCCTTGGTTGGATGAGTGTTTGCAACTTGCTTGCCGGCTTGACATGCACTACAAAGCTTGTCCTTCTCAAATGTCACATCCTTCAAGCCTCTAATCAATTCTTTCTTCATCAACTTCTTGAGTGTGCCCATTCCAACATGTGCTAACCTTCTATGCCATAACCACCCAAGTGAAGTCTTGGTGAATAAGCAAGTCTTGACATCAACTTCATCGGATGAGAAATCAACTACATATAAGTTATTGTGTCGGAAGCCTTTGAATATCACTTCATTGTCATCTTCCTTGGTCACAATTACTTCCTTCTTCTTGAATAGGCATTCAAATCCAAGATCACAATGCTGTCCAACCGAGAGCAAGTTGAAACTCAATGATTGCACATAGAGCACATTGGTGATGGAGTTGTCATTTGATATAGCAACCTTACCTAGTCCCTTGACCTTGCCTTTTGAATTGTCACCAAAAGTGATCTTCTCTTGGTTGCCAACATCTTCATCAAGAGAGGTGAACATCCGGGGATCTCCGGTCATATGTTGAGTGCAACCACTATCACTTATCCAATGTGATCTACCGGTCTTGTAGTTCACCTACACACAAGAGATCAAGCTTGAGATTTAGGGACCCACATTTGCTTAGGGCCCTTGACCTTCTGTACTAGTTGCTTTGGCACCCAAATCTTCTTTGGCCTTTGCTTGTTGGGTGGCCCCATGAAGCTAACCTTGACCTTGCCACTCTTATCTTTCCTTATAATGTAGTGAGCATTGAAGGCAAATGGTCTTGCATGCTTGGGCAAGGGTGGTGGTAGTGGTGCCTTACACTCATGAGCAAAGTGTCCTTCTTGACCACACTCAAAGCATCTCTTTGGCTTTAGCTTGCTTGGTTGATCATGAGTGGCTAGAGACTTGATGAGCTTTGTTTGATGAGCCTTGTAGCCAATCCCACTCTTGTCCATTTTCATGACGGTGTTCATGAAAAGCTCACTTTGAAGGTCCTTTCCTTTTGTGAACTTTGCTAACCCCATGGTTAGATGTTCCTTCTCTTTCTTGAGCTTGTTATTCTCTTGTGTTAGCTTCTTGATGATTGGGTCATTGTTGCTAGGTAACTCATCCAAGATGAATGTCTCATCTTCTTCTTGCATGTCATACATCAAACCAAGCTTGAGATATTGATTTTCTTTCTTGAGTAACTTGTTCTCATATGCAAGCTTCTTATCTTGATCAAGTGACTCAATCACAATGGTCTTATGCTTGGCTTGGTCTTGCAACTCTTTCTTGAGCATGACAATTTCATCCTTGAGCTTGATAGTGTCCTCATAGCTCTCGGCCACTACCACTTTCTTGCCCTTGCAATCAACACATTTGCTTGTGCTCTCCACAAGTAAGTCATCACAAGATGTGGCTACATCAAGCTTAGCAACATTGTTAGTAGCAACATGTGTTTCATCAATTGCAAGTTCATAAGCAATCTCAAGGTTGTCATAGTTTGCTTTTAGAGTTGTTAGCTCTTCTTTCATTGCTCTATACCTAGTGATGAGCTCATCATGAACACTCTCAAGTTTGTCATAATTTTCTTTGAGCTCATTTAAAGAGAGTTTGAGCTCCGTGAGCTTAGTGGTCATGATCTCATTTTGGTCTCTAAGCTCATCACTAGACTTAAGCTTTGCTAGAAGTGTTTCATTTTCAAGTTCAAGCTTTTCATTTTCACTTCTAGATTTTCTTATGACTTTTGTGTACTTGTTAAGCAATTTTACAAGTTCATCATAAGAAGGTGATTCATATTCACTATCACTTTCACTACTCTCATCCTCACATTGTACCTTCCGGTGACCCTTAGCCATGAGGCATAGGTGTGTAGAGGATGTAGATGGTGGTGAAGATGATGGTGATGAAGCATCGATGGCAATGGCGGCAACCTTCTCATCATCACTCTCATTGTCAGAGGAGTCACCACTTGAGCTCTCAATGTCGGTGAGCCAATCACCAACAATGTAAGCCTTGCCATTCTTCTTCTTGTAGTGCTCCTTCTTCTTGCCACCTTTCTTCTTGTATTGCTTCTTGTCATTCCTGTCATCATCACTTGAGTCATCTTGCTCTTTGTTCTTCTTCTTGTATTTGTCCTTCTTGGGTTCTGGACATTGGTGAGCAAGATGGCCAAGCTCACCACAATTGTAGCAATCCATCTTGGAGATTGGCTTTCTCTTGCTACTTGTGAAGAACTTCTTCTTTTTGGAGTCAAAGTTGACTCCATTCTTGTTGAGCTTCTTCAACATTTTTGTGGTTCTTCTCACCAAGAGGGCAATAGATGCATCATCATCACTTGAAGTTGATGACTCAACTTCAATCTTCTTGGCCTTGCCCTTGTGAGAAGCTTTCAAGGCCAAGTCCTTCTTCTCCTTCTTGGGCGATGAGGAGCCATCTTGGGGGTTCATGTGCATGTACATCTCATGAGCATTGATCTTCCCCAATATGGCGGTTGGTGTATGTGGCAGAACCACCCAAATTATATGGCCCACATGCACTTGGCATTGTCCTAAAGACCTCTGACTACTGTACATGAGAGTCATATAACTTGGATAGTCTGTCGGGTGCCCTCAGAGGACCCCGAATCATCCACATTTTAACTCATACAGGATCAACATGGAGTTACCACAATATTACAACATTTGTTACAAAAATAACTTACATCGGAGTGCGGAAGATTTATAACTTAATTTACAACATATGATGAAGTACAAACTTAACTAAATTTTCAAAAGGTGTGTAGAGTAGCGGAAGCATCCTAGGTGAAGCTTCTAAAGTAGAAGAGGTGGATAAATCATGTCGCGCCCACCGACATGACCTCCATTAGCAGCATAAGTCAGCACCTGCAATAGGGGTTATAGAACCCTGAGTACGGGAGTACTCAACAAGACTTACCCGGTAGGAAAAAGAGGAGAAATTAGGAATGCAGGCTTAGGGTAGACAAGGAGTGGCTGAGCAAGGAGCCAAGTTGTTTTGCATAAAAGCTTACTATTAGTGCATCCTTACTTTCAAGTTTTAGCCACAAATTCCTCTCCTCAAGAGGCCGAGGAGTTCGAGGACAGTCTATCTAGTTGCTTCTCACAGACAAGTCTGTAAGTTCATAGTCCTTAATCGAAGTATTATCGATCCAACGGCCATAGCTTCATGTCACTCTGAGTCCGGGAATTGGGATCCGAACCTCATGGGACATTTCCCCCTTTCTCATTTTACCACTTAGTTGCATATTTAACTACAATGAGGGTCGAAGGAATTGAGTCTCCCAATCGGGGAGCAACGACGATTCGAATCGCTTAGCAATCCAGCTAGAGTTCCTAACCACCCGACATATGTAGAACTAAATCTTGCATGTGTCAACACAAATCGAGCTCTCCCCAGATTTGACTAGGTTCGCGGCACCCGAGAGCACAGTACTCCACCATCCTACAGCCGATCTAGATGTTTCCCAATCATCTCAGATCCGTAAGGTGGGTACACGCTACTCTCGCCATTGCTCCACGCCCAGTGTGCGAGTAGCTGTTCGCGTCGAGGGATCACAAGACCGGGCTTACCGAGGGCAAGTGGCTAGTACTATAAATTCTCAACCCAGCAGGCCATCAACGGACCGGTCCTTAATCGACACAGTTGGAGACACTACTTTAAGACTCCATTCTTATAGCAAGTCCACCGACCGGTCTCAAGTTGAAACATCATTGAACATAAGTGTATTCCACAACAACCCTTCAAACTTTCTTGTTGGAAAACCTATCTAGTAGCAGGGCTAAGCATCACTACGCAGTTTTAAAATAAAAATAGGTGTCAAGGACAGGATAACAAATATCAAGGTAGTAAATGCAGCAAGTAGGTTAACCCAATTCTCAACTACCTAATGCAGCATTTTCAATTCATAAGTGATAAAAGATTTAAAACATTCAAGGAGGGGTTAATGCATCCGGGGCTTGCCTTGGTTGCAGAGCTGAGAGGGACCCTCGGAGACTTCCCAAGTCTCGGATTCTACTTCCTCGAACGGAGCACCGACCTCGGGGTTCGGTTCAACGGTCGCTCCTTCGGTCACGTGCACTATACGCAAAATGATGGATGCTCATGATATGCGTATGACAATTATTTGCGAAGGACCGAGTTGAGTACAACTCTCCTTCTCGGTGCAAGGACAGGTTAAACAGTAATTAAAGTTGTTTATTGTTTTAGGGTTTTTACCCAAGAGGTTGCATTAGTAAATTAAGACTTTTCTCAATTCATAATTATCCTTAATTAACTAATTATTAATCCTTTTTATCTTAATTAATTCTTAATTAAGTATTAATGGTAGTAATTAGGTACTAACATCAAACAATAATTAAGTACCAAAGGTCATTAAGGTTAATGACCTTAGGTCATCATACAATCCCCAAATCACTCAACTTCTATTTGAGAGATTAAGCTAATTATTATTTAAGTAAAGGCTAGTTAAAAACAAACAACTCTATTTGCACACATAACCAGGACAGCAGCATATACACAACTTCATTCAACCATAATTAGAGATCCAAGCATCCAATAAAGGTGATATTAGACTTTCTGGAAAGCTTAGATAATTTTCTACAACCTTGTAATTATCTTCGAGAGCTGATTTAATAGATAAGATGGCCAAATAGCATGAAGAAACAATCCTGTCCAGATATTGGACAGAATCAGACATTAAGCTTTAAACATCTATAACCAGAGTTCTAGATCACCAAAAGTCATGATCCATAACATTTTGGAAAGCATATTAAAATTGCTACAATTTATCTTTCATCATCAAAGCATGATTCACAAGTTTAGTAGGTCGAAATTGCACAACTACAGAAACTGATCCAGGATTTGAGAGAGAGGAACCATTTCTGAAACTTAAATTTAAACAGGCATAATTCAGAAACTACAGGGGCAAATGCAACCAAACTTTAACACCAGCTAGATACATGAAGTATATACAACTTTGTTATAGACAAGTTTCACATCCAACATTATCTACCTAGAGCAATTCATAATGTTCCAAAAACTATCGAGAAACCACTAACAATTGAATTACAGAGAAATAACATTTCATTTATGTTCCAAACCTGAACCAGGGCAAAACCCAGCTCACCAATAGTTGAAATACATCAAAGAGATACTAGAAAACATCATGGCCATCCCTAAATAAATACCTTTCATGTCTTTATTAATTTATTTAGGTAAATTGACAAAGTAATAACCATATATCAAAAGTACACAGTAAATTCTGAGAAAACTACAGCAGCTCATATATGTTCTCCAAAGTCTACTGTATAAATTTCATGCCATTTGGATAAGTATAGCAATTTCCATGAAAAAGATAAATTTCCATCGCAAGGAAGCATGTAACAGCAAGATAAATAAGAAACTCGACATTTTCTACAAACACATGGCTAAATTATGTATTTATATGATATACCAATCTCATATAAAGGTAGAGGAACCATATTTTACATTTATTCATTTTTAGTTTAATTGTAAACTATTTAATAAGCACTACACAAGATAAATCAATAACTTAATCATATGTCATCCAAGGAATCTAAAAACTTAACCACATCATACACACATAATCATTAGTCTACCATAAAAGTTTCATCTTAAAAGAAGCTATACAGCAATAGATATGAATTTCTTCCTTTTAAGCATAATTAAAAAGACATAATTCATAACTAATTATTTTACTATAAAACATGGTCAGTTCCATATTTTTAATAAAAACTAGACATTTCAAGGAGCACAAGAAAATTTGGTTCACCAAAATTGGAGTTACCAAACTCCAGATATGAATTTTCAAATATTCAACAAAACATCTACAAACAAGTCCTTATAGCACTATTCACCTGAGTCACAGTCTGTGCAATTAGACCCCTGAAGAACTTCAAATTGTCGTACGGGGTCCCTGGTCGCGAACTGAAAACAGAGGAAATCCTCGTCGACGGAGGTTTCAGCGCAACAAAGTATGTTGGCGTTGGGGAAGAGGCTGAGAGCATCGGTAGGCTCATGCGCTTCCATTGGTGGCCATGGCTTGCCCCGTGATGATCCGAGGAGGCGTGGTCGTGCGGGCAGCGGAACGGCAGCACAGAACATGGCCATGAGCCATCGTTCTAGGGAGTCCTGTGATGCAACAAGGAGGTCTTTGAGCATCACGGAATGGCA
Organism: Sorghum bicolor; assembly: GCF_000003195.3. NCBI lineage: Eukaryota > Viridiplantae > Streptophyta > Magnoliopsida > Poales > Poaceae > Sorghum > Sorghum bicolor. Next base: position 25,895,317 of record NC_012873.2, on the reverse strand, counting down.
AGGACGCTAAAAGGGACAAACGAGAGATCAAGAGAGCCACTGGAGATAGTTGGCTACGGTGAGGTGGTGCTCGACAGCCATGGTGGGCAGTTGCCACGGGAACCGGCACTGGGAACGATCGAAGCGGCAATAAGCAACGCGAGCGGCTCGGAGAGGGATGCAAGAGCGAGGCAAAGCTGTAGGAAAGAGCTGCTGGGCTAGGGGTGGAGCGATTACGGTGAATTTCATTGGCGGCTGAGAAGCTCGGCGTTGTTGTAACATTCCTGATGTTACGAACACTAAAACTGGATCATGTCATCATAAGCATTGCAAAGCATATTTGTTAAGCACATCATTATGCATCAACTTAAAATAAGTTTATTTTGGTTGATTGTGCTTATGGAATTAAAGTGTGTTTATCTGGTGAAGTGATGCTTGTGATGGTTGTTTAATCCCTAGTTAAGGAGGGTTGTAGGGAGGCAGCTAAGAAAAACCCCTAATTTCAACCCCAGTTTTTACCCCCTTTTGTGTAACTTAAAAACTAAGCAAAATTTTGGGATGAGTTCAAAAGCAAAGTTGTAGATCTTGTCAAGATGTACAACTTTGGTGTTTTGAGTTTTTGAAGTTTCAATACAAAATTCAAAGTAATTTTGAAAATACAGATTTCCAGAAAGTGTCCCCCTTTCCAATTTGAATCCCTGATTCAAAATCTATTTGGAATCTTGAAAAGTGATCAAAATCAAATTTGTAGAGCTTATCAAAAGGAACAACTTTTATTTTGGGAATTTTTCATGTTGTCGAGAAAAATAAAAAGTAATTTTGGAATTTCTATTCTGCCCCAATTCAAATCAGTTTTGCCCCCAAATTGGAATTTGAATTTCAAACTGATTTGCTCAAAATCACATTCTTCCACTCAAAACTAGCTTTGGGTCCTTAAATATGTTTTGTAGATAATTAAATTTTGAACAAACTCTATTTTGGCTAAATTTTATGTTTTATTCAAAATTTTGGTTTAATTTTGAAATCAGTAGGGAGGGGATAAGAAGGAGCTACAGTGGCTCGTGCCAATGGTGGCTCGGCAGCTCCTGCTTGCCTCCGGCAACCTACCGTGGCCGGCTCGGCCACTGCTCGCGGCTGCCACGCAGCTGCTTGGAAGCTTCCTTGCCGTTCTACTTAAGCTTGGTCGACCTTATCTACAAGCGCAGCGTCACCGGCCGTTTTGCCTTTCACTCTCTGCTCAATGCCAAGTGCATGTGGGCCATATAATTTGGGTGGTTCTGCCCTAGAGTGGTATCGGAGCTCATACATGGATCTTCTGCAACATTACTTGTGAAAAGTTCAAAAGAAATTTACAAATTAAAAGTTTTTGAGGATAATAACTTATAAATGTTCCTTAACTTTTCTTATGCTTGCTGTCCAAGTTCTACGAAGATTTTCTGCTAACTGAAATAGAAGGCATTGAAAGAAGCTTCAAGTCTTCGGCAAGCTAATTGAAGGATCAAACTAGTCCAGCAATGCTTTGTCAATAGTCTTGCAGCCTTCCATCTCAAGCAATAAAGATATTGTATAAAGTAAGCCCTATATAAGCAATTACCTCCTAGCTAACGTTGTAAAGACGTATAGGACGAGCATATTGCATATCATGCATAACATGACAATATAATGATACTTAAAAGCCCCTCCTTATGCTTCAAAATCAGTTATTATTCATTATAGCTATTTTATTGATGAATCTCATCATGTACCAGGTTTCGTTAACCGATTGATAATCTTTTACTCCATAAGATCCTAATCCTTGATTCTCTTATTATGCATGTGACCTTCCTTGATTTCATCTAACTTGACACATGCTACGTCCTTGCTGTCATTTGAAGACATATGTGCTGATTGAATGTCATTGTGATTGTGTCCTCTTAAGGTACCATGACCCATGACTTAGGTAACAGCGCCGAAACTCGGGGTCTCCTATGGCTCGCGACCATAAGGAAATACTGCTGGGCTCTCGCTGTTATCAAAGTCTATGATCATGATCCCTTATAGACCCAAAACTTAGGTGACCTCACTCTTTGAACCATATTATGGGAATCCATGCCCATATCTCTTTGGAATTACTTAAAGCCCCTGACTTGGATAACCAACATAGATTGGTTGAAAGCTATTGTAACTGTACTCTATAGTATGTGTCATGATTCGTGATCACGCTATAACGTCGAACCTTGTAGTCTCCTGTGGACTGCAACCATAAGGAAATACTACAGGGTGCTCGTTAAACATCGGGATCTCTGGTCATGCTCCACTATAGTCTACAGTTATTGTGCTTTCATTCTCCTTGGAAGCTCATTTGGAGATTCATATCTTCTTATGAATTCTATAAAATTCCTGATTGATTACAACTTCCTGTTGATCTTAGTTGTAATTCTCGGACGAATTGTAACTGTTTTATGAACTTCTCAGAAGTTAATGTGCTTGACACATTTCCTTTTCCATTACTTTACCCCACAGGTTTTAGTACCCTAGAAATCTCGGGGACGAGATTTCTTTAAGGGGGAAGGGTTGTAACATCCCTGATGTTATGAACACTAAAACTGGATCATGTCATCATAAGCATTGCAAAGCATATTTGTTAAGCACATTATTATGCATCAACTTAAAATAAGTTTATTTTGGTTGATTATGCTTAGGGAATTAAAGTGTGTTTATCTTGTGAAGTGATGCTTGTGATGGTTGTTTAATCCCTAGTTAAGGAGGGTTGTAGGGAGGCAGCTAAGAAAAACCCCTAATTTCAACCCCAGTTTTTACCCCCTTTTGTGTAACTTAAAAACTAAGCCAAATTTGGGGATGAGCTCAAAAGCAAAGTTGTAGATCTTGTCAAGATGTACAACTTTGGTGTTTTGAGTTTTTGAAGTTTCAATACAAAATTCAAAGTAATTTTGAAAATACAGATTTCTATAAAGAGTCCCCCTTTCCAATTTGAATCCCTGATTCAAAATCTATTTGGAATCTTGAAAAGTGATCAAAATGAAAGTTGTAGAGCTTATCAAAAGGAACAACTTTTATTTTGGGAATTTTTCATGTTGTTGAGAAAAATAAAAAGTAATTTTGGAATTTCTATTATGCCCCAATTCAAATCAGTTTTGCCCCCAAATTGGAATTTGAATTTCAAACTGATTTGCTCAAAATCACACTCTTCCACTCAAAACTAGCTTTGGGTCCTTAAAGATGTTTTGTAGATAACTAAATTTTGAACAAACTCTATTTTGGCTAAATTTTATGTTTTATTCAAAATTTTGGTTTAATTTTGAAATCAGTAGGGAGGGGATAAGAAGGAGCTACAGTGGCTCGGGCCAATGGTGTCTCGGCAGCTCCTGCTTGCCTCCGGCAAGCTGCCGTGGCCGGCTTGGCCACTGCTCGCGGCTGCCACGCAGCTGCTTGGAAGCTTCCTTGCTGTTCTACTTAAGCTTGGTCGACCTTGTAACAGAACCGACCAAATTATAAGAGATTAAGCCTAATAGTGACCATTTGCATAGTCGAACCATCACGCTTAAGCCCATATAATCCCGGTAGTCCGTGAAATCTCGAAGGATTTCAAACCACACATCGCATAACAGCCAAGATCGTAATAAGTTTAGCGGCCGCCATCCACAAGTACATCCAGATTACAACATTCATGAAACACATCGGAGTACTTAAGTTATTACAAACCAAGTTCTTCAAGTAGCGGAAGCTTCATAGTTTGAAATTACAACACACACGATAAGTCTGATACAGTGCCATAGTTCGGTCATTCCCACAAAAGCAAAAGAAGAGACGAAGTGACCATCGCCCTTGGTCTAGTCATCACCCATAGCTGGGTACAGACAGAGGATGCAATAACCATAGTACATTTGACCATCTGCAAAACAACATGGGAGTAGAACCCTGAGTACGAGAAGGTACTCAGCTAGACTTACCCGTCATAAACTTAAAATAAAGACTCATCAAGGATCATGAAGGCTATTTAGTGGGGTAGCTGACAACCATTTTGCAAAGACCGCAAGGTTTTATTACCCTAACCTACATAAATCTTTTCTTCTTTTAATCTGCTCAAGTTGAAAGTATCATTATCTATTATCTAGGTTTGCTCCTGTGCTATTACAAGCAAGTATGAGACTATGATAGTACCTCATCATAGCAGTCATAAACCCGTTTCATTATAACCCAAGTGTTCCATAGTCCTTACTACGAGGACAGGGCTCATGTCAAGTGCTCACTATCCAGGAGCGATGGCGATTCGAATCGATTTCTAACCAGCTGGCGTGGTATTCCCCACACAAACCACACTCACTGATCAAGTGAGCTACAGATCACCGTATTACACTATCCAGGACCAATTCGCGGGTTCGGCAGGCACCGCCAGTACCCGAGGACCGTTCCGGCGACCGAGGTATCCAAGGTATACCAAGGTTGCGCGCCGCGCCCTCGTCGTTCTCCTCAACCACCACCAATACAGCGCATGGCGGCTCGATTCCCGGCCCAGATAGTGTTCAGGCTTCGCGGTCGGAACGACTTATCCTTTCAGCTAAGTGTGGGGCATGCGTTCAACATGACAAGAGGGCCGTCAACGATCGGTCCTTAATCGACACAGGCAGGGGCACTATGGGCAACCCACCATAAGACCCTGCCCGGTCTCCAATTACATTCCACACTTGGTTATTTCTTTCCCCAAGCAACCACTGCTTAATCAAGCAGGTATCCACCTATATCTCGCAGGTGACAGGACATCACCCGACTTCTACCGGACTAAGCAAGCTAAGCATAGACTCCGCGCCTATCTACATAGGACAAGGTAGATAAACGAGTAGGGATAACAAGGAGTACATATGCAGCAACGGTATCAGGCAACTCCTGCCACTTAAATGCAGTAGTAGAACAAGTATAGTGCATCACATAAGTTAGCGAGAATAGGGAGACTTAGAATGCTCCGGGGCTTGCCTTTCTCAAACGTGCTGGGTCGGTGATCCGGACACTCCTTCAGTTCCTCTCCGGGTTCCTGTGCTTCTGGAGGTTCCTGCTCCTGAAGCTCCTCGGGTTCCTCGGTTCCCACCTCGTTCTCCTGCGAGCCTGTATGATGCATATATGCTCATGAGTGGAGTGCGAGATGCCCGAGTGGATGCTTATATGAGAGAGTACCAAAGGAGTCATGTTATGATGCATAGGTAATGCACTTGGTCATGCTTATTACAAGGTAGTCAACATCATCCAAGAATAAACAATTGAATCAAAAATCTATTACATTCTCTTCTATAATTATTTTTCAAATGCAACCAGCAACCTCCATGATGCTTCAAAGATACACCAAACCCAACTTATTCCATTCAACCTATATATACAACCATTCATAGTTTTCTTTATTCATTTCTAAGCCCATTAAAAATGACATGCAATTCTGTTCATCAATAAATTCCACAAAAATTACAGGAGACTTCCAGCTAAGCATAAAGTTTACTGAAAATTTTTCATAATTTTTGGTTACTTATTTTGAGCCACAAAAATCACAAGATTAAGTAATAAAGTAAGTATAATCACCCTACTGTGATATAAGTGTCAAACAACAGATTTCATATTTTTACAATTTGTCTAATATCATAAGAAACACCCACAAAATTTTCCAGATTTATTGCATGACCTAATTAATTATTAAAAATCATAAAGTACTGCCATGCAAGCATTTAAATTACCATAAATTCATTTATACACCAAATAATATGTAACAATATTTTCTCAGTGATTAAACACACATGCAGAGCCAGCAAAACAAATTTTACATTTTTCAGAGCCCTATTTCGCTTACTATGCATTTTCCAAGTTTGACAAAAACATGGATTAAATATACTTACACAGAAAAGTTACTTAGTCACGACATGCAAACATACTAGGCTATAGATCTGGAAATAAGGAATACACCAAAATTTATTTCACAATTTTTGGAGCTATATTCATCAAGATATGGATTTTTGAACATTTAAATCATTTCCTGGAAAAACTTTTAAAACGGAAAACCACCTAAAACACTAAACGCACCCGGATCCATTCCGTCGGAGTCACTGACAGGCGGGACACGCGAGTCAGAGGACCCCACCTGTCATCCACCCCGTGACCCCGCGGCCAAAGATCGGCTGGAATCTCGCCGCCGGTGAGGTTTCCGGCGACACCGTGAGCACCTACGGCTTCGCGCGAACGAGACGAGTCCAGCCGTACCCTCTTTGGCACCGGACGAGCACCGGAACTACCTCGCCGTCGTGAATGGCGGACGCGGCGGCGCTGCTCGCCGTGGTCCGGCCGTTTCACGGCGGTAGAGCGTGAGCTAAGTGACGGGAAAAGGTGCGTGAGGTCAAGGCTGACCCAAAGCACCTACAAGCGCAAGCAGATACAGATAGGATAGGGAGAACCGCGCGAGCCGAGAGATCGCCGGAGCTCCGACTTACTCCGGTGAGCTCTAGCGGACACGCAGGGCTTACCGAGCATGGAAGAGCGCAAGCACGCGACGCGGAAGGACGAGGCGGAGCCGGTGGTGGTCGCGAAGGGGAAGGAGAGGGCCGGAGCTGGCCGGGAGAGGAGCTCCGAGCCGTCGGCGGCTATGGCGTGCGGCGGAGCGGCGAGCGCTGCGCGAGAGCGAGCAGAGAGGCGAGAGCGAGCGGTGGAGGGCGCAAATGGGAGCGGGGGCTTCGGCGGGCGCGTCCAGGGGCTCCTGGTGGCCGGCCAGGGCGTCTCCACGCCGTCGCATGCCCGCCACGCGGCGGCCAGGCTCTGCCGGCGCGCCACGGCGGCACGGCGAGGCCGTCCGCGCGCGCGGACGCGGGCGCGAGCGCGAGGAGGGGGAAGGGGAAGGCGCGGGCGGGCCAGGCCGGCTTCGGCCAGCGGGCCAGAAGCGAGGCCGCGGCCTGCTAGCGCCCCCTTTCCCTTTTCTATTTTTTTTTTTGAATTTCTTTTCTCAAAACCTCTTCCAAAAGCATTTTGACCATTTTCAAATCATTTTCACCATTTTCACCCAAAAGCAAAGTGGTGCCAAACTAAAAGCTCTACAACTTTGCTTTAATAGGTAAGACCAAATTCTAAATAGAATTTGAATTACAAATTAAAACTTAGTTCTAGGTTTTTAAATAAAATTATTTTGGATATTTTGTATAAATTCCATTTCTCAATTTCCATAGCTCCAAAAATTGCACAAAAATGTTCTTAATTCTTCTTACACATAAACCAACCTAGTTTGAATATTTCACAATTTTTGAAGCAAGCACCACATTTTTAACATATTTAAAACTTATGAAATGATGCACATAAAATCATATCCTTAGAAGAATGACATGCTCATGATGCTTATGATTGATGAGAGTGCTTATGCATGACTTTGATGAGACTAAGTGCATGCTTAACACCTAGGGTGTTACAGCCCTTCCCCCCTTAGGGAAATCTCGTCCCGAGATTTTGGGTTACTCACCATTTCTTGTGAAATTTTGGATAAACTGTTTTTAAGTAATCCTCTGTTTCCCAAGTGGCATCCCTATCGTCATGATGACTCCACACCACTTTATAAGTTCTGACAACTTTGTTTCGGGTTACTCGCTCCTTGGTATCCACAATCCCCACTGGCTGCTCCTTATACTCTAGGTCTGCTTTTATCTTGATCCCTCGAGGTTCAATTCTTTGCTCAGGCACTTTCAAACATTTCCGTAGTTGCGACACATGGAAGACCGGAAAGATCGAGCTCATCTCTTCAGGTAACTGAATCTTATAGGCCACTGGGCCTTTCCTCTCTATCACTTGGTACGGTCCCACATATCTGGGTGCAAGCTTGCTTCGAACTCGGAAACGTTGAACTTTCTTCATTGGCGTAACCTTGAGGTACACATAGTCACCTATGTTGAATTCAAGTGGCCTTCTTCTCTTATCCGCATAACTCTTTTGTCGTGACTGTGCCGCTTGCATATGCTGCTGTATGATATGCACCTTTTTCTCGGCATCATTCACAAAGTCGATACCATAGTATCTTCTTTCACCAGGTTCAACCCAGTTTAACGGAGTTCTACATCTTCGACCATACAAAGCTTCAAACGGGGCCATCTTGATGCTCTCTTGATAACTATTATTGTAGGAGAATTCAGCCAGCGGTAACCACGACTCCCATGATCCCTTGGATGATAGCACACAGGCCCTCAGCATGTCTTCTAACACTTGATTTAGCCTCTTGGTTTGACCTGAAGTCTGGGGATGATACGCCGTGCTTCTTATCAGACTGGTCCCCAAGCTCTTATGCATGCGCTCCCAGAAGTGAGCGGTGAACTGCGGTCCTCTATCTGATATGATTGTCTTGGGAATACCATGCAACTTGACAATCTCAGCCATATATATATCGGCATACTCAGGAGGTCGGTAACGAGTCTTCACAAGGATGAAATGGGCCGATTTGGTCAATCGATCTATGATTACCCAAATCGAGTCATTCCCCTTCCTGGTTGTCGGTAAACCCGTGATAAAGTCCATACTGACCTCTTCCCATTTCCACTCCGGAACTAATAACGGTTGCAACAGACCTGCAGGTTTCATATGGATGGCCTTAACTCTGCAACACGTGTCACAACGGGCCACATAAGCGGCTATTTCTTTCTTCATCTTGGTCCACCAAAAGTGGGGCCTTAGATCTTGATACATTTTGCTGCTGCCAGGATGAATAGAAAGCTTAGAGAGATGGGCTTCATCCATGATGCGATTCTTCAACTCCCGATCTTTCGGGACCACTAACCGCTGTTGAAACCACAGTACCCCCTTCTCATCAACCCGAAACTGAGTCCTTGGGTCATCTTTGATCTTTTCTTTGATATGGAAGATACCCTTGTCTGTTTTCTGACCTTGAATGACTTGACTCTCGAGTGAACGACTGAGTTGTATATGACATAAGACCTCAGGATGCATGAGATTGAACCCATCTTCAAACAACGGTTGAACCACTTGACAGTGTGGTTTACGACTTAGAGCATCTGCTACTACATTAGCCTTGCCTGGATGATAGTGAACTTCCAGGTCATAGTCCTTGATTAGCTCTAACCACCGTCGTTGCCTCATATTCAGCTCGGACTGCGTGAAGATGTACTTCAAGCTCTTATGATCGGTATAAATGTGACACTTATTTCCCAGCAGATAATGTCTCCAAATCTTCAAAGCATGCACCACAGCTGCTAACTCGAGGTCGTGCGTTGGATAGTTGACTTCATGCTTTCTCAACTGTCGGGAAGCATAAGCTATCACCCTGCCATCTTGCATCAACACACACCCCAGGCCACTCTTCGATGCGTCACAAAACACATCAAAAGGCTTCTCTATATTAGGTTGTGCCAGAACGGGAGCAGTGGTTAGCAACTTTCGCAAGGTGCGGAATGCTAACTCACACCCTTCCATCCAGACAAACTTATGGTCCTTTTGTAGCAAAATTGTCATTGGCTTAGCAATCTTGGAGAAGTCAGGTATGAAACGACGATAATACCCAGCCAGACCAAGAAAACTTCTAAATTCCGAGACAGAAGTTGGTGCCTTCCAGTCCATGACTTCCTGCACTTTTGATGGATCCACGGCAATCCCTTCTTCAGACAAAATGTGCCCTAGGAACGGAACTTTCTTCAACCAGAACTCACACTTGCTGAACTTGGCATATAACTGATGCTCTCGTAATCGTGTCAGCACGATTCTCAGATGTTCGGCGTGATCTTGCTCATTTTCTAAATACACCAGGATATCATCGATAAACACCACAACAAACTTATCCAATTCCGGCATAAAGACTGAATTCATCAGATACATAAAGTATGCAGGAGCATTTGTCAACCCAAAGGACATGACAAGATACTCATACAACCCATATCTGGTGGAAAAAGCAGTCTTCGGGATATCTTGCGGACGAATCTTGATTTGGTGATACCCAGATCTCAAATCTATCTTAGAAAACACTCTTGCCTTGGATAACTGATCAAACAGTATATCAATCCTTGGCAAGGGATACTTATTTTTGATTGTCACTGCATTGAGTGGACGATAGTCCACGCACATGCGCAACGACTGATCCTTCTTTTTCACAAACAACGCTGGACAACCCCATTCCGACGAGCTTGGCCGGATGAACCCTTTTTCTAGTAACTCCTTCAGTTGCTTCTTCAGCTCTGCGAGTTCGTTTGGTGGCATCCGGTACGGCCTTCTAGATATTGGTGCTGTACCTGGTATCAACTCGATTGCAAACTCTACCTCCCTATCTGGGGGAAGTCCTGGCAATTCCTCGGGAAAAACATCAGGGAACTCACAGACGACTGGGATCTGTGGTAAAGGAACCACGTGCGTAGCACAGGAGATGCTAGCAAAGTCAAGACAACGGGGCAGAGGTACTTGAAAAGAGTTACTGCCCTGTGGTTCTCTGAGAGATAACATCCTCTTTCCAGTATCTATGACAGCATCCCATTCTCTCATCCAGTTCATGCCCATGATAACATCCAAAACTAACCCAGGCATGACCACTAGATTTACCCGAAAAACTCGGCCACTTACATCCAGGGTTGCCCCTCGGACCACTCTATTGGTCAACACATCTGCCCCTGCTGAGCTGATGCGGTAGCCATAGCCCAGATCTGTAACTGGTTGATTATGCTTTTGTGCAAATGCTTGGCTCATCAATGAATGCGACGATCCAGAATCAAACAAAACAACTGCAAGATGTTGGTTGACAGAAAACATACCCGCTGTCACCGGTTCTCCTTCCGGGATTTCCTCGATCGAGGTATGGTGCACACGAGCTGGATAGGTTGGCTGCTGCCTCTTGGGGTAGGGACATTCCTTAGCAAAGTGCCCCATCTTGTGGCAGTTATAGCACGGACCCTTGGGCGCATTGTTGACGGCAGGTGCGGCAGCTTGAATTGCCTTTGGCTTGGCAGGAGCTATCGCCACCTTGTACGGCTTCTGTTGTGTTGGATGTCCGGTGTTCCTTCTCTGCGGCGGTCGGAACCTAGCACCCGGGGCAGGGGGACGATACTGCTGTCGCCCTGTCACTGGTGCCCTGGACTGGGATGATCCAGCTTCAAAAGCCCTTTTACGTGACTTGGATGCACTGTAGTTGTTGTTGTTATTCTCCTGGGTGAGACAGTCACTGATGTAAGCATTGAAGGTAGCCCTGGCCCCTGTACCCATGGTCTTCAGCATCTTTGGATTCAAGCCTCTCTGGAAACTGGCAATCTTCTTGGCCTCCTTGTTTACAAACTCAGGGGCATATCGAGCGAGATTATTGAAGGCATGTAGATACTCTTTCACAGATTTCGTCCCCTGGGACAGCCTCATGAACTCCCCAACCTTCATTTCAACCACACCAGGAGGAATGTAATTTCCCCGGAAAGCGGTGGTGAAGCGGTTCCAAGTGATTGGGGTCCCTTCTGGGTAGGTGATACGGTGATGGGACCACCAAATCCCAGCGGGCCCTTGTAACTGATGTGCCGCATATTCAGCCTTGAGTTCTTCTGTCATTCGGAGAAGACGAAACTTCTGCTCCATGGTGTTGATCCACTCATCTGCTTCGAGCGGTTCCAAGGCCTCCTTAAAGATTGGTGGCTTGGTATCCATGAAGTCCTTGAACGAACTGTGCTGGTTGACCTCCCGGCCACCCTGATTATCCCCACGACGGGTATTGTCAGCTATGTTGCGCAAAGCTTCTTCCATGTTGCGCTGCATCTGCTCCATGTTGCGTTGGCTTCCCAGAAACTGCGCGAAAAACACATCCGCAGTGTACGGGGGAGGTGGTGGTGGTGTTGGCGCTCGGTCCTCATTCTGTTGAGCCCCATTTCCGGATGTACCTGCTCCAAGATCCGGGTTGCCGTTACCCCCACCACGTGTTTGTACCATCTGCATACGCCAATGATAAGCAATCGTTAGGAGTTGCCATCAACCGGTAGAAAATGTGTAAAATCGTGCCATACTGAATTTACTGAGGGAATAAATTCACACAATAACAAAGGCACAACCACTCATCATCCACGCACAACATCACTAACAGATTACTTAACATTCACGCAACAAGGTTCGCGTACATCCAACTTGCCAGCATACATACACTGGACTTTCAGCATCAACTCATAAAGTCTTACACAGCCCAGATCCACAAGTACATGACATGCCATGCAACATACACACAAAAGAGGAAAGACTAGCTCTAGAGCCCTAGCATCTAGTCGCTATGATCACTGTCCATGCCAGAGCCATCCTCATCCTCACTAGCAGCTGCTCCTATCTCGGGATCCGCGTCCATCTCGTGCTCAGAGTCTAGCTCAGCTGCTCCAGGCAGGTGGTGAGGGTGGAGCTGGTTATGCAGCTGGTGGATCTCCTCATGCAAGTTCTCATTGTACTCCTCAGCATTAGCTAGCTGCTGCTCTAGCTCTAGCTGTCGGGCCCTCAAAGTGTCCTCCTCGTGCCAGGCTTCATTCCTCTGTCCAAGCACATGGACTAGCATGCGCTCGCAGTTCCTGTGAGCAGTAGTCACCCTGTCCTTCTGCTCCCGTACTGCAAGCAGGTCCTGACTCAGCTCACTGTTCTTCTGGACTGCCTGGTCTCTCTCTCTGGTCACACGAGCCAACTCTGCCTGTAGCCTCTCAACCTCAGAGTCAAACTCACGCTGCAACTGACGCTTCTCATCCTGGACAGTGAGAAGAGACCCGGACAAGCGACCCAAACAACGCTCCAGGCCTCCATAGGTCTTCATCAACGCGTACATGGCACTCATAGCTGCACTGTCACTGTGCTGGTCCTCATCCGCACTCCTCTCTAGAGCATTCACCTCAGACTGATCCCACACCGAAGTGTAAGGGTCACCCCGGGGAAACACCCCAGCGAAGGCGTGGGCCAGCTCCTGTGGAAACCTCTCCATGAGGTCTCTCAGAACTGCGAAAGCTGCCCTGCTGGCACCGTGGAAAGGCGTGACACCTCGGGACTCGTACACCCAACCGCCCCAAGCAGGGTCTCCTCCACTGGTAGGGACAACTGCCTCGATCCCCACCAGGGTCTCATCACCAAGCGGCTCCTTATCCCAATAGTAGCGAGGCTCCCTTCCTTCGGGATACCCCATCGAACTGAGTACCCTCCAAAGCAAAGTGGGCATCCCAAACTCCTCTAGGAACTTGCTCTTATGTCGTGAGCTCCTAGCTGCCAACGGACGGCGAGGGGCCCACCCACCAGTGGACTTGCGAGCGGTGAGCCTAGTGCGTGCCATCTGCTGCAAATGGAATACCGTGGGTAAGAGTGAGGATTACCTTTAATTATTTTATTTAGAATTGGGACAGATTAAATTAAGGGGAAAAGTAAGCAATGATATGAAATGAACATGATGTATGCACGAGCTTACGATCTCACAAACTTAGAAACAAAGGTTAACACTAAGTGGTATATGCGGTGGCACACAACGTTCTCTCATAACGTAACTAGCGTTCTAAGCGAGAACGTGGTTAGTGTACCTACAGAAAACTCATTTCAGCCCACCCACAATATGATCATGCAGAGCAAGAATTTAAAACCCTGCACTTCACATACACAGACACCCGTCCATGCATGTGACGTGCCACTACCCACATCATCGCCCTATTGACGGCATCGCCTCTCAGGACGGAATTCCCAGCATGCGGTACTGTTCCCAAGACACACCACCATGTGTGCATGACACAGCACCTGACAACACTTCCCTAGACCGGCAGTGTATCCGATCATGCTCTCACAACTCCCACTTACCATGGCGTAGAGGAAGAATTGATCCATACATTACCACTCAAATGAATGGCACTCATACTATTGCACGCCGTATGAGCGACGAAATAAAAATATGATGCATTAACCCCCAAGTCAGTACTTAGCTAGCCACCTTAGAGTCCTTAACTGGGCATAAAGGATATGACCATGGCACACTAGATAGTTTTCCAAAACTTAGTTTAACACCTTGATCTTTATTAATTACTAAAATCTTTCATTAAACCGGTTTAGATTTTTGTTTAGAACGTACTTATGAACAGTAACTCGCTAAACCTTGCTCCGATGCCAGCTGTAACAGAACCGACCAAATTATAAGAGATTAAGCCTAATAGTGACCATTTGCATAGTCGAACCATCACGCTTAAGCCCATATAATCCCGGTAGTCCGTGAAATCTCGAAGGATTTCAAACCACACATCGCATAACAGCCAAGATCGTAATAAGTTTAGCGGCTGCCATCCACAAGTACATCCAGATTACAACATTCATGAAACACATCGGAGTACTTAAGTTATTACGAACCAAGTTCTTCAAGTAGCGGAAGCTTCATAGTTTGAAATTACAACACACACGATAAGTCTGATACAGTGCCATAGTTCGGTCATTCCCACAAAAGCAAAAGAAGAGACGAAGTGACCATCGCCCTTGGTCTAGTCATCACCCATAGCTGGGTACAGACAGAGGATGCAATAACCATAGTACATTTGACCATCTGCAAAACAACATGGGAGTAGAACCCTGAGTACGAGAAGGTACTCAGCTAGACTTACCCGTCATAAACTTAAAATAAAGACTCATCAAGGATCATGAAGGCTATTTAGTGGGGTAGCTGACAACCATTTTGCAAAGACCGCAAGGTTTTATTACCCTAACCTACATAAATCTTTTCTTCTTTTAATCTGCTCAAGTTGAAAGTATCATTATCTATTATCTAGGTTTGCTCCTGTGCTATTACAAGCAAGTATGAGACTATGATAGTACCTCATCATAGCAGTCATAAACCCGTTTCATTATAACCCAAGTGTTCCATAGTCCTTACTACGAGGACAGGGCTCATGTCAAGTGCTCACTATCCAGGAGCGATGGCGATTCGAATCGATTTCTAACCAGCTGGCGAGGTATTCCCCACACAAACCACACTCACTGATCAAGTGAGCTACAGATCACCGTATTACACTATCCAGGACCAATTCGCGGGTTCGGCAGGCACCGCCAGTACCCGAGGACCGTTCCGGCGACCGAGGTATCCAAGGTATACCAAGGTTGCGCGCTGCGCCCTCGTCGTTCTCCTCAACCACCACCAATACAGCGCATGGCGGCTCGATTCCCGGCCCGGATAGTGTTCAGGCTTCGCGGTCGGAACGACTTATCCTTCCAGCTAAGTGTGGGGCATGAGTTCAACATGACAAGAGGGCTGTCAACGATCGGTCCTTAATTGACACAGGCAGGGGCACTATGGGCAACCCACCATAAGACCCTGCCCGGTCTCCAATTACATTCCACACTTGGTTATTTCTTTCCCCAAGCAACCACTGCTTAATCAAGCAGGTATCCACCTATATCTCGCAGGTGACAGGACATCACCCGACTTCTACCGGACTAAGCAAGCTAAGCATAGACTCCGCGCCTATCTACATAGGACAAGGTAGATAAACGAGTAGGGATAACAAGGAGTACATATGCAGCAACGGTATCAGGCAACTCCTACCACTTAAATGCAGTAGTAGAACAAGTATAGTGCATCACATAAGTTAGCGAGAATAGGGAGACTTAGAATGCTCCGGGGCTTGCCTTTCTCAAACGTGCTGGGTCGGTGATCCGGACACTCCTGCAGTTCCTCTCCTGGTTCCTGTGCTTCCGGAGGTTCCTGCTCCTGAAGCTCCTCAGGTTCCTCGGTTCCAACCTCATTCTCCTGCGAGCCTGTATGATGCATATATGCTCATGAGTGGAGTGCGAGATGCCCGAGTGGATGCTTATATGAGAGAGTACCAAAGGAGTCATGTTATGATGCATAGGTAATGCACTTGGTCATGCTTATTACAAGGTAGTCAACATCATCCAAGAATAAACAATTGAATCAAACATCTATTACATTCTCTTCTATAATTATTTTTCAAATGCAACCAGCAACCTCCATGATGCTTCAAAGATACACCAAACCCAACTTATTCCATTCAACCTATATATACAACCATTCATAGTTTTCTTTATTCATTTCTAAGCCCATTAAAAATGACATGCAATTCTGTTCATCAATAAATTCCACAAAAATTACAGGAGACTTCCAGCTAAGCATAAAGTTTACTGAAAATTTTTCATAATTTTTGGTTACTTATTTTGAGCCACAAAAATCACAAGATTAAGTAATAAAGTAAGTATAATCACCCTACTGTGATATAAGTGTCAAACAACAGATTTCATATTTTTACAATTTGTCTAATATCATAAGAAACACCCACAAAATTTTCCAGATTTATTGCATGACCCAATTAATTATTAAAAATCATAAAGTACTGCCATGCAAGCATTTAAATTACCATAAATTCATTTATACACCAAATAATATGTAACAATATTTTCTCAGTGATTAAACACACATGCAGAGCCAGCAAAACAAATTTTACATTTTTCAGAGCCCTATTTCGTTTACTATGCATTTTCCAAGTTTGACAAAAACATGGATTAAATATACTTACACAGAAAAGTTACTTAGTCACGACATGCAAACATACTAGGCTATAGATCTGGAAATAAGGAATACACCAAAATTTATTTCACAATTTTTGGAGCTATATTCATCAAGATATGGATTTTTGAACATTTAAATCATTTCCTGGAAAAACTTTTAAAACGGAAAACCACCTAAAACACTAAACGCACCCGGATCCATTCCCTCGGAGTCACTGACAGGCGGGACACGCGAGTCAGAGGACCCCACCTGTCATCCACCCCGTGACCCCGCGGCCAAAGATCGGCCGGAATCTCGCCGCCGGTAAGGTTTCTGGCGACACCGTGAGCACCTACGGCTTCGCGCGAACGAGACGAGTCCAGCCGTACCCTCTTTGGCACTGGACGAGCACCGGAACTACCTCGCCGTCGTGAATGGCGGACACGGCGGCGCTGCTCGCCGTGGTCCGACCGTTTCACGGCGGTAGAGCGTGAGATAGTGACGGGAAAAGGTGCGCGAGGTCAAGGCGGACCCAAAGCACCTACGAGCGCAAGCAGAGACAGAGAGGAGAGGGAGAACCGCGCGAGCCGAGAGGTCGCTGGAGCTCCGACTTACTCCGGTGAGCTCTAGCGGACACGCAGGGCTTACCGAGCGTGGAAGAGCGCAAGCACGCGACGCGGAAGGACGAGGCGGAGCCGGTGGTGGTCGCGAAGGGGAAGGAGAGGGCCGGAGGTGGCCGGGAGAGGAGCTCCAAGCCGTCGGCGGCTATGGCATGCGGCGGAGCGGCGAGCGCTGCGCGAGAGCGAGCAGAGAGGCGAGAGCGAGCGGTGGAGGGCGCAAATGGGAGCGGGGGCTTCGGCGGGCGCGTCCAGGGGCTCCTGGTGGCCGACCAGGGCGTCTCCACGCCGTCGCATGCCCGCCACGCGGCGGCCAGGCTCTGCCGGCGCGCCACGGCGGCACGGCGAGGCCGTCCGCGCGCGCGGACGCGGGCGCAAGCGCGAGGAGGGGGAAGGGGAAGGCGCGGGCGGGCCAGGCCGGCTTCGGCCAGCGGGCCAGAAGCGAGGCCGCGGCCTGCTAGCGCCCCCTTTCCCTTTTCTATTTTTTTTTGAATTTCTTTTCTCAAAACCTCTTCCAAAAGCATTTTGACCATTTTCAAATCATTTTCACCATTTTCACCCAAAAGCAAAGTGGTGCCAAACTAAAAGCTCTACAACTTTGCTTTAATAGGTAAGACCAAATTCTAAATAGAATTTGAATTACAAATTAAAACTTAGTTCTAGGTTTTTAAATAAAGTTATTTTGGATATTTTGTATAAATTCCATTTCTCAATTTCCATAGCTCCAAAAATTGCACAAAAATGTTCTTAATTCTTCTTACACATAAACCAACCTAGTTTGAATATTTCACAATTTTTGAAGCAAGCACCACATTTTTAACATATTTAAAACTTATGAAATGATGCACATAAAATCATATCCTTAGAAGAATGACATGCTCATGATGCTTATGATTGATGAGAGTGCTTATGCATGACTTTGATGAGACTAAGTGCATGCTTAACACCTAGGGTGTTACAGACCTTATCTACAAGCGCAGCGCCACCGGCCGTTTTCCCTTTCACTCTCTGCTCAATGCCAAGTGCATGTGGGCCATATAATTTGGGTGGTTCTGCCACAGTGTAGCGGTGGAAAGATCGCCTTGATGAAGCACCGTTACTATGTGCCCATATTTCTCAATGGGAAGCACACACAGTATCTTCCTTGCTACATCCGCCGCACTCATTTGAGTGAGCCCAAGTCCATTTAGCTCCTCTACAATGACATTCAAGCGAGAATACATTTCATTAGCATTTTCTTTAGGAAGCATCTCAAATGTATTAAGCTTGTTCATCACTAAGTGATAGCGTTCCTCGCGTTCACTCTTTGATCCCTCATGGAGCACACAAAGTTCCTTCCAAACAGCATTGGCGGTTTTGTGGCTCCTAACGCCGTTGAACACCTCTTTGCAAAGGCCTCTAAAGATGTGGTTTTTGGCCTTCGCATTCCACTTCTCGTTTTCTTGCTCTTGTGGAGTAAGAGCGGTGTCTTTTGTCGGAGGGGTAAACCCTTCGGTCGTGGCTTTTAGGCGCTTTACATCACATGCCTCAAGGTATGACTCCATCCGTATTTTCCAATACGGGTAGTCATCCCCATCGAACATGGGTGGCAGTCCATCCCTGTTAGACATCTTTTCTCTAGGTGGTGAAGCCTAAATAATGAGCACTAGGCTTCGATACCAATTGAACAGATCAAGATGCCCAAGAGGTGTGGTGAATTGGGCTTCTCTAAAAATTTAAGCAACCTATAAGCTCCAATTCAACCCCTTGTGCCTAGTGTGACCTAGAGAGCTACCGGATAAAAGTTTGGCAACCTAGTTCCAATCCTATTCTAGCAAGGCAATTCTAAGAATGTAAAAGCACAAAGTAAAAGCTAGAATGTAAAGGAGTAGTGGAAGAAAGTGCTCCACGATGTTTTGCCGAGGAGTCGCCACTCTCCACTAGTCCTCGTTGGAGCACCCGCGCAAGGGCCTTGCTCCACCTTGGTCCGCGCAAGGACCAAGTGCTCTCTACGGGCTGATTCTTTGACACTCTGTCGCGGTGAATCGCCCAAAACCGCTCACAAGCTTGACACGAGCCACCCACAAGAACTCCGAGCGGTCTTCGTGCCTCCAATCACCACCGAACCGTCTAGGTGATGGCGATCACCAAGAGTAACAAGCAAAGAACTCTCACTTGACCCAAACAAGGCTCTAGAGAGTGGTGGATGCACACTTGACTCTTGGAATTCACTAGAGAAGGATTCTCTCAAGAAATCACTCAAATCTCAATCCTCTCTAGGCTCTTGCTACTCTCTTGCTCCACAACAAGTTTCTCTGATGTTCAAATGTGCAAGAGACCTCTCATTGATAAGGTGGAGGAGTATAAATACTACCCACAAAGTCCAAAGGTCAGCCAACCGTTTTCCACTAAAAACGGGGTCACCGGACGCTCTTTATGTTGCACCGGACGCTCTGCACTGAGCATCCGGTGCTCCATAACGGCTAACTGTACTTGCGTCTGACAGGTCACCGGACGCTAACTCTCAGCATCCGGTGGCACCGTCCGGTGCTCCGGGGAGTTTTACATGCTCCCTACGCATGGGATCGGACGCTACCCGGTGCGTCCGGTGCTAGCGTTCGGTGCTTGGGGCAGGTTTACAACCTCCCTGGGTATGGGACCGGACGCTACCCGGTGCGTCCGGTGCTCAGGGCAGGTTTACAACCTCCCTGGGTATGGGACCGGACGCTGCCCGGTGAGTCCGGTGCTAGCATCCGGTGCCTAACCCTAAGCACCGAGAACTCCCAAAGGCTAAGGACCTCACCGGACGCACTCACAGAGCGTCCGGTGCAGCGTCCGGTGCCCCCTTGAGCACCCTAACTACGTCAAAACGCGATCGCTCCAAAACGAAGTTGGTTCCTCTCGATCTAAGGACTGTCTCTGAGCTGCCTAGTGCTAGGTTTACCAAGTGTGCACCACACCTAAACCTAAAGCCTTGCCTAAGTCAAGCTACTAGATCAAAGCCCCTCTTAATAGTACGGTCAAAGGAAAACAAAGTACTAAACTACTCTAAATACCCTTCTTCACCATATGGCACTTAGACCTAGTCTAGTCTTGACGATGTCCATCCATCCTTTGAAAACCGAAACGATTTCCACTATTAAGTAGGCATGTACGTCCCTGTCCATCGAGTACCTATTACCATGACCTTACCTATGACTTTGCCTCTGCAAAACACACGTTAGTCATAGTAATCAATATTGTCATTAATCACCGAAATCACTAGGGGCCTAGATGCTCTTTCACACTCAAAGCATGTTTGGCTCTCTAATTATGTGCATTCCACAATCAAGGAATATATTTTGGAAGTAATGATCAATTACCAAGAGATGGTACCTTTAGTATTGAAACATGTTGAAGCCATACTTCTTGTGGAAACTTTCCTTGCTTGGCAAGTCACGTGTCTTGTTCATGAACAACTTGTCTCCTTTGTTGTTCTCCTTTCTTACGCCATTATTTGTTCTCTGTCTAATTTGAGCTTGGACCTTTAGCTCCCCTTATTGTTTTATCCCTGCAAATAATTAGTGGACAACATATCCCCGAAGGAATATACAAGTAATGACAAGGCCATTATTTTAACACAGCTAAGGGTCACTTTCTATGCTACAAAGAACTTGCTTGACCTCACTTAGCATAGCACATTTATTATTCACAATTACTTCTTTCTAAAGGATTGATTTTATTTTCCCATCTTATGTTTTGATTCTCAAATATAGGCATTATGAATTAATTCAAACTAATAGAAATAAAGTAATAGTGAATTTAGAGATTGCAAACCGGCATGTGGAGCGATGGGAGCATGAGATGTGGAAGAACTTGGTTGGATCCTCTAGAGGGGTTGACCTTCCTTCCTCATGTCTTAGCTTCTCAACCTGAGAGGTGGGAGTGCAACATGTTGCATGCTCTTCTCTTGTCAATCTTTTCTTGATTCCTAATAATTAGTGGTTGACAAGAGAATGCAACTCCATGGAGTGAGTGCTTTGATTGTGGATTTTGTTTTGTGGCACCCTTCTTTCTTTGCGGCTATGAGTGAGTTGTGTCTCTTGTGCAAAATTATTGTGTCTCTCTTCATCTCAAGTGTGAGTTCATCTCAGGACTTTCCCATTTTGGCATTAGAAGTTTTCCTATAGGGGTTAGTCCAACAAAATATCCAATATCTACTATAGCATACTATCGGCTCAAAAATCAGCCTAGACACCATGTCTAATTTGATTCAAGAAGGCATTTTAACCTAAGCACCATGCTTAATTTAAAAAGCCTTTGAGAGTAAGATTACCACTCCTAAACTACGCACCATGCTTAATTTAAGAGATTTATGAAATACTCCAAACCTAAACATATACTATAGCAAACAAAGGTAACATGAAAGCATTATAGATGTTTACTCAAATAGTGATGAAAGATGATGACTAATGTTTAGCAATTTGAGCATATCCTAAAGGTAGGGAAAACCAAAATGAGGTTGCAACATGGCAAGAGATGTATCAATGGAAGCATATCCCCCAAGCTTGACTTTTGAAAAAATCAAGATTGGATGAAAGTAATTCAATGTTGCATAATGATTGGTTGGGCATACCTTGCATTTATCACTCCTTCGGTCTTTTTGCTCCAAACCTGGTAAGGTTAATGACAAGAATACCCGAAGGAATATTTTGACAATTACAATTTTATGCTCAATTAACAAGGGTAGCATAGTAGGAAGGTGAACACTCGTGTCGTGGTCTAAACAGTTCTTGTTTTAGGACACTAAGCTTGTCCTTGGGAAGAGAGGAATTTTCCTAAGTGTTCTATAGGTTGATATAGGAATCAAGATTACTCTAAGGTTATGTATTTCAGAACATCAGAACACTAACCATAGAACGAGATGAGATAGGGGCTAGGACCCTCTGACTACAGTCCAATTTTGATGGTCCTTAAGTACCAAATTTAATCATCAAATAAATAAAGAAAAGGATCCAAATGCAACCAACACCCGGACTTAGGGTTTTATCTGATAGAATTCCACGAGTTTTGGTGTTTGTCTATTTCTGTAGGGGGTTATCAAGAAATATGGAGGAAAGGCCCACACATTGGGTTTACATAGAGATATTAACGTGTGCGGCAATTTTCTATCATCTAGAAGACTCCAGAAGCCACGGGAACGAACAGGAGGTCGAGCGGGCCTAGGGGTAGGGCACCCGCCCTCCCCCCTAGGGCGCCCGCCCTATTGTCTCGGCCAATCAGGCCCCGCCTCACGGATTATGCTCCACCGACCTAAAGGATTAAGGAAAACCATGCGATTGAGATCGGTTTGATCCGACGGCCCACGCTAATTTGGAAGGGCTATATAAGCAGGCACCCTGGCCCTTGGAGGAGGCATTCTCATTCTCATTCTCAAACCCTAATTCATTCATTCATCCGAGGAGAGTCTCTGATCAAGCCCTAGAGCCACCACATCAACTAGATCTCTAGTTTAGCATAGCTACATAGGATTAGAGCTAGAAGGAGTCAATCTTTGATTGGTTTCTGGATCTATCAAGAGGATTCTTGGTAATTCCTCTACTGTTCTGCATTTGTTCATCATTGTTCTTCAATATTATGAATATGACTTTGCTCTATTTCAATATATTGATTATGACTTTGCTCTACTTGTTTATATTTGCAATTATATCGTTCTTAGTTAATCATGGTTATATACTTGGCTTAGTTAGATTGGAATTATATACATGTTTAGGATCGTATAGTGTTTATCCATCGGGTCCATGGGTAAATGATAAGTATAGTGTAGGCGTGGTGTCTATACCGTATTTATCTGCGATTATACCCTATATGCCGGATCGCAGGGTAGTTCATGGTGGTGACACCTCCGTTGATTCTTATATAGTCCCCCTCCCGTGTATAGGGTAGGCAGAGCAACATTATTATCGGGGAGTGATTGCTATATTTCTCATATTCCTTGATAATATCACTATGCATGGGCGTAATCCTGTCTCGCAATGATTACTAAGTATAATTGCACAAACTATGATATGCTAGACTTTATAGTTAAGAATAACTTAGGTAATATTCTTGTAGTTCATCCTAATTCCATACTAATGACTTGCTAGAATATCTGTTGAGGTGCTTATCATTATCATATGTGGCTAGTTATGCTGTTCACATTAGTTATCTTTGTGACCATTCATACTTTATCTATATTTTATGTGACATTTATCCCTATATGTAAGAGATAGATGAATGCTCTCTATTACACGTGTGATGATACTCAGTTCCATATTTCATTCCACAATCAACATTGGTGTTAGTAATCCCTCCCCAGTGGTAAAAATATGAATAATGATACCTAGAATACTTCCTAGTTAAAATGCCACATCGATATTAATCTGTGCGCTTGCAGATCCCTTTTATTATTTATTCAGAAGAGCAATTGCATATTTCAATAACGCGTCTCTCATGTCATGCTGGGGATGACAACTTGGCTTAAGTGGCATGAGGGATAGGTTCGGCATTTTTGGCACCGTTATCAGAAATAGAAAACTAAGTCTACTTTTGGTAATGACGTTAAGAATGCCCAACAAGCATTTTTGGCGCCGTTGCCGGGGAAGGTTGATTTACTAATAAGGAATAAATACGGAATAATGAGTCATCATTTACATCACTAATATGATTGAGATAATCAATTCTCTCATACAACTTTACCCCTGTAGTTTGCTATTTTTATTATTTTATGTAGGGTGATGTGTAAATAGAAGACATCTTCCAGAAAATTTTGTTGATGACCCCGAGCAATAATCAGAAAAACAAGAGCCAAGGTCAAGAAAGTTTCATCGTCAATACTTCAGCACAAAGCTTCATCAAATCAAGAAGATCGCTGAAGTTTCATCCAGAACTTGTCATCGGAGTTTGAAGCCATGGCGAACAAGTCAATCCACGAGTTCACAGCTCCCACCACAGACAACATCCACACTGGACTTGCTGTGGACATCGACCGGACCTTTGAGCTCAAGCCTGGGCTCATCAACATGGTGCAAGCAAATCAGTTCTGTGGGAAGGCACACGAAGACACTAGTGCTCACCTCCAACACTTCGTGGAGATTTGCAGCACATTTACTATTTTAGAAGTTCCCAGAGACGCCATACTACTTTGCCTCTTCCCATTCTCACTGTTGGGGAGAGCAAAGCAGTGGTTCTACGCAACAAGTGAGAAGAATACTACGTGGGCACTCTACTCCATGAACTTTCTGGCCAAGTTCTTTCCCATGGGCAAGACCAATGCTCTCCGTGGGAAGATTACAAGTTTTCAGCAACAACATGATGAATCCGTTCCAGATACATGGGAGCGCTTCCAAGACTACATCCTAGAATGTCCCCATCATGGAATGGAGAGCTGGCTGCAGATGCAGACGTTTTATCATGGGCTCGGCAATAGCACCCGTGAAACCATGGATGCTACAGCCGGAGGAGCATTCCTGTCACTCACCATAGCACAAGCCACAACCCTTGTGGAGAAGATGGCGTCCAACCAAGGTTGGAATGAGGAGAGGACTCAGACATGCAAGAAAAGTGGAGGTATGCACCAGCCCATGGAGGTAGACATGCTGTCTGCAAAGCTGGACCTGCTCATGAAGTAGCTCGATGACAAAGCTGAAGACAAAAGAGAAGTCATGCATGTCTATGACTCTCACATGACTTCTGAGGAGTGTGGAGATACTAGACACTCAGGCAATCAGTGCCCTGAGGTGCATGAGGACGTGAACTACATCAACAACAACAACTACTACTACAACCGTCCTCAACAAAATCAAGGTTGGAATTAACAGAGGCCTAACTACTCAGGTAACTACTCAGGTAACAATTCTTACAACCATAATAATAATTTTCCACCCCTAAGAGAGTTAGTGTCTAATCAAGGAATGCTAACGGATAACCTGTCTAAGAAATTGGCATCTAATGATAAAATGCTCGAAAATATAAATCATAGAATGGATAATTTTTCTACTGCCATCAAGAACTAGATTAGCTTCAACAAAATGATTGAATCTCAGTTGAATCAAATAGCTGTTGCTGTTGCTGCTACTAACCCCGGTATACCATCACAATCGGAAGGATTATAATCTGCAAATCTTGTAGACATGTTTAATGCAGGTAACTACTGAAGTAGCCCCATTGGAGAAGTACATAATGACCTTCTGCCAGTCAAGAGAGGTGATCCAGGATGCCCCGTCATCCCAATCTCCATCAGCATGGTGGACTTCCCACAAGCACTCTGCAACTTTGGCTCCAGCGTCAATATTATGCCCAGGGTATTGTATGAAAAATTCTTTACACGTCCTTTATTGGAGACAACCATGTGCTTGCAGCTTGCAGATCAGACACTGAGCTTCCCAAAAGGAATACTGAAGAATATCTGTGTCCGAGTTGGTACCTCGTACGTCCCAGTAGATTTCATGGTGATAGAGACCAGTGTCGATGAGAGGTCACCCACCATCCTGGGGAGGCCATTCCTGAACACCTCGGGAGCTGTCATCTATGCTAGTGCTGCGAAGATCAACTTCAACATCAAGGGGAGGAAGGAGACATTTTCCTTCAAGAACAAGACTGCACAAATCC
Organism: Sorghum bicolor; assembly: GCF_000003195.3. Lineage (NCBI taxonomy): Eukaryota > Viridiplantae > Streptophyta > Magnoliopsida > Poales > Poaceae > Sorghum > Sorghum bicolor. The sequence continues at coordinate 25,869,649 of NC_012873.2, read as the reverse complement.
CAGAGCAACCCCAATATGAACCAAGAAAGAGGACCAACAGGAGGAACAAGAACAAGAAGCAAGTATGGACCGAATCAGCTAAGATGGTCACTGCAATTCACAGAGGTCAAGATTGTCGACTCAAGTCGCCTTTCGTGATCAAGAAGGATGACCCGGGTGTTCCAAGCATCGAGTGCACAATCAATGGATACCATTTTAGAATACCCTATGTGACACCGGATCTGGCATCAACATAATGGCCGCAGTCACTTATCAGTTCCTGTATGGAACCATGCCCCTACAACCAACATACATTTAGCTCCAGATGGCAGACTAGACATTCTGAAAGGTCGAAGGTATAGTTACTGATGTCCCTGTCAAAATAGACAACCATTTTGTCCATACAGATTTTCACGTCATTGACATGGGAGAAGATGAGTACGATCCACCCATCATCCTTGGAAGACCGTTCCTCAGCACTGTCAAAGCTATCATCTACATTGGAACCGGAGAAGTCCACATGCACTTCCCCTCTGAGAAGGTAGGCCGCTACTTTCATGACTCTAATTATATAGTTGAAGATTCTAAGCAGACTAGGATGAGAAGAAGGCAACACAACTGAAACTAGAGGAGGCAAATCATTAAGGACGGATGGGTAGACTACGAAGAAGAGGTAATAAGGTCCAAAGATATACATCTTAAACAGGAAGCACCAAATCAGGTGTGGAAAGAGAAGAGAGTTGTAATAGAAGAGGAGGCGCCGCCAGAACCACCGTCTACGCCATCCAGCGAATTCCAGGACGACTGAGAACACAGGGAGTCCCGTTCGGAGGACTTAAAAACACCGAACACCGTGCCAAGAGGTAAACTTGGTAGTTATCCCTTTTTTCTTCAATTATTTACTTTTCCTTAAATTGCTTGTTTAGTTAATCATGTTCATACTATCTTAAAAAGGAAATAAAAATGTGAAAAAACAATAAGCCCCATGTGAGTATACGAGTGGCATAAAACCCATAAGTACATTCGCTATGGTGGCATAAAAATAAAATAAATATTTTTTCTGCTCTATAAAAATGAAAATATAAAAATAAGATTGTGATCGTACCAAAGAGAGTAACATTTATTGAGGAGGCTCAACATGATAAAGGCTAGATATTTATGCTAACACTTAACTAGTTCCACAAAGCTTTGTTGTCTACTTGAGCTCCACATAATTGAAGGATCAAGAAGACTAGCAGTCGGAGGACATCCTAATCGCTGTCAGGGCGCTGCCGACATTCAAATACACCTCTGCCACCTGCTAGCTGCGTCAAAAGCAATTACGTCAAAATCCAGCTTGGGGGAGAGCACCCCCATTTATCCAACTAAGTGTTTCTACTCGCGTTTATACGTTACTCACATAATAAAAAGATACATAATCATAAAAACCCAAATAAAGATTTTGTGCTTATATATATAGTTTTGCTTAGTTTGCTAACTAAATAAATCAAGTGGCTATGCTAAACTTAATCTTAATAATAAACTCTAGCATGAATATGATGAATAGTTGCTCTGCCTAATTTTCAAATTTGAAGCGCTCTCTCTCGAGTTTAGGCATAACTATTATAATTTAAAGCTTGCTCTAAAACCAGAACTTGTGGGAAGAGAACTTGATCTAAAGTCTAAGTCGTTAACGGATATTATATGGGAAGGTTGAGCTATTGTTTATCTTTTCCTAGAGATGCTAGAATTCTGGAGAATTTTATCTTCGAAAATCTTAAAAAAAAGTTGCATGATGAGTTCCTGTATGATGATGTTGACGGTTCTTAAGTATCAATTTTAATTATTAAATAAACAAGAGAAAGGACCAATATGCAAACAACACCTAGAATTAGGGTTTGATCTGACAGAATTCCACGAGTTTTGTTGTTTATCTATTTCTGCAGGGGGTTATCAGGAAATAAGGAAGAAAGGCCCACATGTCGGGATTACATAGAGATATCAACGCACCGCGCAATTTTCTACCATCTAGAAGACTCCAGAAGCCACGGGAACAAAGCGGAGGCCGAACGGGGCCTGGCCCAGGGCGCCCACCCTGAGGACCAGGGCGCCCGCCCCCTCCTGTACTACAATGAGAACTCTTTTCGCGGACGACGCTCCACCGACCTAAAGGATCAAGGATAACCGTCCAATCAATGTCGGTTTGATCCAATGGCTCACGTTCACTTGAGGGGACTATAAAACCAGAACCCCTGGCCCCTAGAGGAGACAAGTTCATCATAGGGTTGAGAGGATCCCTCGAAGGAATACCTCTCATCTAAATAAAATTTCTTTTTGGGCTTAGCATCCAATGTGAGTAGAAATAGATCTTCTAGTTTCTACTAGATTGAGAGAGATAGAGTGGAGGTGTAGATCGGAGGAAGCCCCGCCTGTCGGTGTCTACTCCGAGGTTGTACCTGCGGGATCAAGTCCTCCTAACCCAAAGCTTGCTCCTAGGATTCTTCAGTATTTTGACTTCTAAATTCTAGTAAGTTCTTGTTTTATTGTTCTTTGGTTTATGAGTTTACTTTAATCTCTTCGCGTAGAGTTTAGAGTAATCATCTCTAGCGTAGACGTGGTGTTTAGGCTACGATACTCATAGATATTCCCTGACTAGCTAGACCGTGGTAGTAGCGAGGAACGTGACATTCCCGAGTTACCTTTGCAAACCATATCTCGTTAGCAAGAAGGATAGGGTTTATAGGTGCGGGTTGAACATCCTCTGTGGTGTCTAGATTCCGTAAGCTTCCCCAATAGAACAGTAGATCATCCTTACCAAGGTTAGAAAGAGATTACGGTTGTAGTCTTCTCTATTTATCACTCACATCGAGAAACATTCTTTGTAGCCTAAAGGTTAGTAGTAATAGACCGGGTTAGTCAGATGCACTCTTTCTCCTAGTGGTAAAAATATAAATACGATACTCTGGATAAATACTGATCTGCAAACACAAAGGGCTAATACCCGATTTAAACGTTAAGGCGTGCCAGCCGATTTGACCTCACAATCGATAAAGGTGGTAACTCGACCACTTTGGTCCCGACAACAGCAATGCGCCCGGATGTCACGGCCAAGGGTGATCACGCGGAACTTGAGAACACGCCGAGCTTAAGTCGACGAATTCCTAAGAACTCGTAATAGAAAAGAAAATATGACGAAGTCATCGAAAAAGTGGATGCTGGAATATGAGTAAAAACTTGTGTTTGATTGATTGATAGATTGTCTCATTACATTGCCCTAGGGTCTATATATATACCCTATCCAAAGAGCTACAACCAGACACGACTAGGACTCGAATTCCAAACTAAACAGAACCCGTACACAAAATGAATTCTAATAACTAAGGAAAACATAAAACCACCCCCTTGTAACCAACCGGGGCACCGCCACAGATCAATCGGCAATCTCCACGCTTTCCTTCAGAGTCATCAGCATACCTCCTGTTGTGGCCATCGGCAAACACTAATACTGATCATCGGCATGAACACATCACCACCTCTGGACTTAGTCTCATTCAACTACTTCCTCATCGGCAACCACCTTCATCGGCAACTTCCCTATAGACAAGTTACCGTTGCTTCATCTGCCGATCTATTCTTTATTAACTCCAGGTACGCATCAAAAGATACGTGTCCCAAAACGGTGTCAACACATGCCCCCCAATTTCGGAGTATAAAACCATTAATGCTCCGAAATTCTCTGCAGTATTGATGCCTTTCCGCAATTAATTCTCCCAATTTGGTAATCGGCTGTTAAATCCGAACAACCCTGACCCGATTCTCCTACAGATCCCTCGAATTCCTCAACCTCCTGAATCGAATCCTTCCCTTTATGCGCCCATCTGCAATATTACCGTTAGAGGGAACTGCCGATGGACCGACTAGGAGATCTCGTATAGTGAAATATCTCCAAAATCATGACCGCTTGCCGTCAAATCACCTGTGCAATCCCTTGATTACCGTGCAAACTGTTACCATATCCACCTGAACACCCTCGGATTTCACGGATGCGGCAAAGAGATAATTCAAATTTGCCCCTGCCCGTTTTTCCTATAAATACTTCGTTCTCCGGTACTCCTTCTCCATCTCGTCATTCTACAGCCCAAAATCCAATTTCACGGCGGCGGCACCACCCGAGGATTCCAAGAACTTCAACGAAGGCCTTCTTCACCAATCCCCCAAGTCTAAGATCCTCTTCCTTGCGAGAAAATGGCCATCAACTTCATCGTGCCTGAGGTCAGTTCACTACCCTTCTTTTCCGCACCTCTACTTTATTCCTGTTCATCCGCAATCCCTTTTACTGAATACTTATTTTTCTTTTTGTTCTTTCTTTTATCCTCAAAACTTTTAGGATTTGGCCGATAAGATCATAATTCCTACCGATCAACCTCATCTCCAATGTCTTGGTCCGCTAGGAAACCCAGATCCCACCGATATAATAAACGCGAAAACAAACAGAATCCCTTTTAGAGCTAAAAAAATTTCCCTAGATCTATGGAAAGATGCCTTCCGTTCGTGGCCCAGTCCCACCAAGGGATGGAAGGATTGGATCCTAAGAGTCAGTCATTCAAACGAGGTTCAATGGGGCGAGCGGAAATTAGACCAGTGTATCAGATTGTCTCTTGCCGATATGGAGAGAAATGAGTCAATGTTAATTGCTGCTTCGTACTTTCGGTCAGACACACTCAATGCTTTTTTGTTTGGCCATGGCCTTGCTTCTCCTACACTTGCCGATGTGCTCATGCTCACCGGCTTAGACATATCCACTGCTGATAACAGCCATCTATTTGACACCAAACCCAGTTCTAAGGTAGGAACTCGTGCCATCGGCGGTTGGCCTGGGTACATTCAGAAGTATCGAAGAACAGGACCTGTTAATGCAAAGGAACAGACCACTTTCCTGAATATGTGGCTGGATAAGTTTGTATTCTGTGGCCGATCGGCAGGACCAACTTCTGTTTATTTATCGACAGTAGAAAGATTAGCCGATGGCGGCCGATTTCCTCTTGGCCGATACCTGCTCGGCTATATTTATCACCTCCTCCACCAGGTAGCCAGGAAACTTCTGCTCAGCCAAACCATCGGCAACTTACGGGGTCCTTGGTGGTTTATCAACATGTGGCTTAATCTCCTCATGCACAAGCGCCTTGAATTCAACCTCTTTGCACAGCGCTTCCCTATGGACATAGCCGAGGATTACGACTCATTCCCCTCTGAACTTTGGCTGATTCTTTCAGACTCTATATGAAGGTCTGACTAGGGAACAGAGGGCTTGGATGCCTTATGAAGATCCAGACACCAGATTTCCCCTAACCTTCCATCCCTTCAATGATGCTCTCAACAAGGACCGTGATGTCATGATGGAAATTATCACCCCAAGGGCCATACCAGTGAATTTCTTTGGCAGTGGGAAAGCTTCCAATCTGACTTATGAGTTCTACAACACATCGGCACTAGCTCATCAGCTAGCCTTTGGACAGCTGCCGATTGCACTTTGCTACGCCAATGTGGTAAGGCCAAGGGAAACCATCACCAGCAATCTTGAGTGGATCAGAATAGCCCAACTCTCGCCAAATGCCGATACAGATGTCGATCTATCAGCTTGGATCTCAGCTCTCTTCATTACTCAGGCATACAAATAGTGGTGGGAAGAGTGGAAAGAGCATCTGTTCTGCAGATCGGCCCTCACATATCGTGGTATGATCGACCACAAATACAAGGTCCCCGATAATACTGTAAGCATTTTAACCGATGTTTCAATCCTTTCACTCCCATTTTCTATCGGTAACTTACTTACTTTGTTTTATACAGGTCGATGATACGCCACCATTAGTTAGCAGAAGCGGCAGGCCGATCAAACTCCTTCCATTGGGCCCGATCTCTTTGATCGGCAACAACGCTCCAAGCTTGGCTGCTTTAATGCACCGGGGTGTGCGTCTCAAGAAAATCACCCCCAAGCGAACGAAAACATCCCCGTCGTTAGCTGCCACCGCTTTGGCACAAGCTTTCAAGGTAAATTCTTAAATTCCTCAACTTATTTCGATTCCATTCGTACATTCACACAATTTTTTCAGGACACATCGGCTAGCATGGGAACTTCATCGGTAACTTTTATTATTTCAATCAAAACCTCATCAATACCCTGCTACACTTGTACTCATAAAGCTTTCATTATTGTATCAGCACACTGGAAACGGCAAAGACCAGAAGTACGACTGTCGATGCCCCCCAGTCCAGCCAACCAAAGAGAAAAGGTCTCAAGAGTACCAGATCACAAGCGAAGCGCCAGAGAACAGCAACGCCTCCCCCTCCTCTAAGGACACCGATCCCAGTTGAATCGTCCCCCTCTTCTCCAGAAGCTCAGACACAACAAGCACCGTCTCCTCCTCAGCCACAAGAAGAACCCCAACTAGAAGAACTCTAGCCAGAAGAACCTCAGCCAGAAGAAACATTGGCTGACATAAACGAGCAGACCGCCGATCCAGCAAGCTTAATCATAGCATCGGTAGTTTCCTCGATTCAGACAAGTATTCCACCCCCTCAAGGTAACATATTCTCTATGAAATTATTACCGATGAACCTACTTTTCCATTTTATAATTACCTCTGTTAATTATCAGCTGACATTGTTCCATCGGCAACTCCAGTCGATCAACCCATAGTGCCATCGGCCTCAACTAGCCAGAGGCGAGAAATCGCCCTAAAACAAGTAAGTTATTTGATTATCATTCTGTATTTTACTAATATTTTGTCACTAAATAACCCATCTCCTGTCCTCCTTCAGGAACAAGATTCTCCTGACAGTCTATTCTCCTTCGCTATTGAAATTTCTAATGATGAAGGCGAAGAAGCAAGTTCTTCCCAAGCGATTGGGATCTCATCGGTAGAGATCAGAGCAAAGCTGGAGGATCTGTCGGCCCTACTTCATCAAGATATGGCGTAATTGGTCAATGACTCTGATCCAGCCAAGGCTCTGTTTAAGGCTCTCAGAGGTCAATTCCCTGCCGATGCCGAGGAGATTCTTTTTCAAGCTGCACACTTAGAGAGTCGTCAGCTGCAGTACCAAAAGGCCGCTCAGCGCCTTACCGATAGAGCCACTTATGCCCAGCTCTCAGAAGAGGTGATGAAAGTGAAGCATCTTGCCGATGAAAAGCATAAGAACATCTAGCATTCTAAAATCCTCCGAAGATACGCTGAAACAGAAGATCTCTAACCTATCGGCAAAGAGGGAAGCTCTGCTAGCGGAACTTAAACAAGTAGAAGAAGCTCTGTCCCAAGCTCAACAGGAAGAAAGCCAGCTGCCCGATATGATCAAGACTCTTGAACAAGAGCGAAACGTCCAAGCCCGCAAGGCACTGCAGATGAAGAAGAAGCTGAGGCCAGTGAAGGGCTCTGCCGATGAAGACATGAAGGAGATAGAAGAAGCCGATCAAATTCGTCTGCGCGCCATATCGGCAATCCAAGCTCTGCTAAACATGTGAACTCTTCATCGGCGGTGTGTCTTGTTCTTTTCTTTTTAAAAAACTGGTGATTACTTTGGTCTAGCCGATAGGACTATTATCGGCCTCTTTTAAAACACCGTACTCAGCTTCAGATACATTTCAATCCAGCCGATAGGAGTGTTATCGGCACTTAAACTCTTTATGCATCGACCCATATAGTTGGGTAATACTTCTTTAAGTATTTGCCATTCAACGCCCTAGGAAATTCAACTCCTTCGAGAGTTTCTAAAATATAGGCATTGCCAGGAGCAAATCGATTTATCTGATAGGGACCCTCCCAATTGGGAGACCACTTCCCAAATTTTGAACTTTTAGTCCCGATCAGTAAGATTAGTTTCCATACTAAGTCTCCATCGGCAAACTCCTTAGCCTTCACCTTCTTATCATACCATCTGGCAACTCTCTTTTTATTTTCTTCTATACTCATGAAAGCCCTCAGACGATGCCCTGCTAAATCATCCAACTCGTCTCTCATCAAGGTAGCATAGTCATCGGCAGTCAGCTGATCTTGAAAAGATAGTCGCCTAGATCCGGTTTTAATCTCCCATGGCAACACAGCATCGTGTCCATACACCAACTCATAAGGTGAAACTTTGATTGACCCATGACAAGCCATTCGATATGACCATAAAGCTTCATTTAACAACGTATGCCACTTCCTAGGATTTTCTTCAATCTTCCGCTTGATAAGCTTAATAATTCCTTTGTTAGACGCTTCGGCCTGCCCATTGGCTTGAGCATAATAAGGAGAAGAGTTCAACACTTTAATTCCCATGCCGATTGCAAATTCATCAAACTCTCCCGATGAGAACATGGTACCTTGATCGGTAGTAATCGTTTGAGGAATGCCAAATCGGTAAATAATATGCTCTTTCACGAAATCAATCATATTGGCCAATGTGACTTTCTTCAAAGGAATAGCTTCAACCCACTTGGTGAAATAATCGGTGGCAACCAAGATAAACTTATACCCTTTGCTTGATGGTGGGTAAATCTGGCCGATTAGATTAATAGCCCATCCTCGGAACGGCCAAGGTTTAATAATGGGATTCATGGCTGATGCGGGTGCCCTCTGAACATTACCAAATTTCTAACTTCCTTGACATCCCTTGAAATATTTAAAACAGTCTTCAAGTATGGTTGGCCAATAATACCCATTCCTCCTAATCATCCACTTCATCTTAAAGGCCGACTGATGTGCTCCACACACTCCTTCATGGACTTCTCCCATCAAACTTTTAGCTTCATCATCACTTAAGCACTTGAGAAGAACTCCATCGATTGTTCGATAATATAATTCATCTTCGAGGAGCACATACTTGGTAGCTTGAAACCGAACACGCCTCTCAACCTTCTTAGACAAATCGTTCAAATAATCAATGATTTCTTTTCTCCAATCATCGGCATTCATTTGCCAATAACATATTCAATATGGGTTGATATCCCGAGGCATGCTGGGCCAACCGATTAGCCTCTCCATTATGTAACCGAGGAACATGCTCTAATCGGAAATCTTTGAATTCCTTTAACAGATGCACACTCTTTTCATAATAAGTTATCAGGACTTCGCTTCGGCATTCATAGCTCCCAGCCTATTGATTTATAACCAGCATAGAATCCCCGAAGATTTCAACAGCGTCAGCATGAACTTCTTTTTAATAACTCCAACCCCTTGATCAAAGCTTGATACTCGGCTTGATTATTGGTTGACGTGGCAACAATCGGCAAAGAGAACTCATACTTCCTTCCCTGAGGGGAAATTAACACTATGCCAATTCCTGCCCCCCGGTCACAAGTGGATCCATCAAAGAAGAGCGTCTAGGGCACAATTTCCAAAGTCTCCACTGCACCGCGATGTTGAGTCACAAAATCGGCCATAATCTGCCCTTTAACCGCCTTAGCCGATTCGTACCGCAGATCGAATTCTGACAGCGCCAAAATCCACTTACCGATTCTGTCACTCATAATCGGCATAGATAGCATATATCGGACCACGTCATCTTTGCATATAATAGTGCATTCAGCCGATAAAAAATAGTGCCTCAACTTAATGTATGATAAATACAGGCATAAACATAATTTATCAATAGCCGAATACCTGGTCTCAGCATCAATCAATCTTCTGCTTAAATAGTAAATCACACGCTCCTTCCCTTCAAATTATTGAATCAAAGCCGAACCGATGACCACTCCATCGGTAGACAAATATAATCTGAAGGGCTTTCCTTGCTGAGGTGGAATTAAGACTGGAGGATTTGTCAAATAATTCTTGATTTCATCTAGAGCCAACTGTTGCTCTTCTCCCCATATAAATTCTTGATCGGCTTTTAATTTAAGTAAAGGACTGAAAGTACGATTTTTTCCAGATAAGTTGGAAATAAATCGCCTGATAAAATTTATTTTGCCGATCAGGGATTGGAGTTCGGTCTTGTTAGTAGGAGCAACTATCTTGTTAATAGCATCGATGGATCTTCTGCTAATTTCAATTCCCCTTTGATGCACCATGAAACCAAGAAATTGCCCTGCCGATACGCCGAATGCACACTTGTTAGGGTTCATCTTTAGACCATATTTCCTTGTACATTCTAACACTTTTCGTAGATCGGCAAGATGCTTTGTGAAATCTCCAAACTTAACCCCCACATCATCAATATAAATTTCTACCAGCTTGCCGATGAACTCATGAAAGATAAAATTCATAGCCCTTTGAAAGGTAGCACTAGCATTTTTCAAACCAAAAGTCATGACTATCCATTCAAACAACCCAACATGACCAGGACATCTAAATGCAGTTTTTGGAATATCTTCTTCAGCCATGAATATTTGATTATATCCTGCATTGCCATCCATGAAGCTAATAATCCGATGCCCAGCCGCAGCATCAACTAGTAAATCGACAACCGACATCGGGTAACCATCCATCGGCGTAGCTTTATTAAGATTCCTGAAATCAATGCAAACTCAAAGCTTCCCATTTTTCTTGTAAACTGGGACAACATTGGAAATCCATTCGGCATACCGACACTGCCGAATAAACTTAGCTTCAATAAGTTTAGTTATTTCGGCCTTAATATCAGGAAGAATATTAGGACTACATCGGCGAGCTGGCTGTTGATGTGGCCGAAATCCAGACTTGATGGGCAACCGATGTTCAACAATAGATCGGTCTAAACCAGGCATCTTGGTATAATCCCAAGCAAAGCAATCTTTATATTCCTTTAATAAATCAGTTAACTGCTGCTTAAACTCAGAATTTAACTTAGCACTAATAAAAGTGGGTCTTGGTTTATCACCACTACCTATATCTACTTCTACCAAATCATCAGCCAATGTAAACCCTTGACCTAACTTTCCATCATCGGCGAACCTATCCATTAAAACTCCTCATCAGAACCGACTGCTTGGATCAGTGGAATTTTGGAATCAGCAACTTTGAGGAAATCTTTCTCCCAAATCTCCCCTGAAATACACCTAGTCCTTTCATAGGTGTCCGCTTCTGCCGATGCGATGACATAAGAAGAATCTCCCGGGACAATTTCAATCTTGTCACCTACCCACTGAACTAAGCATTGGTGCATCGTTGATGGGATGCAACAATTGGCATGGATCCAGTCTCTCCCGAGTAGCATATTGTAGGCACCTTTTCCGCTGATCACGAAGAATGTTGTCGGCAAGGTTTTGCTGCCGATGGTCAACTCAACACATATTGCCCCTTTAACCGGAGACACATTTCCTTCAAAGTCTTTTAGCATCATATCAGTCTTGGTCAAATCCTGATCTCCTTTCCCAAGTTTCTGATAGACTGCATACGGCATGATGTTAATAGGAGCCCCACCATCAATTAATATCTTGGTCATCGGCTATCCATCAACTCTCCCTTTGATGAACAGAGCTTTAAGATGCTGCCTTTCATTGCCGGTAGGCTTTTCAAAAATAGCTGTCATCGGATCCAGAGCGAACTGAGCTATCTGGTTAGAAAAATCCAGCTCCTCATCATCACTGGATGGCGCAAGGAACTCCATCGGCAAGATAAATACCATGTTAACAACCGCCGATGGCCATTTTCCCGTAGGATCCGGTTGCTGCTGATCTTCAGATTGGCCAGAATTCTTGCTTTTGTTTAGCTCTTCTTGTCTTTCATGCTGCAGCCTCCTTTTCTGTGTCCTAGTCAACCCCTCTGGACACCATGGTGGAACTTGTGGCTGCCTGGCCGATGGGCGACGACTTTCCCTTGACTCCATCCGATAAGTGTTAGCATCCCTACAAAATATGAACTCATCGGGAACTCGTGCATTGGCCATCTCTTCAAGCTCCTCTTGGTTCCTAGGAAAGTACCCAACACGGTCACCGAGTCTATCATGCACACTGAGCCTGCCCCCTAGCCGATCATGAACTGAAGTTCTCCCCCTAATCGGCCCATTAAAATGTCGTCGATCGTCATTCTAATACTGCCGATTAGGTCTGTCATACCGATCGTAACCATTGCACTCAGGGCAGTCCCTAACAGTGGGTAATTTGATGTTCTGTTCCCAGCAATGGACAAAGAATGGACAGTTCCAATGATCCTTGTGCCGATTCCACTCCTGTCGGCGTCTTTCTTCTTCCCAACGATAATCCTCCTGCTAACGCCGATACTTATCCTCACGTTGCTGCCAAGTCTCCCGATGCCTTCTATGAGTTATCACAATGCCAGATCAGGGAGGCCTTCCTGAGCTATTTGCTTCCTAGATCAAACCCTTTCCTCTAGCATCGGCAGCAGTAATTTGATGCTGAGGATCCACCGATGCACTTCTCTCAGCTGCTTCTGACATCAAGACCTTGGTCTTTCTCTTAGTGTTGATGCAAAAACTGATCTGCAAACACAAAGGGCTAATACCCGATTCAAACGTTAAGGCGTGCCAGCCGATTTGACCTTACTATCGGCAAAGGTGATAACTCGAATACTTTAGTCCTGACAACAGCGATGCGCCCGGATGTCACGGCTAAGAGGTACTCACGCGGAACTCGAGAACACGCCGAGCTTAAGTCGACGAATTCCTAAGAACTCGTAATAAAAGGAAAAAAGGTATGACGAAGTCGTCGAAAAGTAGATACTGGAATATGAGTAAAAACGTGTATTTGATTGATTTCTTGATATCTTGATTACAAGGTCCTAGGGTTTATATTTATACCCTGCTCAAAGAGCTACGACCAGACACGATTAGAATTCGAGTTCCAAATTACACGGAACCCGTATACAAAACGATGCAAATAACTAAGGAAATAATAAAACTATCCTTCGTGACAAACCGAAACTCCTCCACATGACAACTGGCAGCTTCCGGACTCCTCCTTCGCGTCATCGGCAATCCCCTTGCCATAGTCATCGGCAGACCTTTTTACCTGGTCGTCGGCACCATATTACTGCTTGTGGACTTAGTCACATTCAACCTTTCCCTCATCGGCAACCATCCTTATCAGCAACCCGCATCGTACTGCCACCCTATCCTGCCATCCTTGACACGTGCCCAAAAATGGTGTCAACACATGCCCCCCAGTTTCGGAGTATAAAAACTATTAATGCTCCGAAATTCTCTGCAGTAATGATGCCTTTTCCGCAATTAATGCTCCTAATCTGGTAACCGACAACCTCAATCTGGACAACTCTGATCCTAATCCTCCGCAGATTCCTCGAAATCCCCAACTTCCTAAACGGGCATCTTTCTTAGTCGTACATCGGCAACAATACCGTTACAAAGATCTGCCGATGCTCTGCCCAGGAGATTCGCAAAAACGGTTACCTCCCCTCTATCCGCCCATCGGCAGGATGACCGTTATAGAATATCGCCGATGGACCGACCAGGAGATCGCGCACAGTAAAATATCTTTAGATAATGACCGCTTCCTGTCAAATCACCTGCACAATCCCTGGATTACCGTGCGAACAGTTACCATATCCACTTGAGTACCCTCGGGCTTCTCGGATGCGGCAAAGAAATAAGTCAGATTTGCCCTTGCCCATCTTGTCCTATAAATAGTTCCTTCTCAGGTACTCCTCCCCCATTACACCATTCTGCCATCCAACTTCACTTTTCCAGCGGCGGCGCCATTCACAACCCTCAAGATCTCCGACAAGCATTCCTCTTCATCAACTCCGGTGCCCTCCAGCGTCCTCTTCACGACAAGATGGCCGTTGGCTTCGTCGTCCCTGAGGTCAGACTTCCGTCTCATCTGCTGTACCTTTTTCTTGCATTCCTGTTCATCTATGATTCATCTTACCGAATATTTTCCTTTTCCTTTTTCTTTTTCTTTGTATCTTTATTCCCCAAAACACTAGGAGTTGTCCAACAAAATTGTCATCCCTACCGATCAACCACACCTTCAATGCCTCGGCCCTCTAGGGGATCCAGATCCAACCGACCTTATCAATGCAGAAACCAACAGGATTCCCTTTAGAGCTGAAAACTTTGCTTTAGATCTATGGAAAGACACCTTTCGCTCTTGGCCCAGCCCTACTGTAGGGTGGAAAGATTGGTTCTTGAGGGTCAGCAATTCTTATGAAGTTCAATGGGGTGAGAGGAAGTTAGCTCAATGCATTAGGCTATCCATTGCCGATATGCACAAGAACGAGTCATTGCTGATAGCTGCATCTTACTTTTGGTCAGACACTCTCAACGCTTTTGTTTTTGGCCATGGCCCTGCTTCTCCTACCCTTGCTGATGTAGCCATGCTTACTGGGTTAGATATATCTTCTGCCGATAGCACCCACTTTTTTGATACCGCCCCCAGTGCCAAAGTGGAGACTCGCGCTATCGGCGGTTGGTCAGGGTACATCCAGAAGTACCGCGGGAGAGGGCCTGTCACCATAAAGGAGCAAACCACCTTTCTGTACATGTGGCTAGATAAGTTTGTATTCTGTGGTCGATCGGCAGGACCGACTTCTGTCTATCTATCGGCAGCAGAAAGGCTGGCTAGCGGCGGCCAATTTCCTCTCGGCCGTTATTTGCTCGGCGCTGTTTACCACCTTCTTCATCAGGTAGCCCAGAAACTCCTGCTTGGCCAATCCATCGGCAACTTGGGAGGCCCCTGGTGGTTTATTAATATGTGGCTCAATCTGCACCTACACAAGCGCCTTGATTTCAACTTGTTCTCACAGCACTTCCCAAGAGATATAGCCGAGAATCATGTGTTGGATGAAGAGGAATCGGCAACGCGTGCCCCCTTGAACTTTGGCGAAGCCGTTATAGTCTTACCCGGTTCAGGGAACAATCCGGATCAGATCGGCCGATTCTTCGAGACTCTGTATGAGGGTCTGGCCAGAGATGAACGACCATGGCTGGCTTATGACGACCCAGACAGCATGCTCCCTCTGACCTTCAATCCATTTGATGAAGCTCTCGACAGGGACAATGAGGTGATGATGGCAATCGTGACTCCTAGAGCCATACCAGTGAATTTCTTCGGTAGCACGAAAACCTCTCCCCAAACCTATGAATTTTATAATCCATCGGCATTAGCTCGCCAGCTAGCTTTCGGCCAATTGCCGATTGCACTTCCTTATGCCGATGTAATAAAGCCCAGAGAACCCATCGCCAACCTCCTCGAGTGGACTCGAGTAGCCCAGCTACCACCAAATGCCGATACAGATGTAGATCTGTCAGAATGGGTTCCAGCCGCCTTTATCACTCAAGCATACAAGCTATGGTGGGCAGAATGGAAAGAGAATCTATTCTGCAGATCGGCCCCCTCGTACCGCGGCATGATCGACCCCGAATACGAAGTCCCCGATGACACTGTAAGTATTTTAAACCGATGTTTCATTTTCCAATATCATTCCCATCGGTAACTTACCTCTGTATTCCTTTTGCAGATTGACAGCACCCCCCCATCGGTTAGCAGGAGTGGCAAGCCGATCGACCTATTCCCATCAGGCCCGATTTCCTCAATCGGCCATAATGCTCCCACTCTGGCTTCCATCGTGCACCGGGGTGCGCGCCTCAAGAAAGTTACCACCAGGAAAACTCAGACACCACCAACGGTAACTGCTTCCACTCTGGCGCAAGCTTTCAAGGCAATCTGTTAAAACCCTTTTGTATTTATGCTGACTATCTTTGTATCGGCTATCTGTGCTCATAAACTCCTTTTTGTTGTTGCAGCAAACTGGTGCATCGGCAAAAGCCAAACGCCAAGGTGCCGATGCCCCCCAGTCTAGCCAGCCAAAGAGGAAGGGCATCCAAGGTGCTAAGGCTGGAACAAAGCGCCAGAAAGTGGCAACTCCTCCTCCTCCTCCGGTGTTTCCAATCCCGGTGGAATCTTCCCCTTCTTCTCCAGAAGTCCAGGCACAGCAAGCACCATCTCCACAACCAACACAGGAAGCACCACAGATGGAAGAACCCCAGCAGGAAGGACCTCAAACGGAAGGTATATCAGCCGACGTAGGTGAAAAAACAACAGGCCCGGCAGGTCCAGTTATATCATCGGCGGTTTCCTCGATTCAGGCAACTGTTGTTCCTCCTCCGGGTAACATATCTCAACAATACTTCCACCGATAAACTTATTCTCATTTAGTCTCATAATCCTTCCTGTCTTCTTTCAAGCGATATCGTTCCATCGGGAACATTTGCCGATCAACCTATAGTTCCATCGGCATCTCTGAGTCAAAGGCAAGAAATCGCCTTGAAGCAAGTAAGTCATCCACTTTTCCACCAGTATCGTCTGCCGAAGTTTTGACCATAAAACTGACTTATTTCATCTTCATTTTCAGGAACAAGATTCTCCCAACAGCTTATTCTCCTTCGCCACTGATATCTTCGAAGAAGAAGGCGAGGAAGCAAGCTCCTCTCGGGCAGTTGGAACTGTATCGGCAGAAACCAGAGCTAAGCTGGAAGAGCTATCGGCCATACTTCATCAAGACACAACTCAACTGGTCAACGATTCTGACCCAGCCAAAGCCCTATTCAAGACCCTTAGAGGCCAAATTCCTGCCGATGCTGAAGAAACACTCTTCCATGCTGCACATCTAGAAAGCCGCCAGCTACAGTACCAGAGAGCTGCTCGACGCCTTGCCGATAGAGCCGCTCAAATCCAGCTTTCTGAGGAGATGATGAAGGAAAAACTCTTAGCCGATGAGAAACATAAGAACATCGGCACCTTAAAGTCCTCAGGTGATGCACTGAAGCAGAAAGTGTCTGATCTATCGGCAAAAAGAGAAGCTCTACTGGCCGAACTCAAGCAAGTAGAGGACGCTCTGTCCCAAGCCCAGCAAGAAGAAAGTCAACTGCCGGAGACCATCAAACACCTTGAACAAGAACGAAACGTCCATGGTCGCAAAGCGCTGCAGCTGAAGAGGAAGCTGAAGCCGATAGAAGGTTCTGCCGATGACGATATCAAAGAGATAGAGACAGCCAATCAGATTCGGCTGCGCGCCATATCAGCAATCCAAGCGCTGCTGAACATCTGAAGCTTTCATCGGCAACACACCTTTGTTCTTCCGCTTTTAGCTTTTAGTCTAGCCGATAAGACTGTTATTGGCATCTTTTGAAACATTAAGTCTGCCCCCGAACATTTAAATCCAGCCGATAGGAGTGTTATCGGCACTTAAACCTTTATGCGTCGACCCATATGCTGGGGTAGTACTTCTTTAAATATTTGCCATTTAATGCTCTGGGAAATTCAACTCCTTCGAGAGTTTCTAGAATATAGGCATTACCAGGAACTGAGTGTCTTATCCGATAAGGACCTTCCCAACTAGGAGACCACTTCCCAAACTTCGAACTTTTAGTCCCGACTGGCAAAATCAACTTCCATACCAAATCCCCATCGGCAAATTCCTTAGCCTTTACTTTTTTATCATACCATCTAGCAACTCTCTTCTTATTTTCTTCTATACTCATTAAAGCCTTTAACCGATGCCCTGCTAAATCATCTAACTCATCGGTCATCAAAGTGGCATAATCATCGGCAGCCAATTGATCTTGAAAAGATAATCGCCTAGATCCAGCCTTAATCTCCCAAGGCAATACTGCATCATGTCCATACACCAATTGATAGGGTGACACCTTGGTTGATCCATGACAAGCCATCCGATAAGACCACAGTGCTTCATTTAGCAATGTATGCCACCGCCTAGGATTTTCTTCAAT
This sequence comes from Sorghum bicolor, assembly GCF_000003195.3. Taxonomy (NCBI): domain Eukaryota; kingdom Viridiplantae; phylum Streptophyta; class Magnoliopsida; order Poales; family Poaceae; genus Sorghum; species Sorghum bicolor. Next base: position 25,852,033 of record NC_012873.2, on the reverse strand, counting down.
CTTTCGTTTAATAAGCTTGATAATTCCTTTGTTAGACGCTTCGGCCTGCCCGTTGGCTTGAGCATAGTAAGGAGAAGAATTCAACACTTTAATTCCCATACCGATTGCGAATTCATCGAACTCCCCCGACGTGAACATGGTGCCCTGATCGGTAGTAATCGTTTGGGGAATCCCAAATCGGTAAATAATATGCTCCTTCACAAAATCAATCATATTGGCCGATGTGACTTTCTTCAAAGGAATAGCTTCGACCCACTTAGTGAAATAGTCAGTGGCAACTAGAATGAACTTATGCCCTTTGCTAGATGGTGGATAAATCTGGCCGATCAGATCGATGGCCCACCCCCGGAACGGCCAAGGTTTTATTATAGGATTCATAGCCGATGCGGGTGCTCTCTGGATATTACCGAACTTTTGACAACCTTGACATCCCTTGAAATATTTAAAACAATCTTCAAGTATGGTTGGCCAAAAATATCCGTTCCTTCGAATCATCCACTTCATCTTAAAAGCTGACTGATGCGCTCCACACACTCCTTCATGGATCTCCCCCATCAAACTTCTGGCTTCATCATCACCCAAGCATCGGAGAAGAATTCCGTCGATAGTTCGATAATACAATTCATTTTCAAGGAGCACATACTTGGTCGCTTGAAATCGAACCCGTCTTTCAACTTTTTTAGACGGATCTTCTAGATAGTCGATAATTTCTTTCCTCCAATCACCGGTATTGACTGCCGATGTTGCATTAATCATTGGCTGATATCCTGAGGCATGCTGGGCTAACCGATTAGCGTCTTCATTATGCAATCGGGGAACATGCTCCAATCGGAAGTTCTTGAATTCCTTTAACAGTTGCATACTTCTCTCGAAATAGGTTATGAGAACTTCACTTCGGCATTCATAGCTTCCGGCCAATTGATTTATAACCAACATAGAATCCCCGAATATTTCAACGGCATCAGCACGAACCTCTCTTAACAACTCCAATCCCTTGATCAGAGCTTGATACTCAGCCTGATTATTTGTTGATGTAGCAACAATCGGCAAGGAAAACTCATATTTCCTCCCCTTAGGAGAAACCAATACAATGCCGATTCCTGCCCCCCGGTCACAGGTAGATCCATCAAAGAAGAGCGTCCAGGGTGCAATTTCCACTAGACCGCAATGCTGAGTCACAAAATCGGCCATGATCTGCCCTTTGACTGCCTTAGCCGATTCGTAACGCAAATCGAACTCCGACAGTGCTAAAATCCATTTACCGATCCTACCACTCATAATCGGCATAGATAGCATGTATCGGACCACGTCATCTTTGCAAACAACAGCACATTCAGCCGACAACAGGTAATGTCTCAGCTTGATACATGAAAAATATAAGCATAAGCACAGTTTCTCAATGGCCGAATACCTGGTTTCAGCATCAATCAACCTCCTACTCAAATAATAAATTACTCTCTCTTTCCCTTCAAATTCTTGAACTAAAGCTGAACCGATAACCGATCCATCGGTAGATAAATATAATTTGAAGGGTTTCCCTTGTTGAGGTGGAACTAAAACTGGAGGATTTACTAGATACTTTTTGATTTCATCCAGAGCCAACTGCTGTTCTTCTCCCCAAACAAACTCTTGATCGGCTTTCAATTTAAGAAGAGGACTGAACGCACGAATCCTTCCAGACAAATTTGATATAAATCTTCTGATAAAATTTACCTTGCCGATCAAGGATTGGAGCTCGGTTTTATTGGTAGGGGCCACTATTTTATTGATGGCATCAATAGATCTTCGACTAATTTCAATACCCCTCTGATGTACCATGAAACCAAGAAACTGCCCTGCCGATACGCCAAATGCACACTTGTTGGGATTCATCTTCAACCCATGCTTCCTTGTGCACTCCAACACTTTTCGTAAATCGGCAAGATGCTTTGAGAAATCTTCAGACTTGACCACCACATCATCAATGTAAATTTCTACGATCTTGCCGATGAACTCATGAAATATAAAATTCATAGCTCTTTGATAAGTAGCACCAGCATTCTTTAACCCAAAAGTCATGACTATCCACTCAAATAGTCCAACATGACCAGGACACCTGAACGCGGTTTTTGGAATATCCTCCTCTGCCATGAATATTTGATTGTAACCTGCATTACCATCCATGAAGCTGATGACCCGATGGCCAGCCGCAGCATCAACCAGTAGATCGGCGACAGGCATCGGGTATCCATCCATCGGCGTAGCTTTATTGAGATTCCTGAAATCAATGCACACCTGAAGCTTCCCGTTCTTCTTGTAAACCGGAACAACATTGGAAATCCATTCGGCATACCGACACTGCCGAATAAACTTAGCTTCAATAAGTTTAGTGATTTCGGCCTTAATATCAGGTAGAATGTTAGGATTACATCGGCGGGCTGGTTGCTGATGTGGCCGAAATCCAGACTTGATGGGTAACCGATGTTCGACAATTGATCGGTCTAGACCAGGCATCTCTGTATAATCCCAAGCAAAGCAATCTTTATATTCCTTTAACAGACTAGTCAATTGTTGCTTACATTCAGGATCTAATTTAGCACTAATAAAAGTAGGCCTAGGCTTATCACCACTACCTATATTTACTTCTACCAAATCATCGGCCGATGTGAATCCCTGGCCTAATTTTCCATCATCGGCGAATCTATCCATTAAAAACCATCGTCAGAACCGACTGCTTGGATCGGTTGAATCTCATAATCGGCAACTTTGAGAAAATCTTTCTCCCAAACTTCTCCTGAAATGCACCTAGTCCTTTCATAAGTATCCGCTTCTGCCGATGCGATAACATAAGAAGAATCCCCTGGGACGATCTCAATCTTGTCACCTACCCACTGAACCAAGCACTGATGCATCGTAGATGGGACACAACAATTGGCATGAATCCAATCTCTCCCCAATAATAAATTGTAGGCACCTTTTCCGCTGATCACGAAAAAGGTTGTCGGCAAGGTTTTGCTGCCGATGGTCAACTCTGCACATATCGCCCCCTTGACCGGAGACACATTTCCCTCAAAGTCTTTGAGCATCATATCGGTCTTGGTCAAATCTTGATCCCCTTTCCCAAGCTTCCGATATACTGCATACGGCATAATATTAATAGCAGCTCCACCATCAACTAGGATCTTAGTCATTGGCTGCCCATCAACCCTTCCTTTGAGGAACAAAGCTTTAAGATGTTGCCTCTCGTTATCGGCAGGTTTCTCAAAGATAGCCGTCATCGGATCTAGAGCCAACTGAGCTATCTGATCAGAAAATCCCAACTCATCGTCACTGGCTGGTGCAAGAAACTCCATCGGCAACATGAATACCATGTTGACGCCTGCCGATGGACCTTCCCTCTTAGTGTCTACCGGCTGCCGACTTTCAGAACTCTCTCCTTTATTTAACTCCTCTTGCCTTTCTCGTTGCAACCTCCTTTTCTGTGTCTTGGTTAATCCTTGAGGGCACCATGGAGGAAGTGGCCTTTGCCTTACTGTCGGGCGTCGGTTCTCCCTTGACTCCATACGATGTGTGTTAGCATCTCTGCAAAATATGAACTCATCGGGAACCCGCGCATTAGCCATCTCCTCAAGCTCTTCCTGGTTCCTGGGAAAATACTGGACACGGTCACCGAGCCGATCGCGAACACTAAGCCTGCCCCCCAGCCGATCATGAACTGACGCCCTTCCTCTGATTGGCCTATTAAATCGCCGTTCATCATCATGATAACGCCGATCGGTTCTACCGTACCGATCATAACCGTTGCACTCAGGGCAGTCTCTGACAGTAGGAAGCTTGATATTTTCCTCCCAACAATGGATGAAGAAGGGACAATTCCAATGATCCCTATGTCGATTCCACTCCTGTCGGCGTCTTTCTTCTTCCCGTCGATAATCTTCCTGCTGGCGCCGATACCGATCTTCCCGCTGTTGCCAATTTTCTCGAGGCCTTCTATGAGTTATGACAATACCAGATCGAGGAAGTCTTCCTGAGCTAGCTCCTTCCTGGACCAAGCCCTTACTTCTTGCATCGGCGGTAGTAACTTGATGCTGAGGATCTACCGATGCACTCTTCTCAGCTGTCTCCGACGTTAAGACCTTAGCCTTCCCCTTAGCGTCCAACATGTTTGTCGGGAAAGGATGTTGGTCTATCTTCATCGGCTTCTGGGCTTTAGAACTGTCAAACTTGATTCTCCCTGACTCTATAGCCGATTGCAGCTGCTGTCTGAATACTTTGCACTCGTTGGTGTCATGTGAAGTTGCATTATGCCACTTGCAATATCTCATCCTCTTCAACTCTTCTGCCGACGGGATCACGTGGTTAGGTGACAGTTTGATTTGACCTTCCTGAAGTAGAAAGTCAAATATCCTATCGGCCTTGGCGGTGTCAAAGGCAAACTTCTCTGGTTCCTTTTGCCCAAAAGGACAAGACATCGGCTTCTTGTTTTTTACCCACTCTGCCAAGCCGATTACTGGTTCCTCATCGGAATCTGAGCTTGTTGCTTCGTCAACAAATGACACTTTCTTATTCCATGCCCTCTTAGGCTCGAAAGGCTTGACGTCTTGATCAGATATCCTCTGCACCAAATGACTTAAACTTTCGAACTCCTGAGAGGCATACTTATCCCTGATATGTGGCAACAAACCCTGGAAAGCCAAATCGGCTAGCTGCCGATCATCCAGAACCAGGCTATAGCATTTATTCTTGACCTCTCGTATCCTCTGCACAAATCCTTCAACCGACTCATCATTACGTTGCCTCAACTTGACCAAGTCGGTGATCTTCTTCTCATGAACCCCCGAGAAGAAGTATCTGTGGAATTGCTTTTCTAGATCGGCCCAAGTAATTACTGAGTTGGGAGGTAATGATATGAACCAAGTAAAGGCCGATCCAGACAATGATGATGAAAATAGACGAACCCTCAATTCGTCCCTATTACCAGCCTCTCCACATTGAATAATGAACCTGTTGACGTGCTCCATAGTTGACGTGTCGTCCTGTCCCGAAAACTTTGTAAAATCCGGTACCTTGTACCGATGTGGAAGCGGGATCAAATCATACGCTGGAGGATATGGTGTCCGATAAGAATAAGTGTTGACTTTGGGTTTTATCCCAAATTGTTCCCTCATTACTTCAGCAATCTTATCGGCCCAATACGCATCGGCATCTTGCCGATGAGGCGGCTGCGGATCTGGCATTTGGTGGCGAACCTCCACGTGTCTGTTTGGGGCGTGACCTTGGAACATTGTATTGGTCACCTGTCCTCCAATCTGCGGACTACCAAACTGCTGTCCACCGATTGTCTGTCCTCCGAGTTGCTGTCCAAAATTTATTGGCTGGTTGGGAATCCCCTGACCTTGGAACCCGGGATAAACCTGCCCTTGCTGGAACCCCGTAGTCTGATAACCCTGCTGGGGCGATTGTGGAAAGGCTTGCTGTCCAAGCCATCCATTATTCGCGTTCATCGGCATAGGTGCTGCCGATGATTGGTAATTGGGTACCGTCGTTGAATTGACATACCCCGACTGGGCCATAGACCTCTGTTGCATCAGCATTGACTCTGCCGATGCGTTGGGCATCTGGAACATTGAATCTTGAGGATTCCCAGTGTAAGGCCGTGCGGTAGTAGTTGTGGTATACCGAGGACTCTGGTTCACCGGCGCATTGGGAGGTGCCGATGTCATAGGAGTTTTGCCCCTCATGTCAGTTATTTGTGATGTCCCCGGCGTCAACTCTGGAGGCATACCATAACCCCACCAGTTAGGAGGAAGATTTAACCCTGACATTGCCGATGCCAACATATCTGTTGTCAGTTTATGCTGCCCAACTGAAATTTGTGGGTTGGTTGCCATCGGCATAGATGGTGCGCCAGTAGTTCCCAATGTACTTGGAGGGACGGCAGACTGTGCACTTGCATTCGTCAAGGCAGCCGATGGAGCCGTGACTTCTGGTGCCGTGGGTTGATGATGGGAAGGGCCCACATAATCCGGCGGGATTTGTCCTTCCTTGAAGGTTCTTGCCACGGCGTTGAAAACCGTATTAGACAGTACACCAGCTTGGTTAATCAACGCTCGATTGATGGCATTGTCAACCATATCTTGAAGCTTGCCAGGATTGGCGTCGAAGGTGACCTGCCGTGGTGCCGGCAGTGCATCTTTCTGGACCACTTCGCCGCTCCTGTTTATGCTGAAAGACTTCAGGCATTGCTGCTTGAACTCTTCCATGGCTTGAGCAATAGCTTGCTTCTGCTCATCCTTGAGGTTGGCTTCCGTCACGGGGATGACGTTGTCTTGATCGAGGTCAGAGATCGACATGTTGATCTTGATCTTGAATCTGTCCCACTGGGCGTGCCAAAAGATGTGTTGATGCAAAAACTGATCTGCAAACACAAAGGGCTAATACCCGATTCAAACGTTAAGGCGTGCCAGCCGATTTGACCTTACTATCGGCAAAGGTGATAACTCGAATACTTTAGTCCTGACAACAGCGATGCGCCTGGATGTCACGGCTAAGAGGTACTCACGCGGAACTCGAGAACACGCCGAGCTTAAGTCGACGAATTCCTAAGAACTCGTAATAAAAGGAAAAAAGGTATGACGAAGTCGTCGAAAAGTAGATACTGGAATATGAGTAAAAACGTGTATTTGATTGATTTCTTGATATCTTGATTACAAGGTCCTAGGGTTTATATTTATACCCTGCTCAAAGAGCTACGACCAGACACGATTAGAATTCGAGTTCCAAATTACACGGAACCCGTATACAAAACGATGCAAATAACTAAGGAAATAATAAAACTATCCTTCGTGACAAACCGAAACTCCTCCACATGACAACTGGCAGCTTCCGGACTCCTCCTTCGCGTCATCGGCAATCCCCTTGCCATAGTCATCGGCAGACCTTTTTACCTGGTCGTCGGCACCATATTACTGCCTGTGGACTTAGTCACATTCAACCTTTCCCTCATCGGCAACCATCCTTATCAGCAACCCGCATCGTACTGCCACCCTATCCTGCCATCCTTGACACGTGCCCAAAAATGGTGTCAACACTTAGCATCCAACATATTTGTTGGGAAAGGATGTTGATCGATCTTCATCGGCTTCTGAGCTTTGGAATTATCAAACTTGATTCTCCCAGATTCTATAGCCCATTGCAGCTGTTGCCTAAAAACCTTGCACTCATTGGTGCTGTGAGAGGTTGCATTGTGCCACTTGTAGTATTTCATCTTCTTTAATTCTTCAGCCGATGGAATCACAAGATTAGGGGACAATTTGATTTGCCCTTTCTGAAGTAGAAAGTCAAATATCCTATCGGCCTTGGTAATGTCAAATGCAAACTTCTCTGTCTCTTTATGCCCAAAAGGGCAAGACATTGGCTTTTTGTTCTTCACCCACTCTGCTAAGCCGATGACTAGCTCCTCATCAGAATCTGAGCTTGCTGCTTCATCGACAAATGATACCTTTTTATTCCATGCTCTCTTAGGCTCGAATGGTTTGATATCCTGGTCGAAAATCCTCTGCACCAAGTGACTTAGGATCTCGAACTCTTTAGAAGCATACTTGTCTCTGATATGTGGCAACAAACCCTGGAAAGACAAATCGGCTAGCTGCCGATCGTCCAGAACCAGACTATAGCACTTGTTCTTAACTTCTCGCAATCTCTGCACAAAGCTTTCAACCGATTCATCATTGCGTTGTTTCAATCTGACCAAATCAGTGATATTCTTCTCATGAACTCCAGAAAAGAAGTATTTGTGGAATTGCTTCTCCAGATCGGCCCAAGTAATCACTGAGTTAGGAGGTAACGATATGAACCAAGTGAACGCCGATCCAGACAACGATGACGAGAACAATCGAACCCTTAACTCATCTCTGTTGGCAGCCTCCCCACATTGGATAATGAACCTGTTGACATGCTCCATAGTCGATGTATCATCCTGTCCAGAAAACTTAGTGAAATTTGGTACCTTATACCGATTTGGATGTGGAATAAGGTCATATGCGGGAGGATATGGTGTCCGATAAGAGTAAGTATTGACTTTGGGTTTTATCCCAAATTGGTCTCTCATTACTTCTGCTATCTTATCGGCCCAAGAAGCGTCGGCGTCTTGCCGATGAGGTGGTTGTGGATCTGGCACCTGCTGATATGCTTCCACGTGTCACTGAGGTGCACGATCTGCATGGAACATTGGGTTAACCATCTGACCACCAATCTGCTGACCAAGATTCATCGGCTGGTTGACCAACCCTTGATTCTGAAACCCAGGTTGGATTTTTCCTTGTTGAAACCCTACTGCCTGATGATTCTGCTGAGGCATCTGTGGAAAGACTAGCTGCCCTGTCCATCCACTGTTAGCATTCATCGGCATAGGCCCTGCTGATGACTGGTAATTGGGCATCAGCATTGAATTGACATACCCTGGCTGTGTCATAAACCTCTATTGCGTCGGCATTGAATCTGCCAATGCGTTAGGCATCTGGAACGTTGGAGCTTGAGAATTCCCAGTGTAAAATCTTGCAGTAGTAGTTGTAGTATACCAGGGACTCTGATTCATCGGTAGATTTGGAGGTGCCGATGCCATAGGAGCCTTGCCTGTCAAGTCAGCCACTTGAGATGTTCCAGGAGTCTTCAACATCATCTCAGGGGGCATACCGTAACCCCACCAATTAGGAGGAACAGATCCCGACATTGCCGATGCCAATAGACCTGTGGAAAGCTTGATTTGCTCATCCTAAGTTGATGGATTGGTCGTCATCGATGTAGATTGCACATTAGTGAGTCCTAATGTGCTTGGAGAGGCAGTAGTTTCTGTGCCCGCAGCGGCCGTAGTAGCCGATAGAGCTGTGACCACTGGTGATCCTGGCTGATGATAGGCAGGGCCCATATAATTTGGTGGCAATTGTCCTTCCTTAAAAGTTCTAGCCACAGCATTGAAAACCGTGTTGGACAGCACACTAGCTTGATTAATCAAGCACGGTTAATAGCATTGTCAACCATGTCTTGAAGTTTACCAGGATTGGCTTCAAAAGTAATCTGCCGAGGTGCCGGTAATGCTTCCTTTTGGATCACCTCGCCACTCCTGCTGACGCTGAAGGATTTCAAACATTGCTGCTTGTAGTCCTCCATGGCTTTTGCAATAGCTTGCTTCTGCTCATCTCTGAGATTGGCTTCCGTCACAGGGATGACATTTTCGAGATCGAACTCGATATTCGCCATGTCGATCTTGATCTTGAATCTAGTCCCACTGGGCGTGCGAAAAGATGTGTTGATGCAAAACTGATCTGCAAACACAAAGGGCTAATACCCGATTTAAACGATAAGGCGTGCCAGCCGATTTGACCTCACAATTGACAAAGGTGGTAACTCGACCGCTTTGGTCCCGACAACAGCGATGCGCCCGGATGTCACGGCCAAGAGGTGATCACGCAGAACTTGAGAACACGCCGAGCTTAAGTCGACGAATTTCTAAGAACTCATAATAAAAAGAAAATATGACGAAGTTGTCTAAAAAGTAGATGCTGGAATATGAGTAAAAATTTGTGTTTGATTGATTGATAGATTGTCTCATTACATTTCTCTAGGGTCTATATTTATACCCTGTCCAAAGAGCTACAACCAGACACGACTAGGACTCGAATTCCAAACTAAACGGAACCCGTACACAAAACGAATTCTAATAACTAAGGAAAACATAAAACCACCCCCTTGTAACCGACCGGGGCACCGCCACAGATCAATCGTCAATCTCCACGCTTTCCTTCAGAGTCATCGGCAGACCTCCTGTTGTGGCCATCGGCAAACACTAATACGGATCATCGGCACGAACACATCACCAGCTCTGGACTTAGTCTCATTCAACTACTTCCTCATCGGCAACCACCTTCATCGGCAACTTCCCTGTAGACTAGTTACCGTTGCTTCATCTGCTGATCTATTCTTTATTAACTCCAGGTACGCATCAAAAGATACGTGTCCCAAAACGGTGTCAACACTTTGCTTATTTTCTTTATTCTTACCTTATGGAAAACCAAAATTCTAAATCGATCCATGAGACTGCAACACCTTCAGTAACTGACCTTTTACCATGGGAGTCATCACAGCCTATCCAAACATTCCAGTATAAGTTAAGTTCTAGGTTGATTGCCATGATTCAAAACCTATCTTTTTCGGGAAACGAAGACGAAAACCTTTACCTTCAGATTAGAGATTTTGAGCAAACATGTGTTTGTCTTCGCATTGAAGGCATTTCTGATAAAACTTTACGTTGGAAGCTTTTTCCTTTTTCCTTAAGGGGAGAAGCTAGACAATGGTACAGTCAGAATGTAAGTCAACAACGAAGTGAACGGGGAGTTTTACGAGCCAACTTTTGTCTAGATTTTTATTCCCTCGACCGTATCGGCGACCTTAGACTCGAAATCCTATATTTTAGACAAAAAGATAATTAAACTTTGGGAAAATCCTGGAAATGATTTTTTGATCTTTTAGAATCTGGTCCAAACCTTAATCTTGAGGACCCTATGCTTTTATTTCACTTTTTTCGAGGTCTTCAGAAAGATCATACACAAATGCTACATACAATGTCTAGAGGTTATTTCTTTCGAATCCCTACTGATGAAGCTAGAGTGATCCTAGATAGAATCCTAGAAGCTGAGATGGATAATACCCTTCATGATGAAACCCACGGAGCTGAAGTAGACACTCTACCAAATTCTCCACCTACTTCAGCTATCCCAAGTTCTGAGCCACAAAAGGAAAAAATTCCACCACCGAACTTCATGCTGGATATAGAATCTGATCTTTTTGCCGATTTTGGAAACATTTCAAACTACCATTCTACTAACAGACCCCAAAATAGCCATCTTAGCATTTCTTTGCCAACTGAATATCAATTGAGAGAGCATATCTCAGTCATGAGTAGCGAGTGGTTGGAGGAATCAGAGCTTTCCTCTGATGTGATCCGTTTGGACACACCCTCTATAACTATACGTTGTGCTTATAATTCTGATCGATTTGATGCTCTCTATAATCCTGTTGTGGGGATCAACATAATGTCTGAATCTTTTGCACTTAAATTGTTTAAAAATCTTGTTTTAACCCCCACAACAATGGTCATAAAGGAATCTTTGGGACGATTAGTCCCCAGTCTTGGAATTATTAATGTCCTACCTCTTACGGTAGAAGGCTCCATGGTTCATTTGAACTTCTATACCTTTGATACATGAGACTTCGACCTGTTGATAGGACAACCTTTTAGAAGACTCCTTTATGAAGGTCATACCGGAAAGCTACACATTTCTTTTGGGAAAACCTTTAAAATTCCCATAACAATTTCACACTCCTTGAATAATAAGGCCGAGTCATATCTTTTGCTTGATCTTATGGAGGAGGTAAAGGCTGCATCTCTAGAGCTTTTAGATGAACCAGACTTAGAAGACAAAACTCCTTTCTTCACAGAAGAAGAAGCTGAACCTTCTGAACCTGAACCCTTAGATGAGTTTGCAGAAACACCTAGACCTCCCATAGAGCTTAAAACTTTACGACCCGGTCTTATCTATGCTTTCCTAAACAATAATCCAGAGTTTCCTGTGATCATTAGTGATAAACTCACTCAGGAGCAAACTCTGTGATTAATGACCATTCTTGAGAAACATAACTTAGTTTTCGGCTACTCACTCCAAGATCTTATAGGAATCAGTCCTATGATTTGTACCCATCGTATTCCAATAGATCCTTCTGTTTCACCTTCTCGAGAGCCCCAAAGTAGACTTAACAACACTATGAGAGAGGTTGTTAAAAAGGAAGTTATAAAGTTGCTGCATGCAGGGATTATATATCTTGTGCCGCACAGTGAGTGGGTAAGCCCAGTTCAAGTTGTGCCCAAAAAGGGAGGCATGACTGTCATTATGAATGAAAAGAACGAGCTAATTCCGCAACACACCGTCACAGGATGGCGGATGTGCATAGACTATAGAAAACTGAACAAAGCCACAAGAAAGGTTCATTTCCCTTTATCTTTCATAGATGAGATGCTAGAGCGATTAGCGAACCATTCGTTCTTCTGTTTCTTAGATGGATATTTAGGGAATCATCAGATCCTGATCCATCTCGATGATCAAAGCAAAACCAGTTTCACATGCCCATATGGAACTTATGCTTACCGTAGAATGCCTTTTGGGTTATGTAATCCACCAGCTTCTTTTCAAAGATGCATGATGTCTATATTTTCTAATATGATTGTAGAGATTATGGAAGTTTTCATGGATGATTTCTCTGTTTATGGAAAAACTTTTGATAGTTGTCTTGAAAACTTAGACAAGGTTTTGCAAAGATGTGAAGAAAAGCACTTAGTCCTTAATTGGGAAAAATGTCATTTTATGGTTAGGGAAGGAATAGTGCTGGGACACCGAGTGTCTGAAAGAGGTATTGAGGTAGACAGAGCTAAAATTGAAGTAATTGAACAACTACCTCCACCTGTGAATATAAAAGGAATTCGAAGCTTTCTTGGCCATGCTGGTTTTTATCGTAGATTCATAAAAGATTTTTCATTCATTGCTAGACCGCTTACTCTTTTGCTAGCCGAGGATGCTCCTTTCAAATTTGATGATGCATGTCTAACATCTTTCAATTTATTAAAGAATGCACTCATCTCTGCACCAATCATTCAACCCCCTGATTGGTCATTGCCTTTTGAAATTATGTGTGATGCTAGTGATTATGCTATCGGGGCAGTTTTGGGACAAACTAAAAATAATAAGCATCATGCAATTGCTTATGCCAGTAAAAAATTGATAGGAGCTCAACTTAATTATGCAACCACTGAAAAAGAACTTCTGGTTGTTGTCTTTGCCATTGATAAATTTAGATCTTATTTAGTTGGAGCTAAAATAATTGTTTACAGTGATCATGCTGCACTAAAATATTTGGTCACTAAAAAAGATGCTAAACCTCGCCTGATTAGATGGATCTTATTACTCCAAGAATTTGACATAGAAATAAAAGATAAAAAGGGAGAAGAAAATTCTGTTGCTGATCACTTGCCTAGAATGTATTTTAAGAGTCCACAGGAAACCCCCATCAATGATTCACTCTGGGATGACATGCTCTATGGGATTAACAGGTCTGACCCCTGGTATGCAGATATTGTTAATTTTATGGTTTCAGGGTATGTACCACCAGGAGCAAACAAGAAGAAGCTTATTCAAGAAAGTCGTTCACATATATGGGATGAGCCATACCTCTTCCGAGTATGCTCTGATGGCTTACTCAAGAGATGTGTGACCACTGAGGAAGGATGGAAGATCATCGACAGATGTCATTCATCACCATATGGAGGTCATTATGGAGCATTCCGTACACATTCAAAGATTTGGCGGTGTGGATTCTACTGGCCTACAATGTATGAAGACACGAAGCAATATATCAGAAGATTTGGGCCATGTCAAAGACACAGAAACATAAACACAAGGGACGCCATGCCACTCTCCAACAACCTTCAGATTGAGCTCTTTGATGTCTGGGGAATAGACTACATGGGTCCATTTCCCCCATCAAATAAGTGTGAGTACATCTTGGTGGCAGTTGACTACGTCTCCAAGTGGGTAGAGGCACTACCTTGCAAGCATGCCGACAACATCAGTTCAAAGAGGATGTTTGAAGAAATTATATTTCCAAGATTTAGAGTCCCCAGAGTAGTGATAAGTGATGGAGGAGCACACTTCATTCACAAACGCTTCAAGCAATATCTATCAAAACATTAAATCTGCCACAATGTCGCTACCCCCTATCATCCTCAGACAAGTGGCCAAGCAGAGACTTCCAACAAGCAAATCAAGAATATTCTTCAGAAGAGAGTGAATGAAATGGGAACGACATGGAAAGATAAGTTACCCGATGCACTCTGGGCATACCGGACAGCATACAAGACTCCAATTGGAATGTTGGTGTACGGGAAGACTTGCCACCTACCTGTTGAACTAGAGTTCAAAGCACACTGGACCATAAAAAGATGGAATATGGACCTAGATGTCGCTGGAGATCATAGAAGAATGCAACTATTAGAATTGGAAGAATGGCGAGAGAAAGCATATCACAATTTGAAGATCTACAAAGAAAGAGTCAAAAGGTGGCATGACAAGAGGATCAAGAAAAAGGAGTTCGCACCCGGAGATAAGGTATTACTTTTTAATTCTAGGGTGAAGCTTTTTGGGCTTGGAAAATGCTGGAGTAAATGGGAGGGACCATTCAAGGTAATCAATTAATCATCCCATGGAGCTGTCACACTTCAAAATAACGAAGGTACGCTATTCAAGGTAAATGGTCAACGTCTTAAATTATTTTTAGAGCCCAATAAAGAACTAGAAGAAATAGACGTAATCCATTTTTACCTTCCCATGGAGAATTAGAGCCCGACACTTTCAATCTGACGTTTTTGTGTCATACATATATTTTCCTAATTAGTTTTGCATCTAGAAACACGCTTGAGGAAGCTGGCCACAGAGGAGCCAGAGAGAGGGCGGGCGCCCTGATCAGGTGGGCGGGAGCCCAGCTCCTGACCCCTCTCGGTCCTGATTTCTTCCGTTATGGAAAATACACTTTTGGTAATCCGAATAACCCCTCAGATGGAAAGTTTCGCATGCACATTGACGGGAGCAACCCGAACAACCCCTAGAGGCACTTTTTGACCCCTATATAAAGAGACCCGTGATGTCAGTTTTCAAACACCAATCCACCCAAGCCTTCTCTTCTTCTTCAATTAGAGCTTGTTTAGTCCCTCGCTGCTCCAATGGCCGAGAAGTTCCACGATGATTGGGAAGTCGTCCCCTTCAACCTCAACATGGAGCCTAAGGAAGACCCCGACGCCCGTGCTCTCGTCCCGGCCAACACAGAGTGACAGCTAGAAGCCATGCCATTACGCCAACGCAGCTCCGCCCAATCCTTCCATGCTCAACCAGTTCTCACCGCACCGCCACAACCCCTACTTCTCAAGGGATCATCATCCAAGACGAAGACCACCATCAAGGTGCCAGCCGGCACGAGGATCCTTCCACCCAGACCCAATGAGAGGGTCGTTGGAGTCAAGACCAACCGGAGCGGTGAGATCAGCAGCATCCACTACACTACGGAGGAGGAGAGGCCTTACTTCGAAGGGATTAGAGCAGCCAAAGTCCGTTTCATCCCTCCAAAGGCAGCCCCGAAGCATGCTCTCAATGCTTTTGAGACACCTCCCAAGCGTCGCAAGACTATAGTAGATATTGATAAGGATGTTCGCAGGCTAGACAGAATTATCATAGACCTCCAGTCCTCAGTTAACTCCATCACTAGGCAGCTCTCTAACCACAACACCGTTATACTAGGCCTTAGGCAAGATCTTGCTAGTGCCATTAAGAAGATCAAGGAGTTAGAGCGCCGCTAAGTTATCTAGATTAGATCTTGAGGCAATGCATCTTAGTTATCTATCTTTAAATTTGGTTTAGGTTTACTATTATCATCAGTTTGTTACTATTATCGTCAGTTTGCTACTAGTCATTTGTAATAAATGCCTCAAGATTAATAAAGAGTATTATTATTATTATTATTATTATGTCTTGTGTGTCTCTACTTTAATTTTGTGCAAGAAAGCAGAAAACAAGTATGGGGGAGATCCCTCAACATGCCAAACACACTTTGACTACACCACTCCGCAATTCAGGTACACACTCTGCACACTTTACTTTACACGTACACATATATATCTTGGATTATGCAGAACACAGTCTCCGACATGATAAATTAACAAGATTAAAATGTATCTAATCATGATTAATCTCACTCTGTGACATTTCCTGAAATTTGCAATTATTGAAAAATCATTTTAAAACCCTGTGTTACTTAAGTCATTGTGGAATGTGAGATGGTAGAGTATGAGTTTCTTATTCTTGATATCATTGTTGCTTGGAGAATTTATTTCAAAAATCTTCAAAGTTTTAGCTACCATCCTCAGTGTTTTATATGCCTGATAAAATTGAAAATATTAATTATGATTATAAAAGCTATCTACTCTGTATTGAGTTTGTTCAAAATGAGTTAGACCCTTGTTGAGAGATTTATCATACTCTTAAGATCAAGACATTTATTCAGAAAGATTCACTCTTCCGAAGTATTATTGCATTAGAGGCATGGGCTATGCAAAAATAAGGATATTTCGAGGAAATAAAAAAGGAACAAGTGCTCGATAACCTCGCAGAAAAAATGAACAAGTGTCTGGCAGTAGAATTAGGGGTACCTCGGTATCCACTTAAAAAAGAGAGAAAAAGAAAGAAAATAATAGCCCATGGTCCCTCTAATAAGCAATATGCCAGCAAGAGTTGACAAAGTTTTTAATTTCCAAAGTCTTTGATCTAAGAGTATGACATTCCTCTCCTCGGATCCTGTTTTGATCAGGCAATAAATGCAAAGTAAGTATGCTTGAGAATTTTTTGCAAATTAAAACAGCCTCAGTGAGATATATAAAAGATAATGAGTGATCTGAGAGAACCTATGAGGATAAAAGGTAAGCTAACTTTCTTTTCAAAAATATAAAAAAACTCCAAGTGATAGGATTGAGAAGAAAGGATCTTTAATCTTAACCATATACTTCCCTAACTATAGTACACAGTGGATCTTAATACCCTGCAAATATGAAGAGAATGTTTTACAATGTTTTACCCCAGATATTGTTCTTAACCATCCTTTTCTCGAGGACGAGTAAAAGCCTAAGTATGGCGGTATTTGTTGACGGTTCTTAAGTATCAATTTTAGTTATCAAATAAACAAGAGAAAGGACCAATATGCAAACAACACCTAGAATTAGGGTTTGATCTGATAGAATTCCACGAGTTTTGTTGTTTATCTGTTTCTGCAGGGGGTTATCAGGAAATAAGGAAGAAAGGCCCACATGTCGGGATTACATAGAGATATCAACGCACCACGCAATTTTCTACCATCTAGAAGACTCCATAAGCCACGAGAACAAAGCGGAGGCCGAACGGGGCCTGGCCCAGGGCGCCCGCCCCCTCCTATACTCCAATCAGAACTCTTTTCACGGACGACGCTCCACCGACCTAAAGGATCAAGGATAACCGTCCAATCAATGTTGGTTTGATCCAATGGCTCACGTTCACTTGAGGGGACTATAAAACCAGACCCCCTGGCCCCTGGAGGAGACAAGTTCATCATAGAGTTGAGAGGAGCCCTCGAAGGAATACCTCTCCTCTAAATAAAATTTCTTTTTAGGCTTAGCATCCAATGTGAGTAGAAATAGATCTTCTAGTTTCTACTAGATTGAGAGAGATAGAGTGGAGGTGTAGATCGGAGGAAGCCCAGGCTGTCGGTGTCTACTTCAAGGTTGTACCTATGGGATCAAGTTCTCCTAACCCAAAGCTTGCTCCTAGGATTCTTCAGTATTTTGACTTCTAAATTCTAGTAAGTTCTTGCTTTATTGTTCTTTGGTTTATGAGTTTACTTTAATCTCTTCGCGTAGAGTTTAGAGTAATCATCTCTAGCGTAGACGTGGTGTTTAGGCTAGGATACTCATAGATATTCCCTGACTAGCTAGACCGTGGTAGTAGCGAGGAACGTGACATTTTCGAGTTACCTTTGCAAACCATATCTCGTTAGCAGGAAGGATAGGGTTTATAGGTGCGGGTTGAACATCCTCTGTGGTGTCTAGATTCCGTAAGCTTCACCAATAGAACAGTAGATCATCCTTACCAAGGTTAGAAAGAGATTACGGTTGTAGTCTTCTCTATTTATCACTCACATCGAGAAACATTCTTTGTAGCCTAAAGGTTAGTAGTAATAGACCGGGTTAGTCAGATGCACTCTTTCTCCTAGTGGTAAAAATATAAATACGATACTCTGGATAACCTCCCGGGTGAAGTGCTCACCGATATCCGTGCGCTTGTGGATCAATTCCTTATTGCGTTCCCAAATATCAACATATGAGAGTTTAAATTCCTACCACGGCCATACATACATTCTTGCTAGACTATGAACCATACATTTACTTTTTACTACTTATGAGCATTGAGTGTGGTCAAGCTGTGTAGACCCTTAGGAGCTTGTCATGCGGTTAAAATCAAGATTCACTTGCACGTTCACTCATACATGCTGCTTCTACTCCAGAAGTACGCATCTACATACATCCGCTCATTTCCATCTCCAGATTCACCCAAAATTATTCTACTCCTATCCAGGAGAGAATAGCTAAAAACATTATCCTTTCCATGTTATTCCCCATGAAATAAATTCTCAAGATATTTTGGTTACTACCACTTGCTCCATTATTCCAGGAGGGTGAGTGCTCTAAAAAAAGAAAAGAAAAAGGAAAAATACGAGGAAATAAAAAGGGGCATGTGCCCGGAACCTCGAAGAAAAGAAAAAGTGAGATGAGAGGTAAAAATGGACAAGTGTCCGACAGTAGAATTAGGGGTACAAGATACCCACATAAGAGAAAAGAAAAAGAAAATATAGAGCATCTCATTCTCCTCAAAAAGCTTCAAAGTGCAAGAAAGGTATGTATCCCCTCAAAAGAGCAAAAGTATAAATAGAGTTTCACCATTGTTTTCACCATCATCACCATACACCATTCATCCGCCACACTGTAACATCCCCGATGTTACGGTTACTAAAATTTGGATCATGTCATCATCAGCATTGCACAACATATTTATTTTAAGCACACCCTGATGCATTAACTTAAAACAAGTTTCAATTTGGTTGAATGTGCTTAGGGAATTAAAGTGTGTTTATATTGTGTTTGGATGCTCGAGATGGTTGCTAAAACCCTAGGGTGAAAGATTTCCGGGAGATTAGGGGGGGAAACCCTGATTTTTGAACCCTAGAATTACTCCCTTTTTGCACAATTTAAAAACCAAGCAAATTTTGAGGTTAAGTTCAAAAGCAAAGTTGTAGATCTTGTCAAGGTGTACAACTTTGGTGTTTTGAGTTTTTGAAGTTTCAATACAAAATTCAAAGTAACTTTGAAAATACAGATTTCTATAAAGTGTCCCCTTTTCCAATTTGAACCTCCAATTCAAAATCTATTTGGAATTTTGAAAAGTGACCAACATGAAAGTTGTAGAGCTCAAAAAGTTGAAGAACTTTCATGTTGGGAGTTCTTCAAGTTGTTTTGAAAAATCAAAAGTAATTTTGGAAATTCTGATTTGTCCCCAATTCAAAAATTTGAATTTCCCTGAATTGGGATTTGAATTACAAACTGTTTTGACAAATTCACCATGTTCCACTCAAAATTAGCTCTGGTCACCAAAATATGTTTTGTAGCTTATAAAATTCTGAACGAATTTTGTTTTGATGGGTTTTTGACTGTAGTTCAAGTTTTGGCCGAATTTCACAAAAGACAGAAAGAGGGAGGATAAGGGCCAGCTACAGTGATCCGATGAGGATCACCGGCCCCTGTCCAGCGCAGCCGCGCGCGCATGCGTGCAAGCACGCAGCTGCTTGCTGCCAGAGCCGCCAGGCGACGTGGACGCCCCGGGCTCGCTCCCTCCTCCCCTTTGAGCGCCAGCGTGGACGACGCCGCCCGATTTCTCTGTCCTGAGCCAAAGAACCCCGACGAGCTTCTCTCTCAAATTCACCGTACCCAATCCTTCCCGAGCCAATTTGAGCACTCCATAGCATTCGCCACCTCCTTGCGCACCCAGTGCACCCCCGAGCTCACTCCCTAACCCGCCCGTCAGTGACCGTGTGAGGGGGAGAGCGCGCGCGCAGCGCCCGCGTGGGCCGAGCGGGAGCGGGCCGGCCTGCGGGCCGATTTCCCGGCCGCTTGCTGCGCAGTGGTTTTTCTTTTTCTTTTTGTGCAGTTTTTGCTTTATGTTTGATTTTGTGTAATAAATTATGTACTGATCCAAAAATTATGAAAATTTTTGTATAGGTTCTATGAAATAATTAGAACACAAGAAAAATATTAGGTTCTATTTTCTAGTAGTTTGCATGTGTATAAAATTTGCCTCTTTTAATTAGTGAATAAAACTTCTATGAATTTTATTAATTGATTAATATGTCCAAAAACCACCAAAATTTGTGGGGAGTCTCTGAATGTTATTCCCTAGCTCCACACAAAATTTGGTGGCATTTGGATAATGTTTAAATAAATTATTATTAGACCCTTAATTAATAAGTAAATAATCACTCTAGAATAATTAAATAATAATTAGTTAAATTCTCAAAATTAGGATTTGAGTGATTTTGGGATTATGTGATGACCTGAGGTCATTAACCTTAATGACTTTTGGCATTTAATTATTGTTTGACATTAATACTTAATTACTGTTATTAATATTTAATTAAGAATTAATTAAGGTAAATAGGATTAACAATTAGTTAATTTAGGATAATTAGGAATTAAGAGGAATCTTAGTTTACAGATGCAACCTCTTGGGTAAAGACACAAAGATGATAAACAACTTTAATTTTTGATTAGTCTATGTTGCACCGAGAAGGCCAATTATATTTAATTTGGTCCTTCTTACATATCTGTCATACGCATATCATGAGCATCCATCATTTTGCGTATAGTGCACGTGACCGAAGGAGCGACCGTTGAACCGAACCCCGAGGTCGGTGCTCCATTCGTGGAAGTAGGATCCGAGACATGGGAAGTCTCCGAGGGTCCCTCTCCGCCCTGCAACCAAGGCAAGCCCCGGATGCATTAACCCCTCCTTGAATGTTTTAAATCTTTTATCACTTATGAATTGAAAATGCTGCAGTAGGTAGTTGAGAATTGGGTTAACCTACTTGCTGCATTTACTACCTTGATATTTGTTATCCTGTCCTTGACACCTGTTTTATTTCAAAATCGCGTAGTAATGCTTAGCCCTGCTACTAGATAAATTTTCAAACAAGAAAGTTTGAAGGGTTGTTGTGGAATACACTTATGGTCAATGATGTTTCAACTTGAGACCGGTCGGTGGACTTGCTTTAAGAATGGAGTCTTAAAGTAGTGTCTCCAACTGTGTCGGTTAAGGGCCGGTCCGTTGATGGCCTGCTGGGTTGAGAATTTATAGTACTAGCCACTTGCCCTCAGTAAGCCCGGTCTTGTGATCCCTCGACGCGAACAGCTACTCGCGCACTGGGCGTGGAGCGATGGCGAGAGTAGTGTGTACCCACCTTACGGATCTGAGATGACCGGGAAATATCTAGATCGGCTGTAGGATGGTGGGGTACTGTGCTCTCGGGTGCCGCGAACCTGGTCAAATTTGGGGAGAGCTTGATTTGGGTTGACATATGCAAGATTTGATTCTACATACGTCGGGTGGTTAGGAACTCCAGCTGGATTGCTAAGCGATTCGAATCGTCGTTGCTCCCCGATTGGGAGACTCAATTCCTTCGACCCTCATCGTAGATAACTATGCAACTAAATGATAAAATGAGAAAGGGGAAAATGTCTCATGAGGTTTGGATCCCAATTCCCGGACTCAGAGTGACATGAAGCTATGGCCGTTGGATAGATAATACTTTGAATAAGGACTAGGAGCTCACAGACTTGTCTGTGAGAAGCAACTAGATAGACTGTCCTCGAACTCCTCGGCCTCTTAAGGAGAGGAATTCACGGGTAAAACTTGAAAGTAAGGAGTAAGCTTTTCCGCAAATCACCTTGGCTCCTTGCTCAGCCACCCCTTGTCTACCCTAAGCCTGCATCCCTAACTTCTCCTCTTTTTCTACCGGGTAAGTCTTGTTGAGTACTCCCGTACTCAGGGTTTTATAACCCCTGTTGCAGGTGAAGCTCAGGAGCCGACCTGCTCCGGACCCTGTTGTGTGTCCGTCGTCGAAGTCGACGACGAAGAAGAGTGAGCGTGACCCATGGGCAGGGTCTGTAAATTTGTAATCTCTGTGCTAAAGTTTAAGTTGCTCCACTGGACCTGGCTTGTAATAACACTCTGCTATTTGGACGAACTCCTTTTGTAAATTAAGTTATGTAATACTTCCGTTGTTTTACTCTGAACCATTATTTTGGTCTTATGTCGCTTGTGATACTGCAATGTCTTCGCAACGAGTGATCCTAGTGTTAAGGTGGCCACTTGCTATCCTGTAAGGGCGAGGAGAAGACATTTTCGTTAATTGACCATTGCTGGTGGTCAAGACGAGCTTGTTTGATACGCCTCAGGTAGCGGTGGAATGAGCGTCCTGAGATGCTCATCGGACTTCTAGAGTGGGAGGATCCCCGGCATCACCGTCAGAGGTCCTTGGGACAATGACAGGTGTCGGTGGGCCCAAACACTTAGGAGGTTCTGCCACAGCTGGTATCAGAGCATTCGTTGCTAAGATGACTGCTGTATCCTTTGAAAAACTTCAAAATCATTTTGATCTAATGCTATAAACTCGCCTATTTTGAGTCCAAGTGCTTTAGTCTTATCTTACCCCTGTCGGTAGGCCTTCTTAGAATTTTTGAAGTGGTTTGGAGGAGCAACATTAAGTATATGCCCTATGTTGTAAAAATTTGAAGTAACATCGTTATGAATTGTTGATAGAAATCGTAAGTTCGTGCATGCATCATGATATATCACTTGGTTAAATTCCTTCCTCCTTGTTCGGGTTGGGTTGTATAGAATCAATCCCATTCTTGCTAACCTTTAAGGTCTCCCTTACTAATCTAAACTTACCCTCTACAGGATGGCTCGTTGGAAGTAGACCCCACGCAAGAGGACTGGTCCAAAAGGGGTCCCCAGACACCAGTTGGCCCCACGAAGCAATCAAGCAAGCAGTAGCCGTTCACCGCCCCAGCAGGAGGTGGACAGGTTGTCCGACGAGCTGACCGAAGTGATGAGAGAAAGGATGTACAACGTCATGGAGATCGGTGAACTTAAAGCTCAACTAACCAAAGAAAAACAAGCCACAGAGAACTGTGAGGCCATGTTGTCCCGTATGGTGGAGGAGAGGAATGCCGCTATTGCCCGAGAAGAAGAGGCCAGGAGTGCACACAGGCACGAGCTGACCAGGAT
Organism: Sorghum bicolor; assembly: GCF_000003195.3. Lineage (NCBI taxonomy): Eukaryota > Viridiplantae > Streptophyta > Magnoliopsida > Poales > Poaceae > Sorghum > Sorghum bicolor. The sequence goes on along the minus strand of NC_012873.2, from coordinate 25,829,036 downwards.
GAAGGCAAAGCTGGACAAAACCAAGTACCTTAAAGATCTGTACGTGAAGATGGCAGCCACTGTCACCGCGCGGAGGGATGTCGCGTGGCAGCGGGAGGACCAACTACAGCTGGAGAAGCTGGAGCTGGCACACCATTTAGACACCGTCAACGATTTGGCAATGCAATACCGTGATATTGCATTTGATCTATACCATCAGCTCCATCCACCTCCAGGTGAAGGGGAGATGGACACGGATGGAGAGTTGGCGGACGATGGGGAACCCGATCAAGGCCTCAGTGATGAGGAGGAGTCCGACTCCGGTGACGACAACCCGGGGGGTGATCATGACGATGGCAATGACGACCCGGGCTACAGCTCTGGCCACACCGACTAGTTCGGTGAAGCCGCGGGCAACATCGTTGTAGGATTCCTAGTTGACCGTAGTGGGGTCGGGTTTGTAATATAAAGTTTCCTTTTAGTTTAAGAAGTTGTACTCGTTTGTTTCTAGTGTGTTGAACTAATGTTTGATAAATAAATGGAAGTATGTAAGATATGTTTGAAGTTATGGATTCCATGTGGTAACAAGTACATATGGTTCTTGTAGTAGATGCCGATGCGTACCCGTGGATCTGATGGAGCCGGGACCTCTCAGGGAGGGGATGATATCCCCAACCCTCCACCTGCCCCACCTTCTCTGGCTGATGCCATTGCTGTTCTTTTGAGTGCCACTACCGACAACGCTCGCTTGCTGCGCGAGTTAGCAGAACGTCAACCACACCCCGCCCCAAACTTCAGAGCACAGCACAATGGGGACGGAGAAGCTCGGTACGTGGACTTTACTGAGACAAGGCCCCCGGTATTCACCAAGGCTGATGAGCCGTTAGAAGCGGATGACTGGCTCTGGACCATGGAGCACAAGTTCAGTTTGATTCAATGTTCGGAAACTCAGAAGCCCCTGTTCGCAGCTCAGCAGCTTCGGGGAGCTGCGGGTGCCTGGTGGGAGAACTTTCTAGCTATCCAAGCTCCGGGACACCAGGTTACCTGGACAGAGTTTAAGGACGCGTTCCGCGCCCATTACATCCCTGAAGGGCTCATGGCCATGAAGGCCGAAGAATTTCTCGCCTTGCAGCAAGGCGATAAAAGTGTCATGGAGTACGTGGCAAAATTTAATCATTTTTATCAATATGCCACAGACCATGTGAACACGGATAGAAAGAAGAAATCCTATTTCATGCGTGGTCTAAATACCAAACTTCAGACCATGATGACCACCTGTCAAAATGCTACCTTCTACGAGGCGGTAAATATTGCCATCGCCTCAGAAGAAAAGAATAGAAAGCACAAAGAAGCCAAGAAAAAGGCTGCTTCTTCCTCCTTCTCTGGTCGTGGTCAAAAGCGCCAGAGAATCATTTATCATCCACAAGGACACGGACGCTTTCCAGCGCCGACACCTTATCGTGGTCCTTTTTCTCCTCCACAATATAGACCAGGGCAGCAGGTATATCCTCGACCTACTGCCATCGTCACTGCACCACGCCAGCCGAACGCCCCAGGTGTTCGACCCACTGCTCCGCCCAACCACAATTACCCTTGTTTCAATTGTGGTAAGCCTGGGCATTTTTCCAAAGAGTGCCCCTACCCCCGCCGAACCAACCCCACTTTCCAAAGGCCACCCATGGGCCAACCCCAGCCGAGCCAATTCAGGACTGGGGCTCAGAAAGGACAAAATGTGCAAAAGGGTAAACCAGCGAAGAAAGTGGGACAAGTCTTCCATACGGAGGTGGAGACGATTCTGGAGGGTGAACCAATAATGATGGGTACGTTTCCTGTCGCGAAACATCCTGCTTTAATGCTTTTCGATTCTGGTGCATCTCATACATTCATCAATCGCACCTTTGTGTTAAAGCATGGCATACCCATTGGGGAAACACAAGATCATTTTTATATTCAGTCGCCAGGAGGACGGCTGAGTTATAAAGAAATGGTTCACCAGATACCCATCGAATTTGATGGGCATAGTTTTCCCACTAGCATGATTGTTCTTAAAGACCAGGAGATTGATGTCATATTAGGCATCAACTGGATGGCACAACGAGGGGTTGTGCTAGACACTTTGCATCGAACCATTAAAATCCCATTGCCCAATGAGAATTCTTACCTTCTGATCCGGTTAGCTACTCCCAAACGGGCAATTGGGCGAGTTCATGCCACTAATGTGTCTGCAGTCCAAGATATCCCGGTAGTTTGGGATTTTCCGGATGTATTTCCTGAAGACCTACCAGGTCTGCCACCGGACCAGGATGTCCAGTTCAGTATAGAATTGAAACCAGGAACAGCCCCAATATCTCGAAGGGCCTACAGAATGGCACCGAAAGAACTGGCTGAATTAAAAACCCAACTACAAGAGTTGATGCAAAAAGGTTTTATTTAGCCCAGTTCCTCTCCATGGGGTTGCCCAGCCTTATTTGTGAAAAAGAAAGATCAAACATTAAGGCTGTGTGTCGATTATCGTCCCCTAAATGAGGTGACGATTAAAAATAAGTACCCATTGCCCCGTATTGACTTACTATTTGACCAGTTAGCTGGGGCCAAAGTATTCTCAAAAATTGATTTAAGATCAGGGTACCATCAAATTAAAATTAGGCCGGAAGATGTACCCAAGATAGCTTTTACAACCCGTTACGGGCTGTATGAATACTTGGTACTGTCTTTTGGGTTGACCAATGCACCGGCCCTTTTCATGTACTTGATGAACTCTGTCTCCATGCCAGAACTGGACAAATTTGTGGTCGTCTTCATTGATGACATTTTGATCTATTCCAAGACTAAGAAAGAACATGCTGAACATCTGAGAATTGTGCTGACCCGCCTTAGGGAGCATCAGTTATATGCCAAGTTCAGCAAATGTGAATTCTGGCTGGACAAAGTTCATTTCCTAGGTCATGTATTATCAGCAGAGGGAGTCGCTGTAGACCCAGGCAAGGTAGAAGATGTGTTGAATTGGAAACCCCCGACTACGGTACATGAGGTCCGTAGTTTTCTGGGTATGGCGGGATATTACCGTCGTTTTATCCCGGACTTTTCCAGAGTCGCTAAACCAATCACGACCTTGCTCAAGAATCAAACAAAATTTGTTTGGTCACCGCAGTGTGAGCAAGCCTTTCAGACTCTGAAAAGGTTCTTGACAACTGCACCTGTCTTAGCCCAGCCAGATATTGAAAAGCCCTTTGATGTGTATTGTGACGCATCAGGGATAGGGATAGGCTGCGTGCTAATGCAGGAGGGTCACGTAATTGCATATGCTTCCAGGCAGCTTAAACCACATGAAGAGAATTACCCGACCCATGATCTTGAACTAGCCGCCGAAGTACATGCATTAAAGATCTGGCGCCATTACCTATTGGGAAGTACTTGTCATCTATACACAGATCACGAGAGCTTGAAGTACATCTTCACTCAAGCTGAACTGAATATGCGCCAGCGAATGTGGCTAGAGTTAATCAAAGATTACGACCTTGAGGTGCATTATCACCCTGGCAAGGCAAATGTAGTAGCTGATGCCCTCAGTCGCAAGGCTCACTGTAATTGCTTAACAGTGACGCCTAAAGATATAACTTTGTGCCAAGAGCTAGAGAACCTGGGGATAGAAATGATTTCCCAAGGAAGCCTTGCCAATCTAACGGTTGATTTCAATCTCGAAGCTCAAATCATAAAGGCACAAAAAGAGGATAAAGGCATGAAATATCTTAAAGAGAAAATTTCTAATAGAGCACCCACAAACTTTAAGGTGGATGATGCAGGAGTAATCAGGTTCAAGAACCGGTTAGTGGTTCCAAAGGTACCTGAGCTACGTCAGCAAATCCTGGATGAAGCTCATACCACAAGGTATTCTATTCATCTGGGAAGCAATAAGATGTATCAGGACCTAAGGCAAAGGTTTTGGTGGACAAAAATGAAAATAGAAATAGCCCGCTATGTGGCCCAATGTGACACCTGCCGAAAGGTCAAAGCTATTCATCTCAAATCCGCTGGAGAGTTGCAACCTTTGCCTATTCTAGCATGGAAATGGGATGATATTAGTATGGATTTCATAATAGGATTGCCAAAGACAGCTAAAGGCTTTGATTCAATTTGGGTCATTGTGGATCGTCTCACCAAAACAGCACACTTCTTGCCTGTAAAGACATTATATCCTACCTCCACCTATGCTAAGATCTATTTTGATCGTATACTAAGTCTGCATGGGGTGCCAAAGACAATAGTGTCAGATAGAGGCACACAATTTGTCTCTCAGTTCTGGAAATGTTTACATGAATCTTTGGGCACCAAACTTTTATACAGCACCGCCTACCACCCTCAAACAGGTGGGCAAACAGAGAGGGTGAATCAAATCCTAGAAGATCTATTAAGATCTTGTGCCTTGAATTTTCCAGATAAGTGGGATGACTGCTTGCCTCTAGTAGAGTTTTCTTACAACAATAGCTACCAAGAGAGTATCAAGATGGCTCCCTTTGAGGCACTATATGGCTGTCGATGTCGAACTCCGTTACACTGGTCGGAACCTGGAGAAAGATGGTTCTTCGGGGTTGACTTAGTGAAAGAGACTGAGAACAAAGTTAGACAAATCCAAAATAACTTGAAAGTTGCTCAGTCCCGACAGAAAAGCTACGCCGATAAAAGACGTCGACCGTTAAGGTTCACCAAAGGTGATCATGTGTATTTGAAAGTATCCCCAATAAAACGAGTAAATTGTTTTGGCGTTAAAGGCAAGTTAGCGCCCTGTTACATTGGTCCATTTCCAATCATTGACCGATGTGGACAGGTAGCTTACCGCCTTAAACTGCCCGAACGATTATCCGGGATACATAATGTATTCCATGTGTCTCAATTGAAAAGGTGTCTTCGGGTACCAGACCAAGTTCAAGATATCGAAGATGTGGAACTTGAACAGGATCTGACTTACGCGGAATATCCTATCCGAGTACTGGACCAAAGAAATAGAGTTACTCGAAGAACAACTACCAAGTGGTACAAGGTACAGTGGAGCCAGCACTCTGAAGAGGAAGCCACATGGGAATCTGAAGATTATCTGCTGGAGAATTTTCCTGAGTTCCATGCTTCTCTTCAAGACAACATCCAATAAATAAGAAGTATACTCTAGTAAAGGAGAAGGGTAGCCAAAGTCATATACTTAATGTACATACATGTTCATAATTGAGTAGTCTTCCCCAGCTCCTTGTTTTATGAGAAAGTTGAAGATGAAATGGTTTGACAAATTTCCTTTTCCATTACTTACCCTAAGGTTTTCAATCTCGGGGACGAGATTTCTTTAAGGGGGAAGGGCTGTAACATCCCCGATGTTACGGTTACTAAAATTTGGATCATGTCATCATCAGCATTGCACAGCATATTTATTTTAAGCACACCCTGATGCATTAACTTAAAACAAGTTTAAATTTGGTTGAATGTGCTTAGGGAATTAAAGTGTGTTTATATTGTGTTTGGATGCTCGAGATGGTTGCTAAAACCCTAGGGTGAAAGATTTCCGGGATATCTGATTTTTGAACCCTAGAATTACTCCCTTTTTGCACAATTTAAAAACCAAGCAAAATTTGAGGTTAAGTTCAAAAGCAAAGTTGTAGATCTTGTCAAGGTGTACAACTTTGGTGTTTTGAGTTTTTGAAGTTTCAATACAAAATTCAAAGTAATTTTGAAAATACAGATTTCCATAAAGTGTCCCCTTTTCCAATTTGAACCTCCAATTCAAAATCTATTTGGAATTTTTAAAAGTGACCAACATGAAAGTTGTAGAGCTCAAAAAGTTGAACAACTTTCATGTTGGGAGTTCTTCAAGTTGTTTTGAAAAATCAAAAGTAATTTTGGAAATTCTGATTTGTCCCCAATTCAAAAATTTGAATTTCCCTGAATTGGGATTTGAATTACAAACTGTTTTGACAAATTCACCATGTTCCACTCAAAATTAGCTCTGGTCACCAAAATATGTTTTGTAGCTTATAAAATTCTGAACGACTTTCGTTTTGGTGGGTTTTTGACTGTAGTTCAAGTTTTGGCCGAATTTCACAAAAGACAGAAAGGGGGAGGATAAGGGCCAGCTACAGTGATCCAATGAGGATCACCAGCCCCTGTCCAGCGCAGCCGCCGCGCGAGCAGCGCCGCGCGCATGCGTGCAAGCACGCAGCTGCTTGCTGCCAGAGCCGCCAGGCGACGTGGACGCCCCGGGCTCGTTCCCTCCTCCCCTTTGAGCGCCAGCGTGGACGACGCCGCCCGATTTCTCTGTCCTGAGCCAAAGAACCCCGACGAGCTTCTCTCTCAAATTCACCGTACCCAATCCCTCCCCAGCCAATTTGAGCACTCCATCGCATTCGCCACCTCCTTGCGCACCCAGTGCACCCCCGAGCTCACTCCCTAACCCGCCCTTCAGTGACCGTGTGAGGGGGAGAGCGCGCGCGCAGGGCCCGCGTGGGCCGAGCGGGAGCGGGCCAGCCTGCGGGCCGATTTCCCGGCCGCTTGCTGCGCAGTGGTTTTTCTTTTTCCTTTTGTGCAGTTTTTGCTTTATGTTTGATTTTGTGTAATAAATTATGTACTAATCCAAAAATTATGAAAATTTTTGTATAGGTTCTATGAAATAAGTAGAACACAAGAAAAATATTAGGTTCTATTTTCTGGTAGTTTGCATGTGTATAAAAATTGCCTCTTTTAATTAGTGAATAAAACTTCTATGAATTTTAATAATTTAATAATATGTCCAAAAACCACCAAAATTTGTGGGGAGTCTCTGAATGTTATTCCCTGGCTCCACACAAAATTTGGTGGCATTTGGATAATGTTTGAATAAAGTATTATTAGACCCTTAATTAATAAGTAAATAATCATTCTAGAATAATTAAATAATAATTAGTTAAATTCTCAAAATTATGATTTGAGTGATTTTGGGATTATGTGATGACCTGAGGTCATTAACCTTAATGACCTTTGGCATTTAATTATTGTTTGACATTAATACTAAATTACTGTTATTAATATTTAATTAAGAATTAATTAAGGTAAATAGGATTAACAAATAGTTAATTTAGGATAATTAGGAATTAAGAGGAATCTTAGTTTACAGATGCAACCTCTTGGGTAAAGACACTAAGATGATAAACAACTTTAATTTTTGATTAGTCTATGTTGCAACGAGAAGGCCAATTATATTTAATTTGGTCCTTCTTACTAGAATTTAGAAGTCGAAATACTGAAGAATCCTAGGAGCAAGCTTCGGGTTAGGAGAACTTGATCCCGCAGGTACAAGCTTGGAGTAGACACCGACAGGCCGGGCTTCCTCCAATCTACACCTCCACTCTATCTCTCTCAATCTAGTAGAAACTAGAAGATCTATTTCTACTTTACATTGGTTGCTAAGCCTAAAAAGAAATATTATTTAGAGAAGAGGTTTTCCTTCGAGGGCACCCCTCAATCTCTATGATAATTTCTTGTCTCCTCCAGGGGCCAGGGGGGTCTCCTTATATAGTCCTCCTTCTCTATGCGTTTTTGGGTCGGTAGGCGAGGTGGTACTACGTTATTCTTGATCCAATAGGTCGGTGGAATATCATGTGCGAAGAGAGTCCCGAAAGACTTCCAGCAGGGGGCGGGCGCCCAGGTCACCAGGGCGGGCGCCCTGGGCCTGGCCCCTTTCGGCCTATGCTTTCTTCCTGTGGCTTCTGGAGTCTTCTAGATGGTAGAAAATCGCGCGGTGCGTTGATATCTCTATGTAATCCCGACATGTGGGCCTTTCTTCCTTATTTCCTCATAACCCCCTGCAGAAACAGATAAACAACAAAACTCATGGAATTTTGTCAGATCAAACCCTAATTCTAGGTGTTGGTTGCATATTGGTCCTTTCTCTTGTTTATTTGATAATTAAAATTGATACTTAAGAACCGTCAACACCTCATACCACAAATACTACATACTTCGAGAGAAGGCATATATCATCACTGCCTTAGTAAGGATTTAGAAATACCACAAAAGAGAATGGAGAGAGTCATACAAGGAATCTTTGAGATTTATTTTGAAAATATGCAAAAACTCCAGAGCTATAGTTGATCAAAGAACAAGAGACATCGCGGTTGACTTGACCATTCTATCTTTTAACTACTCAAGACATAAGTGACAGTTGTAGGCCCCATGGTAGAAGGTAAAATGAGTAAGTTTTAAGTCTTAACAGTTTACTCTAACTCAGAGATAAGACCTTGTTTGAAAGCATGTGTACCGTCAACTTTCTAAGGCATTGCAACAACTTCTGATCCATCACTAAGTCTATCCTTGCTGAGGGACGAGCAAGAGGTAAGCTTGGGGGAGTTTGTTGATGGTCCTTAAGTATCAAATTTAATCATCAAATAAATAAAGAAAATAATCCAAATGCAACCAATAACCAGACTTATGGTTTTATCTGATAGAATTCCATGAGTTTTGGTGTTTGTCTATTTCTGCAGGGGGTTATCAGGAAATACGGAGGAAAGACCCACACGTCGGGTTTACATAGAGATATTAACGTGTGCGGCAATTTTCTATCCTCTAGAAGACTCCAGAGGCCACAGGAACAAATGGGAGGCAGAGCGGGCCTGGGGGTAGGGCACCCGCCCTCCCCCATAGGGAGCCTGCCCTATTGTCTCCGCCAATCAAGCCCCGCCTCGCGGATTATGCTCCACCGACCTAAAGGATTAAGGAAAACCATGCGATTAAGGTCGGTTTGATTCGACGGCCCACGTTCATTTGGAAGGGCAATATAAACAGACCCCCTGGCCCCTGGAGGAGGCATTCTCATTCTCATTCTCAAACCCTAATTCATTCATTCATCCAAGGAGGAGAGTCTCTAATCAAGCCCTAGAGCCACAACATCAACTAGATCTCTAGTTTAGCACAGCTACATAGGATTAGAATTAGAAGGTGTCAATCTTCGAATGGTTTCTGGATCTATCAAGAGGATTCTTGGTAATTCCTCCATTGTTCTTCATTTGTTCATCATTGTTCTTCCATATTATGAATATGACTTTCCTCTATTTCAATATATTGATTATGACTTTGCTCTACTTGTTTATATTTGCAATTATATCGTTCTTAGTTTATCATGGTTATATACTTGGCTTAGTTATATTGGAATTATATACATGTTTAGGATTGTATAGCGTTTATCCATCGGGTCCATGGGTAAATGATAAGAATTGTGTAGGCGTGGTGCCTATACTTTATTTATCTGCGATTGTACCCTGTATGCCGGATCGCGGGGTAATTTGCGGTGGTGACAGCTCCGTTGATTCTTAAATAGTCCCCTTCCTGTGTATAGGGCAGGCAGAGCAACATTATTACAGGGGAGTGATTGCTATGTTTCTCATCTTCCTTGATAATATCACTATGCATGGGCGTAATCCTGTCTCGCAATGATTGCCAAGTATAATTGCACTAATTATGATATGCTAGACTTTATAGTTAAGAATAACTTAGGAAATATTATTGTAGTTTATCCTAATTCCATGCTAATGACTTGCTAGAATATCTATTGAGGTGCTTATCATTATCATATGTGGCTAGTTATGCTGATCAGATTAGTTATCTTTGTCACCATTCATACTTTATCTATATTTTATGTGACATTTATCCCCATATGTAAGAGATAGATGAATGCTCTCTATTACACGTGTGATGATACTCAGTTCCATATTTCATTCCACAATCAACATTGGTGTTAGTAATCCCTTTGCAGTGGTAAAAATATAAATAATGATACCTGGAATACTTCCTAGTTAAAATGCTACATCGGTATTAATCTGTGCGCTTGCAGATCCCTTTTATTATTTATTCAGAAGAGAAATTGCATAGTTTAATACCGCGTCTCTCATGTCATGCTGGAGTTGACAACTTGGCTTAAGTGGCATGAGGCATAGGTTCGGCATTTTTGGCGCCGTTATCAGAAAATAGAAAACTAATTCTACTTTTGTTAATGACATTAAGAATGCCCAACATCCTACAACACCAAACCAAATGTGGTGGAATACATCAGCCATCAGGACTGTCATGATCCTGGGGCTACCATAGCAATACGCTGAATTGGGTGCAATTCTAGGTAATTGCAAGAGTAAGCACCACGCTTAACCTATTAATTACTACTCTAGCACCGCTAAGAAATAGAGCACTCGATGCGAGCGGGAATCTAATAAATAACTTAAAAGTAAATATGAAGAATAAAGAACTTAGGAATTATAGAATTGAAGTTGCTGGAGAATAACCAAGATGAACTCGTTGCTGCAAATATACAATGTTGAGGAAGATCCAACAGATGCGGCTCCTGCTTGGCTCTCTCCACTTCTCTCTCCCTCTAATCTAGAGACAACTAGACACTAGAACTAGAACTAGAACTAGATGAACTAGAACTAGAACTAGATGAACTAGAGTGACCTCTACTTCTCTACTTGATAAAACCCTAGTCTTTGCTCTGGAGATAGCTAACTGAAGAAGATGAAGGAGATGCCTCTGGGGGTCAGATTTGTATTTATAGCCCCCTAGGAAGCACCATAGCCCTTGGATCAAACCGACTTAAATCTGTGCTAAAGATTACTCCTCAAAGGCGGTGGATCAGGAATCCACAAGGTTGAACCTGATTGGTGGAGATCTCCGGGCGGCCGCCCCTGACAGGTGGGGCGCTCGCCCGGCCACCGAGCCGATTTGAGCTTCCGTTTGGTCTGGAGCCTCCTAGAACCTTCTAGATTACTCTAGAGTTGTAGCTCGCGGTATTCTCCCTATGTAAATCTGCCGTGTGGACCTCCTTTTGTTCTTATTCTGTAATCCCCTACAGAAATAGATGATCACCAAAACTTGTGGAATTATGTTAGTAATAACCCCTATAGCTAGATGATATTCTAATTTTAGTCCTTTCTTAAGCTATGTTGACGGTTAAAAAGAGTACTTATCTACCATCAACAACAACTCATGACACAATGCTTAAAGCAAAGGAGGGCTTAGGGTGAGGGTCGGCCGACCCCCACATTAGACCATCTCCGAAAAGTGATTTCACACTTCGATGTAAGATTCCTTGGCAAAGTAAATTTTGAATTAAAGTGCTTGAAGCGGTGTCAGCCGAACCCTACACAGGGTGTCCACCAGTTGCCCGTCTCCCCCTATAAATACCCATGCATTGTGAGTTTCAACTCCACACCCAACCATTCAGAATCATCCCGAGCTCACAAGCATTCTTCTCTTCTCTCTTGTTGCAAGATCTCTCTCAAATTTAGCTTAGTAGTAGCATCCCAAAACAAAAACCCAAAAAGATTTGCCCTTTATCTCTTGCATAGTAGTAGTAGTAGTAGTAGTAGTAGTAGTAGTAGTAGTAGTAGTAGTAGTAGTAGTAGTAGTAGTAGTAGTAGTAGTAGTAGTAGTAGTAGTAGTAGTAGTAGGTGCTTGGTTTGTCTCAACTTGTCCAACTAGATGAAGAAGTTACTCACCTCCTGGTTCAAGAAGTCCTAGAAGGGTGAGAGTTCTTCCCACGACTCTCACCACACCGAAGGAACCCATGAGAGAAGGGATGAGGAAGAGAGTCACCAACAAGTGGTACTCTATGGGCCTCCATTGAGAGTAAGAGAGCCCAAGAGCGGCCTCATTCTAAACCTAGAAGAGCTGCAGAAATACAACACCCTATGAGCAAGTAGTTTCCGGTGCACAAGCATCATCGATTCGGTTCTCCTAGACCGCATAGGTATGAGTGCAGAATTTAATGTTGTTTTTAACTCAATTGGTTGGGAGGATTTTGGATGGTTCCCAAACTTGGCATAGTAGTGCTCACCCAAGAATCTTTGTGTACCTTACAATTAACAATCAATGGGGTAGCCTTTCGTATGTTTCGGGAAGAATATAATTTAACTTGGGGCATCTTGAACACTACCCTAGGATGTGAGCATGATTGCGCACTTGATCTAGACCATGCCACTAATGGGTTTAGCAAAAATGACTTTTGGAAAGCAATATCTGGTTCCAATGATTGCTCTAATCTTACACCCCACCAAATCCATAACCTGACCCTGCGTTTTCTTCATTACTAGATGTGTATGACTCTTTTTCCTAGAACTAGAGGTAACACCTTAAATGATGAAGAACTTAAACTACTCTATGCAATGGTATGCAAAATTAAAATATCACCTGTTAAACTGCTAGTGGACTATTGGCTCAACTCCATCGAGTATGGAAAACCCGTTTACTTCACATCATTCATTACTCGTATAGCCAAATCAATTGGTGCACTAGCGTCACATACCTTTGAGTACATCACCTCTGCTAGAGATGTTTTAAATTAGAATGTCTTCATTAATATTAATGTGCTCATAAGAGGTCCAAGGGTGGACTTAAAATGATTTATCCAAGCCCTACGGTCGAAGTTCCTCTCCCTTGCTAGAAATGTCGGCTATATGCGCTCCATACTCTAACCATTAAATTAGACAAAGAGGCACACAACCAAAATGTTGTAGGACCACGTAGAGTGAGAAGAGGAATGTCAAGAGCCACGCAAATGGAGCAAGGTGGTCCCTCAAATGCTACAGGAGATGAAGTTGAAGAAGGCGATGAGGCGAGCTCTATGGACATATCGGGGTCCATTGAGAGGCCTCCACATCCACAGCGCACTCCTCACCCACAAGGTTGGGAAAGGCGCCACCATAGGATAGAGATGGACGACCTCATCAACAACATGGGCACGATGCAGATTGAACAAGAAGCAATCTGCAGCTGGCAAAACAAAATGCCCAACTTCTGTAAGCAATACAAGCTAGGGAAGCACAACGTTGGGATGGATGGTTCCAACATTACCTGCCACCACAGTGAGCAAAAGCCAAGCTTGGGGGAGATCCTCTCTCCCACTAAGATAAGTATTTTATCTTAGCATTTTGCATTCTAGTTTATTCATCTTAGTGCATTCAAAAAAATTTTAAAAATACCAAAAATATTTGCTTATCTCGCTTATGCTTTATGTATGTTTATCTTCCTTATGGAAATGATGATTAGTTACCTTGTCAATGTCTCCTTAGTACCTAGTTTACAACTTGGCATTTCTCTAAGTATGGATTACTTAGCTCACTTAAACCATCATGAACTTGAAAACTTTGTGGGTTGCAAATGCTAGAACTAAGTCTAAGTTGTTGAGGGATATGATATAGTGAGATTAGAGCTACTGTAGTATTGTTCTAAGCATGTTGGAATACCGAAGAATTATTCTTAAAATGATTAAAACCTTAATTGCTCCTCAATGGTGATAAATTTCTACCATAGCCATATATGCTCTACATGTCTATAAACCTTCCACATAAGCTATTTGCCTTGTGTCGAGTGTTGTCAAGTCTTGTTGACCTTTGTTTAGAGACTTATCATGCCACCAAGATCAAGATCATGTACACACCACACATATATGCTGCTTCTACACTAGAAGTACACAAAAATATGCAATCCATTTCCACCAAATGAGTTGGTCCATGTCACACCCCAAAATACCTACATTGGAATGTGACTTAGAAAACACTAAAAACAAAACCAAAGATTTTATTATTTTGTAAAATGTTCCAACTTTAATTATGTTGTCGATATTTTAGATAGTGAAAAATGTGGGTTTCTAAAATTTTTGCAAATCAACTTAGTGGTTTGTTGCATTCATGCCGTTGCATATATAGTATTTATGTTTGAAAAATGAATTTAAATGTTTCTAAATACGCTTAGGGTGCGATCCAAATCTCATCTTTCCAAATATCGTCTCCAATATCTAAAACCCTAAATATATGTTGGGTGACCAATCATTGTCTACTTTCTCCCTTTGGACCTTATTGCAAGGATCAATCTCATTTCAAAAATATGTGGAGTTTCACTAATAATTCTCTACCAAACATAATACAAGTTCCTCTATTATTATCACCATTGATCTTGTTCAATGTCAACTATGTGGCTTCATCTTTCTATTTTTCATCACACAAAAAAGCCCCGACTACTATCTTCTCACTAATGGGCGCTTCCACATTCACACATTAACATGCAGCCATCTATTCTTTCTGGCTGATCTCTTTCCTCTCTTTTTCAGGAAGGTGTGTCGCCCCTCCCCTTCCAGATGCTGCCCCTCATCTTTTCTCTCAAAAAAAGTTATAGCACCAACTAATGCTCTCCACTAAATTCCCTAGACCATTACCCCTTACTCACTCCTCCTTATTCCTTTTATTTGCTGCAGTAACTTAAATGATGAAGAGCCAGTCATCTCGCTCTGTTGTCACACGCCTCTCCCTTCCCATGCAAAAATAGATGCATCTCCTCTTTACCTCTCTTAATTCCCTAGACCAAGAGCTTCTTCACTCCATCAATTTATTATTTTTCTTCATTTTGTAAGCATGCAACAGCACTATTGCATCAAGATGCTGCCTCCTCTCCTCATCTGGTGCCGACCCCTCCCCTCTCTCATGCAAAATGATAGCACTTAAATCCCTTGACTCACCCCTCTTATGTGTACAGCTTTATTCTATCCTTTACAATTGCATGCACGCTGAAATTAAAAACAGAATCATCTAATTCCTACTCTTTTAATTCTCAGTCTCACCTCCTTTGCATGCCTCTTTTCAACCTCTCTTAAATCTTCTCCTACCAGCACCCTTTACTCCAATGTTTAATCTTCTCTTGCATGCAAGAAAACAACCAGCAATATCACTTGGTCTCTCTCTTACACATGCATAAGTATCCTCTCTTCTTTCTATGCCACATTCTCCTATTCCCTTCATGCAAAGATAATTGCAGCAACTAATTCTTCCTTCCTAAATTCCCTTGGTCATACCTCTCTTAATCACACTCTCCTTAATTCCTTCGGTTTCCTTTGCATTATTAGTTCACACAAAACAAAAGTGGTTACACTCACCTCTCCTAGTCGATCACTCCTCTGCTCCTGCTGCCGCCCATTGTCTCTCCCTCATGCAGAAATAACAGTAAGACATAACACTCCCCCTAATCTCACCTAGCCCATCTTGCCTCTACTTCAATTGCATGCAGCAGCAATGTTTTCTCCCATTTTCCTCACGGCACAAACCAGCAGCCACCTCCTTAAAATCCCCTCTTGATAGCACCTATTTTTACTCCATTTTACTTCACTTCATTTGCATGCCTCTATGCAGCAAGTGGCAGCCATATATTCCCCTCTTTTCCTCTCCCTTACGCCACAACCAGAGAAACATCCTCTTATATCCTCCTCTTCCTCCATTAGATAGGCACCACATGAGCAGCTCTTCATCATCTCTCCTTCCTCCCTATGGCAGCCATCTCTTCTATATTTTCCTCTCCTTTGACCCCAACGCAGCAGCCATCTCCTCTCTCTCCCCATGCAAAATAACAGAATCCATAATGTAGTACTTTAATTATCTTTACATGCCTAACTTATTTCTCTTCACTAATGCCTGCATGCATTCCCTCCCTCTCCCTCTTTTATTCCTATACGCAAGCACCAGGAAGGAGTCCCCTCATTTCTTTCTTCCTCCACCAGATGGCGCCTCCTCCTCTCCTCCTCTCTCCCTCACGCAAGCACCAGAGAAGCAGTCCTCATCCTCTTCCTTTCCACCTCCATGGGCGCCCCCTTCTCTTCCCTACCTTTCTCTCCTTCTCCATCAAAATGGAGTGCCTCGATCGGTGATTAGAACCGAATTCATCCACTTGTTTCCCTTCCCATGGACCCAGCAAGGATTTGGGAGAGATCATTGTTGTTGTTTCTCTGCTGTAACAGGGGTGATGATCATCGCTACTGCGATAGAAGCCAGTCCGATCAGCAACAATGCGAGCCTATTGTCCTGCGATATCATGTCGTCATCGCCACCGTTCTAGTACAGCATGTGGTGAGGTCACCCCTCCCTCTTCCATCTCATCTTGCTGCACCTCCCCCACTCATCCATCTCCTTGATCACTGGTTTGGTGCAGATCATCTCTAAGGTCGAATTATCGATGTCGTCTCTATGAACGTGCTGGTGGTGGCGTCGATCCTAGCAGCCATGTTGATGCTACCATTGATCCTTGCCCAACAGTAAGGTCGTTCCTCTAATTTTCCACTCTGATCCTGTTGTTTGTGCCTCTCTCATATGTCTCTTTGATCTCTAATGAGTCATGGATGATCCCCAAACTGCATTTGGCATTGCTCTGATGATCACTGACTACATCTCTTTGATGCCAGGTGCTGCCAACCACATAACCAGTTGTTGGAATTCCATGATGTAAGAACCCTTGTAATATCCTCGATGATGTTTTCATAGTCCCTGCAGCATACCATGTACTCGTATTGAATTTTGATCGAATTTCTGCAAAGTTCTCCTCGCAATCGTGTTGCTGTCCTTTTCGGACAGCGGTGCTATTGCCGTTCAGCGTTCGTGTTCTCCATTAATCCAATAAGCTCTATGATAAATCCTTTGACTATATATATATATATATATATATATTTACATATGTCTCTGCAAATTTCATAGCGAGGGACTTCAAGATGAAAGAGATATCATCGTCTTTTTAGTCCTTGCTGTCCCTGCTGTTTCAGCAGCGCTGCGCCTCTGTTTGGTAGTGTTGTTTCCCATTATACATTAGTCAAATCACCAAACATTTCATACATCATATATGTCTTATTCTTGCACATGCCTATGCAATGTTTCTTGGCTATAGGACCAAATATGCAAGAGATACGATCTTATCATTTGCTCACTGTCCCTACAGCCCCACAGCAGAGTTCCTGCTAATTGGCATGTGTGTTCCCATTGTTCTATTGCTCCAATGACTATGTCCTTCAACCAAAATATGTTTCATATCCTTGCACACGTGCCTAAGAAGTTTTGTTGCCATAGGATCAAAGACAAACCCTATATCATTCTTTTAGTGTTCGCTGTCCCTGCTGCTCTGCAGCCGCGTTGCACCCGATTGGCGAGTGTGTTCCTGAAATTCCGTTACTCCATTTGTCGAATCCTTTTACCCCTTGTGTATCATGAACTCACATATACCTCTGTAAGTTGGCTTGTCCATAAGTGCCATAATGGCTGAGATATCGAAGCTGTGGCAACTGCTACTCCTGCTGTCCAGAAATCAGCCATGTCACTCATCCTATGTTTGCGTTTCCTGGCTAACAGATGGCCAAACCACAATTCCCTTTTACTAGAACATAACTCATACGGTCCATAGAGACCCCACAACATGGATTGCTAATATGTGCTGATAAGAGTATACCATCAGTGATCATAAAGCTTGCTGTCCGCTGACGTGCACAACCTATGTGCACCGGTGTCTCGCCATGTTCCCCTTTAATGAAGCATTCACCATGTTACAGCCATTGGTCGAAATATGTTCCAAAATGTCCTCTTTACCAATCGAAATGGTCTTCGTCATATCTTAAAGTAGGTTGCCGAATCTAAGCTATAGGTTAATCCTCACTTTTCGCCATGTAACCATCATCTCATCGTTGTTGGCAAATTTGATCTTTGTAAACCGCCACCATTGTTTTTGAGTCTTCATGTTCTTTATAGTATCTCACTATACCATCTCTCTCTTGCATAGCTATTGCCATGTATAAGTTTCCTTTTATTAAGCTTGCAT
Source organism: Sorghum bicolor (assembly GCF_000003195.3). NCBI lineage: Eukaryota > Viridiplantae > Streptophyta > Magnoliopsida > Poales > Poaceae > Sorghum > Sorghum bicolor. The sequence continues at coordinate 25,811,435 of NC_012873.2, read as the reverse complement.
AGTCATCTGATCTATCTCATAATTCTTTGTATGCTTACTTCATACTGTCCTATCCACATTGTACACAATCCTCTCATCATTTACCATTCTTATATAAATCTTATGCTCTCAAATCTTTCAAGTTAGCCCACACACATCATGCTTATTCTATTCCTTTCATTTATCAAACCTTCCAACTTCTACCTATGAACTTTCATATCTTTTAAACCATTGCTCTGTTTAGTTGTTTGTGTGCTCAAACGTTCGTAGTTGCAAGCCCTAATTGTTCCAAAACCTTTATATCTTGTTTTATAATGAATGATGTATTGCTTCTAGGTTTGTCTATGATGCTTGTACCGATTGTTTGCTGACGTTAGAAGGAGCTTTGAAAGGATGATCCAAGAGAGAAGTTTGAAGGTTTGGATAGCAAGCTTTTGGAAGGCAAGTGTAACATGAGTTCCCTTGTTACCTAATAACTATTTAATCACCTCTTCATGTGCATGTGTCTAATATGATAAAGCCCTAAGGACTTTACCTAGAACTATTGTATCTTGTATCCTTGTTTACCCTAGGGTTATGCATACGGGTAGTTTGCTTAGTCGGCAATCACCAAACCGTATAATATTAATATTGATTAATGATTTTGGAATCAATATTATAATGATGCTTTCTAACAACATGGATATCAGGGGGCTAGAGCATTGGGCCTTTTTGGTTGCTCTAGTCTGCCCGCTGTAATGACTGAATCTTAAAGCGGCAACCCAGGACTTATAGTACAACCATGAGAATCACATGGCTCTGATCTTAATCAAGTATCTAGCATGTCTCTAGCTTGTTAGTGGTTACCGAAAGGCGCAAGAGGGGGGTGCCTCGTGGTGTATAGTTTTGCTCCTACCTTGGTGTGTTCAGTGTCGCGACCACATGTGCCTCTTGGAGGAGGTCTCTATGCACACTTGCTGCTGAAACCTCGCAGCCACTAACTAGTTAGGGTGTCTACTGAAAGGTTACATAGTGATCCCTGCCGACTTACCTTGGAAGTGAGTCAAGAGGTTGGCCCCCTTTGCCAATGGCCAATCACGACACATGGGTAAAGATGTACATACCCTGCAGAGTTATAAAAACTAATATATCAGTCGTGCTCTCGGTCATGAGCGGCCTGGATCCTTTTCGAGATAGATGGTTCTATGGATGGTTTGGGTTGATGATTAATTTTGATGATAATTATACTTATCACCTTGGGAGCTTAAGCATAACCTAGCAACATAGGTCTAACAATACAATATGACCAACTAAAAATGCTTATCGCAGTCAAACCAAGTCAAGCCTTTTGAGCCTTGCATACCCTCATATTATACTTGTTGAGTATGGTGCGCTCACACTTGCTTTACATTCAACAATAAAAAATCCTTGATGGGTACCAGATGGTGAATCAATGGTGGAGTTCCCTAAGACATTCCAGGAGTACTAGGTGAGTGTACCCCCAGTCAACCATCCCTATGGAGTATGGAGACCCAAAGTAAATATTAAGAATAGTTTTCGCTATGCTTTGTAATAGATGTAAGCCTTGTTGTAATTATGTTTCGATATATAATAAAGCATTGTTCTTGATATTCTCCATATTTGTTGCTATATGTATCGTGTGGACATCCTGGGCACACATATAATTAGTGCTTGGTATTCTTTGGAAAACCGGGTGCGGCACCCCATGCTTTAAGTATTAGAATATCTCTCCAAATATAGTGTAGTAGATGAAACACAAGAAAAAGGGCTATGCAAAATATATATACATATGGGCACATGAAGGTCCATGAAAAAAAGAGAGAGCTAGCCCTGTCTCAATAGAAAAAAATATAGAGAGAGAAATCTTATCAAATAAAGGAGCAACCTAGTCCATTATATACCACACACTTGCACATCTTGATCTAGGGGTATCACACTTCTCTTCTTGGATCCAAACTTTGACTTTGCAATAAATGCAAAGTGAGTATGCTATCTTTCCTTATCCCTACCTTGAGCTCCACATATAGTTTTTAGAAGTAGGAAGAACTAAGGAAGGTGACACTTATCATATGCCTGGGTGAGGAATCATGCACCATTTGAGTGACTTGAGAGAACCATATGAGGAACATTAACTTTTGTTTTGAAAAATATTACAAAACCTCCGGTATGAAACTTGCTATGAATAAGAAAATGAGTGCTCAAGTCAAATTGTTCTATCTTTCAACCGCCTAAGAATGTGACCCCAGCTGGGCCCACCTGCCATAGAGTGGTCGGGCCACCCCCTCCTGGTGCCCAGCCAGGTCCGATAGCTCCCCACCGACTCAAGCCCAACTTCCACATGTCCAAATTACCTTGGTTGTCCATCTATGGTGGTTACTAAGTCGGTTCATCCAAGGGTGGAGAGGCATGGAGCACACGGATCACTGACGTGGCACCCCCTCTCCCTCCTCTATAAATAGAGGTTGCCTCCACCCTTGGGAGGCATCCCTAGAAGAGCATCAAGTATCTCAATCCTTCAAGGATCAAGTATTGTGGTAATAGTAGTAAGTCTTGAGTGGGAGTTAGAGTCGAGTCGAGCAAACCTCGGGGTCTCTGGAGTCGTCTTCTAGAGAGTTTGGTATAGCTCTTGTACCTTTCCTCTTTTGTAAGACTTTCCTTTTATTAATATATTATTCTTCCTTTACTTTACTTTGTATTTACTTAGTTCTATTCTATAGTTACTATAGCCTTGTTGTGTGCTTGTCTTAGTAATATTAGTTGAAATAGTTAGATTGGTTTCCTGTAACCAACTCTTATGTGTGTTTCATCGTCCTAACTTGCATTGGAGCTTTAGCTATCTGTGTGGTAGTTAGAGTCATGAGAGTTAGTGTAATCACGGTGCTTAGACTAAGGAGCCGGTTTCGACGGACGGTAGGAGCGCACTAGCAGGATGTGACAGGTCATGCTTGGCATTAGGTTCTCCTCATGTACAAACTAGTTCTTAAAAGGCAGGGCGTCCATAAGAGTATAGTCACTTTAGCAGGGGTTCTGTCTCCTATTTTCTTGGCTATCCCCCTCACACAAGAAGTAAGGCGTCAATCTAGTTGAGACAACTATCTATTAGGATTAAGTACACAGAAGTAAGTTAGATACATAGGAGTCCTATACTCACTCATTGTCCTCCCACCTAGCTAGCTCTCTACCATTTATCTTTAGATTAGATTCTTTGCTACCTTACTTATCTACCCTTCCTATCAATCACTTATCCCCTTCTTCACTAGTCGATAGGGATCTCTCTTCTCTTTTATTAAACATTCCAAGCATTGCTTTCCCTTGGGATAAAATAAATAACAATACCTTGGAATACTCATCCTCGATGAAGTGCTACATTGGTATATTCTGTGCGCTTGTGGAGTAATCCAATAGACATAAGAAGTACCCACGTGGCATTTCTGGTGCCGTTGCTAATATCTAGTGACGATGTTAAGATTTGCCAACACTCAGGTACTCAAGGGTGGCTGTCGAACCCTGACTGAGGGTCAGCCTCCACTCCCTCAAGGTTCTCATATGTGCTGGAGCCTGCTTTCTCTTCGCGTGGAAGGAACTGTCATGGCGATAAGACTTCCCATCCATCGGACGCACTTTTTTAGGTGGGAGCCGTTACGGTGTATTATCGTTAGGTGAAAATGGCAGTGTATCTATGCGGGAATTGAGGAACAGTTAGCTAGGTGCATTCAAAGTAGGGATTTAACTCCCTTTTTTGTTGGATCTATACGTTGCACTCGGCTCCTATAAATTCGAGGGACAAGGCTTGCTGTTCACATTCCTAGCTTTCTCGTGTTCTCGCCTTCCTTTCTCCGTGCCGTCGCCATTGAGTTCCTGTGCTTAGTTCATCTATAAGAGAAAGTGAGGGAGAAAAAGGAGAAGATAGGGAACCTTCCTGGTTGCCTGACCACTGAGCAGATCCATGCCGCCACGATGGTGACCCTGCAGCCTGTCGATGAGTGGCGCCCGTCGACCTTGACGGAGCACAGGCTATGGGATTTGGTGGGTGAGGGGCTCCTTCATCCTATCACCTTGCTGAATCAGTTGGAGTGGATTGCACCATCAGGGGAGGACTAGGAGCCATGCCCGCTGGAGGGCTACATCATGAGTTTCATCAAATTTCACCAGCATGGGCTCAGATCCTCCCGAGTAGATTCATGCGGGCACTTCTACACCACTACAGCGTCGAGCTCCCACACTTCTCCTTCAATGCCATCTCCAACGCTGCCATCTTTGTGGCGGTCTATGAGGGGTACCTAGGGATGAGGCGACATTGGGAGATGTGGCTTTACCTCTTCAAGGGTGAGCTCTTCCAGGCCCCTACATGGGAAAGAGGTGTGCGGAAGACCATTAGGGTGGGCTGCCTCAACCTGGTGCTAAAGACATGTCAAGGGGGGAGCCCTGCAAGTTCATCCCCACTGGCTGATGTCCAATCATAGCCAATGGGACACTTAGTGGTTCTACCTCCGCAATGACGAGGGCTTCTTCCCACCCTACACTGGGCACATCATCACGACACACCCATAGAAATTGGTTGTATGGCGTGGCTGCAGAGCACCAGCCTCGACTATGGCCCCTTCTCGATGCTCTGAGGAGGCTTCATGATGAAGGCCTGATGGTAGCCATCATCGTCTTGGCTATCCATCATTGGTGGGTGCTCCTGTTGAAGGTGTGCCCACTATGGCTGGATGAGATGGGACCGTAGGCAGCGCCTAAGGTTCTTGAGGTCTGATGTATGTCGGGAGAGGTGCTGCCCAGTGAGGAGATTGTATCGAGGGTCAGAGGCGCGGTTGTTGGTGCTTTCCCGGTCGAGAACGTCAACCTCATCCCCATGCTACCTGAGGTGGGCCATCTAAATCTGGTGAGTGCCTCGAGCTGCATCCTTCGAGCTTCCCTTTTACTTGTCTCCTGTCTTTTTTCATTTGTCTAGATGTTTCCACGCAGGGGATATTGATTTCAAGGTGTCGAGGCCCCTGGTGAAGGAGGACGAGGCGGACCACAAGCTTAGGCGTCTTTCTGCCCAAAAACATAAGAGGGAGAAAGACAAGGAGAAGAATGAGAAGAAGAAAAAGTACACGCACATGGAGCTCGAATAGCGCCATGCAAAGCAGAGGCGTGTGGGAAAACCTAAGGAGGAGTTCCCTGACGAGGGAGATGATTAGGAGGGTGATGATGAAGATGATGATGAGGATGTCGAGGGGATGGCAGCGTGCATCGAGCCTCTTCTCACCTAGTTGCCTCAAGCTGACACATCGTCTATGCAAGGAGGCATCCAAGAGCGGCCACAAGGAGACAGGCAATGCAGCTCCTCGTCTCGGGCAAGATCTTCATCCTAGTGTTTGTGTGGTAGCACTACACCAGCCCTAGCTTGGGGTTAGCTGGATCTGCCGCCGTGTCTACCCAAAGCCTCTACGTTAGGGCCTCAAAATCGAGGATGTGCTGCTTCAGATGATCGAGCTGCCTCATCTTCGAGCCAAAGTGAGGTGCACAAGTGTTGGCATTTGTTAGCATCACTACTAAAAATAGACCATAGATCCATCCTTACCAATGGCACCATAAATGTCAGGTGTTGGCATACCGTAACTATCGCTACATTAGAGAGATAACCCAAGACAACTCGAGGGCGCTGGCCTTAGTAGTGCAGTCTGGTAACAATAATTAGGAATGCTGGATTGGCCTTCCTTACCATCCTTACTTGCGATATGCAAAGCTATGGCACTACGCTTCAAAGTGCACAAGGATTACAATCTTAAGTAATTGTACTTAGGTACGCCAATCGATAGTTCATGAATGAAGAAGTAATATAACTGCAAGCGGATAGAACTATCATTGTAGCATTTCAACCCGTGAGTATTCAAGGGTGTCGAATTTATAATTCTCGTATGAAGGCAAAGGGATCAAAAATGGTGTAAACATGATTACTTATTGAATGCTTGGTAGACATAGAGTAAACAGGAATAAACATGATATTCAAGATAGTGGACACACATTGGATCAACCTCAAGGATAAAATAGAAGAGAAATAATAAATAAAGAATAAAGAAATAAATCTACTTGAGCAGGCATGGGTCACATATAACTATGTATAGAACTGTTAGCAGATCATCTAATTAGTAATAAATAGAATTAGAACTAAGCCTGAGATGAGGGGAGATCCCCGCAGCTGGATACCCAGCCGATAGAGACATTACAGAACTCCTATCGGAATACCTGATCATGGGGGAATGCAAAGGATGACAGAGTTGTCACTACCATGCCACCTACCCCTCTACCCGAAAGATACCCGCACATCCACTGATTCCTGCATACCTGAACACCATGTTCACGTAATTGGAAACAACTCCTAACCCCCGTAGGCCCCACCCCTTTAGAGTGACAGGCTAGGCTAAGAGCAACCATCACAGCACAGTGAACCATCATCCCATTCCTAATTCTAATCCTAATCAAACTAATCTGATGAACATTGAAGAACAATGATGAACATATCAAGAACATAGCACAAGATCTAAGAACTAGTTCATATACTATGAACATGATAAGAACACAACCATAGTCTAGTTCGTATGCATAATCATATAAAGATGAATAGAACTTGCTCATGGAAGAAGATTAAATATTATTTATACCAAGAAGATCCTTTCTTCCAAGGAGACAAGCTCTCCTTGCTAGCTATGCCTTGCTCTACTACTAATCTAGACTAAAGATACAAGTGAGAGGTGTGAGGTAAATTGACTCCAAATGATGTGTGTGTTGAAAAGGGGGGAGTGCCTCTCTTTTTATAGTGGAACTAGGACGGTTCGTCGTATCTAAATTTGGTAGTAGGTGAAACCGTCCTATGCATGACGGCATGCAACTGCCTGAGAAAGATGGGCCCGGTTTGCCACCTCCAGGGGTGCGCCCGCAGTCCTCCTGGCCACCGCCTTCGTGTGGTCGGTTTGGCTCTAGGCCTAGATCTCTCCCGTGGATACGATCAGGCCCAGTTCTGCGTTGTTCGGGCGTTTCTCTATTTTCTTGGTTTGCGTATTTCTGAATACGTCTTTTGGTACTTTGCGCTTTCTTCGTGGTATGGCACATTTGTACTTGTTACACTATAATTCCTGCAAAATATAATCACTATGGTACAAGTGGAACTTGTTAGTAATAAAATGCATTATAATATGATTGCTTCTTCTCCTTTTGGATCAAGTTGGCAGTTTATAATTGGTCTATAATGACCGCCAACAAGTACCCCAAGCTTAACCTATGCTCGTCTTGAGCAAATAATTAAGTATGGTTGTTGACCAGGAGTTGCTATGATACGACCATGCCAGCGTCACCGACCTCTCCAGCTAAATCTCTGATCCCTGCAGGACCGATCACACGTAGCTGCGCTAAGAAAATACAACAAGAGGTGCACGCCCTACTTTATGAATTTCAATTAAACACTAATGAGACCTTTATGCTACCTAAATATTGTTTGTTAACATTGCTTAGGTACACAATGTAATACCCCAGGTGTTTGTTTTGCGTTTTGGCACTTACATTTCATGAGCATAAGCATCACTTGTTCATATATGATAGTATGAAACATACTTTGATGTTGTGACAAGTGAATGCTTGATGATCCTGCATAATAAAGCTTGTGGTTGCTGATGGTGCTTCTTTCATGTGTATCATCTCCATCTCTACCTAGGTTGATCACTCAAAAAGTTTCGTGAAGTTTGGATTCAAAAGGTCAAATGAAAGGATAAGTTACATGATTGTTGGAATGACCTTATTAAGTGAACGGAACCTTGGGTTACTAACCTAATCTTGCAATCTTGACCAAATGACTCTAGATGAACTCTACAACAAAAGTTATGAAGGGTTCATGTTGAGCTTGTGCCAAGAAAATGCTTTATTTGCTCTAAAACCCTAGTTTGAGCTTTATCAAGTTGATACTTTGACCAAAGTGAAAGTTTGACTTTGGTACCAGTTATGAGGTTTGACCTTAAAGAAAAGTTGTAGTTTTGCTTCTGTAGAACAAACTTTATTTAATGGTCAAGAGCTAGTTTGGTAACTATCCTAGTCAAATTGAGCTCACAATATTCAATGCAGTGCTGTTTTGGAACCCCAGAAATTTGGCTAAGTCCTCAAGGTGCTCAGTTTCGGGTATCCTAGTTGGGAGCTTTGTATCTTACTAACAAGGCAGAAACAGTACAAGGTCCTTTAATAAAAGTTGTAGTATAGTTTTTATGCTACAAACTTTGTTAAAGTGCCCAAGTCTGAATCATCTTCTAATCCTGTCAAATAATAGGCACAAGTTCGAATCTGCTGTAAATTCCAGCATTTCGGATTTCTAAGTGTGGAATTTCAGTTCGTCATGTTGGCATCCCGCGTTCTCCTAATTCTTATGAACAACTTGCTTGGGTCCCAAAATAAAAGTTGGAGTACATATTGTGTACAAGAGCATGCCAAAAGATGACACCAGTTTGACTTCGTTTTGGTCATCAATTTTGAGTTTTGCTAATCTTTATCAATTCATTGACACTCAAAGGTTGGCATCAAATTATCTACTAATCTATAACTCTAATGACCATGGCACCTTAATCAAAGTTGTAGGGCAGGCCGAGCTTGGCAAACTTCGTTTTTGGCCTAAGGTGCAATTCGGCCCAGAAATGTCCCAAACCGGCATCCCACCTTCGCTACTTCGCTGCACACCACGTGTTCGATGAATTGCCTGCGTGGCCGCCATGCACCAGTGCGCGCCCCCACCATAGCAGAGCTCCACTGCCATGCGCCCCTGCTCGTCTAAAGTGGACGCCAAGCCTCACCAGATGCTTCCCCATCCCCAGGCGCTCACTCTCCACTCTCTCTGGTGTCATCTCTCGCTCTCCTCGCCCTTGCTTGTCCAGTTCCTCGCCATGACCATGGCCACCATTGCTGAGCAGCAGAGCTCCTCCCACCACCGCTGCTCCCTCTCCTCCTTCCCTGCAGAGCTCTACAGCACTTGGTTCCACGTCCTACGCGCGTCCACGTCGAAACCCTAGCCGCACCGACCCCTATACCTTCCCTTCCCCTGCAGTGTCGACGACGGTGTCATGCGTGGTCGCTGCCCTGGTGCTGCTGCTCCGCCTCCAGCTCGGGCTAAGCCAATGCCAGACACAGCCGTGACCTGCCCGCAGGCAAGCCCCAGAGCCCTTCCTTCGCTGCTGCCAGTGTCCACATCCATCTGAGCTAACCAGCCTGCAGCGTTCCTGGTCGGTTCTGTGGAAGAGAAAGGACCTCGGGTTGGAATAAGAAACAACTCAGGGTTCCAGATGCGAAGCCAAGACTCATATGAATAGTATTTGTGGGCTGTGGCGTGATTCTTGGAAGATCCAGGGTTCCCGAGGCAAAAGTGTTTTCCTTGTTGTTTTGTTTTTGCAGATTTCGTGGTTAAACTTTATAAATGCATAGAAATTCGTACAAAAGTCGTAAAATAGCAAATGTAGACTTTTTGGAATCACTGTGAAATTCTCTATGCAGTAGATCTATAATATGCCATGTTTAGTTTGCAGTTTTACCAGTAAAAATTGATTTATGCAGTTCGGTTTTAATTGCTTGCTATATTTGTCTTTTTCATAACCACTGTATTATTGCTAAAATAAATGTGAAAATATTGTGACAAGCTTTTCATATTATATTTGATGTCTGGAAAAAGTTTGGTGAATTTAGGCTTGATAGATTAAGAGTTATAAAAATAACAAATGCTCAGTGTTGCTTTGCTCCTATTCTGGGTGGATCTGCATGTTTATATTGTTTGACTCAGTTAGGTTGTGAATCATGCCTGGATGAAAATATATGAGTTGTAGTACTTTTCATAAGCTTTCCATAAAGCTAAATAGCATAATTTTTGGTCAAGCATATGTTTAGTTATAGTAGTCTAAATTACTGTTTCAGTTTCTGTCTAAACCCAGACAGGAGTGCATTGTTTGTTATGTAAGACCTTGTTAGTTGTAGATTTAGCTCTAGATGTTAATAACAAAGTTGTTCACAATTTAGTAAGCTTTCTAGAAAGTACATAACCATAATTTATGGACATGTGAAACTCAAGTTATGGCTGTTTAATCTGACATGATAGATTCTGTCCATGTTTTGGACAGAGATGTCTTTATGGATCTTGATAAATGGTTTATAATTATAAATAAAAATGTAAAAATGGAAAATATTGTTCCAATACAATCCTATGATATTGTTGTATCATGTTTATGTATGATATGGCCATGTGTTTGAAGAAAATATGATTTGTGCATGTATCTTATTCTCACATGGTTAATTGCAATAGAAATTTGTCTTTTTCATAGATGTTGCTATGCTTATTCAAATGCAGTGAAATTTATACAGTAGACTATGGATAGTGTTTAGAAGCTACTGTAATTTTGGTGGAATTTATTGAGCACTTTTGTTATATGTTCTTTAATTCACCTTATTATCCAAATAAATTAAGAAATGCATTAAATAAATTTATTGGGTAATGACCACTATGTTTTCTGGTGTTCTTTAGATATGTGCAAACTGTTGGTAACAATGGTTTTGCTCAATGCATGTTTGAAACATAAGTTAATAATTAATTGTTTGCAATTGATTGTTTCTGGACAGTTTGTGGAACTGTTTGGATTACAATATGTAAATGGTGTTTTCTGGGAATCTTGTTTATAGCAAAGTTGTAGATAATTCACCTATCTAGCTGCTGTTAAAATTTGGTAGTATTTGGCCTTGTGGTTTGTGAGTTATGTCTGTTCAAAGTTTGATTTCAGAAATGACTGCTCTCTGTTTGTGAGAGACAGATTCTGGAACTTTATAATTTCGACCAGCTTAAGTTGAGAATCATGCTTTGATGTCTAAATATCAAATGTAGATAATTTCTTAAGCTTTCCATAATGTCTTAATTCATGTCTTTTGGAGTTGTGTAACTCCAGTTATGATTTATTTTCTCAGCTGCTATTGACAGTCCTAAAAATGGCAGATTCCTTGTATTGCTGTTGCTTGGTATATTGCTATGTATGACTCATGTCTTTAGTAATGGCCAAGTTAGTATACCTGAGACCTGGTGAAACATGTATGCCATGTCTAATATGTTTAGTGTTGCATTCCTTGTTGGCTTAGCATGTTGGTTGTGTGATCATTAAGTTGAGCAATGAGATGTGCTTAAGTGTGTTTAGTGTAACCATGCTCTTGACATGCTTCTTGTGTGTAATGCTTTGTATATTGCACTTCCATGTGTTCATGCACTTGCATCTTGCATGTCATCTAGGTACGCTAGATGAACCACGTGAAGGACGTGATGGTGGATCATCCCGAAGATGGAATGATTAAGCAAGTGTTATGATCTTAGATGTCACCAAGACGGAGCAAGCTAACAAATCTGACTCGGTGTCACATTCCAGGCAAGCCCCGGAGCATTATAAGCCTCCTACTTTTTGAAAGTGAATGAGTATATATTTGTTATATATGTATTGTTGCATTAAGTATAGGAGTTGGATGAAACCCTTGCTGCATATATATACCCTTCCTTGTCCAGTATATATATAACCTGAATCCTAATTAGTTAGGATCACGTCTCTGCTTAGCCATGCTTAGCTCGGTAGAAGCCAGGTGATTTCCTGTCACCTGCAGGATATAGGTGGATTCCAGATCACGGTTGGCTATATTTGCTATCGTGGAAAAGAACCATGTGTTAATAATATGAAAGGAGACCGGGCGGGATGATGATAGTGAAACAACAAGGCATGGAGGTCTTGGGTGTGGATCTATCCCCGTCTGTGTCAATTAAGGACCGATCGTTGTACGTCCTCTTGTCATGTTGAACGCATGCCTAACACTTAGTTGGCCGGATAACTCGTTCCGACCGCGAAGCCGAGTAATATGACTCAGGCCGGAAGACCGGCAAGTATAAAGTGCGCACTACCGGAGGAAGTGCGGTGTGCGGGGGACCATTGGCGTAAGTCCAAAGGCAGGTGAGTTAAAATTCCTGACCTCCCTGGCAGAGTGGTAGCCCTGGGAGTGCGGCGCTGATCGGAACCGCGATTCCTGAGTCGTACCAAAGGTGACCCGTTGGCTCTCCGACGGGGGATGCTTGGGTGAGTGCTAGGAATACCCCTCCAGCTGGATAGGAATCGATTCGAATCGCCGTCTCTCCCGGATAGTGAGAACTTGACAGAGCAGCGGCAAACGTAGCATTCACTAAATAACTTAATGGTTCTATGATGATGATGATGATCATGGCCTTAATAAACCTGATATGGTTATTATTGATTGATATTAATCAAGTGATTGCTTAGTACAGGTGCTAATCTAGTTAATAGGTTAATGAGAATTAAATGGATGCTAAATAAGAAAGGTTTAACTATTTATACTTAAGCTTTTTATGCAAAATGTTGTCCAACATGCTCCACTTATATATCAGCCTTGCATACTCCTTGGTGTCATTTATTTCTGGTTTATGACGGGTAAGTCTAGCTGAGTACATTCTCGTACTCAGGGTTTATTCCCACTTGTTGCAGGTTGTGATGTATCATAGCTACTGCAAGATTTGGATGACTCCTGCTTTAGGGAAGGAGTAAGATCATGGGCATGATCCTTCCTACTTACCTCATCTATGATGCTTTTGTTGGAATGGACCATGGTACTGGCATGTATTTGAAATAAAAGTGATATTGGTTTCAAATTACTTTGCTTCCGCTATTTGTAAACCTGAGTTGTAATAACCTTATCGAACTCCGATGTATTTGAACTACTTGCGAAATGTATGTAACGTGTGACTTGTTATGTTGAATCACTACGATCTTGGCTTGTATGTTGGTTGGTTTGAAATCCCTCGTGATTTTGTTGGACTACCGGAGTTATATGGGCTCAAGTATGATAAATTGATCGCTTCGGTGATTGTTTTTGTACTTGTGCTCTTATAATTTGGACGGTTCCGTGACACACAAGAGAGACCGAGCAGAATATATCAAGGGCGAACCAGGACGAAGAACCAAACACGAGTCAGTCCAGCGTGACGGATGTGTCAAGAAGGAACAGTCATATCTGCTGACTCACAAAAGCTATGAAGGTCATTTAGGACTTGTTGGAAAGCTCACGAAGTCTATTCTCCAATTATTCTAACGCGAACCAGTTTGAAGTTTTCAAAAAGGCGTCCGACCAGTTTTAGTGTTGACTGGTCAGAGAGTCCACAGTCTGCCTGAAGTCTAAATCTTCGTATTAATCTGTATCATTCTACAAGGTTTCATGAAGCAAGGTGCACATTTTGTGAAATCTTATCCAGTTAACTTTCAAACGCATCCAGCCACATGTCATTTGAAGCTTCCTAGAAGGAGTTATTGTCAAAACACTAAAGACTGCGCAGAGTCAAACAGTCACGCGGAATCAGCACTGGAGTCATTCCGAGGAGGTCCTTTCACACTAGCGACGAGTTTATTTTTAGTTTCGTGTTTTCACCTATCCTGGAGGGTTGTTCCATCTATAAATACTTCCCTATGCCTCATATGTAAACAACTTTTGATGATTTTAGATTAATCCAAGTGATTTTGCAGCAGAGCTGCTGAGTGTTCTTACACAACCCTGTTCTTCCTTGTTCTTCTTGAACTTGTGGGGAGATCTCTCTGAGATCCACTAATTCGTGCTCTACGGGTTTCCGTACAGCTGCCCCGTCTTGTGTGGATTAGCTCCGGCTGTGGTTCTGCGGTCGTTCGGAGATCGAGTCAAAGTCTTCACGGTTTTGGTGCCTCTCTCCCCGTCGCTTGGTCGCATCCAACCTTGGCAGGTATAAAGCTAGTTATCCGTTGTTCTTCAGCAATATTACCTTCTTCATATTGTTGTTCGTCAGCAAGTTATCATATTTCCGCTGTTACTTAGTAAGTAATCTAGTTCATAGACCTACTGCCGTGAAGATTGGGCCAACCTTAGTACCGATCTTGGGTCGGTACCTATCATGCTACTATGCTGATATAATTCAAGAGTATCATACCTATAACAAAGCATTCATGCGCAATTTAAATAAGTTGGTATGTTATTCACTCCTTACCTTGACTTCTCATGGGGCTTATAGCTTTTCCAAGTTCTTGGGTGGTTGCAAGATAGAATGGTTGTAACAGACTCACCATTCATTCATCCCTTGATAGACCATCAATCCGGAGGTTTAATAAATTTTTGCAAAATAAATAAGTTCCTCGAATGATTCTCTCGATCGCTCAATGTGTATGACATCCTCACCAAAGGCATTTGTGTTTTGCCTTTAAGACCTACCACTAAGGCTGAGAATGGAGCTTTGGGAAGGTATAAAGGTGGGCGTACTTACGACACTTGTGTTTGCTAGGTCAAAGCCCGGACCATGACGAGATACAAGTCATACACCTTGGTTGAGATCTGTAAGTGTGTGGAATTTTTGGTGGTAGTCCTATCTAAATATTTTTGGTTACTCCTTATATCATGAATCTCTTTATTTGAGGATGAGAATGAGAGAATGTAAACATATGGGCCCTAAAAATATGTAAACATATGCAAGTCTTTTTTCTTTCTGACAGGGATTTTGATTTTCCCGTCCATGCCCTTTGGCTTTTCCTTCATTTTTTTTGGAAGACTGATGCCCACATGTTTCAAAGGGATCTCAGAGAGGAAAATGGAGAGATATCATGATGGTGATGTAAGGAGTAAAATTGTGTATGGGGATGCGCAAACGTCAGGGTGAGAGTTTGACATACTTATTTGGTGGAAGCTATGGTGCAACTCTCAGGGTAAGAGTTGGCATATTTTTGGTGGATGGAAGTGTGCATGTTGTGCGCACTTCTCAGTGTGAGAGTCGGCTTTATTTGGTGGGTGCGTTAATCTCATATCATGGGTGCATGACCATAATCTCACTCTAGGATACCTAGGATTTGACTCAACTCAAAGCGCCGCAAGCCGCATATGACTAAAGGTGTACAAACTACTAAGCAAGTCATATGGCCTTGGTAGGTATTTCATAATCATTGAGGAACTCTTTGTTTTTAATTTTTGAAAGGAAAACTCCAGATGTCAACTTTCTCTTAGAACAAAGTCATAGCAAAATCTATTTATACCATATCATGTCTCGCAACATCTTAGAAAAGGATCATGCATTTGCAACCCACAAGATTTCAAGTTCTCAGAATGAGACATTTTTAGCCAACAAACTTAAATCTTGATGAACACTAAATTATAACTTAGAAACTAGAGAATTATAGACAGAACAATTATTCATCACTTCAACAGAAGAGAAACTAACATATCATAGTGCACATGAGAGTGGATTTTTTTTGAAAGATGATGAAAAATTGCTGAAATTTAAATACTGAAATTAAGAACTAAAATTAAGTGCAAGAATGTAAGATACATGTTACCTCTTGTGGGGGTCCTCCCCCAAGCTAGCTCACTGCTGCGGTCCAGGGAAATGTCCCATGGATCGCAGGTAGGCCATCTATGCCTCGTGCCGGCGACGGCTTGCATCCTCAAGGTCGATGAAGCTGTGCTGGGTCTGCTGATGCCATTGGGTAGCAGTCTAGATGTGGGCATTGACCGTACCTTGGATCTGCCTGTTCTGGAGCTCTAGTACTCCCATGCGAGTGTTGAGGACGTCTAGTGTGACCTAAGGGCGAACAGGGGGTGGCATTCCCTCGGAATCTGAGTGTCCTGGCTCGTGATGCCTGGATCCCCCTGCCCCATATGCCTCTGGCTCGCTTGGGCCTGTGCCTCCGTGCGCCTGCCAGGTCGACCCTCCTGCCTGCCAGCTCGAACCTCCAGCCTCGTAGGGGTGAGGAACGTATCCCATACCATATCCATACCCAGCGGTAAATCCAGGTGCAGGTATAGTAGGGGTCCATCCCACCCTAGCATAGCTGATGGTGGAGTGTGCTGTGCTGGCGACGTGGATGGTCCTTGTTGTGCTGCCATTGCTGCTTGTGCTGCCTGCTCTTCTTGTTCCCTCCTCCATGAGTTCCTGCGTGAAACAAAGCTCCTGTGTCCTCCTTCCCTCTCAATGAGGGTGAAGGTGAGTGATGGGGAATTATATAGAGCGAGATCCGGTAACTAGACCTCGTTTGTATATCCGGAAAATAAAATAAATTATTTTTACCTATTTCGTCACATTTAATCATATGTGCATCCGAAAGATGTGATTCATTAATCATGATGCGAGGAGTAGTGATGTAAATAATGGTATTAGCAGCATGGGGGTCAACACTTGCAGCAAGGTGAGTAATAAGAGATGTGCACATGATAGCAGTTGAAGTCTTAATGGAATGCAACCAATGATTAACAAGCTCAACAACAGGTGCAACCTTAATCTTTTTGAGCGTAGAATAAAGCAACTTCAACTCTATGTCATAAGTAAGATGCGTATCCTCTCTTGAAAAGAACGAACTAGCGATCCACTTATGGAGAAGCCTCAGAGTGGGGTGATGGATGTTGGCAGAATGCCCCTGAAATTTTCAAACGACGTGTTGCCCCGAGATCAATTGCCCGAAAGCATAACTTTGGTAACCCCCGAGGGAGAAACCTAAGTCAATGGAGCAACGCTCGTGAAAACCCAAACGGTTGGTAAGATTCTTCCAATAAATACCGAAATCTCTTCCAAAGCAACGGAAGGTAATACCATAATCGACAATTTGTAGAGTGCCCAAAATTTGGATCGTTAAAAGACGTGACCCAAGCTCATGAATGGGGGCAACTCTACTCCAACCAAGATGCTCGAAAATAGTATCAAACTCAACATCCATACCTATTTGGTGCAAGAATGCAGGGTCAAATGCCGGCGAATGGAGGAACTCGCATTCCATCATGAGGTTGTATGCCTGCATCTCCCGCTCGCTCTCCAAGTCGATGAAGGGGGCGTCGGCCTCGTCGATGGCGTGGCCATGTGGCTCCTCCTCCTCTCCTCCATGTGCTGGCTGCTCGTTCCTTGCAGGGGTTGGTGGATCTTCTCCGCGTTAGCGGCGGCTCCTTCTAAGCTCGAAAATTCTATTCATGATGGACGAGCTAGCACAAGTGTATGGTGTTTTTGCTTGGAGAAGGAAGTGTGCAAGAGGTTTTTGACAGAAATTTCATGCACTAAGCTTGTGGAGTAGGCTATGAAGCAAAGTGGAGAAAGAGAGTAAAGAAGGGAAGAGTAAAAAAATGTGTGTGAGAGGGGTGAGGTGCTCCACCCGGGATCCTCTCTATTTATAGAGTTGATCGTAGGAGGGGGAGCGCGCCCCTCAACGGCTACTAGCCGTTTGCCCAAAGGCCGAGGCCAGCAGGCCTTGGGCAGGGTGCAGCCGCACCCTAGTGCGACCGCACCAGTGGTGGGCCTGCCTCTGCCCGGCCTTTTGGCTGCTGGCTCCAACGGTCACCTCAAACGTCTCTCTGGTTACGATCAGACTTGGTTCGAAATCTTGCTCCTGAATTTGATTGTCCACATATTTATTCAAAATATTTTTGGTTTTCAAAAATTATATAAAAATAAGATTTGGAAATGGGAAAATCTATACTACCAAAAAATAATTTTTATAAGATTTTTAGAGAAACTTTATTTTTGACTAAAAATAAAACTATAGAAAGGGAAACTTTTGGAAACTAAAAATAAAAACTTTCTATAAAAAGGGAAATTAAAACGAAATTTAAAGAATTTAAAAAGACATGATACCTGAGCGGGGACACCTCCCCCAAGCTTGCTTGATGTCGTGGGTCCCCTTCAGATATTTTTATTGGGACACAAATAGCACAAAATTTATTTTTATTATATATAGTTTTTTTAAGATAACTACCGAATGCCTTCGGCAAGGGCTCAACATTTATGATAGGTACCGACCCAAGATCGGTACTAAGGTTGGCCCGATCTTCACGGCAGTAGGTCTATGAACTAGATTACTTACTAAGTAACAGCGGAAATATGATAACTTGCTGACGAACAGCGATATGAAGTGGGTAATGCTGCTGAAGAACAACGGATAACTAGCTTTATATCTGCCAAGGTTGGATGCGACCAAGCGATGGGGAGAGAGGCACCGAAACCGTGAAGACTTCGACTCGATCTTCGAACGACCACAGAACCACAGCCGGAGCTAATACACACAAGACTGGGCAGCCGTACTGAAACCCGTAGAGCATGAATTAGTGGATCTTAGACAGATCTTCCCACAAGTTCAAGAAGAACAAGGAAGAAAGGTTGTGTAAGAACACTCAGCAGCTCGGCTGCGAAATCACTTGGATTAATCTCAAAACATCAAAAGTTGTTTACATATGAGGCATAGGGAAGTATTCATAGATGGAACAACCCTCCAGGATAGGTGAAAACATGAAACTAAAAATAAACTCGTCGTTAGTGTGAAAGGACCTCCTCGGAATGACTCCAGTGCTGATTCCGCGTGACTGTTTGATTCTGCGCAGTCTTTAGTTTTTTGACAATAACTCCTTCTAGGAAGCTTCAAATGACATGTGGCTGGATGTGTCTGAAAGCTAACTGGATAAGCTTTCACACCATGTGCACCTTGCTTCATGAAACCTTATAGAATGATACAGTTTAATACGAAGATTTGGACTTCAGGCAGACTGCAGACTCTCTGACCCGTCAACACTAAAACTGGTCTGATGCCTTGATGAAAACTTCAAACTGGTCAGCGTTAGAAGCATTGGAAAATAGACTTCACGAGCTGTCCAACAAGTCCTAAATAACCTTCATATCTTTTGTAAGTCAGAAGATATGACTGTTCAATCTTGACACATCCGTCACGCTGGACTGACTCGAGTTTGGTTCTTCGTCCTGGTTCGCCCTTGATATATTCTGCTCGTTCTCTCTTGTGTACCTAAGCAATGTTAACACACAAGATTTAGGTAGCATAAAGTTCTCATGTTTAATTGAAATTCATAAAGTAGCGCGTGCATCTCTTGTTGTATTTTCTTAGCGCGGCTACGTGTGATCGGTCCTGCAGGGATCAGAGATGTAGCTGGAGAGGTCGGTGACGCTGGCATGGTCGTATCATCCTCCTCCCCTTCAAAAAGAGTCGTCCTCGACTCTTCCAATCCAAAGAATAGAGAGAGGTCGGAGACATTAAAACTTGTACTCACACCATAAGTACTTGGAAGATCAATTTCATAAGCATTGTCATTGATCTTGCGAAGCATTTTGAAGGGACCATCAGCTCTGGGCTGCAACTTGCTCTTGCGTTGTTCAGGGAATCTATCCTTGCATAGATGTACCCAAACGAGATCTCCAGCCTCAAATAACATCTTTTTTCGACCCTTGTTGGCACGCTTCTCATATATCTTGGTCATCTTCTCAATGTTGATTCGAGCTCGGTCATGAAGGCTCTTGACAAATTCAGCTCACTTGCTTGCATCGAAGTTCAATCGTTCCTGCACATGTAAAGGCAAAAGATCTATGCGAGCAGTGGGTTTGAACCCATATACAATTTCAAATGGGCAAAATTTAGTAGTCGAATGCACTGCCCTATTGTTTGCAAACTCAACGTGTGGCAAACTTTCTTCCCAAAGTTTTAAATTCTTTTTGAGAACAGCTCGCAGTAACATTGATAGTGCTCGATTCACAACTTCAGTTTGTTCATCCGTTTGCAGATGACATGTTGTGGAAAACAACAACCGTGTCCCATGTTTTCCCCATAAAGTTTTCTAGAAATAGCTCAAAAATTTTGTATCTCGATCAGAAACAATATTATGTGGTGCTCCATGCAAGCGCACAACTTCTTTGAAAAAATAAATCAGCAATATGTGAAGCATCGTCACTCTTGTGGCATGAAATAAAATGCGCCAATTTTCTAAATCGATCAACCACAACAAAAATTGAATCCTTTCCCCGCTTAGTGCGTGGTAACCCAAGAATAAAATCCATAGATATGTCTTCCCAGGGAGCACTAGGAATAGGAAGAGGAGTGTTCAAACGAGACTTAGCAATAGGAATAGGAATAGGTAAAGTCCATGAGCGTTCAAACGAGACTTAGCTTTGTGGCATGACTCGCAGCGAAGAACATGTCTCTCTACGTCTTTTCTCATCTTTGGCCAAAAGAAGTGGTCGGCCAACACTTGCTCAGTCTTCTTGGCTCCAAAATGGCCCATAAGCCCACCTGCATGAGCTTCCTGCACAAGTAAAATTCGAACAGAGCAATCTGGAATGCATAGTTTGTTAGCTCGAAATAAGAATCCATCATGCACATGATATTTTTCCCATCCTCTGCCATCACAACACTTTGTATATGGTTCAGCAAAGTATGAATCAGTAGTGTAAATTTCCTTTATACTTTCTAATCCCAGAATTTTAGCATCAAGTTGTGTAAGCAAAGCATGACGTCGGGACAAAGCATCAGCTACCACATTTTCATTTCCTTTCTTGTATTTAACCACATAAGGAAAAGATTCAATGAATTCACACCATTTTGCATGTCTTCGGTTCAGTTTTAGTTGACCTTTAAGATGTTTCAAAGATTCATGGTCCGACTGTATTACAAGTTCTTTAGGAAAAAAATAGTGTTGCCAAGTTTCTAAACTCCAAACAAGAGCATATAGTTCTTTATCATAAAGTGAATAATTAAGAGTTGGACCACTTAGCTTTTCACTGTAGTATGCAATTGGCCTTCGTTCTTGCATGAGCACACCTCCAATACCAATTCTGCTTGCATCACATTCAATCTCAAAAGTCTTACCGAAATCGGGAAGTGCAAGGACTGGAGCTGTTGTTAGCTTCTTTTTTAACTCATCAAATGCCCTTTGATGTGCTTCTTCCCATTTGAAAGGCACTTCTTTCTTAGTAAGCTCGTTCATAGGGGCAGCAATGGTGCTGAAATCTCTCACAAACCGCCGGTAGAAACCAGCAAGCCCAAGGAAGCTCCTCACTTTACTCACGTTCTGTGGAAGCGTCCATTCTTGTACGGCCTTGATCTTTTCTTCATCGACCTCCACAGCTTGCCCTGAGACAACAAATCCAAGAAAAACTACCTTGTCGGTGCAAAAGGTGCACTTCTCAAGGTTAGCATACGATTGTTGCTCACGTAGGACAGCAAGCACGCATTGGATTTGTTTTACATGATCGTCAAGGGAATTGCTGTAAATTAAGATGTCATCAAAAGAAACAACAACAAACTTTCCAATAAAAGCTCTAAGCACATGGTTCATCAATCTCATAAACGTGCTAGGTGCATTTGTCAAACCGAAGGGCATCACCAACCATTCATCCAGCCCAAATTTTGTTTTAAAGGCTGTTTTCACACGAATTTGGTGATAACCACTCCTTAAATCAATTTTAGTGAAAATTATGGCACCACTAAGTTCATCAATCATATCATCTAATCTTGGGATGGGATGCCTATACCTCACAGTGATGTTGTTAATTGCACTGCAGTCCACACACATTCGCCAAGATCCATCTTTCTTAGGAACTAAAAGGACTGGGACAGCACAAGGTAAAAGACTTTCTTGCACATAACCTTTCTTGATCAAGTCCTCCACTTGTCGCTGGATTTCCTTGGTTTCCTCCGGATTGGTGCGGTAGGCAGCGTCATTTGGGAGGGAAGCGCCAGGAACCAAATTAATTTGATGCTCGATCCCTCTCTTGGGTGGCAGCCCTGGTGGCACCTCGTCTGGAAACACATCCACAAAATCCTGTAAGGCATCAAAAACAAAACTTGGCAGGGTAGAGGGTAAGGTGTTAGAAGCAAAAAAGAGTGTCCTTGTACAAGAGTACAAAGAACTTGGCATTAGGTTCACTCAACTCCTTTAGATCCCCTTTCCTAGCCATCATAACTAACCCCTATATCTCTCCAGTTTTTGGGTTCTTTGTAGCTGTGGGGTTTTATTTGGCTGTGGAAACTCTTCCTCACTATTTTTGTGGGTCACTCTTAAGTGGTTCTCGCTCTCTCTCTGTTTCTTCTTGAGATCATCTTTTAAGATTTCCTCCGGTGTCAAAGGAAGCAAAGAAATTCGCTCTCCTTTGTACACAAAAGATAGCTTGTTGGTTCTTCCAAAAATTTGAACATCACGATCATATAACCATGGTCTACCAAGCAACAGCTGGCAGGCTTGCATAGGCACCGCGTCACACTCCACATGACCATTATATTTACCAACAGAGAAAGGCACAGTCACAATATGACTGACACGCAGTGTACCACAATCATTGAGCTATTGCATCTTGTATGGACTAGGGATGTCGCCTTGATTTCAATCCTAGTCTGTCCATCAATTCTTGGCTTGCAATATTATTGCAACTGCCATTGTCAACAATGATGCGACATAACTTATCTTTGATCATGCCTCAAGTATGAAAAAGGTTGTGTCGCTGTCCACTATCTTCCTTCTCAGCAGTGACACTAAGCACACGAAGAGAAATAAAGCAGTTATGCTCTCCTTCATCAGGTTCAATCGCATTCTCTTCTTCTATTTCTTCATCAAACTTTGGACCTTCATCTTCCGGGTCACTTTCTGATTCCCATTCTCCTTTTTCATTTAGCAGCATGGTCCGTCAACTTGGACATTGAGCTGCTATGTGCCCACGACCGTGGCACTTGTGCTACACAATTTCACTGCTACGAGTTGAAGATGCAGCACCTGAAGCAACACTCTGGGCTGCTGAATTGGCAGCAGGTCGCTGCTGATTCGCAGGCGATGACGCACTAGAAACCTCCTTCTTTGATGTACCATTTGATGGAAAGGACTTAGCTGCAGCACCTTGAGATCGCCCCCCACCAAAAGAAGTACTATACTGCTGTTTGCGCCATGGAGCAGCAAGAGAATGACTGCCATAAGATTTCCCAAGAGACTCTTGCTGAATTTTCCTTTCTGTACGCTTGGCCTGTTCAACAAGATCTTTCAAAGTACGACAGGGAAACATCTCAACGAAATCTGAAATCTCTTCATTAAGACCAGCTAAAAATCTTGCCATCTTGGACTCTGAATCTTCTCTAATCCCAGCCCGTACTAACAGAAACTCCATCTCTTTAAAATACTCATCAACTGATCTCTTCCCTTGTTTCAGCACCTGTAACCTATTTCGAAGATCACGTGGATAACTTGAAGGAACAAATCGTCTTCTCATCACTCGCTTCATCTCTTCCCAAGTATTAATGTACCCGTGTCCCAACTCAAGTTGATGCTCCTGAACTTGATTCCACCAAGTCAGAGCATATCCAGAGAATTCAACTGATGCAAGATTAACGCGGCGCTGATCGGAGAGATTATGGACTCTAAAAATCTGATCACATTGTTCAACCCATTCAAGGAACTCATCTGCATTCTCCTTTCCAGTAAATCTTGGAACATTCAGCTTGACTCGAGCAATGTTATCCGGGTCGTCATAGTGACGGCGACCATGATGATATTCCCTATCTTCAAAATCAGCACGCCGGTGATGATGACGCCGGCCAAATCTTCTACCATGTGCAAAAGGGTTTTCATCATCGTCATATCCTTCTTCATGATCTTGATCTTCAAACTCTTCATCTTCAAAACGCACTCGGCGACCATCAGCACGACGACCACCATGCCTATTATCAGGACGGCGTCCACCACCACGTCCTCCACGTTCTTCCCTGAAGCGACCGAATCCATGGCCGAAACCAGAATTCTCATTACCAGATTCCTCCGAATGATTTTCTTCTTGATGATGGCGCGGCCCTCGTCCTCCTGCTGCGGGAATTCGCTCATCAAGCATCCTTCGCATGGCCTCCATGAGTGATTCAGCCATGCGTTCCATCTCAGCCCGGGATACAGGGGATCCCTATCACCGCGGTGCCCACCATGAACACTTGAGCCGGATCCTGCCATATTAGGGGCAGCACAAAAGTGGAATGGAAATAAAAATATTTGTGGATACACTCAATCTCACCTCTTACTTACCCAATTCTCCTGATCTCATGGACTGTCGTTGTGCTTATTGTGGCAGCTTCAACGAAAGTGACTCTGAGGTCGCAAGGATTACGAGTCGACGTCCCGGTTTCAGTTTTTTGTGGAGCTATAGGTGGTTAAACAAGGAGGGATACGGTACTGTAAACCAAGTGGTTTGATGTGTTCTATAGATGTGAATTACTGCTATCAAGAACGGCACCAAACTGAAAATATAATCTGAAAGTTTCAGAAAACAAACCGCAACAAATCCCCTTCAACTTCTTTTCTTTTTTTTCCTCTCTTTTTTTATTCTTCCTTCTCTGATTTTTTTTGATTTTTTTTATATACCAAGAGAGGTGCGGATAACCAATGAAACACAATGTAAAATATATAAAGATGCTGAATAGCAACTTGAAGAACACAAAAACACACGGAAACAGTACCGCCAAGTGTTATAGGTAAATTTTTATGGCTTTGGACTGTAGAACAAAACAAATATATGTAATAGATCCACAAGGATAAATATATGGATGGCGACAAGACCTACCGTGACAACAGAATGCTCTGATACCACGTGATAGGTACCAACCCGAGATCGGTACTAAGGTTGGCCCGATCTTCACGGCAGTAGGTCTATGAACTAGAATACTTACTAAGTAACAGCAGAAATATGATAACTTGCTGACGAACAGTGATATGAAGAGGGTAATGTTGCTGAAGAACAACGGATAACTAGCTTTATACCTGCCAAGGTTGGATGCGACCAAGCGACGGGGAGAGAGGCACCGAAACCGGGAAGACTTCGACTCGATCTCTGAACGACCGCAGAACCACAACCGGAGCTAATCCACACAAAAGAGGGCAGCCGTACTGAAACCCGGAGAGCACGAATTAGTGGATCTTAGAGAGATCTCCCCACAAGTTCATGAAGAACAATGAAGAACAGGGTTGTGTAAGAACACTCAGCAGCTTGGCCGCGAAATCACTATTCTTGAAGATTAGAGGCGGTGGAGCACGATCCGCGAGACCTGCCCTGATTAGCCACCAGGGCAGGGAGGGCGCCCAAGGGGGGAGGGCGGGCACCCTGCCCCGGGCCCATTCGGCTTCCCGTTCGTTCCCGTGGCTTCTGGTAACCCCCTGCAGAAATAGACAAACACCAAAGCTCATGGAATTATGTCAGATAAAACCCTAATTCTAGATGTTTGGTGCATATTGATGCTTTTCCATATTTAGTTGATGGTTAAATTTAGTACTTAAGGATCGTCAACAAACTCCCCCAAGCTTACCCTTCGCTCGTCCCTGAGCAAACAGCTAAACTTAAATGGATCAGGAGTTGCTTTGATGTTTTCTTTCCTGACAGGCACAGATGCTTTCACATAAAAATTCTCCCAGATTAGAGTGAAGTGTCATGGAGCTTAGTACGTGCACTTAAATCTTAAGTAATCGAAAGACAAAATAATTAAGTCAAGTACTTCCTCTTGTCTATACTTCACCTTTGTTCTATAGTTTTGCATAAGTTTTAAAAATAAAGCTCAGAGTTCCCAGCTATGATTCTCTCAAGTCTCTCTATATATGGTATTTGTGGATCCTCACCAAAAATGTCACTTACCTATAACTAAGGGAATGTTTATGCGAAGCTGTTGACACTGTTTTTGGACACATGTCTTTGGATACGTATCTGGAGTTAATGAGGTGTAGATCGGCAGGCAGGAAAGTGGTGGCTAGTTTACACACGAGTTGCCGATGAGGGTTGGTGCCGATGAGAAAACGACAGGATATGGCTAAGTCCAGGAGTGGTGGTAGATTCATGCCGATGACTCGTGTTGATGGTTGCTGATGGTTATGAGAGGTGGTTTGCCGATGGTCATGGAGAAAGGCGCAGGGGTTGTCGATCAACTCACGACGGTGTACCGATCGGTTGTGGAGGATAATTTAATGTTTTCCATAGTTATTAGAGTTTGTTTTGTATACGAATTCTGATTAATTTAGAATTCAAATCCTAGTCGTGTCTAGTTGTTACTCTTGTAAGCAGGGTATAAATATAGACCCCATGGCAATGTAATAATCAATCTATCCATCAATAAAACACAAGTCTTTACACATATTCTAGGATCTACTTTTTGACGACTTCATCATATTTTCTTTTTACTACGAGATCTTAAGGATTCTTCAAGTCAATCTCGACGAATTCTCGAGTTCCGCATGAGCACCTCTTGGCCATGACATCCGGGCACATCGCTGTTGTCGGGACCAAAGTGTTCGAGTTACCACCTTTGTCGGTTGTAAGGTCAAATCGGCTGGCACGCCTTAACGTTTGAATCAGGTATTAGCCCTTTGTGTTTGCAGGTCAGCTTTTGCATCAACACATCTTTTGGCATGCCCAATGGGACCGAGATTAAAAATCAAGATCAACATGTCGAACACCGATTTCGACTTGGAGAACGTCATCCCCGTGACGGAAGCCAATCTTAGAGATGAACAAAAGCAAGCTATGGCAAAAGCTATGGAGGACTACAAGCAGCTGTGCTTGAAATCCTTCAGCATCAATAGGAGTGGTGAGGTGATCCAAAAGGAAGCAATGTCGGCGCCTCGGCAAATTAGTTTTGAAGCTAATCCTAGTAAACTTCAAGAGATGGTTGTTGACGGTCCTTAAGTATCAAATATAATCAGCAAATAAACAAAGAAAAGGATCCAAATGCAACCGACATCCAGACTTAGGGTTTTATCTGATAGAATTCCACAGGTTTTGGTGTTTGTCTATTTCTGTAGGGGGTTATTAGGAATTATGGAGGAAAGGCCCACACGTCGGGTTTATATAGAGATATTAACATGCCGCGCAATTATCCTACATCTAGAAGAATCCAGAAACCACGGGAACGAACGAGAGACCGGACGGGCTCAGGGGCAGGGCGCCTGCCCTCCCCCCTTCGGCGGCCACCCTGGCCTCAGGGCCAATCAGCTTCAACTTCGCGGATCATGCTCCACCGACCTAAAGGTTCAAGGAAAACTGTGCGATTAATGTCAGTTTGATCCGACGGCCCACATTCACTTGGATGGACTATATAAGCAGACCCCCTGTCCCCTGGAGGAGAGGACATCTGACCCCTAATTCATTATTCATCTTGGGAGAAGAAGCCTCTGATCAAGCCCTAGAGCCACCACATCAATTAGATCTCTAGTGTAACATAGCTACATAGGATTAGAACTAGAAGGAGTCAATCTTCGATTGGTTTCCGGATCTGTCAAGAGGATTCTTGGTAATTCCTCTACTGTTCTTCAATTGTTCATCTTTGTTCTTCAATATTATGAATATGACTTTGTTCTAGTTCAATATATTGATTATGACTTTGCTCTACTTGTTTATATTCGCAATTATATTGTTCTTAGTCTATCATAGTTATATACTTGGCTTAGTTAGATTGGAATTATATACATGTTTAGGATCGTATAGCATTTATCCATGTGTACAGTGGGTAAATGATAAATATTGTGTAGACGTGGTGCCTATACCGTATTTATCTGCGATTGTACCCTATATGCCAGACCGTGGACTAGTTCGTGGTAGTGACAGCTCCATTCTTCTTATATAGTCCCCCTCACGTGTATTGGGCTGGCAGAGCAACATTATTACAGGGGAGTGATTGCGATGTTTCTCATATTCCTTGATAATATCACTATGCATGGGCGTAGTCCGATCTCGCAATGATTGCCAAGTATAATTGCACTAACTATGATATGCTAGACTTTATAGTTAAGAATAACTTAGGAAATATTCTTGTAGTTCGTCCTAATTCCATGCTAATGACTTTCTAGAATATCTACTGAGGTGCTTATCATATTTATATGTGGCTAAGTTATGCTGATCACATTAATTATATTTGTCACTATTCATACTTTATCTATATCTTTTATGTGACATTTTTCCCTATATGAAAGAGATAGATAAATGCTCTCAGTTATACATGCAATGATAGATACTCAATTCTATATTCCATTCTATAATCAACATTGATGTTTAGCAATCCCTTCCCAGTGGTAAAAATATAAATAACGATACCTGGAATACTTCCCGGTTAAAATGCTACATCGGTATTAATCTGTGCGCTTGCAGATCTCATTCATTATTTATTTAGAAGAGCAATTGCATATTTCAATACCGTGTCTTTCAAGTCATGCTGGGGATGACAACTTGGCTTAAGTGGC
Source organism: Sorghum bicolor (assembly GCF_000003195.3). Lineage (NCBI taxonomy): Eukaryota > Viridiplantae > Streptophyta > Magnoliopsida > Poales > Poaceae > Sorghum > Sorghum bicolor. The sequence continues at coordinate 25,783,406 of NC_012873.2, read as the reverse complement.
ATGAGGGATAGGTTTGGCATTTTTGGCGCCGTTATCAGAATTAGAAAACTAAGTCTACTTTTGGTAGTGATGTTAAGAATGCCCAAAAAGCATTTTTTGGCGCTGTTGCCGTGGAAGGTTGATTACTAATCAGGAATGAATATGGAATTTCGAGTCATCATTCACATCACTAATATGATTGAGATTATCAATTCTCTCATACAGTTTTACCCCAATATTTTTCTATTTCATCTTATGCAGGGTAATGTATGAATAGAAGACATCATCCAGGAAATTTTGTTGACAATCCCGAAGCGTTATTCAGAAAAACAAGAGCCAAGCTCAAGAAGAGATCATCAACACTTCAGCACGAAGCTTCATCCAATCAAGAAGATCACCGAAGTTTCACCCGGAACTTGTCTTCAGAGTTCGAAGCCATGGCGAACAAATCGATCCGCGAGTTCTCAGCTCCCACTACGGACAACATCCGCACTGGACCTGCTGCAGAGATCGATGGCAACTTTGAGCTCAAGCCTGGACTTATCAACATGGTGCAATCCATCCAGTTCTGTGGGAAGGCACACGAAGATGCTAGTGCTCATCTCCAACACTTCCTAGAGATATGCAGCACATTCACCATATCAGGAGTCCCCAGAGATGCTATACTACTTTGCCTCTTCCCATTCTCACTGTTGGGGAGAGCGAAGCAGTGGTTTTTCGCTACAAAGGAGAAGAATACTACGTGGGCACTCTGCTCCATGAACTTTCTGGCTAAGTTCTTTCCCATGGGCAAGACCAATGCTCTCTATGGGAAAATTATAAGTTTTCAGCAACAATATGATGAATCCATTCCAGAAGCATGGGAGCGCTTCCAAGACTACATCCTAGAATGTCCCCATCATGGAATGGAGAGCTGGCTACTGATGTAGACGTTTTATCATGGGCTCGGCAATAGTGCTCGAGAGACCATGGATGCTGCAGCTGGAGGAGCATTCCTATCACTCACCATACCACAAGCCATAGCTCTTGTGGAGAAGATGGCGTCCAACCAAGGCTGGAATGAAGAAAGGACCCAAACACACAAGAGAGGTGGAGGTATGCATCAGCTCAAGGAGGTAGACATGCTGTCTGCTAAGCTAGACCTGCTCATGAAGAAGCACGATGATAGAGCTGGAGATAAGAAAGAAGTTATGCACATCTACGACTCTCACATGACTTGTGAGGAGTGTGGAGACAGTGGACACTCAGGCAATCACTGCCCTGAGATGCTTGATGATGTGAACTACATCAACAACAACAACAACTACTACTACCGTCCTCAACAAAATCAAGGTTGGAATCAACAGAGGCCTAACTACTCAGGTAATTATCAAGGTAATAATTCTTACAACAATAATAATAATTTTCCATCTCTGAGAGAGTTAGTGTTTAATAAAGGAAAGCTAATGGATAACCTATCTAAGAAATTGGCATCAAATGATAAAATGGTAGAAAATATAAATAATAGAATGGATAATTTCTCTACTGCCATCAAGAATCAAATTAGCTTTAATAAAATGATTGAATCTTAGTTAAATCAAATAGCTGTTGTTGTTCCTGTTACTAACCCCGGTATAGCATCACAACCGAAAGGATTAGAATGTGCAAATCTTGTAGACATGTTTGATGCAGGTAACTACTGGAGTAAACCCATCACTGAAGTTACTACTGACCTTCTGCTGGTCAAGAGAGGCGATTCAGGACGCCCCGTCATCCTGATCTCCATCGGCATGGTGGACTTCCTAGAAGCACTCTGTGACTTTGGCTCTAATGTCAACATTATGCCAGGGTACTCTATGAAAAATTCTTTACATATCTTTTATTAGAAACAACCATGTGTTTGTAGTTTGCAGATCAGACATTAAGTTTTCCCAAGGGAATATTGAAGAACCTCTGTGTCTGAGTTGGCACCTTATACGCCCCAGCAGACTTCGTGGTGATAGAGACCGGTAATGATGAGAGGGCACCCGTCATCTTAGGGAGGCCATTCTTAAAAACCTCAGGAGCTGTCATCTACGCTAGTGCTGCCAAGATCAGTTTCTTCATCAAAGGGAGGAAGGTGACGTTTTCCTTCAAGAACAAGACTGCACAAATCCTAGACTAATCCCGACATGAACCAAGAAAGAGGACCAATAGGAGGAACAGGAACAAGCAAGTGTGGACCGAGTTAGCTAAGATGGTCACTGCAGTTCATGGAGGTCAAGATCGTTGACTCAAGTCATTGTTTCTGACCAAGAAGGACGACCCAGGTATGCCAAGCATCCATTGCTCCATTAATGGGTACAACTTCTACAAGACACTTTGCGACACCGGATCGAGCGTCAACATAATGGCCGCAGTCATCTATCAGCTCCTGTTCGGAACCATGCCCTTAAAACCGACATACATTTAGCTCCAGATGGCAGATCAGACATTCCGAAAGGTTGAAGGTATAGTAACTGATGTCCTTGTCAAAATAGATGATCATTTTGTCCATACAGACTTTTAGGTTCCTGACATGGGAGAAGATGAATACGATCCAGCCATCATCCTTGGGAGACCGTTCCTCAGCACTGTTAAAGCAATCATCTACATTGGAACCGGAGAAGTCCATATGCACTTCCCCTCAAAGAAGGTACACCGCTATTTTACTGACACTAACTATATAGTTGAAGACTCTAAGCAGGTCAGGACAAGAAGAAGACGACGCAACTGCAACCAGAGGAGGGAAATCATCAAGGACGGATGTGCAGACTATGAAGGAGAAGTGGTAAGATCTGAAGACATGCAACTTGAACAGAATTATCCTGAGGAGACCGTAGCACCGAGTCAAGTGTGGAAAGAGAAGATAACTATACACGAAGAAGAGGCGCCGCCGGAAGCACCGACTACGCCATCCAACGAATCCTAGGACAACTGAGAAACCAGAGAGTCCCGTTCGGAGGACTTAAAAACACCGAACGCCTTGCCAAGAGGTAAACTTGGTAGTTATCCTTTTCCTTTCAATTATTTAAAATAGTTTGTTTAGTTAATCATGTTCATACTATCTTAAAAAAGAAAATAAAAATGTTAAAAATAGTAAGCCCCATGTGAGTATACAATTGGTATAAAACCCATAAGTACATTCACTGTGGTGGCATAAAAATAAAATAAATAATTTTTCTGCTCTATAAAATGAAAATATAAAAATAGAGTGTAATATTTATTGAGGAGGCTCATAAAGGCTAGATATTTATGCTAACACCTAATGAGTTCCACAAAGATTTGTTGTCTATTTGAGCTCCACAAAATTCAAAAATCAAGAAGACTAGCAGATGGAGGACATTCTAATCGCTGTTTGGGTGCTGCGGACTTTCAATACACCTCTGCCACCTGCTAGCTACAACAGAAGAAATGACATCAAAATCCAGCTTGGGGGAGAGCACCCCCATTTATCCCGCTAAGTATTTCTATCTACCTTTATACTTATACTATATTAAAATATAAATATACATAACCATGAAAAACCAAATAAAGATTTTGTGCTTATATATATATATATCTCTTTTGCTTAGTGTGCTTAATAAATAAATAAATTGGCTATGCTAAACTTAATCTTAATAATAAAACTCTAGCATGGATATGATGAATAGTTGCTCTGCCTAATTTTCAAATTTGAGTTCTTTCTCTAGTTTAGACATAACTGTTATAATTTAAAGCTTGCTCTAAACCTGAACTTGTGGGAAGAGAACTTGATCTAAAGTCTAAGTTGTTAACGGATATGATATGGGAAGGTTGAGCTGCTGTTTATCTATTCCTAGAGATGCTAGAATTCTGGATAATTTTTTGTCTTTGAAAAATCTTTAAAATATCACATGATGAGTTCCTTTATGATGAGAGTTCAAATTCCTACCACAGCTATATATACATGCTTGCTAGACTTTGAGCCACACATTTACTTTTTACTACTTATGAACATTGAGTGTGGTCAAGCTGTGTAGACCCTTAGGAGCTTGTCATGTGGTTAAAATCAAGATTCACTCACACATGCTACTTCTACTCCGGAAGTACGCATCCACATATATCCACTCATTACCATCTCCAGAACCACTCAAAAATATTCTACTCATAATTCGAGAGAGAATAGCCAAAAACATTTTATGTTTTTCCCTGTGAAATAAATGCTCAAGTTATCTTGGTTACTACCACTTGCTATATTATTTAAGGAGATGAGTGCTCTAAAAAAGGGAAAAAAGAGATAGGAGGAAATAAAAAGGGGCAAGTGCCTGGAACCTCGAAAGAAAAGAAAAAGTGAGACGAGAGGTAAAAATGGACAAGTGTCCGATAGTAGAATTAGGGGTACAAGATACCCACCTGAGAGGAAAGAAAAAGAAAAAGTAGAGCATCTCATTCTCCTCAAAAGTTTCAAAGAGCAAGGAAGGTATGTATCCCCTCAAAAGAGCAAAAGTAGAATTAAACTTTCACCATTGTTATCACCATCATCACCATACATCATTCATTCGCCACACATGAACATCTTGGTTTGACTTAGTGACTTGTTTCTTTGGATCCATGGTTTGACTATACAATAAATGTCTTGTAAGTATGTATACTTTATCTCCCACCTATGAGCTCCAGATATTAAAGCCTTATTAGAGTAGGGTGAGAGAGAAGGCAATGTCACTATGCCGTATACCACAAATACTACATACTTTGGGAGAAGGCATATACCATCACTGCCTTGGTAAGGATCCAGAAATACCACAAAAGAGAGATCTTAGAGAGTCATACAAGGAATCTCTGAGTTTTATTTGAAAATCTGCAAAAACCCAGAGCTATAGCTGATCAAGAGTAAGAGACATGGCGCTTGACTAGACCATTCCATCTTTTAACTACTCAAGACAGAAGTGACGGTTACAAGTCCCATGGTGATAGGTAAAATGAGTAAGTCTTGACAGTTTACTCTAACTTAGAGATAAGACCTCATTTGAAAGCATGTGTACCGTCAATTTTTAAAGGCATTACAGCAACTTCTAATCCATCACTGAGACTATCCTTGCTCATGGACGAGCAAGAGGTAAGCTTGGGGGTGTTGTTGACGGTCCTTAAGTGTCAAATATAATCAGCAAATAAACAAAGAAAAGGATCCAAATGCAACCGACATCCAGACTTAGGGTTTTATCTGATAGAATTCCATGAGTTTTGGTGTTTGTCTATTTCTGTAGGGGGTTATTAGGAATTATGGAGGAAAGGCCCACACGTCGGGTTTATATAGAGATATTAACATGCCGCGCAATTATCCTACATCTAGAAGAGTCCAGAAGCCGCGGGAACGAACGAGAGACCGGACGGGCTCAGGGCCAGGGCGCCCGCCCTCCCCCCTTGGGCGGCCACCCTGGCCTCAGGGCCAATCAGCTTCAACTTCGCGGATCATGCTCCACCGACCTAAAGGATTAAGGAAAACTGTGCGATTAATGTCAGTTTGATCCGACGGCCCACATTCACTTGGAAAGACTATATAAGCAGACCCCCTGTCCCCTGGAGGAGAGGACATCTGACCCCTAATTCATTATTCATCTTGGGAGAAGAAGCCTCTGATCAAGCCCTAGAGCCACCACATCAATTAGATCTCTAGTGTAGCATAGCTACATAGGATTAGAACTAGAAGGAGTCAATCTTCGATTGGTTTCCAGATCTATCAAGAGGATTCTTGGTAATTCCTCTACTGTTATTCAATTGTTCATCTTTGTTCTTCAATATTATGAATATGACTTTGTTCTAGTTCAATATATTGATTATGACTTTGCTCTACTTGTTTATATTCGCAATTATATTGTTCTTAGTCTATCATAGTTATATACTTGGCTTAGTTAGATTGGAATTATATACATGTTTAAGATCGTATAGCATTTATCCATGTGTACAGTGGGTAAATGATAAATATTGTGTAGGCGTGGTGCCTATACCGTATTTATCTGCGATTGTACCCTATATGCCAGACCATGGGCTAGTTCGTGGTAGTGACAGCTCCATTCTTCTTATATAGTCCCCCTCACGTGTATTGGGCTGGCAGAGCAACATTATTACAGGGGAGTGATTGCGATGTTTCTCATATTTCTTGATAATATCACTATGCATGGGCGTAGTCCGATCTCGCAATGATTGCCAAGTATAATTGCACTAACTATGATATGCTAGACTTTATAGTTAAGAATAACTTAGGAAATATTCTTGTAGTTCGTCCTAATTCCATGCTAATGACTTTCTAGAATATCTACTGAGGTGCTTATCATATTTATATGTGGCTAAGTTATGCTGATCAGATTAATTATATTTGTCACTATTCATACTTTATCTATATCTTTTATGTGACATTTTTCCCTGTATGAAAGAGATAGATAAATGCTCTCAATTATACATGCAATGATAGATACTCAATTCTATATTCCATTCTATAATCAACATTGATGTTTAGCAATCCCTTCCCAGTGGTAAAAATATAAATAACGATACCTGGAATACTTCCTAGTTAAAATGCTACATCGGTATTAATCTGTGCGCTTGCAGATCTCATTCATTATTTATTTAGAAGAGCAATTGCATATTTCAATACCGCGTCTTTCATGTCATGCTGGGGATGACAACTTGGCTTAAGTGGCATGAGGGATAGGTTTGGCATTTTTGGCGCCGTTATCAGAATTAGAAAACTAAGTCTACTTTTGGTAGTGACATTAAGAATGCCGAACAATGGTTGACAGCGCTGTCAACCGTGCTTTGATTAATCAATCTGGTGTACTGTCCAATACAGTTTTCAATGTTGTAGACTACAAGAAATACATGGCTTTTTAACGTTTTTAGTATGACAATTGTAAGAATGTTACTATATCATCCATTTTGTGACATTATATTTTAGGCATAGTGACTTAGTGACAATTAAAAGTTGTATGTCACAATAAATGTCATTTAACAAGTCTGATTTTATATAGTGACAATATTTTCTATGTCACAAGGCTTATTTGTGTGTCAAAAATTATTTTATTACTTTTTTAAAAAACTTTTCATGTTGACAAGGTCTTTTGCCGCATCAACACAAGTTTTTCCTTTTTTTTCTATTTTATTTTTTATTATATCAGATCATATTTTTTGTCTTGTAGTTGGGCCACCTATTGCACTTGATATAGGCCATGTCGACACTTCTTTTTTCATGTTTTTGTCTATTTTATTTTTAAAAATTTTTTAAAAGTGAAAATAACTCATAAAAAGTTCCAATAACATATCAACCATTTTATCTAGGTTGAGGAGGATAGTGAGATTAATGTTTTCTTTTTCCATGGTATTAATGTTTTTCTTTTTGTCGGGTTCACCAAAATAGAAGTAAAAGTAGTGTCTAACAAAACATTTAATTCTTCATAGATTTTTTTAGGATGTGAACTTAAATTTGATATATGTTCTTACATATATTTTTTTTCTAACTTTTTGGATACGTAAAAACCCCAATAGAACTTATTTTCTAAGTTAAAGCATTGACTAAATCACCCATGAAAATGGCAAATCGGAACAAACTTCTAGAAATTATAAAACTCGGTGTAGCCCACTTAGCAATTCCTTGAGCCCAGCCCAGGAAAAAACCAAATAGCTGGGTGATATTATACGTCCATCTCAATAGACGGCTGAGATTTGTCCATCGAAAATGAACTCGTATAAAAGAGACCAAAACCTAGATGCGGTCACTCTTCGGATCCTCACTCTTCACTCCCTTAGGAGCCGCACTTAGGCCTGAGTGTGATGTGAGCGCCGGGACCGACCTCAAGGTAGCGGCTCTCATGGCGACGACGGCGACAACAACTGCGTGTGTGCTCTGAGATCTCGTGGCGTGTGGCGCTTGCGGCGCGCAGCTGGGTACGATGTAAGCATTGGTGGGAGCCCAGCTCGCGGCCGCTAAGGTACGAGGCCCGGGATGCGCAGATCAGCCGGAGCGGCACAACATTCAGGCCTGCCCTGCTGCACCTGGCTGGAGGAGTGCAGCATGTGGTTCCTTGTCGTCATGGCCCGCCTCGCGAGGAAGGGGAGCGCCGCATCGCGAAGGCCGCGTCAACGAAGATGACAGGGACCATGGCGGATGTCGGCCGAGCTCAGCTGGCCGTCACCATCGAGTCCCCATCAAAGAAGAAGGCTCAGAGGTGCAGCGTTCTCGCAGGGCCCTATTCCCCGAAAAAATTGGTACCTCTTCTCATCATAATAGAGTTTTTGATTCATGGTGTTGAAGCTCATATCCGTCGCTCTCAATTAGGTTCATTCTAGCAGGAGCAAAGCAAGCACGAGGAGATCCACGTCTCCTCCAGCGGCGTCCATGCCTACATCGACTATCACGACGGCGACTGCAGCAGGCGCCCCTTTGTTCAGGACTTGTTAATCTGACCATCAGAGTGTTAATGTGACCGTTTCTTTTTTCCGTAAGCATCCACTCTCCACTCCATTCGTTGGATTAAAAAAATAAATTTTGGTCAGGACTTGTCATCAGATGAATGCCGAGTATATACGACTATATTCTTGCATGAGTGTTCTTGAATTCCTTGACCTTGAGATCCTGCTGTGTGTATGCAGGAGACGGAGGAGTCTGCACTCGTCATCACCAGCATCAAGGGAAGGATCAACACGGCCGTTTGGGGGCCGCTGAACAGGACCATCATCACTGCCGGGGAGGATGCCACCATTCGCATCTGGGATTGTGTGCTACATGTATAATGAATTGGTGGATTAATGTAATGATATTGTATTTACTGTGGAGATGTTAATTTATTTGGATCTGATGTTTTATATATTGAAAAATTATATGGATGCAATTATATGGGCTGAATTGTGTGTGCTGGGAAAAAAATAGGTTGAATTTTATGGGCTTGGGAAAAATATGGGCTGAAATGTGTGGGATAAAATACAGGATGCATTGTGAGAGTAAAAAAAATATTATATGAGTTGAACTGGGCTCGAAATTTATATGGGCTGTAATTGAAAATAATGGACCAGCTAACACCACTCTAAATAGATTTCAGATCCATGAGCTATGTGGGCTTTAGTAGGCCAAAACCTATTTTGTAACATTTTTTCTCCCTGCCATGTCAGCTGCCACTTGGCAAGTCCTACGATTTTGTGACAATAAACCAATGTCATATGCTCATGACATGAACTAAACAAATGTCACATAATCATTTTATGACGCGGGCTTTTCCACGTTTTGATTTTTGTCAACTTGATGTCACAAATCTTAATTTGTAACATAAATTTCATATATTGTGACATAACTAAACGTTAAAAAGCCATGTGTTTCTTGTAATGTAGCTAGAACTTTCAAAGAAGGATAAGTGCCACCATCTTATGTGGGTCCTGCCTATCATCAGCCAGGGTCATCATTGGTTACAGCTCCATCGGCTATTACAGCCGTTGCGGGTACAAAAGCATCTTCTCCTCCAAGCACATTAGGGATCACTAATGCGCAGTCTACACCAATTACGACTAATCCATCAACGTCAGACGGGCAAATCAAACTTGCTACAGATTTATTGGCATCAGCAATGTCAGGGTCTGTTCCTCCTAATTGGTGGGGTTATGGTATGCCCCTGGAGTTTATGGCAAATAATTCTAGGACGTCTCAAGCGGCTAACATGACAGGCAAGGCTCCTATGACATCGGCACCCCCAAGCTCGCCGATAACTCAGAATCCCCAGTATTCCACAACTACTACTACAAGACCTTTTACTGGGAATTCTCAAGTGCCAACGTTCCAGATGCCTAACGCATCGGCAGATCCAATGTCGACGCAGCAAAGGTTCATGACACAACCAGGGTATGTCAATTCAATGATGATGCCCAACTATCAATCATCGGTAGGGCCTACGCCGATGAACGTTAATAATGGATGGACAGGACAGTTTGTCTTTCCACACGTGCCTCACCAGAATCATCAGGCTATTTGATTTCAGCAGGGATCGATGCATCCTGGATTTCGGAATCAAGGGTTGATCAACCAGTCGATGAATCTTGGTCAGCAAGTTGGTGGTCAGCATGCAATGGTTAATCCAATGTTCCCTAGAGATCGTGCACCACAGAGACATGTAGAAGCTTATCAGCAGGTACCAGATCCGCAGCCAGCCCATCGGCAAGATGCCGATGCTTGTTGGCTGAGGTGATGAGAGACTAATTTGGTATAAAACCCAAAGTCAACACTTACTCTTATCGGACACCGTATCCTCCTGCATACGATTTAATTCCACTTCCAAATCGGTACAAGGTACCAGATTTCACCAAGTTCTCTGGGCAGGATGATACATCGACCATGGACCATGTTAACAGGTTCATCATCTAGTGTGGGGAAGCTGCTAATAGATATGAGTTAAGGGTTCGCTTATTCTCATCGTCTTTGTCTAGATCGGCCTTTACTTGGTTTATTTCATTACCTCCCAACTCAGTCATTACTTGGGCTGATCTAAAGAAGCAATTCCACAAATATTTCTTTTCTAGAGTTCATGAAAAAAAGATTACCGATTTAGTCAGATTAAGGCAGCGTAATGATGAATCGGTTGCAAGCTTTGTGCATAGTTTACGAGATGTCAAGAAGAAATGCTATAGTCTGATTCTGGATGATCGACAGCTAGCCGATTTGGCTTTCCAAGGATTGTTGCCACACATTAAAGATAAATATGCTTCTCAAGAGTTTGAAAGTCTAAGCCATTTAGTGCAAAGGATTTCTGATGAAGATATTAGAGCTTTTGAACCTAAGAGAGCATGGAACAAAAATGTGTCATTTGTTGATGAGGCAATAAGCTCGGACTCTGATGAAGAACCAGTCATCGGCTTGGCAGAATAGGTGAAGAATAAGAAGTCGATGTCTTGCCGTTTTGGGCATAAAGAGCCAGAGAAGTTTGCATTTGATATTACCAAAGCCGATAGGATATTTGACTTTCTACTTCGGGAAGGTCCAATCAAGTTGTCGCCAAATCACGTGATTCCATCGGCTGAAGAATTAAAGAAGATTAAGTACTGCAAGTGGCATAACGCAACATCTCATAGTACAAATGAGTGTAAGGTTCTCAGGCAACAGATGCAATCGACTATAGAGTCTAGGAGAATTAAGTTTGATAGCTCCAAAGCTCAAAAGCCAATGAAGATCGATCAACATCCTTTTCCCTACAAATATGTTGGATGCTAAGGGAAAGACCAAAGTATTGACTTTAGAGGCAGCCGAAAGGAACGCATCGATGGATCCTCAGCACCAGATTACTGCTGATGATGCCAAAGGCAAAGGTTTGATCCAGGAAGGGACCAGCTTAGGAAGGCCTCCCCGATCTGGAATTGTGAGAACTCATAGAAGGCATTAGGAGACCTGGCAGCAACGTGAAGATCGGTGTCGGTGCCAACAAGGAGATCGTCGCCGGGAGGAAGAAAAACGCCGACAAGAGTGGAATCGGCATAAGGATCACTAGAACTGCCCGTTCTTCATCCACTGTTGGGAGCAAAATATCAAGCTACCCACTGTTAGAGACTGCCCTGAGTGCAATGGCTATGATCGGTATGATAAACCAAACCGGCATTATCAGAACAATGATCGGCGTTTTTATGGGCTGATTAGAGGAAGAGCTTCAGTTCATGATCGGCTGGGGGGCAGGCTCAGTGTGCATGATAGGCTTGGTGAACGTGTCGGTTATTTTCCTAGGAACCAAGAAGGGCTTGAAGAGATGGCAGATGCACGAGTTCTCGATGAATTCATATTTTATAGAGACGCTAATACTTATCAGGTGGAATCAAGGGAAGATCATCGTCAATCGGTTAGACAACCACAACTTCCTCCATGGTGTCTAGAGGGATTAACTAGGACGCAGAAAAGAAGGCTACAGCGAGAGCGACGAGAAGAGTTGAGTAAAGGTGAAAATTATGCTAAGTCTGGAGATCAGCAACAGTCGGATCCTAAAGGAAAAGGGCCATCGGCAGATGTTAATACGGCGTTCATGTTGCCAATGGAGTTCCTTGCGCCTTTCCGTGATGATGAGGGAACGGATTTTTCTGACCCGATAGCTCAGTTGGCTTTGGATCTGATGACGGCTATCTTTGAAAAGCCCGTTGATAATGAGAGACAACATCTTAAAGCTTTGTTTGTCAAAGGCAGGGTCGATGGGCAACCGATGACCAAGATACTTGTTGATGGTGGGGCTGCTATCAATATTATGCCATATGCAGTCTATCGGAAGCTTGGCAAAGGGGATCAAGATTTAACCAAGACCGACATGATGTTAAAGGATTTTCAAGGAAATATGTCTCCAGTAAAGGGAGCCATATGTGTTGAGTTGACTATCGGCAGCAAAACCTTGCCGACAACTTTCTTCGTCATCAGTGGAAAGGGTGCTTATAATCTATTGTTGGGGAGAGATTGGATCCATGCCAATTATTGTATCCCATCTACAATGCACCAATGCTTGGTTCAGTGGGTAGGTGACAAGATTGAAATTGTTCCGGGAGACTCTTCTTATGTCATCGCATCGGCAGAAGCAGATACTTATGAAAGGACTAGATGCATTTCAGGGGAGATTTGGGAAAAGTATTTTCTCAAAGTTGCCAATTATGAAATTCCACTGATCCAAGCAGTCGGTTCTGACGAAGTGTTTTAATGGATAGGTTCGCCGATGATGGAAAATTAGGCCAGGGGTTTACATCGGCCGATGATTTGGCAGAACTAGATATAGGTAATGGTGATAGTCCAAGGCCTACTTTTATTAGTGCTAAGTTAGATTCTGAGTGTAAGAAACAGTTAACCGATTTGTTAAAGGAATATACAGATTGCTTTGCTTGGGATTATACTGAGATGCCTGGTTTAGAGCGATCTATTGCTGAGCATCGGTTACCTATCAAATCTGGATTTTGGCCACATCAGCAGCCAGCTCACCGATGCAATCCTAATCTATGAATTTTATCTTTCATGAGTTCATCGGCAAGCTGGTGGAAATTTACATTGACGATGTGGTGGTTAAGTCTGGGGATTTCACAAAGCATCTTACCGATCTGCGAAAAGTGTTGGAGTGCACAAGGAAACATGGTTTGAAGATGAATCCTAATAAATGTGCATTTGGTGTATCGGCAGGGCAATTTCTTGGTTTCATGGTGCATCAGAGAGGAATTGAAATTAGTAGGAGATCTATTGATGCCATCAACAAAATAGTTGCTCCCACCAACAAAACTGAACTCCAATCTCTGATCGGTAAGATAAATTTTATCAAGCGATTTATATCTAACTTGTCTGGTAAGATTTGTGCTTTTAGCCCTTTACTTAAGTTAAAAGCCGATCAAGAGTTTGTGTGGGGAAAAGAGCAACAATCAGCATTGGACGAAATCAAGAATTATCTGACAAATCCTCCAGTTCTAATTCACCTCAGCAAGGACAGCCTTTCAAATTGTATTTGTCTACCGATAGGATGGTCATCGGTTCGGTTTTGATTCATGAATTTGAAAGGAAGGAGCATGTGATTTATTATTTAAGTAGAAGACTGATTGATGCTAAGACCAGGTATTCGGCAATTGAAAAGTTATGTTTGTGCTTATACTTTTCATGTGTGAAGTTGAGACATTATTTGCTATCGGCCGAATGCACTGTTATATGCAAAGATGATGTAGTCCGATACATGCTATCTATGCCGATTATGAGTGGTAGAATCGGTAAATGGATTTTGGCACTGTCGGAATTTGACCTACGTTACGAATCGGCTAAGGCAGTTATAGGGTAGATTATGGCCGATTTTGTGACTCAGCATTGCGGTGTAGTGGGGACTTTGGAAATTGTTCCATGGACGCTCTTCTTTGATGGATCTACGTGTGACCGGGGGGGCAGGAATCGGTATAGTACTAATTTCTCCTCAAGGAAAGAAGTATGAGTTCTCTTTGACGATTGTTGCCACGTCAATGAATAATCAAGCTGAGTATCAAGCTTTGATCAAAGGGCTGGAATTGTTAAAAGAGGTTCATGCTGATGCTGTTGAAATCTTCAGTGATTCTATGCTTGTTATAAATCAATTAGCTAGAATTTATGAATGTCGAAGCGAGGTCTTAATAACCTATTATGAAAAGAGTATGCAACTATTGAAGGAATTCAAGGATTTCCAATTAGAGCATGTTCCTCAATTACATAATGAGGAGGCTAATCAGTTGGCTCAGCATGCCTCGGGATATCAACCCATATTGAACGCGTTATCGTCAATCAGTGCTGATGATTGGAGAAAGGAGATCATTGATTATTTGAAAGATCCATCTAAAAAGGTTGAGAGGTGTGTCAGGTTTTAAGCTACTGTTGACGGTCCTTAAGTACCAAATATAATCAGCAAACAAACAAAGAAGAGGATCCAAATACAGCCAACACCTAAAGTTAGGGTTTTATCTGACAGAATTCCACGAGTTTTGGTGTTTGTCTATTTCTGCTGGGGGTTATCAGGAATTATGGAAGAAAGGCCCACACGTCGGGTTTACATAGAGATATTAACGTGTCGTGCAATTTTCTGTCATCTAGAAGACTCCAGAAGCCATAGGAACGAACGGGAGGCCGAGCGAGTTCGGGGGCAGGGCGCCTGCCCTCCCCCTTGGGTGCCCGCCCAGCTACAGAGTCCAATCAGGACTCTATTCGGGGATTATGCTCCACCGACCTAAAGGATCAAGAATAACTGTTCAATCAATGTCGGTTTGATCCGACGGCCCAGATTCACTTGAGGGGACTATATAAGCAGACCCCGTGGCCCCTAGAGGAGGCACCCCTTGATCCCTATTCATTATTCATATATAGAGCAAAAGCTAGGGTTTGGAGATGAGAGCTCTCCTCTCATCTCTAAACTAGAGTAGATCTAGATAGTAGCGAGATGGAGAGCGAGGGAGGATTGGAGGAGAGGCCGGCCTGTCGGTTCTTCCTCCGGTTGTACTTCGTCATGATCAAGCTCTAATCAAGCTTGCTCATGGGATGACTCTGGTAATCTACTTCTAATTCATTATGCAATTACTAATCATGTATGTTCTGGTTCACAACTCTTTTGAGTACTTCTAATCTATAGGACCCTATAGGTTAGAGTTGTATTATAGGTGTAAGCGTGGTGCTTAGACCTAGATTACTTGTGGATATCCCCTGTCTAGC
This sequence comes from Sorghum bicolor, assembly GCF_000003195.3. Classification (NCBI taxonomy): domain Eukaryota; kingdom Viridiplantae; phylum Streptophyta; class Magnoliopsida; order Poales; family Poaceae; genus Sorghum; species Sorghum bicolor. The sequence goes on along the minus strand of NC_012873.2, from coordinate 25,768,276 downwards.
TGGATCGTGTGGTAGGCCACGTATGTGACAGTTACGTTGGTCCCCTGTAGTCGACCTCCTGTTAGCAGGATGGGTAGGGTTTATCGGCCTATGGATAAGCATCCTTTGTGGTGTATTCTTATCACGTGGTTCGTCCCAGACTTAGACATACACCTTTGAAGTAGAGAAACCATAGTTATCCTCTCTATTCTGCTACCATCGCCCATATACTTGATTGCTCTACTCTCTATTCCCATATTATCACTCATTGTTATCTTACCTTTAATATTGTTCTTATTCAATTCTATCATCTTTCCTATTTACACTTATCTATCTATCTTGGTTAAGTTAGAGTGTAGTTGGTTCTCCCGTTTCCCTGTGGATACGATAAAACCTTTAACCGGGTAAAAGCTACAACGGTATCCGTGCGCTTGTGGATTTATCTGTGTGCGTATAAATACCATAGTACACTCTAGTGTCATGCTGGGGATGACAACTGGTGTTAGCAAGTGTCAACAAGCATTTTTGCCGCCGTTGCCGGGGAGACGGTTGCTGAGTTGACTACGAACTAGATTAATCATTTTCTAAAAAAGTAAAAATAATAAAAATATATATATATTCTTTTCCTTTTATCCTTTGCCTCATCTCTGCTATTCTTTCTTCTTATCTAATCCTTGATCTCTGGTCTATCATGAATTCAAACATGTCTATCTATGAATTTCATAGACCTACGGGCACACATCTCGAACCACCAAAATCTTCAAAGCCTATCATAGCATCTAGTTTTTAGAATTTGTTCAAAAACAACCTTTCTCAGGAGAAAGTGAGGAAAACCCATACACCCACCTAAGAGAGTTTTATTGAGTCTGTGACCTCCTTCGCATAGAAGGCATGTCCGATGAGACCCTTAAATGGAAGCTCTTTCCGTTCTCTTTAATAGGAAAAGCTAGACATTGGTATAAACTCAAAGTAATTGGAAGGAGTTACATAATAGTTTTCTTTTAAAATATTTTCCAATCTCTAAAGTGGCGGAACTTCGGCGTGAGATTATTTCTTTTAGACAACTGGAAGAAGAATCTCTTTGCAAATCATGGGACCGCTTTATTAACCTTACTCTCACTGGCCCAAAGCTTTCTATTCCACAAGAAGTTCTTCTAATTCACTTTTTTGAGGGCCTTAGTATGGAAAATAAGCAAACATTGAATACAGCCTCCGGAGGATCTTTCCACCACCTATCCGCTAGTGAAGCTTGGAATTTGATTGATTTAATGAGCGGAAAATCTTCTAGCTTTTGTATCCCTGAGAAAGAGAATAAACCAGTTCCTAGACAAGAAGAAGAAGTTTCAATAGCCAGATCACAACCACTTAAATTCCAAACTTTAGCTATGGATCCTAAACCATCAATATCTCAAAATTCTCCAAGGGAGGAAGGAATTCCGACCTTAAATCTTTCAGATACAGATGGTTTAGACTTTTGGTTCCATAAGAAACCTTTAAGCAGGGATAATCCAAGTCCTCGCAATAATGGTTCTCTTAGGGAATGTCCTAGTTCCTGTTATGAAGAAGTCGAAGATGACATATCAAGTGAAGGAGAGCTAAGCCATATAGAAAATTCTAACACCTCCCCTTTCCTGGTCACAAGTTCTAAATGGCTAGAATGTGTAGAATGGATGGATAAGGAAGAAGCCTTAATGGATTCTGACTTTGGCTCAATTTCAAATGGTGAGTTCTTGACTCCCTTTGATGATGGGATTCATCCAACTATAGAAGAGGACATAAGTGAGACCAATCCAGGAGAAACTCTGAACATTCAGATTGGAGACGAAGATAACATTAATGAGCATGGAATTTATTTCATAGCCACTTCGTTCACTCCATGCTGATATGCAACATCTTCCTTTCTATTGGTTTCTCCAACATCACCACATTTGAGATGTCCAAGCCCCTCTTCCTTTCTATTTATAAAAACTTTAAAAGGGCGGTTGTCGATGCATATGTCTATAATAAATATTGCAGATCTCGTTGAGTTGATCTTGATATAGGTCAGCATTGGAAGGGAAACCACTTCGCCGACATAAATTGATGGTTTCCCAAGGACAAGCTTAGTGTCCTAAAATAAGCACTGATCAGATCGTAACATGAGCTTTTAGTTATTTACAACATTACCTTGTGTATTGAGCATATAAGGATAACTGTAAAATATTCCTTCGGGTATTCTTGTCACTAACCTTTCTAGGATTGGAGCAAGAAGAACGGATGAATGACAAGCACAAGGTATGTCCAACCGATCATCATACAACATGGAATTAAATTCATCCAAACTTGAATTTTTCAAAATTCAAGCTTGGGGGAATACTTTACATAAAAACATCCTTTGCCATGTTGCTATATTGGTTGTCCCTACCTTGTGCTACATGCTCAATTTGTTAAGTACTAATCACACTACTTCATCTCCACTTGAGTAGATCTCTATAAATACTGTCATGCTACCTTTGTCTATTTACTATCAAGTGTTGGTTTGGAAGTACTCGACATACTTCTATTGGCTTTAAATTAAGCATGGTGCTTAGGTTAAACAACCTTCCTTAATCTGATTAGACATGGAGTCTAGTTTGGTTATTGAACTAAAAACTGCTTGAGTAGATATTGGTATATTTTGTCGGACTAACCCCTGCAGGAAAACTTTCAATATCAACCTGGGAAGTCCTGAGATAAACTCACATTGAAGACAAAGAGAGAGACACATGAAGTTTAACAATTTACACAAGGAGGACATAGAGATGATCCATGGAAGGAGACTAAGTACATAAATAGGATACACAGCCACTACGAATGGGAAGCTTCCACAAGGAGAGATGGTACCATCACTCTTCAAGTAAGGTAACATCTTAAGATATCTGACTATCACTTTTATAAGCTTCTCCTTGGTTCTGGCGTTCACATAAATAAAGAGACAAACATGTATGATTTACAACACCAAATTAAACAACCCAACTGATTCGACATGTTTAGTCCTTTAATCTTTGTTCCTAGTACTACCTCCATGATCCCACACTCCTAATCATATGAGCTAAAATGTTACATATTCAATCTTTGAGAGATATAAAGAAAAAGACATATACATAGATAGATTATCTCTCCATAAGGTTGAGCGATCTAATCTGACAAATGTTATAAGTGCTACACTCATGAACTTATCATTCATCAACTTTGTCTTGCTCACTATGCTTAAGGTTAGAGAAGAACAAATACACTTTTGGTTCTGTTGGTGTTTTCCAGCAACAGGACCTATGCACTTGATCTCTGCCTTGTCTCTATGAGCAGGTACACTTCGAGCAAAACATGGAGGAGTTTTATAACTCTCAGACTCTACCAAGTGAAGCACCTAGATCTACGAGCACAAACACACTGAGCAGGATGCTGCCAACGCCGCACTTCGAACTGCTGGGCAAACAAAGAACATGGGCACTACTACAGAATGAGGCATTGGTCGATGCCCAAAATGGCCAAAAACCTCGGCCTTTTTGCGGCCCGGGGTTAAAGACCCCTTTAGCACCGGCCAGCGCCACGGGCCGAGGCTAACCCTTTAGCACCGGTTTGTGGTACAAATCGGTGCTAAAGGGTCACCCTTCAGCACCGGTTTTTGCCCTGAACCGGTGCTAATGGTCCGCTTTATAGGCCGGATCCTCTCTGCCCATTTGAAACCGAGAGCACCATTCACTATTGTTGTTCTTGGAGCTTCTTCTTCCTTGTTCTTCATTTGTTCTTCATCTCCGACGCCCATCGTTGATCTTCTTCGACTCCGTCATCGTTTCTTCGTGTTTGGAGGTGACTAACTTTTGTCTTTCTTGTCTTTTTCATATTGTTTTTGGCTTGTGATGTTCCCATTATTTTTAGCTCAAATCCACTTTGTTATTTTGAATCATTCACATGAATTAGTATCCATATATATATATCATATTTCATGGTTGACCTAGTATTAATGTAGTTTGCAAGAATGAATTATAGTATCTTTTTATGATCTTAGAAAGTAGGATAGTTCAAAATAATTGGTTTCTTAATATCACTTGATTTATTTTTATTACTACATAATGTCCATTGTATCATACATGTTTAGTAGTAAATGTGGAATTTATAATTGTTTAAAAATGAGTATGGATAGTAGATGGCAACCGTGACCGGGTCTTCGGTCTCTCAACGGGTTCAAAAGCGATACCGGCCAGAACTCCCTCTCATTACTTGTGGCAAGTGTGGGCAGAAGATTGTGATGGAGTACAAAGTGTCGAAAGAGGGAGTAAACAAGGGTCGTATATTCTACAAGTGTGTGGATTGTAATGTGAGTTATTTCCAGACATTTGCTTATATATGTGCATATTTTTTTAAATGATATTAATTAAACTTTTGATTCTCTCTTTTAATTTCAGTGGGACGGTACCGGCAGATGTACAGGTTGGTACTGGGAGGAAGAATACATTGAACACATTAAGAAATCTTTTGCACAGGTGGTTGAGGCTGAAGGTGGTGAGACAGTGAGCCGACGAAAGGAGTTCAATGATGTTGATCAAGCGAATGATCTATCTATTATAGTTGGGATCGGACGCGAACTAATTATGTTGCTTAAGTGCATTTTAGTTTTGGTTTTTTTAGTGCTAGTTGCGATTGTATTTGTTGTAGCTAAGCTTTCCTGAATTAATCAACTATGTATCTTAGACATGTTGTGCAATAAGATGAGAAACTATATGTGTGCATGGTTTTCATAATATATATGTTATATTTAATGCAGATGGTAACACGTAATTGGATGTATAATGCCGATCGGCGCTCCGAAGAGTTCATTAATGGCATGCACTATTTCTTAAGTGTGGCCGAGACAAATAAGAGGGACGGTTTCATGTGCTGTCCATGTGCCGTGTGCAAGAATTTGACGGAATATTCTAACTCAAGAACTCTTCATTCGCACTTATTAAAGTCTGGTTTCATACCAACTATATTTGTTGGACCAAACATGGAGAAAGCGAGATTATAATGGATGAAGGTGAAGAAGAAGAAGAAGAATTGGACCATGCCAATATTATTGCTCAGTACGGTGGCTTCAATGATGTTGCAATGGGGGGAGATAATGAAGAAGAGGTCGCGACAGAAGATGATTGGGGCAATGATGCTTTTGGTGATGCCATCTGTGATGCATAAAGAGAATGTGAAAGTGATAAAGAGAAAGCTAAGTTCGAGCGCATGCTAGAGGACCACAGGAAATCGCTATATCCCACCGCTGAAGAGGGGCAAAAAAAGCTGGGTACCACACTGGAATTGCTGCAATGGAAGGCAAAGAATGGTACATCTGACAAGGCATTTGGGTAGTTATTGAAGATCATAAAAAAGATGCTTCCGAAAGGCAACGAATTGCCCACCACTACATATGAAGCAAAACAGGTTGTCTGCCCTTTGGGATTAGAAATCCAGAAGATACACGCATGTCCTAATGACTGCATCCTCTACCGTGGGGAGGAATACGAGAATTTGGATGCATGTCCAGTATGTAAGGCATCACGGTATAAGATTAGACGAGATGATCCTGGCGATGTTGAGGGTGAAGAACATCATAGGAAGAAAATTCCTGCCAAGGTTATGTGGTATGCTCCTATAATACCACGATTAAAACGTCTGTTCAGAAATAAGGACAATGCAAAGTTGTTGCGGTGGCATAAAGAAGACTGTAAGATAGACAATATGCTGAGACACCCTGCTGATGGATCCCAGTGGAGAGCGATAGACAGAGAATTCCTAGATTTTGCAGATGATGCTAGAAACTTGCGGTTCGCCTTAAGTACAGATGGTATGAATCCTTTCGGTCAGCAGAGCAGTAGTCACAGCACTTGGCCAGTTACTCTATGTATCTACAACCTTCCTCCATGGCTATGCATGAAGCGGAAGTTTATTATGATGCCGGTGCTTATCCAAGGACCGAAGCAACCTGGCAATGACATAGATGTCTACCTAAGGCCATTAGTTGAGGAACTTCAACTTTGACCAGCGAGCATTGCTGTTTGTAATAATCAATGATTGGCCAGCTTTGAGTAATCTTTCAGGCCAGTCAAACAAGGGATATAATGCATGCACACATTGTTATGAAGACCTTGACTGTGTATTTTTGAAAAAATGTCGAAAGGTCGTGTACCTTGGCCACCGTCGGTTTCTTCCTGTGAACCACCCAGTACGAAAGAAAGGCAAGCATTTTAAAGGCAAGGCAGGCCACCGGACCAAACCTATCAATCGAACCGGGGATGATGTACTCGAAATGGTCAAGGATATAAAACTGGTATTTGGAAAGGGACGAGGCAGCGAACCTATTCCCAAGGATGCTAAGGGACACATACCCATGTGGAAGAAGAAATCCATATTTTGGGAGCTACCTTACTGGAATGTCCTAGAGGTCCGCAACACGATCGACGTGATGCATCTGACAAAGAATCTTTGTGTGAACTTGCTCGGATTCATGGGTGTCTACGGGAAGTCTAAGGATTCACTTGAAGCACGACAAGACTTGCAGCGCATGAAAGAACGAGACAACCTGCATCCAGAGAAGATAGATGATGGACGTCATTACTTAAGCCCTGCTAGCTACACTCTGAGGAAAGAAGAGAAGGAAAGCATGTTTGAATGTCTTAGCAGCATCAATGTCCCATCTGGATTCTCCTCCAATATCAAGGGAATAATTAATGTGCTAGAGAAGAAATTCCTGAACTTGAAGTCCCATGACTGTCACGTTCTAATGACGCAATTGCTGCCGGTGGTTTTAAGAGGAATTTTACCTCCACACGTACGTCTAGCCACCGTAAAGCTATGTGCATTCCTCAATGCAATTTCTTAGAAGGCAATCAATCCAGAGCAACTAGCTACTCTGCAGAATGATGTCATTCAATGTCTCGTCAGCTTTGAGTTGGTGTTCCCTCCATCCTTCTTCGATATCATGACACACCTCCTAGTTCATCTGATCAAAGAGATTCGTATTCTCGGTCCTGTGTTCCTACACAACATGTTCCCCTTTGAGAGATTCATGGGTGTCCTAAAGAAATATGTCCATAGTTGTTCTCGGCCAGAAGGAAGCATTGCCAAGGGCTACGGAACTGAGGAGGTCATAGAGTTCTGTGTTGACTTTATTCCAGACCTTGACCCAATTGGCATTCCTGAATCTCGACACGAGGGCAGACTCAGTGGAAAGGGAACACTTGGGAAGAAAACATATATTGGTACGGGAGACGATTACTTCAATAAAGCACACTACACAGTTCTCCAGAACTCCTCATTGGTGGAACCATATGTTGAGGTACACAAAGATTTCCTACGGTCCTAGTGGCCTAGGAAGAATGAAGCTTGGATAATGCGTCAGCACATGGAAACTTTTGGCGATTGGTTGCGCAAAAAATGTCAAGGTGATGAAAACATTGATGAGCAGCTTTATTTGTTGGCCAGGCAACCATCATGGCATGTCCTCACGTACAAAGGGTACGAGATAAATGGTAACACATTTTACACAGTTGGCCAAGATAAAAGGAGCACCAACCAAAATAGTGGTGTACGCGTGGATGCCATGGATCCAAATGGGAACAGACAAACATATTATGGACGCATAGAAGACATATGGGAACTAGTCTATGCAGCTAATTTTAAAGTTCCTTTGTTCCGGTGAAAATGGGTGAAGATGACCGGAGGTGGGGTAACAGTCGACAAGGAGTATGGGATGACAACCGTGGACCTTAACAATAGTGGGTTCAAAGATGAACCATTCGTCCTTGCTGTAGACGTGAGTCAGGTGTTCTATGTCAAAGATATGTCTACGAAACCAAAGAGAGGAAAAAATGATGACCACTCAATCATCAATGAGCCAAAGCGCCACATTGTCCTTTATGGGAAAAGAAACATTGTCAGAATTGAGGACAAGTCAGACATGTCAGGTGATTACGAAAGGGATGATCGAATTCCGCCCTTCATAGTCAACAAAGACCCAAGCATTCTGTTAAACAATGAGGATACTCCATGGTTAGGGCAGGATCTTAACCAAGGGTCATACGTTAAGAAGAAGTTCAGTGTTGTGTCGGCTTAACATAAAGTCATGTATGTGTTGTAACAAACTTTGTATGAAACTATATTTGAGAATTGTGAATTTTGATGAGTGTAACAAACTATAAAGTCATGTTTAATATTGGTATTCATGACTTTTCCATTCGAGACCATCTAGGGTTCCGAAACCGCTGCGTGGCTATGAATTCTCTGAAAATTCAAAATTCAGTGGTCCAAACTTTTCCAAATGGAAAGTTGACCATTAGACAAAATGTAGAACTTGATGACTGTAACAAACTTTGTATTAATGACTTTTCATTTGGGACCATCTAGGGTTCGGTCAAAGGGTGTTTTTGTAAAAACCAATGCTTTGACTTTGGTCAAACTTGATCAAATGGCCCATTTGATGACTTCAAATGAAATAATTTTGAATATAAAGTTGTTAGAGATCATCAAGATCTACATTTTATATATTGTCTATTTTTTCATTTGGATATTTTTGAGCCAATCCTAAGCACATTTCTTTAAAATCCAAGATAAGTTTTGGTCAAACTTGGTCAAATGACAAACTAAATTACTTAAAATGAAAAACTTTTGAATACCAAGTTGTTAGATATCATCAAGATCTAAACTTTTTATATACACAACTTTTCCATTTGAGAAAGTTTAAGTTAACAATACCCACCAAATCTTGAATCTCACACAAACTATATGAAACTATATGTGTCAATTGTGGATTTTCAACTACACCTTCGCAAAACTTTCTCAAATGCAAAAATGGTCTATATATGAAATGTAGATTTTAATGAGTGGAACAATATTGGTATTCATGACTTTTCCATTCGAGACCATCTAGGGTTCCGAAACTGCTGCGTGGCTATAAATTCTCTGAAAATTCAAAATTCAGTGGTTCAAACTTTTCCAAATGCAAAGTTGACCATTAGACAAAATGTAGAACTTGATGAGTGTAATAAACTTTGTATTAATGACTTTTCGATTTGGGACCATCTAGAGTTCGGTCAAAGGGTGTTTTTGTAAAAACCAATGTTTTGACTTTGGTCAAACTTGATCAAATGGCCCATTTGATGACTTCAAATGAAATAATTTTGAATATAAAGTTGTTAGAGATCATAAAGATCTACATTTTATATATTGTCCATTTTTTCATTTGGATATTTTTGAGCCAATCCTAAGCACGTTTCTTTAAAATCCAAGACGAGTTTTGGTCAAACTTGGTCAAATGACAAACTAAATTACTTAAAATGAAAAACTTTTGAATACCAAGTTGTTAGATATCATCAAGATCTAAACTTTTTATATACACAACTTTTCCATTTGAGAAAGTTTAAGTTAACAATACCCACCACATCTTGAATCTCACACAAACTATGTGAAACTATATGTGTCAATTGTGGATTTTCAACTACACCTTCCCAAAACTTTCTCAAATGCAAAAATGTTCTATATATGAAATGTAGATTTTGATGAGTGAAACAATATTGGTATTCATGACTTTTCCATTCGAGACCATCTAGGGTTCCGAAACCGCTGCGTGGCTATGAATTCTCTGAAAATTCAAAATTCAGTGGTACAAACTTTTCCAAATGGAAAGTTGACCATTAGACAAAATGTAGAACTTGATGAGTGTAACAAACTTTGTATTGATGACATTTCCATTTGGGACCATCTAGGGTTCGGTCAAAGGCTGTTTTTGTAAAAACCAATGCTTTGACTTTGGTCAAACTTGATCAAATGGCCCATTTAATGACTTCAAATGAAATAATTTTAAATATAAAGTTGTTAGAGATCATCAAGATCTACATTTTATATATTGTCCATTTTTCCATTTGGATATTTTTGAGCCAATCCTAAGCACATTTCTTTAAAATCCAAGACGAGTTTTGGTCAAACTTGGTCAAATGACAAACTAATTACTTAAAATGAAAAACTTTTGAATACCAAGTTATTAGATATCATCAAGATCTAAACTTTTTATATACACAACTTTTTATATATTTTTATATGATAAATAGATTTTTTTATTTGATGAAAACTATACCCTACTAGCATTCCGAGTAATAAATAACAAAAATAAAAAGTTTAACGTCAATATGATGTGAAAATAGATTTCCAGTTGATTGCATATAGTTTTTGTAAATTTATTCGAATAATATATTTTTGCATTAACAAAATACTAAACATTTCTTACAAAATTTTTGCAAATTATAAAAATACAGCAAGATATTTAAGTTTAAAAATTTTAATGTGTACATTAAAAAAATTACAATATATGTCACTGTTTAAAAAATATTATGCAAAATATTTAATTTACTATACGATTTATAATATAAACTGTATATATAAACACTTTATAAACCCTAAACTAAAAAACAGGGTCTTTAGAACCGGCTCATAATGGGAACCGGTGCTAAAGGGCCCTAAAAATTTCAGGAGCCCGCCCTAGCGCGCGCAGGACCCTTTATCACCGGTCCGTGGCTGGAACCGGTGCTAAAGGGTCCGCCCCTATATATGTGCGCAGGAGTCCTGGATCCGGCAGTTCATCTTCGTCTTCGTCGAGCAGCCCTCGTCTCCAGCGCTGCCGGCCGTTTATCTGCCCGCGACATTGTCTCCAGCGCCGCCGTGCCGCCGTGCCGCCGTCTCCAGCGCCGCCGCCGCGGCCACCATCTCCACCAGCGCCGTTGCTGACCACACCACCGATCCGGCCATCTCTACGTACTCCGGCCATCTCTCTACGTACTCGATCCGGCCATCTGTCGCTATACGTACTAGACCACACTGAATTGTTATGAATTATAATATATTAAGTATACTACAAAAATGAATGAATGTTATATATATATGTATAATACATGTATATTATGAATTATTGTAGTGTTTTAAATTGTATATATATTTAAGTATATATATATATAAAATAATGCATGCTAGTATATTATGAATTGTAGTGTTTTGAATTGTTATGAATTGTATATATATTTAAGTATATATACACTAAAAAATAATGCATGCTAGTATATTATGAATTGTTATGAATTGTATTACTTTTTAGTATATTATTCTAGTATATTATAAATTGTAGTGTTTTGTATATATTATTCTAGTATATTTGAATTGTAGAATATTATTCTAGTATATATTATTCTAGTATATATATATATATATATTATTCTAGTATTACTTTTTAGTATATTATTCTAGTCTATTACTTGGCTTAATATATTCTATTAGTGTTTACCCACCAAATTTATTCTAGTAGTGTTTTGTATATATTACTATTTTGTACTATATTATTCTAGTATTGTTTTTTAGTTTATTATTCTAGTGTATACTTGGCTTAAAAGATTCTAGTATTATTTTTAGAGCACTCCAACACTTTCATTTGTATTAGTACTAGTAGTAGTATATAAGTCTCTAATATATATTCTAGTAGTGTTTACCCACCAAATTTATTCTAGTAGTGTTTTGTATATGTTATTGTTTGTACTATATTATTCTAGTATTGTTTTTTAGTATATTATTCTAGTGTATTACTTGGCTGAAAAGATTCTAGTATTATTTTTAGAGCACTCCAACACTTTCATTTGTAGTAGTACTAGTAGTAGTACATAAGTCTCTAATATATATTCTAGTAGTGTTTACCCACCAAATTTGTTCTAGTAGGGTTTTGTAGTATATTATTCTAGTGTATTTCTTATCTTATATAGAATATATATATATGTATGGTTGCAGACATAGAAATGGCTGACCGTCCTCATGATGATCCTGATTATATGGAAGCTGCCATTCAAAATATTATCGACGACGGTAGTCAGTACTTTATTGATTACAAGGAGATCATGCAAGGCAATCCGACTGAGCAACAAGAGGGCAATGCCCCTGAGCAACAAGAGGGCATAGCGCCTGAGCAACAACTTGTCGTGCAATAAGAAAAAATACTGGCGAGGTATGTAATTGTAAATATATATAATTAATACATCTCTTACATTAGGTTTTAGACTTACTTGGTTATTAATTTAGTATTTTTGTTTCTATATCTACGTGTAGCCTTCTAGATCGACCTCTATAGGGAGAAGCGTACCTCCACGAGGGCTAAAGAAGCCGTTGGAGGGCCGCTAAGTAATCTCTGAGTTTGAGATAGCTACAGGCAGACCACTTGGTGAGCATGCAAATAAATATGTTAGTCACTGTGGATATCTTGTGAGAGATCAAATACCGATTAGTGCTCGTGAATGGAGAGAGAAGCGAGGTGCTCCTGAGATCAGTTTTGTCTCTGATCGTGACAAGGAGTTAGTTTGGAAAGCCGTCATAGATGTTTTCACCTTCGACACCAACGATGAATAGTTGAAGGTGCGAATTTATGACTGGACTATGAAGAAGATGGCAGTACTGTTCCAGAATTGGAAGAAGACTTTGTACAATAAATTTGTAAGAAAAATGAGACTCCAAATTTCAACCTCAAGCAATATGTAAAGCTGAGGGCCTTCTGGGATGACTTCGTGCAATACAAAACATCAGAAGAGGGCGAGGAACGAGCCATTAGAAACAAAGAGAATGCAAGTAAAAAGACATACCACCATTATATGGGATCAGGTGGTTATAAGAGTGCTGTTCCCAAGTGGGACCGAATGGAACAGGAGATGCTTGCTAGGGGGGTCACACCCGAGACAATAGCAAAGAATTGGAGCGAGCGCTCCAAGCATTGGTTCTACGGTCATGGGGGAAGCGTGGACCCAGACACTGGGGCGCTAGTTTGGGGCCAAGAAATCTCTAGAGCAGCAGAGAGACTAGTCCGTGCACGAGAGGCGGTTCAGTCTGGTGAGTTCAGGCCTTACAGGGAGAAGGATGAACTCACCTATGCGCTTGAAAATCCTGAGCACGGTGGGCGTACGAGAGGCTATGGGGCAGTTCCGTGGCTGCAATCATTCCAAGCCGATCAAGATACCTACAGAAGCCGCCAGAGAAAGAAGGCTGAGGAGGCAGAGCAGATCCGCCGCCTGGAAGCTTTTGTTCTTCAGTTAGAAGAGCACGAGAAAGCTCGTGAAGAATGGATGCAGGCGGAGATTCAAAGGCAACTGCATGCAGCACTTAGTCAAATGACGAAAGGGCAAGGTACATCACAGCCTGAGGTCAACGTTAGCCCCCCAGGCCAGTTGAAAAGCAGCTGCGCAAACACGGAAGTACCAACCATTCAGGATGACACGAAGCTACACTTCCCCGTGGATGATGTCACAGAGGCTTTTACTACCTGTGAGTTGCATGTACCAGATGGGAATGCAACAAAAAAGGTGGCTATCGCTGTTGTCAACCCTATCTACCGAACGAGAACTCCAAGAATCCATAATCGACGAGTACCTGGTGGATTTGCTAGCGTCTCGGTTGATAGGGTTGAGAAAGGTTGTGGCAATGTGCCTCTAGACATAGAAGGGGGAGACGGAGAGAAGACATTAGGTGAAGCTGAGAAGACATTTATTTGTTGGCGCAAGCGCTTCATAATTATTCCTCAACATAGGTTTGTGTGTGATTTTACTTCTTATATTATTTATTATGTATTGAAATTAAAAAAAGTTTGCTCACAAAACTTGTAATTGTTTTCTTTGTAGGGACTCCTCGAACCTAAGTCCAGTTCTCTCCCCAGCGCATCATAGTGCTGCGGCCGGTGACAATGTTGGATCTCCTCTAACACCTGCGGCGGCCACACCGACCCCGCCACCGCCTCCACCACGGTCTCCACCTCCTCCACTGAGGTCTCCAACTCCGCCACCGCATTCTCCAACGCTGAAAAGATCGGCCCCACCACCTCCACCGCCTGCACCGTCCTCTCCAAAGAGTGCACGGTCGGTCCCCTCGCCTCCAAAGCGAGGTAGTCAGAAGCGGTCCGCCCAAGAACGACCGAAGTCATCGGTCCCACCTCCAAAGAAGGCTGCCTCAGCAAAGAGAGCTAAGACGCCAGAAAAATTACCTTACGAAAAGAGTGAAGAGGAGGTAATTGCTGCATCCAAAGCTGAGGTGGAACAATTTTTTGATAAATTGAAGGAGGATAGGAAAAATAGGCTAAACCCAGAAAAGCCGTACTTTTATGTAAAGCCATCGGAATTGAGGCAGAAGGTGGCGGACCATCAAAAGAAGCAACGCGAAGCTCAGAAAAAGCCAGCACTTTTGGACTATGAGCGGTCTCTGGTCAAGTCTTCACAGCCTAGAAAGAGAGTAGGAAAGGGGGTCTCACAGCTCGGAGAAGTATCAAAACCGGTGCCCCCTTTGATTGTGCCAAATCAATACGGCTCAAATGAAGACTTGATGCCAAAGAAATACTTAGCGTTGTCTGAGCTAGACTCGCTTGAGCGTTACTTTGGACAGAGCGGTTTAAATATGGAAGAAATTGCCACCATTCTTGGATGCCAAACATTTCAAAAAACTGAGGTAGTTGATCAATGGAGGGCAAGATATGAACCGGGTAGAAGTCTATTCGACCCTCAGCATTTACATGAGCTCGGCACACAAGTGTTTGCAATAAACAAATGGTGCATTGAGGCGTCTAAAAGGGGAGAGAATTGGATTTCTGTTCGTATTAAACAACTTCACTACTTCCGTGGAGATGACCTCATATACGTGCAGTTTGAAGAATTGCACCAATTATGTCACCTCGACGCTCTCGACAAATCTCTTGTCAGCTGCTTTTGTCTGTAAGTATATTTTTCTTTTTATTATACTTCTAACTTCTTTAATTACATTTATATAATCCTTACACACTTTGGATTTGTATGTATATATGCAGGCACCAAATGAGAGAGCTCACAATCATAAGTGACAATAGTATTGGGTTCGTTGACCCTTATATTGTTTTCAAAGCTCCGCAAGCATTGTGGACAGTAGCTCATGAGACAGAAGTCTGCACCAATCTTATGAGGTTCTTTGTGAATCAAAAAGAAAAACAAAAAATACTCTTCCCCTTCAACTTCGAGTGAGTTATACAGTTATTAAGTGCATGCATATTTTATTTTAAATTATAGGACTGACTATATATGTGTGTGTAAACAGCTTTCACTGGATACTCATGGTCATTGAAATTCCCAAGAACCGGTTGATAATCTTTGACTCAATGAGAAAACCACACGAAAATTATCAACAAATGGTAAACATTATTTAAAGGTACGTAATGTCGATCTTAGCTACAAAAATATCATAATATGACTCTGTAATTATTAGTTCACGATCCACAATGGCTGTGTATAGGGTTTGGGAAAGATTCATTGACCGTGAACATCTCAGTGGATGTAAAGCGTCGCTTAACATAATACATCCACAAGTAAGTTCTACTAGCTAACAAACTTTCGCTAACTTTTAGCCTTCTTATTGTCGTGGTCGTGAATATTTTTATATATATATCGTACAATGGTGTTTAAGACAAGAAGGGGGAACAATCTATGTGCATATTACGTGTGCAAATTCATGATGGCACAAGTCAATCAAACACCCACAGAGACGCTCAGAGTACGTTACATGTCTCTTTTCATTATCTCCTAAATTATATTGAATAACTTAGATAACTAATACCTTTTTTATTTATTTCAAATTAAAGACGGAATGGTTGAGGGAAAAGGTCCTACAAAAAGTCCGAATCAAAGCTATCCAAGAGACGATAGCAGGATTTCTCCGCGAGCAAGTGATCAATCCAAACGGCGAGTTTCACTTCAACGGCAACGAAACTCTTATTCCAAACAACGATGATCATTTGTATCGTTTGTAGACATTGGGAGAAAAAACTCTATGTATATATGTGTTACGAATTTTGTACATATAAAACTATATATATAAAGCTTTTTACATATCCATTTAATTTTTGATGTGGCATATTCATTTTATTATAGGCAAAGCTTAATTATTAAGCTAAGCCTATAATTTTCATTTATATATGCTTAATATGCGTGTAGTATAAATATATTATTGTATCAGCAAAAACATGTATTGAAAAACCTATTATTATATATTATATAAAAACAATAAACAGAACTGAAGAAGTGAACCATAAAAAAAGAAACCCTTTAACACCGGTTGGTAATACCAACCGGTGTTAAAGGGTCCTGCAACGTGGCAGCCCTGACAGGACCCTTTAACACCGGTTGGTACTACCAACCAACCGGTGTTAAAGGGGGGGCTTTAGCCCTGGTTCCTCGAACCGGGACTAAAGGGTGGGCCTTTAGTCCCGGAAGGGCAGCACCGGCTCGGGAACCGGGGCAACAGGCCCTTCCCGACCAGTGCTAATGCCCGAACGTGTGGCAGTGGGGTGACACCGTATCAAGAGGTGCAGACGTCAAGGTCCACACCTGAATCAAATGACGCACCTGAAGAATGAACACGGTGAGAAGTCTTGTTCAGAAGACTTAAAACATTGAACCCTCGCCGAAAGGTAAAATCGGTAGTTATCCATATTTATCGTTTCTGCATTCCCTTTTCCCTTTAGTTACTTACTTTCCTTGAATAGCTCATTAGTTAGTCATGCTATCTTGAAAAGAAAATAAAAATGTTAAAAATACTAAGCCCCATGTGAGTATGCTCGTGGCATAAAACCCATAAGTACATTCACTATGGTGGCGTAAAAATAAAATAAATATATTCCTGTTCTATAGAAATGAAAATATAAAAATAAATTTATGATCCTACCAAAGAGAGTAATATTTATTAGAGGAAGCTCAACATGATAAAGACAAAGAGATTTTTATGCTAACACTTAACCAATTCCACAAAGCTCTGTTGTCTATTTGAGCCCCACAGAGTTCAAGGATCAAAGAAGACTAGCAGACGGAGGACATTCTAATCGCTGTCAGGGTGCTGCTGACATACAAATACACCTCCGCCACCTGCTAGCTACATTAGAAGAAATTACGTCAAAATCCTGCTTGGGGGAGAGCACCCCCATTTATCCAGCTAAGTGTTTCTACTCATGTTTATACTCAAATAATAAAAAGATACAAAATCATAAAAAACCCAAATAAAGATTTTATGCTTATATATATATCTTTGCTTAGTTTGCTAAATAAATAAATGAAGTTTGCTATGAACCCTCATGATAAGCTCTCACATAAAAATGATGAATAGTTGCTCTGCCATGACTAGTTCTCAAAATTGAATTCTCTCTTAAGTTTAGGCATGACTGTTATGAATTAAGATTTGCTCTAAACCAGAACTTGTGGGAAGAGTACTTGATCTAAAGTCTAAGTCATTAACGGATATAATATGGAAAGGTTGAGCTGCTGTTTATCTGTTCCTAGAGATGCTAGAATTCTGGAGAATTTTATCTTTGAAAATATTTAAAATGTTGCATGATGAGTTCCTGTAAGATGAGAGTTTAAAATCCTACCACAGCCGTATATACATGCTTATTAGACTATGAACCATACATTTACATTTTACTGCTTATGAGCATTGAGTGTGGTCAAGGTGTGTAGACCCTTAGGAGCTTGTCATGCGGTTAAAATCAAGATTCACTTGCACGTTCACTCATACATGCTGCTTCTATTCCGGAAGTACGCATCCACATACATCCACTCCTTTCCATCTCCAGATTCACCTAAAATTATTATACTCCTATCCAGGAGAGAATAGCCAAAAACATTATCCTATCCTTGTTATTCCCCATGAAATAAATGCTCTTGATATTTTGGTTACTACCACTTGCTACATTATTCTAGGAGGGTGAGTGCTCTGAAAAAAAAGGTGAATACGAGGAAATAAAAAGGGGCAAGTGCCCGGAACCTCGAAAGAAAAGAAAAAGTGAGACGAGAGGTAAAAATGGACAAGTGTCCGACAGTAGAATTAGGGGTACAAGATACCCACCTGAGAGAAAAGAAAAAAAAGAAAGCTATGTATCCCCTCAAAAGAGCAGAAGTAGAATTAGACTTTCACCATTGTTTTCACCATTATCACCATCATCACCATACACCATTGATTCGCCACACATGCACATCTTGATTTGACTTATTGACTTGTTTCTCTTGTAAGTATGTATTAGCTGTCTCCCACCTATGAGCTCTAGATATCAAAAGCCTCATTAGAGTAGGATGAGAGAGAAGGCAATATCACTATGCTTCATACCAAAAATACCACATACTTTGAGAGAAGGCATATACCATTACTGCCTTGGAAAGGATCCAGAAATACCACAAAAAAGAGATTTGAGAGAGTCATACAAAGAATATCTGAGTTTTATTTTGAAAATCTACAAAAACTCTAGAGCTATAGTTGATCAAAGAACAAGAGACATGGTGCTTGACTTGACCGTTCTATCTTTTAACTGCTCAAGACACAAGTGACGGTTGCAAGTCCCATGCTAGAAGGTAATATGAGTAATTTTAAATCTTAACACTTTACCCTAACCTAGAGATGAGATCTTGTTTAAACACATGTGTACCTTTAAGGCATAAAACCACTACAGAAACTCTTGAGTCCATCCTTGCTCAGGGACGAGCAAGAGGAAAGCTTGGGGGAGTTGTTGACGGTCCTTAAGTACCAAATATAATCAGCAAATAAACAAAGAAAAGGATCCAAATACAACCAACACCTAAAGTTAGGGTTTTATCTGACAGAATTCCACGAGTTTTGGTGTTTGTCTATTTCTGCAGGGGGTTATCAGGAATTATGGAAGAAAGGCCCACACATCGGGTTTACATAGAGATATTAATGTGCCGTGCAATTTTCTATTATCTAGAAGACTCTAGAAGCCACAGGAACGAACGGGAGGCCGAGCGGGCTCGGGGGAAGGGCGCCCGCCCTCCCCCCTTGGGCGCCCACCCAGCTACAGAGTCCAACCAGGACTCTCTTCGGAGATTATGCTCCACCGACCTAAAGGATCAAGAATAACCGTTCAATCAATGTCGGTTTGATCCGACGGCCCAGATTCACTTGAGGGGCTATATAAGTAGACCCCCTAGCCCCTGGAGGAGGCACCCCTTGATCCCTATTCATTATTCATAGACAGAGCAAAAGCTAGGATTTGGAGATGAGAGCTCTCCTCTCATCTCTAAACTAGAGTAGATCTAGATAGTAGCGAGATGGAGAGCGAGGGATGATTGGTGGAGAGGCCGGCCTGTCGGTTCTTCCTCCGGTTGTACTTTGTCCTGATCAAGCTCTAATCAAGCTTGCTCATGGGTTGACGCTGGTAATCTACTTCTAATGCATTATGCAATTACTAATCATGTATGTTCTGGTTCACGACTCTTTTGAGTACTTCTAATCTATAGGACCCTATAGGTTAGAGTTGTAGTATAGGTGTAAGCGTGGTGCTTAGACCTAGATTACTTGTAGATATCCCCCTGTCTAGCTAGATCGTGTGGTAGGCCGCGTAGGTGACAGTTACGTTGGTCCACTGTAGTCCACCTCCTGTTAGCAGTACGGGTAGAGTTTGTCGGCCTATGGATAAGCATCCTTTGTGGTGTATTCTTATCACGTGGTTCGTCCCAGACATAGACATACCCCTTTGAAGTAGAGAAACCATAGTTATCCTCTCTATTCTGCTACCATCGCCCATATACTAGATTGCTCTACTCTCTATTCCCATATTATCACCCATTGTTATCTTACCTTTAATATTGTTCTTATTCAATTCTACCATCTTTCCTATTTACACTTATCTATCTATCTTGGTTAAGTTAGAGCGTAGTTGGTTCTCCCGTTTCCCTGTGGATACGATAAAACCTTTAACCGGGTAAAAGCTACAATGGTATCTGTGTGCTTGTAGATTTATCTGTGTTCGTATAAATACCATAGTATACTCTAGTGCCATGCTGGGGATGACAACCTAGTATTCAAGTGGTGTTAGCAAGTGTCAACAGCTACTAAGTATGTACTCCTTGGAGAAGAGTTATATTATCGAACAATAGATGGAGTTCTACTTAGGTGCTTGAAAAATGATGAAGCTAAAAGTTTGATGGGTGAGATCCATGAGGGAGTATGTGGAGCACATCAGTCGGCTTTTAAGATGAAATGGATGATTAGGAGAAATGGATACTATTGGCCGACCATACTCAAGGATTGCTTTTGATATTTCAAAGGATGTCAAGGATGTCAGAAATTTGGCAATATTCAAAGAGCACCCGCATCGGCCATGAATCCTATTATTAAGCCTTGGTCGTTTCGGGGATAGGCTATTGATCTAATCGGCCAGATTTATCCACCATCAAGTAAGGGGCATAAGTTTAATTTAGTTGCTACTGATTATTTTACTAAGTGGGTTGAAGCTATTCCTTTGAAGAAAGTAACATCGACCAACATGATTGATTTTGTGAAAGAGCATCTTGTCTACCGATTTGGTATTCCTCAAACGATTACTACCGATCAGGGTACTATGTTCACATCGGGAGAGTTTGATGAATTTGCAATTGGTATGGGGATTAAAGTGTTGAAGTCTTCTCCTTGTTATGCTCAAGCCAATGGGCAGGCCGAAGCATCTAACAAAGGAATTATTAAGCTTATCAAACGAAAGATTGAAGAAAATCCTAGGAGATGTCATACATTGTTGAGTGAAGCTTTATGGTCATATTAGATGGCATGTCATGGTCGACCAAAGTTTCACCTTATCAGTTGGTGTACGGACACGATGCAGTGCTACCCTGGGAAATTAAGACTGGATCTAGGTGACTATCTTTTCAAGATCAGTTGGTTGCCGATGACTATGTTACTCTGATGAAAGATGAGTTAGACGATTTAGCAGGGCATCGACTGAGGGCTCTGATAAGTATAGAAGAAAATAAAAAGAGTGTTGCTAGATGGTATGATAAAAGGGTAAAAGCTAAGGAATTTTCTATTGGAGATTTGGTATGGAAATTGATTTTACCGATTGGGACTAAAAGTTCAAAGTTTGGAAAATGGTCTCCTAATTGGGAAGGTCCTTATCGGATAAATCGGTCTGCTCCTGGTAATGCTTATATTTTGGAAACTCTCGAAGGAGTTGAATTTCCCAGAGCATTAAATGGAAAATATTTAAAGAGGTATTACCCAAGCATTTGGGTTGATGCATGAAAGTTTAAGTGCCGATAAAACTCTGGATTAAGATGTATCTGTGACTAAGCATGATGTTTTAAAGGATGCCGATAACAATCCTATCGGCTAGACCAAAATAATCAGAAGTTTCTAAAGGCAGTGCAAGACAAGTTGCCGATGAAGAGCTCGTACATTCATCAAGGCTTGGATGGCTGATATGGCGCGCAGGCGGATTTGATTGGCTTCCTCTATCTCCCGGATGTCTTCATCGGCAGAGCCTTCCACTGGCTTCAGCTTCTTCTTCATCTGCAACACCTTGCGAGCCTGGATGTTTCGTTCCTGCCGAAGAGTTTTGATCATCTCAGGAAGTTGGTTTTCTTCTTGCTGAACTTGGGACAGAGCCTCTTCCACTTGTTTGAGCTCAGCCAGCAAAGCCTCCCTTTTAGCCGATAGAGTAGAGATATTTTGCTTCAATTCATCTCCCGATGACTGCAGGATGTCGATGCTTTTGTGCTTCTCATCAGCGAGGCATTTCACTTGCATTACTTCTCCTAAAAGTTGGGCATGAGTGGCTCTATCGGCAAGACGCTAGGTAGCCTTTTGGTACTGGAGTTGGCGGCTCTCCAAGTGTGCAGCCTGGAAGAGAATCTCTTCGGCATCGGCTGGGATTTGACCCCTAAGAGCTTTGAATAAAGCTTTGGCTGGATCAGAGTCATCAACCAATTGAGTAGTGTCTTGGTGTAGCAGGGCCAGCAGATCCTCTAGTTTTGCTCTGCTTTCTGCTGATGAAATCCCTATTGCTTGGGAGGAGCTTGCTTCCTCGCCTTCATCATCGGAAATCTCGATGGCGAAGGAGAATAAGCTATCCGAGGAGTCTTGTTCCTGAGAAGAAAAATAAGATAAGTTATTTGATGATCAAGTATTAGTGATACAAGGGATGGAAATCAGATAACTTACTTATTTCAGAGCTATTTCTCGCCTCTGGCTAGTTGATGCTGATGGTACCATGGGTTGATCGGCTGGAGTTGCCGATGGAATAATGTCAACTGAAAAGATAATAAGGTTGCTTATAATTTGAAGAGATAAATCCATCGGTGATAATGTTATGGATAGTACTTTACCTTGAGGGGGTACAGTGCTTGTCTGTTCTGAAGAAACCATCGATGGTATGATTGGATCTACCGAATCGACAGTCTGCTCAAGTACATCGGCTAGCGTTTCTTGAGGCTGAGGTGTTGATTGAGGAGGGGTTGGTGGTTGCTGAGTCTGGGCTTCTGGTGAAGAGGGGGACGATTCCACGGGGATCGGCGACACTAGACGAGGAGGAGAAGGTGGTACTGCCTTCTGGCGCTTTGGTTGCGACTTAGTGCTTTTGGGAGCCTTTCTCTTGACTTGACTGGACTGGGGGCATCGGCACTTGTTTTGGTACTTCTGGTCTTTGCCGATTTGTCAGTTTGCTGTTACAATAAATAAGGTTTCATAAGTCTAAATTTGAAAGAGTGTTAATAGAAATCTTGATTAAAAGATAAAGGTTACCGATGAGGTTCCCATAGCAGCTGATGTATCCTGAAAAAGTTGTGTAAGTATAAAATGGGATCGGTATAAATTAAAGAAATCGAAGATTTACCTTAAAAGCTTGAGCCAAGGTAGCAGCAGCAACCGTTGGAGATGTCTTTGATTGCCTGGTGGTTATGTTTTTGAAACGCACGTTCCGGTGCATTAGAGCTGCCAGGCTTGGCGCGTTGTTGCCGATCAGAGAAGTCAGGCCCGATGGAAGGAGCTCGATCATCTTTCCACTCCTACTAACTGTTGGTGGTGTGTTGTCAACCTGTTCAAAAGGGAGAAAGTGAGTTACCGATAAGGATAAAAGTAATAGGAGGATCGAGGTATCGGTTGAAACCTTACAGTGTTTTCAAGGACCTTATACTGGGGGTTGATCATGCCACGATATGTCAGCGCCGATGTGCAGAACAGATGTTCTTTCCACTCTTCCCACCACTGTTTATATGCTTGAGTGATGAAGAGAGCCGGGATCCAAGCCGATAGATCAATGTCTGAGGTATCGGCATTTGGTGGAAACTGGGCTATCCGCCTATCCTGATCCATTCAAGACCGCTGCTTATGGTTTCTCTTGGTCTCACCACGTCGGCATAACTTAAACCAATCGGTAGTTGCCCAAAGGCTAGTTGACGAGCCAGTGCCGATGGGTTGTAGAACTCATAGGTGGGGTTGGAACTCTTTCCACTGCTGAAAGTGTTCACTAGGATGGCCCTTGGTGTAATGATCGCCATCATCAAATCGCTATCTTTATTAAGAGCATCATCAAAAGGATGGAAAGTGAGCAGGAATCTGGTTTCTTGGTCTTCATAAGGCATCCATGCCCGCTGATCTTTGGCGAGACCCTCGTAGAGAATTTGGAAGAATCGGCTAACCTGGTCCTCATTGCCACCAGTACCAAGTAAAACTATGGTAGCCTCACCATAGTTCAAAGGTGGGCGAGTTGCGGATTCTTCATCGGCCAATTCATGATCTTCGGTAATATCTCTGGGGAAGCGCTGAGCAAAAAGGTCAAATGCGAGGCGTTTGTGCATATGGACATTAAGCCACATGCTGATGAACCACCAAGGACCTGCCAAGTTGCCGATGTGTTGGCCTAACAGGAGTTTCTCAGCTACCTGATGGAGAAGGTGATAGACAGAGGCGAGCAAACATCGGCCGAGAGGAAATCGGCCACCATCGGCCAGTCTTTCTGCTGCCGATAGGTAGATAGAGGTTGGTCCTACCGATTGACCACAGAAAATGAACTTGTCCAGCCACATATTTAGGAAGACAGCATGCTCCCTCTGACCGACTGGTCCTATTTTCTGGTATTTCTGAATGTACCCCGACCAACCACCGATGTTGCGAGTTTCTACCTTGCGCTCAGGCTTACAGTCATATAAATGATTGTCATTGGCAGTTGATATGTCTAAACCGGTGAGCATAAGTACATCGGCTAAGGTGGTGGAAGCAGGGCCATGACCAAATACAAAGGCATTGAGGGTGTCTGACCAGAAATATGAGGCTGCTATCAACAGTGATTCGTTTCTCTCCATATTGGCAATGGATAGCCTAATGCACTGGTCTAATTTCCGCTCACCCCATTGGACTTCATTCGAGTTGCCGATTCTCAGGAACCAATCTTTTCACCCCTTGGTAGAACTGGGCCAGGAACGAAAGGTATCTTTCCACATATCTAAAGAAAAGTTCTCGGTTCTAAAGGGGATCCTATTTGTCTCTACATTTATCAATAGGCCAAGACACTAAAAGTGGGGTTGATCGGTAGGAATCACAATCTTATCAGCCAATTCCTAAAAGGTTTGAAGGTTGGATGAATGAAAAGAAAAAAAGAGGAAAAATGTATTCAGTAAATGGAATTGCAGAGATATGAAAGTACAAGAAGAAAAAGGAGAGATGGGGAGAGTTGACCTCAGGGACGACAAAGTTGATGGACATTTCTTCACGAGAGGAGGGGAGAATCGGAGACTCGGAAGATTGTTGGAGGAGATCCTTGCCAGAGTTCTTGAGATTTTTGGACGGTGCCACCGCCAGGAGAGTTTGAGGCTGTAGAATGACAGCATGGAAGAAGAGTACCGGAGAAGGAAGTATTTATAGGTCAAATAGGACAGGGGCAAATCTGACTTATCTCTTCGTTGCATCCGAGAAATCCGAGGGTGTTCAGATGGATATGGTAACTGTTTGCATAGTAATCAAGGGATTGCACAAGTGATTTGATAGCAAGTGGTCATGATTTTGGAGATATCTTACTATGCAAGATCTCCTGGTCGGTTCATCAGTAGTCTTGTCTAACGGAAATGTTGCCGATGAACATATTCTGGGGAGATTTGGTTTGAGAAGTTGAGAAATTCAAGGAGCATGCAAGAGAACAGGGCTGAGGTTGTTTGGATTTGGTGATTAATTACTGACTAGAGGGAATAATTGCGGAAATGCATCATTACTAAGGAGAATTTCGAAGCATTAATGATTTTATGCTCCAAAACTGGGGGGCATGTGTTGACACCATTTTTGTACACGTGTCTTTGGATACGTATCTGGAGTTAATGAGGTGTAGATCGGCAGGCAGGAAAGTGGTGGCTAGTTTACAGACGAGTTGCCGATGAGGGTTGGTGCCGATGAGAAAATGACAAGATTTGGCTAAGTCCAGGAGTGGTGGTAGATTCATGCCGATGACTGGTGTTGATGGTTGTCGATGGTTATGAGAGGTGGTTTGCCGATGGTCATGGAGAAAGGCGCAGGGGTTGTCGATCAACTCATGACGGTGTACCGATCGGTTGTGGAGGATAATTTAATGTTTTCTATAGTTATTAGAGTTTGTTTTGTATACGAATTCCGTTTAACTTAGAATTCGAATCGTAGTCGTGTCTGGTTGTAACTCTTGTAAACAGGGTATAAATATAGACCCCGTGGCAATGTAATAATCAATCTATCAATCAATCAAACACAAGTTTTTACACATATTCTAGCATCTACTTTTCGACAACTTCGTAATATTTTATTTTTACTACGAGTTCTTAAGGATTCTTCGAGTCAATCTCGACGAATTCTCGAGTTCCGCGTGAGCAACTCTTGGCCGTGACATCCGGGCACATCGCTGTTGTCGGGACCAAAGTGTTCGAGTTACCACCTTTGTCGGTTGTAAGGTCAAATCGGCTGGCACGGCTTAACGTTTGAATCTGGTATTAGCCCATGTGTTTGCAGATCAGCTTTTGCATCAACAGAAGCTCATAGGTGTGAAAAACAGCTCATACATTTGTTGTCTAATCGAGCCATGGATCCGAAGGAACTCAACATGTAATTAAATCAAGATGTGCATGTGTGGTGGAGTAAATGATAGTAATGGTGAAAATATAAGTAATGATAAAACTTACTTCTCATTGCTCCTCATATTGCTATCTCTCCTCCTCTTTGATCTTTGCTTTGGGAGAACATGGGCTATCTTTTTCTTCTCTTTTTTTAGGTAGGTAATAAATACCCCTAATTCTACTGTCGGACACTTGTCCATTTTTGTCCACTCAAGTGGGCATCTTTGTACCCCTAATTCTACTCTGGACACTTGTCCATTTTTACCTCTCATCTCACTCTTTTTTCTTTCTTTTTTTTGAGGTTCTGGGCACTTGCCCCTTTTATTTCCTCGCATATTTTTGCATAACCCATGCCTCTTCTGCATTGAGTCTTTTTAGAGAGAGAATAACAACACTTGGGACAGTGAGTGATAATATTTTTAGCAATTTTAATGAATGGTGGTGGATGGTGTAGTAGATGTGTGCAAGTGAATATCTTAATTTAATCACATGAAAAGCTCCTAAGGATCTACACATCTCGATCAAACTCAATGTGAATATAAGTAGCAAAAGATGTTATAGCAAGTATGGCTATGGTAGAAATTTTGTCATGCTAGGAACTCATCATGTGATTTTCAAGTTTTCAAAATAAATCTCCAGAACTTAGTGTTGTAAGAACAAGATAAACAGTATGTCAATCTTTATATCATGCCTTTCTCTTACCTAGACTTTAGTTTTAGGCTCATACTCCTATAGATACTATTTCAAGTTTTAGCAATTCTTGGGAGAACTTTAATATGAAAGCTAGGTACTTGAAAGTAAGCAAACAGAGCAACTGTTCATCATTTCCATCATGCATCTTTTTAGTCTTTTTATTTTCCTAGAGATTAACACTTAGCAGATAAATAAAGCACACTTATCTACACACTCTTTTTATTTTCTTTTCATGTTTATAGAATGCAGTAAATTAAAGCAAGAAAATATTTATTGATTTTTTATATGAAATAAATAAAACACTAAAACAGAAAAGAATAAATAAGAAGAGCAAATAAAAACATACTTGATAAAACGGGGAGGAACTCCCCCAAGCTAGATGTGATTGTCGGTCTTACCCAATGTTCCAGAATCGCATCATGGTGGTGATGTTGTCGCTCATCGTCGTGGTGTCTTGCCTTAGTTCTTGTACTGTAGCGGTGTGGTCCTGGTTCCACTTTTGTTGTTGTTCCAGGTGTCGTCCATGTTCTGCTTGCGTATTCTGGATGTCGAGGAGGGTGTTGTCGATACGGGTGAAGAAGGTGCCGGCCTCTTGGTAGTTGTCGTTCGTGAAAGCATAAGAGGCGTTGAAGTACTGTCCTGCATCGAATTGGGGCTGGGTCCTAGACCTTGAAGCTCCATATGGATTAGTGGAGTACCTGCCCATACGGAAAGGCGGGTTTGTCCACTGGTGATCTTGGCCTTCTGGCCACGTCTCCTGTGTCGGCTCCTGTTGCTGAGCATGTCGAACCCATCGGTCCTGAAGGACTCGGGGGTTGTAGTCGCAGTAATGCAGGTGCGCTGCTTCTTCCGGCCTAGGATTAGCTCCATACCAGGTGCGTTCTTGATGGGTGGTCATCCTTTCGGATGCCACTCGCTGTGGAGCTCTCTGGTTTACCGGTGCTACTGCAATCTCAATCAAATAATTTTGAACGACATAGAGGCCAAGGTTCGGGTTAGGTAAACGAATCTTGCCTTTATTATCGTATAACATATACATTACGTTGCCCTCTTTTTTCAGCATTCGAGCTTGCCTAAAGGTGTCATAGCCATGATAAATTCGTAACTCGTCAATGAATTCTAATGACGAGTTTTCTAGCAAACTAAGACTAGAAGCTAGACGAGTGATGAGTGAAGTACAACCGACAGGTCCCTGAAGACTAGGTATACTAAGCCAATGAGAAACCAAAAGAGTAACACGTGAAGTGGGTATTTTATTTATAGCAGCATAAAGAAGTTGTAAGTCTCCTACTCTTACTTTTCTAATATCGTTGCGATGGAAAAGATTGTACCCGAGCCATTTGTGGAACATCCTAAGAGTGGGGTGTTCCATGTCACTGGTTCGGGCTTGACTATAAAACTCATCCCGAGATATCTCTCTCTAGAACTGGTGTCTCTCAAAATTGGGCAAGTCGGATTCAATGTCTAGGATGCATCTTGGAGAGAAACCGAGATGGTCGCTCAGTTCTCTCCAAGACAACATAATGTCTTGTTTGGACATCCGAAAAGCGATTCCCCCCTCATAATATTGTAAAGTGCAAAGAAATTCAACGGTGAGGAGACGGGAACCCAGCTCAGTTATGTCCCAAAAGTTTGTCCATCCCACCATCTTGAAAATCAAGTCAAATTCAGTATCCATACCTATTTCTTGTAGCAGGATAGGATCAAGAGTGGGGGTGTGAATGAAATCCTTGTTCTTTAGCTGCTGGAAAACTTCCTTCCACCTGTGGGTTTTTAGTCCAAGGTCTCCTATCTTGAGGAGGACCTTAACTCGCGGACCAGATGAAGATGACGGAGCTTGCGGGGGCGTCGGGTCGACGCTCATATCTGACTGGTGTAAGGAGTGTCGGGATGAACTCCTTGTACCAATGCTCTTGAGGGTCTTGCCCGTGTTCTTTACCTTCTTGAACATCCTGTAGACAAAAGTTGACACAAACACAACTAGTGGAAAATGTTAAAGGTCAGCTGTCCGAAATGTCAGTCGTCCAGGGGTTAGTCGTCCGAAACAAGTTTTAATTTTGGCGGCACTTCCCCCTAAACAACTTTTAATTTCGCTTTGGACAGCAGGGTCACTACTTAATAATGAACCTTGCTCTCTTACTCCCAGGCTACCAAACTTACTTTCACTCTTCTCTTTTCCTCTACTCTCCTTCTCACTTCACTACTAGAGCTCCTCCTCTAGAAATCGAGAACTGACGTGTGTGTGGGTTTTCTGGAATGCTTGTGTGATGGAGATGGAGGTAGGAAGTGGCAATTTATAGGAGGAAGGGGGGACAGGGCGGGCGCCCTCTGCAAGTGGGCGGGCGCCCACTTTTGGTGGCTATCCTGGCTGCCCTTTCTCTATTCCCTCCTTTGCTTAGTCTTTACGCCAAAAATTGATTCATGGGTGGTGGTTGGACGGTGGAAGTTGTCCGGTGAGTGGAGATATGTTGGTGGAACAAATAATGTGATGGGATGTGTGTGAGGTGTGGTGTATGACATGTGGGACCCAAGGAGTGTGGGTCATGCTTCTAAGGTTGCAATAATATAATGTAGAAAAAACTCTAAAAATTTGAAACTTATTGAAAATGAACATGGAAAAATATTTTTGTGCCTCCACAATAATTAATAAATGTGGGTTGTTACACACCATAAATATTATTTATATGGGGCTTTTGATTATTATAATAATGCTATGAATGAATATGACTAATGCAAGAATGAATTATGCAAAAATTTAAATGATGTGGATAAATACCGATTTACCTCCCGGCGAGGGTTTGGGATTTTTTAGGTCCCCTATGGTGGACCTCCAAATCTTTTAATCTTCTGAATTACCTTCCTCCGGAGATGGTGTCTCCAGTGGTTCTTCTTCATGAGCTTCCTTCACCGTAGAGTCTTTCTCTAGTCTGGGCTTGAATGTGAAGTGTTCTTCTTGTCCGTTTATGTTGAACTTGCTTTCTCCCTTCCCGACATCAATGTGGGCATTGGTAGTGCTCATAAATGGCTGGGATGTTTTCAGAGATGCCCATTGGGTGTCAAACTGATTGATCTGCTAGTTGCAGGCACATTGATGTTGGTTTTAGGGTTGTATGCTCAAGCTTCTTGTAGACTGATGCTGGCATTACACTGACACTTGCTCCGAGATCACAAAGTGCATTGTTGAAGTGTTGGTTTCCGATCGAGCAATCAATGATGGGACATCCTGGATCCTTCTTCTTCCTTAGTGGTTTGTTGAGGATGGCCGCACTACATTCTTCTGTCAGCTTGATAACCTCAGTGGTGGGCAGTGGTCTCTTCTTGTTAAGAATATCTCTGATGTACTTTGCATATGTGGGCACCTGTATGGCATCAAGTAGAGGTATGTTGACATATAATTTCTGAATGACCTCTACAAACTTACCAAACTGCTCATCCAACTGCAGTCCTCTGTTTCTTCTGGGAAATGGCAAATAGTTAGTGTCGTGAAAATCTTTCCTCATTTCTCCATCTCTTGGTGGTTGTAGCAGATCTTCTGCTTCAACTGGGCTTTCTTCTTCTATCACTGCTGG
Organism: Sorghum bicolor; assembly: GCF_000003195.3. Lineage (NCBI taxonomy): Eukaryota > Viridiplantae > Streptophyta > Magnoliopsida > Poales > Poaceae > Sorghum > Sorghum bicolor. The sequence goes on along the minus strand of NC_012873.2, from coordinate 25,738,122 downwards.
TTGCACTGGTGCTGTTGTTCTCTGTTTCTCTTTTGGGTATGGGGGATCCCTGGTGGCTTTGCCTCCTCTAGTAGTTATGTTCTTCACCTGCTCCATGTTAGTGGCAACAGGCAATGCAGCAGCTAGATTTATTAATTTAAGCTCTACCCTTTTATTAAGAGTGTTTTGCTCATCAAAGGCAGTTAATAGAAAATCCATTTTATTGTGTATATCTTTTAGAGATGATTCATTTGTATCTAGCCTTTGCTTAAATTCATCATTAGTTTTGGTTTGTTGAGCAATTATCTCTTTTAATGAAAGTTGCTTGAAAATGTTACTTGAATTCATACCTTTGCTATTGGGTTGACTCGAAGTGGTTTGATATTTGTATGCTGTCTCAATGGCCCTTTGATCTTCTTTGAACTTGGCCCTCTGGTCAATCCAATGGAGCAAATTTTCCATCTTGGTTGATAGTGCATTTACTTCTTTGGGTATTTCTTCAGTTTGATGACAATGTTGAGCTTTATCTTCGAACCAGCTTTGGTTTTCTGCTACCTTATCCAAAAGTATCTCTGCTTTTCCAATTGTAAGCTCCAAAAATTATCCTTTAGCAGATGCATCTAGGCACTCACGAGCCTTCTGGTTAATCCATGGTAGAAGGTCTACATAAGTAACCATCTGGCCATTCCATGGTGAGGAGAATCTGATATGTATCCTTCAAAATGCTCCTAGGTTTCTGAAATGGTTAATGTCTTGTACTGTTGGAAACTGACAATATTTCCTCTTAAGGCAGCTGTTTTGCCTATAGGGAAAAACTTTGATACAAAGGCATCTGACAAGTTCGTCTAGTTGTTGATGTTATCTTGATGGGTGTAGAACCACTTCCTCGCTTTCCCTTCTAGTGAGAATGGAAAGAGGCGAAGCAGTATGACGTCTTTGTCGACTCCGTTGATGCGGATTGTGCTTCTAATCTCTAAGAAATTCTACAAGTGTGCACTAGCATCTTCATGTGCCTTTCCACTGAATTGTGTAGCTTGCACCAAATTGATGAGGCTTGACTTGAGCTCAAACTCGGGTGCTCCTTCTTCTACTTCAAATCTTGGACCAGTTGGAATGTTCTCAAGACTTGGGGCAGAAAATTCTCGCAAGGTCTTTTGTACCATAGCTTCAGCAATTGGTAAGTAGCTTCTTCTTTCTTTCTTGATTGCTTTGGTTCTGATGATGAAGAGTTGAATGGACCAAAGTCAATCCTGATATACCCTGTATAAAAATATAAACAGAGAAAAACAACAGGTGAACCAGCCAAAGCAGAGGTGCCTTGTTATGATTTTTCATTTAGTAGCTGTTTATGCAATTATTTCTCCATAGTCTAGTCTAATATTTTATGTGAATAACCTTGACTGACTTCCTGACTTTCCTTACCGTTCCCCGGCAACGGCGCCAGAAATGCTTGTTGACACTTACTAACACCACTTGAATACTTGGTTGTCATCCCCAGCATGGTGCCAGAGTGTACAAACGTATTTATGAATATGGAGGCTCTCTAGAAAATAATCTATTCTATCCGCAAGCACACAGATAAAATACCTCATTGTAGCATTTCACCAGGATAAGTATTCCGGGTATCGTTATTTATATTTTGCTTAAGAGAACGGCGAAAGTGAAAACATGGGTTAAATCTATCAAGTCATAGACTAGAGATAAACTTGCAATAACATGATTACTAATGAGGAACTCGTCACACAATCACTTGCTTTGGCAGGGGATAAGCCATAAAATAAAAATAATGAAATATAAGCTCATGGGTAAATAACACAGCGATTAGAAATAGACTACTCCACGTAAATGTAAGGTGGCGTCGGATTAGCTAGAGAATGGATTTTGCGTATCTACTATCTAGTAAGTCACAATCTACTCTAGTTATCTACAAGATCATATGTAGCATAAAAGTCTCTTTATTCATGTATAAGGAACATTGCTAAAGTAAATCAGAACATAGCAAGACTTACTCCGCAATACAAATTCTGCCTATCCTATCAATGGAGGGTGGACTATATAAGAATCAACGAAGCTGTCACCATCGCGAACTACCACACGACCCAGCCAATAGGATACATTTGCAGGTAAATAATATCTAAGCACCACACCTACATATGATCTACCACTTAACTCCCTCGAGTCAGGAGCTAAGAACTTTGTAAACTTATACATAAACTCATTATCAATCATAACTATATCAAATATAGAACTAGAGCAAACTAAGAACATAATAAATAGAGACATAATGCAATTAGAGAAAGATATGAAATAATACCAATCTTTATCGATGAAGATCCGAAATCCAGAGCGCTAGGCTCTACTTCTCTAATTCTATCTAATCAGTCCTATAGAACTTGAAGGAAATGGGAGTAGCTAGTTCTAATTCTCTGTGGGAGATAAATTCTAAACCCTAACTTCGATGGCTTCCTCTGATAATGATTTCTCCTCCTCCCCTAGGGTGGAGAGGCCTTGCTTATATAGCCCCCTCAAATGAATTTGGGCCGTCAGATCAAACTGACATAAATCCACGAGACCTGCCCTGATTGGCCACCAGGGCAGGGCGGGCGCCTAAGGGGGGAGGGCAAGCACCCTGCCCCCAGGCCCGTTCGGCTTCCCATTCGTTCCCATGGCTTCTGGACTCTTCTAGATTAAGGAAAATTGCGCGGCACGTAATTATCTCATTGTAAACCTGACATGTGGGCCTTCTCTTCATATTTTCTGATAACCCCCTGAAGAAATAGACAAACACCAAAGCTCATGGAATTCTGTCAGATAAAACCCTAATTCTAGATGTTTGGTGCATATTGATTCTTTTCCATATTTAGTTGACGGTTAAATTTAGTACTTAAGGACCGTCAACAATGGCCACTGGCCCTCCCACATGACACAGAGGCGTGGCAGGAAGCTTAGCCGGTGGTTGAATGTCTAGGCTTTCCCTAGATACGCAGGCCTCGATGCCTGGGACCCGGGCGCTACACCCTCACCATGCTAAGGCAGCAGCTGGCAGAGGAGTGGCGTGGGTGCTTCTACACCGTAGAGCTAGACCCCAACTCTGAGTCCGACAGCTATGACCCCACGAGGGAGTGCTTCAACATCGACTGAGCCATGGCTACCACAGACGACACAGAGGATGCTACAGTCGCTGCTCGAGCTCTGGCAGCAGGAGCAAGCCCTAGGACACCTGGGAATGAAGGATAGGCGGACCCGCCCCCTCACGACGACAAAGATGCGCAGCTTGCGCAATTATGCGAGCTAAAGGCCAAACTCGACGAGGACCGAGAACACCTTAATCAACTAGAGCGAGCCCTCGAGCAAGACCAACCGCACCCGCACAGCGGAGGCACGCGAGGTCGTGCTTGAGAAGTATACCGACAGATCATTGAGGACGGAGAGCCCGAACAACTCATCAGTCACTTCCCTCGAGCTAGTTAGAACATCATGGCGGCAACCATGCTGCTGCGCAACGTGCCCGAACCCTCAAACTCCTACGCGCGACGCATACGGGACGAGGTGTAGGGCTTGCTCCACGTGGCAGCAGCCCAGCAAGCTGAGAGCTCAGCTTCTCGATGTCGAGGGGCAGCCACAAAGAAGCACCCCGAGCCAGCTCGAAATGAGAGAGAAGTATGAGTCCACCAGGAGCCACCACCTTGAGGCAAGAAGATGTTGCTGATCCAGGAGCGTGTCGTTGACAATCGAGGACTTCGTGATGCTCGACACGACATAAACGAGCATTGACACCGCAAGCATGGGGATGTGGAAGAGCAGGGTTACATCACTCACCATAGCGGGCGCTACGACAGCGATGAGGACTGGATGGCTCCAGAGCCACCGGGCCCTCGAGTCTTCAGCAGAGTGATCCGCAGCACGCCACTGCCTAGCCCGTTGTGACCCCGACCAGCATTGCCAAGTACAACGGCGAGACCAAGCTGGAACTATGGCTGGTGGATTTCCGGTTGGCATGCCAGCTGGGAGGTGCTCGAGGAGACGATCGAGCCATCATCCACCAACTCCCGCTTTTTCTGGTCAAGTTTTCGAGGGAAACTTCAAGGGGACCTACATCCACCCCGTCATCTCATGGGACCTTAGCAAGTGCAAAGCAGAAGCCAGGAGAGTCCCTTCGAGAGTACGCTTGATGCTTCTCCAAGCAGCGCACGGAGCTCCCACACATCCCTGACCATGATGTCATCCTGGCATTCATATCAGGCAACACATGCAAAGATTTGGTGCAAGAGCTAGGACAAAATCGTCCGCAGACCATCGATGAGCTGATGGACGTGGTGGCAAACTACACCACCGGTGAGTAGGCGGTCGGGGCTTTCTTTAGCCCTGAAAGCGACAAGGGAAAGGCACCAGCCGATGATGACGAGGGTCCCAGCAAAGGGCCCAAAAAAGAATAACAAGAAGAAAAAGAAAGCACGACTGAACAAATGTGAGGCTCTCGATGACGACTTCATCGCAGCGATCGAACACAAAAAGCCTTGAGGCCCCCCAGAGGGGGTGGTCTTCAACAAGATGCTCAAGGAGCCCTGCCCTCACCACAATGAAGGGGCCAACCACAAGCTCGAGGATCGCTACAGGCTGAAGAAGTACTTTAACAGCCTGGGGCTTAAAAAGGACGATCAAGGGAAGGAAAAGAGTGACGACAACGGGGGATGCAAGAACGTCGAAGGATTCCCCACCATCCACGATTGCTACATGATCTACGGTGGACCCTTGACACAGCTCACCTCATGACAGCGCAAGAGGGAACGATGGGAAGTCTTCACGGCAAGGATGGTGGTGTCGCAGTACCTCAACTAGTCGAGCACCCCCATTACCTTCGATCACGACGACCACCCTGATAGGGTCGCCGCCCCTAGTGTCTACCCACTCGTCATCGACCCCATCATCGTCAACACTCGACTCTCGAAGGTACTGATGGATGGCGGCAGCAACCTCAATATCATCTACCTCGAGAGTCTCGACCTCCTAGGTATCGAGAGACCACAACTCTAGCCTAGCGTAGGCGGCTTCCATGGAGTCGTGCCTAGGAAGAAAGCATTACCGGTAGGTCAAATCAACCTACCGGTCTGTTTCAGCACGGCAGCCAACTTTAGGAAGGAGACCCTCACCTTTAAAGTGGTGGGTTTTTGAGGTACCTATCATGCCATCATCGGGCGCCTGGGGTACGCCAAGTTCATGGCGATCCCCAACTACACCTATCTCAAGCTGAAGATGCCCAGACCCAAGGGGGTCATCACCGTCAGCTCCTCTTACGAGCATGCTTACGAATGCAACATCAAGTGTGTCGAATATGGGGAGGCAGTCGAGAGCACCACTGAGCTCGCTTCAAGGCTTGAGGCCCTCGCCGCTGAGACTCCAGAACCAAAGCACCATGCGGGTAGCTTTGAGCCGATAGAAGGCACGAAGAAGGTCCCACTCAACCCTGACAACTCTGACGGCAAGGCGCTGACGATCAGCGCTGACCTCGACCCCAAATAGGAGGCCGTGCTCGTCGACTTTCTCCATGCAAACACCGACATGTTTGTGTGGAGTCCCTCGGATATGCCAGGCATACCGAGGGTAGTCGTTGAGCACTCCTTGGAAATCCAAGCTGGTTCCAAACTAGTGAAGCAATGACTGCGCCACTTCGACGAGGTGAAGCGCAAGATCATTGGTGAGGAGGTCCACAAGCTTTTGACGGCTGCATTCATCAAGGAGGTTCATCATCCCGAGTGGTTAGCCAATCCTGTATTAGTTAAGAAAAATAATGGGAAAATGAGGATGTGAGTAGATTATACCAGTTTAAATAAAGCACATCCGAAAGTTCCATTTCCTTTACCACGCATTGATTAGATTGTCGATTCCACCGTGGGATGTGAAACGCTCTCCTTCCTTGATGCTTATTCTGGCTACCATCAAATAAAAATGAAGGAGTCTCACCAGCTCGTGACTTCTTTCATCACCCCTTTTGGTATGTACTGTTACATGACCATACCCTTCCAACTCCGTAACGCTAGGGCAACATATCATCGGTGCATGCTCCACGTTTTCTGAGTGCACATAGGGTTGACGGTCGAGGCGTACGTCAATTACATCGTCGTCAAATCAAAGAGACAGGGTGACCTGATTCAAGACCTCGAGATCGCATTTTGCTGCCTGCGCACCAACAATATCAATCTCAATCCCAAAAAATGTGTCTTTGGCGTGCCTCGAGGTATGCTTTTAGGGTACATAGTCTCCCAGCGCGGCATCGAGGTCAACCCCGAGAAAGTCTCGGCCATCACCAAGATGGGACTGATTCGAGACGTCAAGGGCATACAAAAAGTGATGGGTAGTCTGGCGGCGCTCAGCCGCTTCATCTCGTGGCTGGGGGAAAAAGGGCTGCCACTATACCGACTCCTTAAGAAAGCTAAGCACTTCATGTGGAGCATCGAGGTTGAGGAAGCCCATGACAACCTCAAGAGGATGTTAACCACCACACCGATCCTGGTCCCCCTCGACCCGCAGAACCTCTGCTTCTCTATGTTGCAGCAACAACTCAGGTCGTCAGCGCTGCCTTAGTGGTCGAAAGGCCAGAGGAAGGACACGCGCTTCTAGTTCAACGGCCGGTCTACTTCATCAGTGAAGTGCTCTCAGAAACAAAGGTACGATACCCATAGATTCAAAAACTAATCTATGCGGTGATTCTCTCTCAACGCAAGTTGTGGCACTACTTTCTCAGCCATCTAATCACAGTGGTCTCGTCCTTCCCGCTGGGCGAGATTGTCCAAAATCGAGAGGCCACTGGGAGGATCGCCAAATGGTCGGTTGAGCCAATGGGGGAGACCCTCACATACGCACCTCACAAAGCCATCAAGTACTAAGCGCTGGCAGACTTCGTCACAGAATGGACCGATACCTACCTCCACCCGGCGCAGGTCCAGGAAGAGCTCTTGACGATGTACTTCAACGGATCACTCATGAAGACAGGGACTGGGGCGGGCTTGCTGGTCATCTCACCCCTCGGCATTCATATGAGGTATGTGATTCGAATATATTTTGTGGCATCTAACAACATCACAGAGTACGAGGCCCTCGTCAACAGATTAAGAATCGCTATCGAGCTTGGGGTCCGACGCCTCGACGTCCAAGGCGACTCACAGTTGGTCATCGACCAAGTCATGAAGGCTTAAAGCTGCCATGACCCAAAAATGTAGGACTGTTGCAAGGAAGTACGCAAATTGGAGGACAGGTTCCACGGTCTCGAGCTCAACCACATTTCCCGACGATACGAAGCAGCCGACGAGCTCGCCAATATTGCGTCCACTCGAGGCACTATCCCACCAGATGCATTTTCGAGGGATCTGCTCGATCCATCTATCGACCTCAGCACGGGGCTAGCATTGAGACATCGGCACCCGAGCCCATTGACAGGGTAGAGGCTCTACTAGCAGTCGTAGAGGCGATGGAGGTCGAATAGTCCTCACGACAACCAAGCCGGCCATTCGATTCGCGTACGCCTTTCCTCAACTACCTGATCCAAGGTGAGTTACCACAAGATCAGTCTAAGGCCCATCACGTCGCTCGATGGGCCAAGTCATATGTGATCTACAACGAAAGCAAAGAGTTGTACCGATGAAGCCCGATGGGGATCTTGCAGTGTTGCATCACTATGGAAGAGGGACGGACGCTCCTCGAGGATCTACACTCGGGGACTTGCGGCCACCACACGGCTCCCCAAACCCTCGTCGGCAACGCCTTTCCACAAGGCTTCTACGGGCGAACGGCCATCGCTAACACCACTGAGCTCGTTCGTTCATGCCACGGATGCCAGTTTTATGCCAAACAGACCCACCTCCTAGCTCACGCTCTACAGATGATTGCCATCCGTTGGTCGTTCGTTGTATGGGGCCTCAACCTCGTGGGTCCTCTCCAAAGGATGGCAGGTGGGTATACCCATCTGCTGGTGGCCATAGACAAATTCTCAAAATGGATCGAGGCTCGACCTATCATGAACATTCGCTTCGAGCAAGCTGTCCTCTTCTTCACCGACATAATCCACTGATTTGGGATACCCAACGTCATCATCACCGACAATAGCACGCAGTTCACTAGCAAAAAGTTCTTGGACTTCTGTGATCGACATCACATCCGTCTGAACTGGTCTTCAGTTGGTCACCTCGAACTAACGGCCAGGTCGAGCGTGCTAATGGCATGATCTTACAAGGGCTCAAGCCTAGAATCTACAACCGGTTGAGGAAATTCGGTAAGAAATGGGTCGAGGAACTCTCTTCGGTCCTATGGAGCTTAAGAATGACACCAAGTAGAGCCACGAAGTTCACTCCATTCTTCATGATCTATGGCTCCTAGGTCGTGCTTCCAACAGACCTTGAGTATGGGTTGCCTCGACTCAAAGCATACTACGAGCAGACAAACAAGGAGACTCAAGAGAACGTTGTCGATCAACTCGAAGAAGCTCGAGACATGGCCCTTCTCAACTCGGCAAGATACCAGCAGAAGCTTCAACTCTACCACGACAAGCACATACGCATGAGGGACCTGAACGTGGGCGACCACGTCTTATGTTGACGACAAAGCAATCAGGGACGCCACAAGTTGACCCCGCCTTGGGAGGGTCCATACATGGTGGCTGAGGTCTTGAAGCCAAGGACGTACAAGCTCATAGACAAAAAGGGTGTGGTCTTCACCAACACATGGAACATCGAACAACTATGTCGATTCTACCCCTAGAGCATTGAGGCTTTGTATTTCATACACATTTTGTACCATCGAGGCTCTGTGAATGAATAGAAGAATGAAAGTATTTTCTAAGTACCACACGATGTCGCCACTAAATTTTGACATTAGGAGGAAGTCTCGACTATGACCCATCATAGCCGAAACTCCCTCGGGGGCTAGCATGGGGGAACCCCACAAGCTCCTAAAAAACTCGAATGTTTTTTCAAAAAGCTCGATGTTACTTCTTTCCTCTTAAGCCCTAAGAGATCCCATGACGTCGAGTAACAAAACACCTCGAGCCTATTAAGGGCCGAGGGATGCCGAGCCTGAGAATTCCTAGACCTCCGAGTTATGGTAACTCTACTCGCTCCCTTACCCTCAAGGCAATCGAGCCCATTTTAGAAACCCGACCAAGGAACGGAAACTTTAGGTAACAAAGAAATAAAGCAAACTCGAGCATAAAAGTTAAAAAATATATATTCATAGAAAATACGAATGTTAAGGCCGCTTAGGCCACAATGCTGTTCAAAGATAGCTACTAAATATATTACACTAGGTCTAGGTACCCAGATTAGGATCACAGGCCTTGGTCGTCGTTCCCACCATCTCCACCATAGTCTCCCTCTTCTGCACCACGCGGCTTCTAGATGAAGCACCTCTAGCTCGAACAGCTTCGCCAGCCTCTCACCAGGACGCTCCGCTTCGTCGATCAAGGCAGGGAGCCTCTCCTCGTTCTCTGCGTCAGTCTTGGTGATGTCGATAATGAAGCCGTGGGACACTACCTCCATATCATAGGAGAAGCCCGAGCAGATGACCGCCATAGCCCGCTTCATCCCAGTATGGAGCACTGTTGATGCAAAAGCTGGATCTGCAAACACAAAGGGCTAATACCCAATTTAAACGTTAAGGTGTGCGAGCCGATTTAACCTTACTATCGGTAAAGGTGATAACTCGAATACTTTGGTCCCGACAACAGCGATGCACCCAGATGCCACGGCCAAGAGGTATTCACACGGAACTCGAGAATACGCCGAGCATAAGTCGACGAACTCCTAAGAACTCGTAATAAAAAGGAAAAATATGACAAAGTCATCGAAAAAGTAGATGCTGTAATATGAGTAAAAACTTGTGTTTGATTGATTGATCATTCTTCATTACAAGACCCCAGGGTCTGCATTTATACCCTGCTCGAAGAGCTACAATCAGACATGACTAGGACTTGAATTCCAAATTAAACGAAATCCGTATACAAGACGACTTAAATAACTAAGGAAAACAAAAACTATCCTCCCGTAACAAACTAGGACACCACCCTGGACCAATCGGCAACCTTCAGGTTCTTCTTCCGAATCATCGGCAGACTCCTCATCGTAGCCATCGGCACAGGTTAATGCTGACCATCGGCATAAACACATCACCACCCATAGACTTCATCGGCAACCACCCTCATCGGCAACTCTCCTGCAGCCCAGTTACTGTTGCCCTATCTTGCCGATCTACACTCCACCGATCCTGGGTACGTGTCCAAAAACGGTGTCAACACATGCCCCCCAATTTCGAAGTATGAAATCATTAATGCTTCGAAATTCTCTGCAGTAATGATGCCTTTCCGCAATTAATTCTCCCAATTTGGCAACCGACAGCCTAAATCTGAACAACCTTGGTCCGATTCTTCCGCAGATTCCTCGAATTCCTCAACCTCCCAAACTGACATCTCCACTTTAATCGCCCATCGGCAATATTACCGTCACAAGGAACTGCCGATGGACTGACCAGGACATCCCGCACAGTGAAATATCTTAACTTCCCAAACAGACATCTCCACTTTATTCGCCCATCGACAATATTACCGTTACAAGGCGCTGCCGATGGACCGACCAGAAAATCCCGCACAGTGGAATATCTCTAGATTATGACCGCCTCCTATCAAATCACCTACGCAATCCCTTGATTACCGTGCGAACAATTACCATATCCACCTGAGTACTCTCGGATTTCACGGATACGGCGAAGAGATAAGTCAGATTTGCCCTTGCCCGTTTTGTCCTATAAATAGTTCCTTCTCGGGTACTCCTTCTCCATCACATCATTCAAAACAGCCCCAACTCCACTTTTCTGGCGGCGGCGCTGTTCGAGAGCTCCAAGAACTCCAACGAAGCCCTTTCTTCACCAACCTCAAAGTCTTCGATCATCCTTTTCACGAGGAGATGGCCATCAACTTTGCTGTTCCCGAGGTCAGTTCATCACCCTACCTCTTGTACTTTTACCATATCCTTGTTCATCCACAATTTATTTACTAAACATTCTTCTTTTTTTTCTTTTGTTCTTCTTTTTACCCCAAAAACCATTAGGATCTGTCCAATAAAATTGTCATCCCTACCGATCAGCCACACCTCCAATGTCTCGGTCCGCTAGAGAACCCAGATCCCACCGATCTAATCAATGCAAAAACCAACAGAATCCCCTTTAGAGCCGAGAACTTTTCTCTAGATCTGTGGAAAGATGCCTTCCGTTCCTGGCCCAGTCCTACCAAGGGATGGAAGGTTTGGTTTTTGAGAGTCAGCCATTCTAATGAGGTTCAGTGGGGTGAGCGAAAACTGGACCGATGCATCAGACTGTCCCTTGCTGATATGCATAGGAATGAATCACTGCTGATTGTTGCATCATATTTCTGGTCAGACTCACTTAACGCCTTTATCTTTGGTCATGGCCCAGCTTCTCCTACTCTTGCTGATGTGCTCATGCTCACCGGCTTAGATGTATCCACTGCTGATAGTAGTCACATATTTGACACCACACCTAGTGCCAAGGTGGAAACCCGTGCTATCGGCGGCTGGTCTGGGTACATTCAGAAGTACCGTAGAACGGGGCCTATTAACATAAAGGAACAAACCACCTTTCTGAACATGTGGCTAGACAAATTTGTTATTTGTGGTCGATCGGCAGGACCAACCTCTGTCTACCTATCGGCAGCAGAGAGATTAGCTAATGGTGGCCGATTTCCCCTCGGCCGATACCTGCTTGGCTCTGCCTATCATCTTCTCCACCAAGTGTCTAGGAAACTGCTGCTCGGCGAGTCCATCGGCAACTTAGGGGGCCCCTAGTGGTTCATCAATATGTGGCTCAGCCTCCATATGCACAAGCGACTTGAGTTCAACCTCTTCGCTCAACGCTTCCCCAGGGACATAGCCGAGAATTATGAACTGGATGAAGAAGAATCGGCAACTCGACCTCCTCTGAACTTTGGCGAGGCTACCATAGTTCTACCTGGTACAGGTTGTAAAGCAGACTAGGTTAGCTGATTTTTCCAAACCCTGTACGAAGGCCTGACCAGAGAACAGCGAGCATGGATGCCTTATGAAGATACAGACACCATGTTTCCTTTGGTCTTCCATCCGTTCAACGATGCTCTTAACAAAGATCATGATGTGATGATGGCACTTATCACCCCAAGAGCCATACCAGTAAACTTCTTCGGCAGTGGGAAAGCTTCCAACCAGACCTATGAGTTTTACAACCCATCAGCACTAGCCTATCAACTAGCTTTCGGTCAGCTGCCTATCGCACTCAACTGCCACAGAGTGCCGATACAGATGCAGATCTATCAGAGTGGATCCCGGCCCAATTCATTACTCAGGCGTACAAATAATGGTGGGTAGAATGGAAAGAGCATTTGTTCTGCAAATCAGCTCTTGCGTACAGCGGTATGATCGACCCCCAGTACAAAGTCCCCGATGGTACTGTAAGTAATCCTAAACCGATGTTTCCATCCTTTCATTTTCATTTTCATTGGTAACTTACTTTCTGTGTTATATTACAGTTCGACGACACACCACCATCGGTCAGTAGGAGTGGCAAGCCGATTGAGCTTTTCCCATCAGGTCTGATCTCCTCAATCGACAACAATGCTCCTACCTTGGCCGCCATAATGCATCGAGGTGTGCGCCTCAAGAAAGTCACCACCAAGCGGACAAAGACATCTCCATCGGTAGCTGCCTCCACATTAGCACAGGCCTTCAAAGTAAGCTCTTTCATCCATACCGATTTCATTCTTATATCTGTTACACTTGTACTCACAAATTTCCATTGTTGTATCAGCATACCGGCGCATCGGCAAGGACCAGAAGCACAAGTGTCGATGCCCCCCAGTCCAGTCAGCCGAAGAGAAAAGGTGCTAAGAGTACAAGATCGCAAGCAAAGCGCCAAAGAACAGCAACGCCTTCTCCTCCCCTAGTATCACCAGTTCCGGTGGAATCTTCTCCAGAAACCCAGATACAGTAGGTACCACCTCCTTCTCAGCCACAAGAAGCACCCCAAGTGGAAGAACTCCAACCAGAAGAACCCCAGCCATAAGTACCTCAGCCGGAAGACACATCGGTTGACATGCATGAGCAAACTACCGATCTAGCAAGTTCAATTATAGCATCGGTAGTTTCTTCCATCCAAACAAGTAGTGCTCCGCCTCAAGGTAACACACTTTCTATGAAATCACCGCCGATGAACCCACTTTCTCTGTCTTATAATTATCTCTGTTATTCTTTCAGCTGACATAGTCCCATCGGCAACCCCAACCGATCAGCCTGTGGTTCCTTCGGCATCTTCTAGTTAGAGGCGGGAGATTGCTCTGAAACAAGTAAGTCACTCAATCTCTATCTGTATTATTTGTCAATACTTGACCATAGAATGACTCACTTCATTTCTTTTTCATGAACAGGACTCTCCTAACAGCTTGTTCTCCTTTGCCATCGACATCTCTGAAGATGAAGGCGAGGTGACAAGTTCTTCCCGAGCAGTCGGAATCACATCGGCAGAAATCAGAGCCAAGTTAGAAGAATTATCAGCCCTCCTTCATCAAGACACAGCCCAACTGGTTGATGACTCTGACCCATCCAAGGCTCTGTTCAAAACCCTCAGAGGCCAAATTCCTGCCGATGCTGAAGAAATCCTTTTTCAAGCTGCACATCTAGAGAGCCGTCAGCTGCAATATCAAAAGGCTACCCAGCGTCTTGCCGATAGAGCTGCTCAGACTCAGCTCTCTAAGGAGATGATGAAAGTGAAACTCCTTGCCGATGAGAAGCACAAGAACATCGGCATCTTGAAGTCCTCAGGAGATGCGCTGAAGCACAAGATCTCTGATCTATCGGCAAAAAGAGAAGCCCTGTTGGTAGAACTCATGCAAGTGGAAGAAGCCTTGTCCCAAGCTCAGCAAGAGGAAAGCCAGCTACCTGAGGCGATCAAACTCCTTGAACAAGAACGAAATGTCCATGGTCGTAAAGTGCTGCAGATGAATAAGAAGCTGAAGCCGGTGGAAGGCTCTGCCGATAATGATGTGAAGGAAATAGAGGAAGCCAACCAGATCTGTCTGCGCGCTATATCGGCGATCCAGGCGCTGTTGAACATGTGAACTCTTCATCGGCAACATATTTGCTCCTTCCTTTTGAACATTCCTAACATTTTGGTCTAGCCGATAGGACTGTTATCGGCACCTCTCAAAACATTAAGTCCGGCCCCAGATACTGTTTAATCTAGCCGATAGGAATGTTATCGGCACTTAAACTTTTATGCATCGACCCATATGCTTGGGTAATACCTCTTTAGATATTTGCCATTTAATGCTCTAGGAAATTCAACTCCTCCAAGAGTTTCTAAAAATATAGGCATTACCAGGAGCCGATCGACTTATCCGATAGGGACCCTCCCAATTGGGAGACCACTTCCCAAACTTTGAACTTTTAGTCCCGATCGTTAAGATTAACTTCCATACTAAATCTCCATCAGCAAATTCCTAAGCTTTTACCTTCTTATCATACCATCTGGCAACTCTCTTCTTATTCTCTTCTATATTCATCAAAGCCCTTAGCCGATGCACTGCTAGATCATCCAACTCGTCTGTCATCAAAGTAGCATAATCATCGGCAACCAATTGATTTTGAAAAGATAGTCGCCTAGATCCAGTCTTAACTTCCCAGGGTAACACTGCATCATGCCCATATACCAACTGATAAGGTGAAACCTTGGTCGATCCATGACAAGCCATCCGGTATGACCACAAAGCTTCATTTAACAACGTGTGCCACCTCCTAGGATTTTCTTCAATCTTCCGCTTAATAAGCTTGATAATTCCTTTATTAGATGCCTTGGCCTGCCCATTAGCTTGAGCATAGTAAGGAGAAGAGTTTAATACTTTAATTCCCATACCGATTGCAAATTCATCAAACTCCCGCGATGTGAACATAGTACCCTGATCGGTAGTAATTGTTTGAGGAATTCCAAATCGGTAAATAATATGCTCACAAAATCAATCATATTAGCCGATGTAACTTTCTTTAAAGGAATAGCTTCAACCCATTTGGTGAAATAATTAGTGGCAACCAAGATAAACTTATGTCCTTTGCTGGATGGCGGATAAATTTGGCCGATTAAATCAATAGCCCATCCTCGGAACGGCCAAGGCTTAATGATAGGATTCATGGCCGATGCAGGTGCCCTTTGAACATTGCCAAACCTCTGACATCCTTGACACCCTTTGAAATACTTAAAGCAATCCTCAAGTATAGTCGGCCAATAATACCTGTTTCTTCTGATCATCCACTTCATCTTAAATGCTGACTGATGTGCTCCACACACCCCCTCATGGATCTCTCCCATCAAACTTCTAGCCTCATCATCACCTAAACACTTGAGAAGAATCCCATCAATAGTTCGATAATATAATTCATCTTCAAGGAGCACATACTTGGTGGTTTGAAACCGAATACGTCTCTCAACTTTCTTGGATGGATCCTTTAAATAATCAATGATTTCTTTTCTCCAATCATCGGCACCGATTACCGATATTGCATTAATCATGGGCTGATATCCCGAGGCATGCTGAGCCAACCGATTGACCTCTTCATTATGCAACCGAGGAACATGCTCTAATCGGAAGTCCTTGAATTCCTTTAAAAGCTGCATACTCCTTTTGTGATAAGTTATCAGGACCTCGCTTCGGCATTCATAGCTTCCAGCCAATTGATTTATAACCAGCATAGAATCTCCGAAGATCTCAATGGCATCAGCACGAACTTCCCTTAGCAATTCCAACCCTTTTATCAAAGCTTCATACTCAGCTTGATTATTCGTTGACGTGGCAACAATTGGCAAGGAGAACTCATATTTCTTTCCTCAAGGGGAAATTAGCACTATGTCGATTCCTACCCCCCCGATCACACGTGGATCCATCAAAGAAGAGTGTTCAAGGTACAATTTCCAAAGTCTCCACTGTACCGCAATGCTAGGTTACAAAATCGGCCATAATCTGTCCTTTAACTGCCTTAGCCAATTCATAACGCAAATCAAATTCCGACAGTGCCAAAATCCACTTACCGATCCTGCCACTCATAATCAGCATAGACAACATATATCGGACCACGACATCTTTGCATACGATAGTGCATTCAGCCGATAACAAATAATGTCTCAACTTGATTCATGAGAAATAAAGACACAAACATAACTTTTCAATGGCCGAATACCTGGTCTCAACATCAACCAACCTCCTGCTTAAATAGTAAATCACACGTACCTTCCCTTCAAATTCTTGAATCAAAGCCGAACCAATGACCATCCCATCGGTAGACAAATATAACCTGAAGGGCTTTCCTTGTTGAGGTGGAATCAAAACTGGAGGATTTACCAAATAATTCTTGATTTCATCTAGGGCCAACTGCTGCTCTTTCCCCAGACGAACTCTTGATCGGCTTTCAATTTAAGCAAAGGACTGAAAGCACGAATTTTACCAGATAAATTAGATATAAACCTCCTGATAAAATTTACCTTGCCGATCAAGGATTGGAGTTCAGTCTTGTTGGTAGGGGCAACTATTTTGTTGATAGCATCAATGGATCTCCGACTAATTTTGATCCCCCTTTGATGCACCATGAAGCCAAGAAATTATCCTGCCGATACACCAAATGCACACTTATTGGGATTCATCTTTAAACCATGCTTCCTTGTGCATTCTAACACCTTCCGCAGATCGGCAAGATGCTTTGTGAAGTCTCCAGACTTGACCACCACATCATCAATATAAATTTCCACCAGCTTACCGATGAACTCATGGAATATAAAATTCATAGCCCTTTGATAAGTAGCACCAGCATTTTTCAAGCCAAAGGTCATGACTATCCATTCAAACAACCCAACATGACCAGGGCATCTAAATGCAGTCTTTGGAATATCTTCTTCAGCCATGAATATCTGAATGTATCCTGCATTGCCATCCATAAAGCTGATGATCCGATGCCCAGCTGCAGCATCAACTAGCAGATCGGCAACTGGCATTGGGTAGCCATCCATCAGCGTAGCTTTATTGAGATTCCTGAAAGCAATGCAAACCCGAAGCTTCCCATTTTTCTTGTAGACCGGAACAACAATGGAGATCCACTCGGCATACCGACACTGCCGAATAAATTTAGCCTCGATAAGTTTAGTTATTTCGGCCTTGATGTGAGGAAGAATATTAGGATTACATCGGCGAGCTGGCTGTTGATGTGGCCAAAATCCAGATTTAATGGGTAACCGATGTTCAACAATTGATCGGTCCAAACCAGGCATCTCAGTATAATCCCAAGCAAAGCAATCTTTATATTCTTTTAACAAATCGGTTAACTGCTGCTTACACTCAGAATTTCACTTAGCACTAATAAAAGTAGGCCTAGGTTTATCACCACTACCTATATCTACTTCTACTAAATCATCAGCCGATGTGAATCCCTAGCCTAATTTTCCATCATCGGCGAACCTATCCATTAAAAACCTTCATCAGAACCGACTGCTTGGATCGGTGGAATTTCATAATCGGCAACTTTGAGAAAATCCTTTTCCCAAATTTCCCCTGAAATACACCTAGTTCTTTCGTAGGTGCCTACCTCTGCCAATGCAATACATAGGAAGAATCTCCCGGGACAATTTCAATCTTGTCACCTACCCACTGAACCAAGCATTGGTGCATTGTGGACGGGATGCAACAATTGGCATGAATCCAATCTCTCCCTAACAGTAGATTGTAAGCACCTTTTCCACTGATCACAAAGAAAGTTGTCGGCAAGGTCTTGCTGCCGATGGTCAACTCAACACAGATAGCTCCCTTAACCGGAGACACATTCCCTTCAAAGTCTTTGAGCATCACATCGATCTTGGTCAAATCCTGATCCCCGTTTCCAAGCTTCCGATACACTGCATACGGCATGATGTTGATGGCGGCTCCACCATCAATTAATATTTTGGTCATTGGCTGACCATCAACCCTTCCTTTGACAAACAGAGCCTTAAGATGTTGCCTTTCATCATCGGCAGGCTTTTCGATGATGGCTGTCATCGAATCCAGAGCCAACTGAGCTATTTGGTCAGAAAACTCCAACTCATCATCACTGGCTAGCGCAAGGAATTCCATTGGCAACATAAATACCATGTTGACATCTGCCGATGGACCTTTTCCCTTAGGATCTGATTGTTGCAGATCCCCAGACTGGCTAGAGTTCTCGCCCTTATTCAACTCTTCTTGTCTTTCACACTGCAGCCTCCTTTTCTGTGTCCTAGTCAACCCCTCTGGACACCATGGAGGAAGTTGTTGCTGCTTTACCGATGGGCGACGATTCTCCCTTGACTCCATCCGATAAGTATTGGCATCCCTACAAAATATGAACTCATCGAGAACTCGTGCATTATCCATCTCCTCAAGCTCTTCCTGGTTCCTGGGAAAATACTCGACACGATCACCAAGCCGATCGTGCACACTGCCTACCCCCCAGTCGATCATGAACCGACGCTCTCCCCCTAATTGGCCCATTAAATCGCCGATCATCATCGTGATAGCGCCGATCGAATCTGTCATATCGATCATAACCATTGTATTCAGGACAATCTCTGACAGTGGGCAACTTGATGTCCTGCTCCCAGCAATGGATAAAGAATGGGCAGTTCCAGTGATCCTTGTGCCGATTCCACTCTCGACGACGTCTTTCTTCTTCCCGATGATAGTCTTCTTGCTGGTGCCGATACCGATCCTCACGTTGTTGCCAAGTTTCCCGAGGCCTTCTATGAGTTATCACAATACCAGATCGGGGAGGCCTTCCTAAGTTAGTTCCCTCCTGGATCAAACCTTTTCCTTTTGCATCGGCAGCAGTGATCTGATGCTGAGGATCCACCGATGCACTTCTTTCAGTTGCTTCCGATGTCAAGACCTTGGCCTTTCCCTTAGCATCCAGCATGTTTGTTGGGAAAGGATGCTGATCAATCTTCATCGGCTTCTGAGTTTTGGAGCTGTCAAATTTGATTCTCCCAGATTCTATAGCCGATTGCAGCTGTTGTCTAAAAACTTTGCATTCATTGGTGCTGTGAGAAGTTGCATTGTGCCATTTGCAGTACTTCATCTTCTTTAATTCCTCAGCCGATGGGATTACATGATTGGGTGACAATTTGATATGACCTTCCTGAAGTAGAAAGTCAAATATCCTATCGGCTTTGGTGATGTCAAATGCGAACTTTTTCGGCTCTTTGTGCCCAAAAGGGCAATACATCGGCTTCATATTCTTTACCCATTCTGCCAAGCCAATGACTGGTTCCTCATCAGAGTCCGAGCTTGCTGCCTCATCCACAAATGATACCTTTTTGTTCCATGCTCTCTTGGGCTCAAAAGGCCTGATATCTTGATCAGAAATTCTCTGCACCAAATGACTTAAGCTTTCGAACTCTTGAGATGCATATTTGTCCCTGATATGTGGCAACAAACCCTGGAAAGCCATATCGGCTAGCTGCCGATCATCCAAAACCAGACTATAGAATTTGTTCTTGACCTCCCGTACTCTCTGCACAAAACTTTCAACCGATTCATCATTGCGTTGCTTCAATTTGACCAAATCGGTGATCTTCTTCTCATGGACTCCAGAAAAGAAGTATTTGTGGAATTGCTTCTCTAGATCGGCCCAAGTAATCACTGAGTTGGGAGGTAATGATATAAACCAAGTGAAAGCCGATCCAGATAATGATGACTAGAACAAGTGAACCCTTAACTCGTCCCTGTTAGCAGCTTCTCCACACTGAATGATGAACCTGTTAACGTGCTCCATGGTCGATGTATCATCCTGCCTAGAAAACTTAGTAAAATCCAACACTTTGTACCGATTTGGAAGCGGGATTAAATCATAAGCAGGAGGATACGGTGTCCGATAAGAGTAAGTGTTGACTTTGGGCTTCATCCCAAATTGGTCTCTCATTACTTCAGCAATCTTCTCGGCGCAATAACCATCGGCATCCTGCCGATGAGGCGGTTGCGGATCCGGGATCTACTGATATGCTTCCACGTGTCTATGTGGTGCGCGATCTACATGGAACATTAGGTTAATCATCTGGCCACCAACCTGCTGGCCTCCGATCTGTTGACCACCAAACTGCTGACCACCAAACTGCTGCCTGCCAATCTGCTGCCCAAGATTCATTGGCTGGTTGGGCAACCCTTGATTCTAGAACCCGGGGTAGATCTGGCCTTGTTGAAACCCTGTAGCCTGATGATTCTGTTGGGGCATTTGTGGAAAAACTTGCTGCTCAGGCCATCCACTATTAGCATTCATCGGCATAGGACCTGCCGATGACTGGTAATTGGGTATCATCATTGAATTGACATACCCTGGCTGAGTCATAACCTCTGTTGCGTTAGCATTGAATCTGCTGATGCATTAGGCATCTGGAACGTTGGAGCTTGAGAATTCCCAGTGTAAGGCCTTGCAGTAGTGGTTGTAGTATACTGGGGACTTTGATTCATCGGCATATTTGGAGGTGCCGATGCCATAGGAGCCTTGCCTCTCGCATCAGTGGTCTGAGATATACCAGGTGTCTTCAATGTCAACTCTGGAGGCATACCACAACCAAACCAGTTAGGAGGAGGGACCGATCCCGACATTGCCGATGCCAATAGATCTGTAGCAAGCTTAATCTGCCCATCTGAAGTTGATGGATTGGTCGTCATCGGCATAGATTGTGCGTTAGTAACTCCTAACGTGCTTGGAGGAACAGTAGTTTCTGTGCCCGCAGCGGCCGTAGCAGCCGATGGAGCTGTGATCACCAGTGATCCTGGCTGATGATGAGAAGGGCCCACGTAATTTGGTGGCAATTGTCCTTCTTTGAAAGTTCTAGCCACGGCATTGAAAACCGTGTTGGACAGCACACCAGCTTGATTGATCAAGGCACGGTTGATAGCATTATCAACCATGTCTTGAAGTTTACCAGGATTGGCTTCAAAAGTAACCTGCCGAGGCATCGCAGTGCTTCCTTCTGGATCACTTCGTCGCTCCTGTTTATGCTGAAGGCCTTGAGACATTGTTGCTTGTAATCCTCCATAGCCTTCGCAATAGCCTGCTTCTGCTCATCTTTGAGGCTAGCTTCTGTGACGGGGATGACGTTCTCCAAGTCGAACTCGGTAGTCGACATGTTGATCTTAATCTTGAATCTGGTCCCACTGGGCGTGCCAAAAGATGTGTTGATGCAAAGGCTGGATCTACAAACGCAAAGGGCTAATACCCAATTTAAACGTTAAGGCGTGCGAGCCAATTTGACCTTACTATCGGCAAAGGTGATAACTCGAATACTTTGGTCCCGACAACAGCGATGCGCCCGGATGCCACGGCCAAGAAGTTTTCACGCGGAACTCGAGAATACGCCGAGCTTAAGTCAACGAACTCCTAAGAACTCGTAATAAAAAGGAAAAATATGATGAAGTCGTCGAAAAAGTAGATGCTGGAATATGAGTAAAAACTTATGTTTGATTGATTGATCGTTCTTCATTACAAGACCCCAGGGTCTACATTTATACCCTGCTCGAAGAGCTACAATCAGACACGGCTAGGACACGAATTCCAAATTAAGCGAAATCCGTAAACAAGACGACTTAAATAACTAAGGAAAACACAAACTATCGTCCCGTAACAAACTAGGACACCACCCTAGACCAATCGACAACCTTCAGGTTCTTCTTCCGAATCATCGGCAGATTCCTCATCGTAGCCATCGGCACAGGTTAATGCTGACCATCGGCATAAACACATCACCACCCATAGACTTAGTCATGTTCAGCTGTCCCTTCATCGGCAACCACCCTCATCGGCAACTCTCCTGCAGACCAGTTACTGTTGCCCTATCTTGCCGATCTACACTCCACCGATCCTGGGTACGTGTCCAAAAATGGTGTCAACAAGCACATCCCGATCGATCCCTCAAGGTGGCACCCAAGTAGCACAGCTGGTCGACCAGAGCGTCACCTCGAGCCACCTCCCCCGCCTCGATTGTAGGCTCGAGTTCCCAAGAGGTTGAGAGGTCGTTTATTGCGGTCCTCAGCCGACCAGTCAACACAACCTCCCCTCGAGCTGTGCCTTAAGGGACTGGGAGTGGGCCTGGGTCGCCAGCAACTCATCCTTAAGCCCTGTGGAGACCAAAATAAGGGATCAGTCAATTGAAAACAAACACCACAAAAACAAAGTAAACATAAGGAGGTTGAAAACTCACCGTGGGTCTTCTCCATGAGTGTTGTGTTCTCGCCGACGAAGTCGGTGTTAGCCCTCTCAATCCTCTTATAAGAGCGGGCTAGCTCCGTCTTCTCGACCTGTAGGTCCTCAATCAATTTACCCGACTGAAGGATGGCGTCTTCCTTCTCTCGCAGCAATTTCTTCAAACGATCGACGTCGTTAAAGAGACTGTGAGAGGGGGCTTCCTCTGTCTCGAGGTCCTCATGGGCCTTCTTCTCGGCCAACTCCGCCGCACCCCAGGCAATTTCACTCATCAGGAGCTCCTCCTTTAGCCAGGCATAATTGCCTCGAGCAGCAGCAAGGTCCGACTCCACCTGCCTCTTCCCCTTGTCTAGCTCGATGGCATCGCCCTTATACCGCTCCACCTCTTCTCGAGCCTTGGCGGTTGCTTCCTCGGCCAAAGCGGTTTCTTCCTTTGACCGAGTGGCTTCCTCTTGGGCTTTCTCCACGGCCTCCTTGGTGACACGGGCGTCCTCCTCCACTTGATATCAGACCTTCTCGTTCATGCCAAACAAAGTCTTCCAAGCCTCGGTCAAGGCAACCTCCTTCTTCTGCCTCTCCTCCCCGGCCGCGGTAAGCTCCTCGAGGGCCTTGAGTAGTTTTTCTTGCCACTCAAGGATCTGGTACTTAAGAAGGGGAACTTGCTCCCAGCCGCCCCTTGTCGCATGAATGAAGCCTAACTTAAGCCGGGAGGTCTCCTTCAAGTCCTACAAAAGAGCACGAGGTGGTAAGCGCACCAGCAAAACAAAAAAAGATCAAAACAACCTGAAATAGAAGTATCCTTACAAAGAAAGCCTTGCCCAAGCCATTGTTGATGATATCAGACATCAGCCCTAGGACATGCCTCTTCCAAAGGCGGAGCTCCTCGAGGTGTCCCCACTTGTCGGCCTCCTTGCTGTCGTCCATGACAATGTTTGGCTCCTCTGGGGATGTGGAACACCGGAGGCAGATCTTCCCAGGGCCCCAGTGCTCGAGCTCTTCCTTCGTGTGTTCCTTTATCCCCGTATGAGCTCTTGCACCACCTCAAGCGACCCCCTATGGCGCAGGAATAGGTCGACAAGGGAAGAGAATTGCCTAACCTCCTCGAAAGTAGAGCCTAAAGTCCCGGCCACGTCCTCCTCGCCGGCACCTGAGGACCTGTCCATGTCCTCCCATGGACGCCGACCCTCTAAATAACCAGGGGCGATCCCTCGACGCCGTAAAGAGTTCCCTTGACCTCCGAGTTTGGGTCTGCGGGCGCGCACGTGCCGAGTGCCAATGCTACGACGCCGTCCTCTCGACCAGGCTCGGCCGGGGTCGTGGGAATCCCCCTGGGACGAATCCAGGCGGGTGTCTCATGGGCATAGACGGGCAGCTTCTCTTCTCGCATCTCAGGCCCCTACCCCTGCTACTGCTGCTGCTGATTTTGCTGTTGCTCCTACTCGAGCTGCTCAAGCTGCTGTTGATGCTCCTACTGCTCCTGCTCCTATTGCTGTTGTTGTTGTTGCTGCTCCTATAGCTACTTGTGGCAGAACCTCCTACGTGGTTGGGCCCACCGACACCTGTCATTGTCCCAAGGACCTCTAACAGTGATGCCGGGGATCCTTCCACTCTAGAAGCCCGATGAGTATCCCAAGATGCCCATCTCACTGCTACCTGTGGCGTAACAACCATGCTTGTCCTGACCACCAGTGATGGTCAATTAACGAGAACTTCTTCTTCTCTCCCTTTCAGGATAGCAAGTGGCCACCTTAACACCAAGACCATTCGTTGCAAAGACATTGCAGTATCACAGATGAGATATAACCAAAATAGCATTTCGCAGTAAAACAGCGGAAGCATTATATAACTTAATTTACAAAAGGAGTTCTTCAAAGTAGGACTTAGATATAGTGTTATTACAAGCTAGGTCCAGCGGAGCAACTTAAACATTGAACAAATATTACAACTTTCATAGACCCTGCCCATGGGTCACGCTTACTCCTCCTCATCATCAACCTCGACGACGGTTACACAACAGGGTCTGAAACAAGTCAGCTACTAAGCTTCACCTGCAATAGGGGTTATAAAACCCTGAGTACAGGAGTACTCAACAAGACTTACCCGGTAGAAAAAGATGAGAACTTAGGAATGCAGGCTTAGGGTAGACAATGGGTGGCTAAGCAAGGAGCCAAATTGTTTTGCTAAAAAGCTTACTAATAGTGCATCCTTACTTTCAAGTTATAGCCACGAATTTCTCACCTCAAGAGGCCGAGGAATTCGAGGATAGTCTTACTAGTTGCTTTTCACAGACAAGTTTGTAAATTCCTAGTCCTTAATCAAAGTATTATCCATCCAATGGCCATAGCTTCAAGTCACTCTGAGTCCGGGAATTGGGATCCGAACCTCATGAGACATTTCACCCTTTTTAATTTTACAACTTAATTGCATATTTAACTATGATGAGGGTCGAAGGAATTGAGTCTCCCAATCAGGGAGCAACGACGATTTGAATCGCATAGCAATCCAGTTGGAGTTCCTAACCACCTGACATATGTAGAACCAAATCTTGCATATGTCAACCCAAATCTAGCTTTCCCAAGATCTGACCGGGTTCGCGGCACCTGAGAGCACAGTACCCCACCGTCCAGCCCATTTGCTAGGAGGGTACACGCTACTCTCGCCATCGCTCCACGCCTAGTGCGCGAGTAGCCATTCTCGTCGAGGAATCACAAGACCGGGCTTACCGAGGGCAAGTGGCTAGTACTGTAAATTCTCAACCCAGCAGGCCATCAACGGACCGGTCCTTTATCAATACAGTTGGAGACACTACTTTAAGACTCCATTCTTAAAGCAAGTCCACTGACCGGTCTCAGGTTGAAATATCATTGACCATAAAAGTATTCCACAACAACCCTTCAAACTTTCTTGTTTGAAAACCTATCTAGTAGTAGGGCTAAGCATCACTACGCAGTTTTAAAATAAAACAGGTGCCAAGGACAAGATAACAAATATCAAGGTAGTAAATGCAACAGGAAGGTTATACCCAATTCTTGACTATGTAATGCAACATCTTCAATTCATAAGTGATAAAAGATTTAAAACAATCAAGGAAGGGTTAAATGCATCTGGGGCTTGCCTTGGTTGCAGAGCTGAGTGGGTTCCCGGATACTTCCCAAGTCTCGAATCCTACTTTCTCGAATAGAACACCGACCTCGGGGTTCGGTTCAACGGTCGCTCCTTCGGTCACGTGCACTAAACGTAGAATGATGTATGCTCATGATATGCTTATGACAAACATTTAACAAGAACCGAGTCGAGTACAACTTTCCTTCTCGGTGCAAAAACAGGCTAAATAGTAATTAAAGTTGTTTATCATTTAGTAATTTTACCCAAGAGGTTGCATCAGTAAATTAAGACTTTTCTAATTTCATAATTATTCTGAATTAATTAATTATTAATCTTTTTATCTTAATTAATTCTTAATTAAGTACTAATGACAGTAATTAAGTATTAATACCAAACAATAATTAAATACCAAAGGTTATTAAAGTTAATGACCTCAGGTCAACACACAATCCCAAAAGCACTCAAATCCTAATTTGAGAAATTAAGCTAATTATCACTTAATTATTTTAGGATTATTATTAAATTACTAATTAAGGGTATACTAATATTTTATTCAAACATTATCCAAATTCCACCAAATTTTGTGTTAAACCAGGGAATAATATTCAGAGACATCCCACAATTTCTGGTGATGTTTGGACATATCAATAAATTATTAAAATTCCTGGGAGTTTTATTTACTAAATAAAGGTTACAATTTTTATACACATGTAAATTACCAGAAAATGGAACCCAGTATTTTTCCTATGTTCTACTCATTTCACAGAGCCTACACAAAATTTCTACCATTTTTGGATCAGCACATAATTTTCTATACAAATTCAAACATCAACCAAAATTTGCACAAAAAGAAAAAGAAAAATGGCACTGTGCCGTGAGCAGCCCACGAACTCGGCCCGCAATCCGGCCCACCCAGTCTCGCGCGCGCTGCGCGCGCCTTCTCTCCTACTCATGGCGTCGCTGACAGCGGGCCCCCGCTGTCAGCTTCGTCTTCAAGCTCCGGCCGGCCGAATCAATGGCGCGACAGGGCCAACGGCGCCACCTCCGACCCTCGCGACTCGCTAGTCGCGTTCTCCGTTCCACTACGCATCTCTGGACCCTCTTAGCACTCGCTCTCCCTTAGTCTAGCCCCTAAGGCCACGGATACGGCGGACGACAACCTCGGCCATACAGACGCCGCCCGCTATGAGAACGTAGAGCGTCAACCCAGGGGTGGACGAGCACCGCTAGCTCACCTTGACTTCGAAAAGCTGAACAGCGACGATGGGGATGCTTGAAGGAGGGCTAGCCCCGATGTGGAGCTCGCGACGGCGGTCTTGAACGGAGTCGGAGGAAGACACCTCGGGTTGGAGCTACAGACGACTAGAGCTTGCGCTAGTGGGCGCAAAGGGTTGCTAGGATCTTGGCGAAGCTGCTGGTGTGCTCGGGTGGCTTGGAAAGGGAGCGGGTGAGACGAATTTCGCGGGCGCAGAGAGCTCGTCCGTGTTGAGCGGAAAGGAGAAAAACGAGGCGGCCGTGCAGAGTGGTCACTGAGGGGAATGGATGAGCACGTCGGCGGCTCGTCCACTTCATGGCGATCTCATGCAGCCAAGCAGCTGCATGGCTGGGCGCGTGGCGGCGCCTGCCCGCCCTGCGGAC
This sequence comes from Sorghum bicolor, assembly GCF_000003195.3. NCBI lineage: Eukaryota > Viridiplantae > Streptophyta > Magnoliopsida > Poales > Poaceae > Sorghum > Sorghum bicolor. The sequence goes on along the minus strand of NC_012873.2, from coordinate 25,711,123 downwards.
GCGCTGGACAGGGCTCATGATCCTCATCGGATCACTATAGCAAGCCCTATCCCCCCTTTTTTGTTTTTTTGCAAAATAATCCCAAAAGTTGAACTGAAGTCGAAATTTGGTTAAAACAAAAGTTCTGCAACATAAAATTTTCTACAACATTCCTTTAAGGCTCAAATTCAAATTCTGAAAGGAACCAAGTGAATTTAACCAAAATAGTTTGAAATTCAAATTCCCATTTGGGGAAAATTCCAATTTTGAATTTGACCAGAACAGAAATTCCAAAGTTACTTTTGATTTTCCTCAATAACTTGAAAAATTCCCAAAATAAAAGTTGTTCAATTTAATGAGCTCTACAACTTTCATTTGGATCACTTTTCAAGATTCCAAATAGATTTTGAATTAGAGATTCAAATTGGAAAAGGGGACAATTTTTGGAAATCTGTATTTTCAAATTTACTTTGAATTTTGTATTGAAACTTCAAAACTCAAAACACTAGAGTTGTATCTTGACAAGATCTACAACTTTGCTTTTGAACTCAACCTCAAATTTTGCTTAGTTTTTAAATTGCACAAAAGGGGCAAAACTAGGGTTTTAAAATCAGGGTTTCCCCCCTTTTTCTCAGAATCCTTCAACACAAGAGATTTCACAACCATGCTAGCATCATTCCACAATATAAGCTCACTTTAGTTCCCTAAGCACAAGCAACCAAAATAAACTCATTTTAAATTGATGCACCAGGTTGTGCTTAACCAGTATGCTATGCAATGCTTATGATGTCATGATCCAGTTTTAGTAACCGTAACATCAGGGATGTTACACTACTGCTACTGTTGTTATTGCTTTAGTTGCTGCTCCTGCAACTCCTACTACCGCTTCTACTCTAGCAGTCGTTGTTTCTCCTCCTCTTCCTCCTTCTTCTTTTTCTCCTCCTCCTCTTCCTTCTTCCTCTACTCCTCCATGGCTTTTTTCTTCTTCTCCTCCTCGACGGTGTGGAGCCCGGTGGGCCACGGCGTCCGCCCCTCGACTTGAGGGATCTCGCTTCCCTCAGCTACGACATGGTCGCCCGATGATGGCAGGCCTTCCCTAGACTCATCACTGATAGTGATCGGGTCGCCCTCTCCCCCAAGCTCGGACGACCCGGGGGCTCCCTCCTGACCTTGGAGGTGCGGCACCTCACCCTGACCAAGGGATGATGGGTCACTCATCGAGACATCACCTCCCTCCGACGCTCGAGGCAGGAACTCATCGCCACCAGCGGGTGGCTAGGAGTCAGAAGAGCCTGCATACATCCTGAACACACGTACGTCACGAGGAATCCCAACGCTGAGCAAAACCAACATAGAAACACGGAAGGAAAGCCAACCACATACCTGGTGCCTTAGGGCTTGCTCCTATCTTGAGCCTCTTGGTAGTCGAGGGCTAGGCCTACTCTAGCTGCCTCTTTAGTCTAAGCAGGAGGAACACAATGCAAGCTGGTTAACGCCAATGACCAATGAACCGACGAAGACAGTTGTCGAGGGTATCAGTAAGGGGTATGCTAACTGATGTACATAATGAGATTGCTCGTATGCAAGTCGAGGCCCCCAACTCGATGCTCTACCCAATCACGCGTATAATCATCGACGACCGCAGCCTCGAAGGCGGAAAGGACGTCGGGCGAATCGATCAAGGCTCGAGCGCCAACTACCGTCGAATACGGAAACAGGCTCGAGCGAACCAGGAGGTGTCGAGCGCAAGGACACCGCCCGCCGCCTGACACGCGTACGGGAACCAGGGCATTTAATGCGCATGTCACGTTCTCACCTAACACGCCAGTCACGGGAAGCGTGATAAGGAACAGGCACCCGTCCCGTCATTCTTTTTACAGCCTTCTCCACCAAACAACCCAGAGTATGTCAGGACGCGGGAAGCAGGGATGTAACGTCTAATCAACACCCCCTCGAGACATCCAAGGTCAACGCTCTAGATAGCAAGGCACAACACGGCGTCTGACCCTCGACCAGACACGTTTCCTTCCCGGGGAAGGGTCGGGCGTCGAATGGCAGCACTGCAACCACTCCGACGTATCAGCCACCATGACGTACAGGTGTGCAACAAATAAACCAGTCCAAGACGGCGCACAGAGCAGGATACAGGGGCACGCGTAATCATCATCAAGCTACCAGGACGGGACGGCTCGAGACTATGCTGGTACGGAGGCCTCGAGTAGGTCCGCACGCCATACCTCTATCGACCCCTACTCTGACGCCTATACTTGTACCCTAGGTCTCTCCTTGAAACAATAAAAGGGGAGGCCCGGGAGCGAATACACGATCACGCAAGACAACACTCATACGCAGTAGAACTTCTATACTCCATCCCAATCCATACTACGCTTGTATTCACCCCTGTATAAGCACTTAGGTGCAGAATAATACAAACTCTCTCCCCCCGCTGGACGTAGGGCCTTCTCTTGCCCGAACCAGGATAAATCTTTGTGTCTTTTTGCATCACCATCTGGAAAAGGGAGCACGCATACAAGTTCACTCGTTGGTGTGACCCCCCGTGGGGAAAACACCGACAACAGTGTTATGGTCGAAGGATCTTACCCCACAAGGAGGACATTCCTCCTCCCTGTCTCACGACCGGCCGGCCTCGGGCCACCGCATGTTGAGGCCCTCAGCTGCTCCGAGACAATAGTAAGCCTCGACTCTGCTCTCCCTTCTTGACGACCCTAAGGGCTCGCGCTTCTTCGGTGCCCTCCTCCCTAGGTCGAGGCTACTACAGTGGCGCGTGCCCGGGTCAGCGGCCCCATCCTAGAAGTCTTGACTCCGTGGCCCGAACAAGATGCTTGGGGAGGTCATGGCGGTAGGTCGGCCCGACCCCGAGCGGTGGTAGGAGGCATATCGATGCGCAGGCGATGAGGCGACGCCTCCTTCCGGCGACCCTCACGTTCCTCGCCTTGCAGTCCCTTGGAAGCCCCCGCGCGCGACGAGGAAATGTCGGCTTGCGGTGGGTCTTATAGGATCTAGTCGAGGCAGGCCGCCATTCCCTCAGAATCCTCGTCTTCGTCATCGTCATCATCATCGTCCTCATCAGAGGAATCCTCCTCGGGCCTCCCCTCACGTCTCGCCTAGGCCCGACGCTCCTCGAGCGCCTGCCGCTCGAGGTTCTTCCTCTTCTCCTTCTTTTTCTTGGCATCTTGCACAGCCTTGTGCTTCTCGGTAGAGGCGCGCCTTTTCTCGCGCTCAACGTCATCCTCCTTCACCGGGGGCCACGAGGACCTAGCATCGATCACCCCCTGGCAAGACAAACACGAATCTCATGAAAATTGGAAAGGAAACGGTAGAACCAAAAACAAGGGCCAAGTGATGATAGGTCGAGGGACTTACCAAATCAAACTAGCCTTCATCAGGCTTCATGGGGATGGAATTCACGAGCTCTAACTGGAAGTCGCCCGAGATAGCCGCCCTGACCCTGGTAGCGACCTCCTCGTCTGGGAGCGCCGACATTCGGCATGCCTTGAGGTCCTAGGATGGAGCACGGGGACCCATCTCATCCATCCTCAGCGGTCGAGACATCAACAAAAGAACCCATCGATGGTGGACCGCTGAGAGGACAAGAGCTGTGGTCAGACCTTCCTCGCATAGATGCTTCAGGGCCTCGAGAAGAGGGCGAAGCCAAGCCTGATGGGTCTTGATGATGCCATAATTCCAATACTTGGGGCGCTCCTTTATTAGCCATCCAGTGTAGGCGGGGAAGAAGCCATCGTCATTGCGAAGATAGAACCATTGAGATTCCCACTGGGCGTAATTCGACGTCAGCCCAGTGAGAATGTACTCTTGAGGCTCGTTCGCGTGCTCCGTCTTCTGGACCAGATTGAGGCAGCCGGCCCGCACCGGTTTCCTCACCCCGGTGGTCCCACTGGGAGCACAGAACAGCTTACCTCGGAAGAGGTGGAGCCACAACTCCCAATGTGGCATCACGCCCAAATAGCCCTCACACACCACGGCGGAGATCGCGTTGCGGGAGCACCCTCATGAAGCGGCTCGGAGGAGACCCGAGCCCGTGGCGGTGGAACTTGATGAAGGAAACGACGTAGCCTTCTAGCGGGCTTGGCTCCCGGTGCTCCGCCGACGGTGCGATCCATTCGGGTTGCGTCGAGGAAGTGAGGGGGCGTAGAAGCCCCTCCTTCTCCAAGTCCCGTAGCCGGCGCTCCGACACGGTCGATGGGCGCCACTCATCGGCGGCGATGAGTCTCACCAGCATCGTCTTGGTCACGAAAAGAAGCGGCGGAACCCTAACTATCTCTCCCATCTGAGCTCTTCTCGTCTTAGTGCGCAAGAAGATGTGGGGAGAGAAGGAACGAAGGCAATGGCAGAATGCAAAAGGGGAAATAGCTAGGTGAAACCTCAATATATATAGGCGCGCCGCAACAGACAGATCCGATAATCATAGTAACTCCCTCCATAAATGCGCCGCCTAACGGTCACATTTTCCTCTGCAACAGGACGTTACGAATTCTGCCCAATGGAACAATGCCTCAACGGCTATCTCCTGAAAAGGTGTGCCCAATGGGCAAGAAAACAAACCGCCATGATGCTTCCTTCCATCGCAAGGTAGGTTCGGCGCACGCCGCCATTGAAACCTCGAGGGAGCGCAGACTGTCACAGAACCGACCAAATTATAAGAGTTCAAGTGTAGAAACGATCAACTAGCAATCAAGTTTCCAGACTTGAGCCCATATAATCCCGGTAGTCAACTGAAATCACGAAGGACTTCAAACCAACTTGCAACAAACCAAGATCATAATAGTTCAACATAACACAGTGAATGTTACATAGTCATTCATTACCGTCGAAGCGGCACCATATCGGAGTTACTTAGTTATTACAACACAAGTTTTGAAGTAGCGGAACCAAAATAGTTTACAACACACATTCATTACACAAGTTCTTGTTACTGCTAGAGTCTCATGCCCTCTATCAAAAGCAACAGGTACGAAGTCGTTAGAGAACCGTGCCCAATGGGTTAGTCCTCATCCACAGCGAGATGGAGACAGGTCTTGCAGAAGCCATCATAAAAGACATCATCTGCAACAGGTGGGAATAAACCCTGAGTATGAGGATGTAGTCAGCAAGACTTACCCGTCTAGTCAAACATAAAGGACACCAAGGATTATGCAAGGCTGAGTATAAAGTGTAGCTGACTTGACTCAACATTTGCCAAAAGCTTAAGTGGATACTACTCATATGTAAAAGCATTATATTAATCATCATTATCCTACCACTAGGTTAGCACCTATACTTAAGAACTTCACTCGATTATTACAAGCAATAATAACCATATCAAGTTCATCATATGTTCTTCTTTGCTATCATCAACATCATAATCCAGAACCATTGTTACTTAGTGATTGCTACGTTTCCGCAGCTCTATCAAGTTCTCACTATCCGGGAGAGACGGCGATTCGAATCGATTCTTATCTAGCTGGAGGGTTATTTCTAGCACTCACCCAAGCATCCCCCGTCGGAGAGCATGCGGGTCACCTTTGGTACGACTCAGGAATCGCGGCTCCGATCAGCGCCGCACTCCCAGGGCTACCACTCTGCCAGGGAGGTCAGGACTTTTAACTCACCTGCCTTTGGTCTTACGCCAATGGTCCCCCGCACACCGCACTTCGTCCGGTAGTGCGCACTTTATACTTACCGGTCTTCCGGCCTGAGTCATACTACTAGGCTTCACGGTCGGAACGAGTTATCCGGCCAACTAAGTGTCAAGCATGCGTTCAACATGACAAGAGGACGTACAACGATCGGTCCTTAGCTGCCACAGACGGAGTTACTACAACCATGCAAAACTTCGCCCGGCTTAAGTCATTTTAATCAGGTTCTTTCCCACGATAGCACATATAGTCAATCGTGATCCGACACAACCCTATTTCGCGCAGGTGACAGGATATCACCCGACTTCTACCGATTAAAGCATGGCTAAGCTGCTACTCGATCCTAACTCTACGTCCAGGTAGTGATAAGATATCTGGACAAGGAAAAGGGTATAATGCAGCAAAGGTTTCATAACAACTCCTATACGTAATGCGTCAATAGATATAACATAATCAAGGTTGCTTTTAAAATTAAAGTGGGAGACTTAAGATGCTCCGGGGCTTGCCTTTCACGAACGAGGCTGTGATTAGGGCACTCGATCTCCTCTTCGGGCTTCTCTTGTCCGGCTGGCTGGACCTCCACTTCCGGACTAATCTCCTGGCCTTCGTGGTTCACCTAGAACTCGAACGAAGCTGTCGTTTCCGGTGCACCTATTGCATGCACAATGAGTAAGAATGTGTGCATACTCGATGAGGATGAATGCTTGGTAACAAAATTAGAACTTCACTGGTCACTCATTTACTGAGTAACTCTCAAAACAAGCTCACACAAGATAACTAACTAACTTAACAAGATTTAGCAAGTCAAACCATAGACAACAATAACCAATAACTGTGCAGCTCAATAAACAAATCATAACTAATGCTTTACAGATTCAACATACATGAATGAGGACATTCTGGAAAGCTTATGAAATTGTTTACATTTCATCTTCAGACATCAAAGCAAGATTCACAAGTTAAACAGGTCAATTAAACAAAGTTCCAGGTTCTGTCCCAGAAAAACAGAGAACACCTATTTCTGGAACCCAACTTGGAAGAGCCATAACTTTTAAACTTGATCCCACATTTGAACTGCAGCTAGTCCATAAAGTTTATAACATCTTTGATTAAGACACGTTTTCCAGAAAACCAAGTTATCATCAAGCAATGGGTAGATTACTCCCTTGCTGTCCAGAACAGCTTATGAACCTTTAATTAATTATTTGATGACATGGCCAAAACATATTTAGTGTCAACCAAATGGCTTACAAGTACAAGCATGGCCTAAGATTACCAGAACATCACATGTTGGCCACTAAACATGCAATAACATGGCATGTATTAATTTAATTCCATAAAAGGACATAATCACAAGATACCAGCAAAAGTCCTCATAAAAACCTATTAAAATTACAGAAGCACAGGCATAGCATCTTGACAATACCATAAAATTTTCAGAACAAATGCACATGCCAAACATAAGATACATAATTAACATGTAACAAGGTGCTTATTCCATAAATTAAGAAACATGGCTTAGATAGTGTCAAACAACAGATTTCAGATTATTTACATGCTACTACTACCATAAACAAGCTTGACACCAAAGTAGAACACCAGCATAAGCATCAAACATTTATTATGATTTAAATATGAAAACAAGCCATAACATTAAGATAAATTACATATCAAAGATACACTACTCCAAAAATCATGAAATATTTATCATAGCATTCTCATATCACTCAGAGCCTACCATAAAATTTCCACAGCAATTGGATCAGTATATCAAAAAGTATGAATTTATACTTAAATGACAATATTAAATCATAAAAAATATTTTTCACCTAAAACATGGTGCATATTATATTTTTAGTAAAAACTAGCCATCCCATGGATTATCGCAAAATTGAGCTTAGAAACTGGAGATATGATTTTTGCAAGATTGCAAGAAATCTGGATTTTGAATAAAAGAGAGCAGGGAGCCGTTGAGTCACTGACAGCGGGTCCCGCGCGTCAGCGACCCAGAGAACAGAGGACACACTTGCCGGCGAATGCTCGCCAATGGTGAGCTTTTCCGGTAGATCCAAGGGCACCAACGTGCTCCTGGAGTGATTCCACATCGATAGAGGTAGGTGGCCCTAGGGTTGGAGCAATGGAGAGGGGTCGCCGTCGGCCATGGCGGCACGGCGGAGCTACCTCGGCTTACGCCGGCCATCTCCGACCGGTAGAGCGTCGGGGAAGAGCGGCTTAAGCACCAGTGAGACAGTGCGGAGCTTTCTTGGTAGAAACGCCTAACCCTAATGGCTCCGGTGAGCCTGCTCACGTGCGGGGTGCTCGTCGGCGGTGAGCGCGGCGATGCGGTATGAAAGAGCATCTGGGACTCTAGTGATTTTGGTGATTAATGACAATGTTGTTTACTATGACTAACATGTGTTTTGCAGAGGCAAAGTCATAGGTAAGGTCATAGTAATAGGTACTCGATGGACAGGGACGTACATGCCTACTTAATAGTGGAAATTGTTTTGGTTTTCAAAGGATGGATGGACATCGTCAAGACTAGACTAGGTCTAAGTGCCATATGGTGAAGAAGGGCACTTAGAGTAGTTTAGGACTTTGTTTTCCTTTGACCGTACTATTAAGAGGGGCTTTGATCTAGTAGCTTGACTTAGGCAAGGCATTAGGTTTAGGTGTGGTGCACACTTGGTAAACCTAGCACTAGGCGGCTCAGAGATAGTCCTTAGATCGAGAGGAACCAACTTTGTTTTGGAGCGATCGCGTTTCGACAAAGTAAGCGTGCCCAAGGGGGCACCGGATGCTAAGAGGTAGCGTCCGGTGAGGTCCTTAGCCGTTGGGAGTTTTTCGGTGCCTAGGGTTAGGCACCAGACGCTGGCACCGGACTCACCTTCCAGCGTCCGGTCCCACACCCAGGGAGGTCGTAAACTTCCCCTGAGCACCGGACGCTAGCACCGGACGCACCGGGTAGCGTCCGGTCCCATACTCAGGGAGTTTGTAAAACTCCTCGGAGCACCGGACGGTGCCACCTGACGCTAGGTGTTAGCGTCCGGTGACCTTTCAGACGCAGGTACAGTTAGCCATTGTGTGTCACCAGACGCTCGGTGCAGAGCGTCCGGTGCAACATTAACAACGTCCGGTGATCCCGTTTTCAGTGGAAAACGGTTGGCTGACCTTTGGACTTCGTGGGGAGTATTTATACTTCTCCACCTCCTTCTTGAGAGAATTCTTCTCTAGTGAATTCCAAGAGTCAAGTGTGCATCCACCACTCTCTAGTGCCTTGTTTGGGTCAAGTGAGAGTTCTTTGCTTGTTACTCTTGGTGATCGCCATCACCTAGACGGTTCGGTGGTGATTGGAGGCACGAAGACCACCCGGAGTTCTTGTGGGTGGCTCATGTCAGGCTTGTGAGCGGTTTTGAGTGATTCACCGCAACGCAGTGTCAAAGAATCAGCCCGTAGAGAGCACTTGGTCCTTGCACGGATCAAGGGGGAGGAAGACCCTTGCGCGGATGCTCCAACGAGGACTAGTGGAGAGTGGCGACTCTCCGATACCCCGGCAAAACATCGCCGAGCACTTTCTTCCACTACTCCTTTACATTCCAGCATTTACTTTGTGCTTTTGCATTCTTAGAATTGCCATGCTAGAATAGGATTGGAACTAGGTTGCAAAACTTTTATCCGGTAGCTCTCTAGGTCACATTAGGCACAAGGGGTTGAATTGGAGCTTATAGGTTGCTTAAGTTTTTAGAGAAGCCCAATTCACCCCCCCTCTTGGGCATCTTGATCCTTTCAATTAGTATCAGAGCCTAGTGCTCGTTATTTAGGCTTCACCGCCTAGAGAAAGATGTCTAACGGGGATGGACCGCCGCCCATGTTCGATGGGGATGACTTCCCGTATTGGAAAATACGGATGGAGTCATACCTTGAGGCATGCGATGTAAAGTGCCTAAAAGCCGCGACCGAAGGGTTTACCCCTCCGGAAAAAGACACCACTCTTACTCTACAAGAGCAAGAAAACGAGAAGTGGAATGCGAAGGCCAAAAACCACATCATTAGAGGCCTTTGTAAAGAGGTGTTCAACTGCGTTTGGAGCCACAAAATCGCCAATGCTCTTTGGAGGGAACTTTGTGCGCTCCATGAGGGATCAAAGAGTGAATGCGAGGAACGCTATCACTTGGTGATGAACAAGCTTAATACATTTGAGATGCTTCCAAAAGAAAATGCTAATGAAATGTATTATCGCTTGAATGTTATTGTAGAGGAGCTTAATGGACTTGGGCTCACTCAAATGAGTGTGGCGGATGTTGCAAGGAAGATACTATGTGTGCTTCCCATTGAGAAATATGGGCACATAGTAATGGTGCTTCACCAACGCGATCTCTCCACCGCTACACCAACCGCCATATTGGGGAAGATCAATGCTCATGAGATGTATATGCACATGAACCCCCAAGATGGCTCCTCATCGGCCAAGAAGGAGAAGAAGGACTTGGCCCTCAAAGCTTCTCACAAGGGCAAAGCCAAGAAGATTGAAGTTGAGTCATCAACTTCAAGTGATGATGATGCATCCATTGCCCTCATGGTGAGAAGAACCAGCAAGATGTTGAAGAAGCTCACAAGAATGGAGTCAACTTTGACTCCAAGAAGAAGAAGTTCTTCACAAATAGCAAGAGAAAGCCCATCTCCGAGATGGATTGCTACAATTGTGGTGAGCTTGGCCATCTTGCTCATCAATGTCGAAAGCCCAAGAAGGACAAATACAAGAAGAAGAACAAAGAGCAAGATGACTCAAGTGATGATGAGAAGAATGAAAAGAAGCCATACAAGAAGAAAGGTGGCAAGAAGAAGGAGCACTACAAGAAGAAGAATGGCAAGGCTTACATTGTTGGTGATTGGCTCACTGACATTGAGAGCTCTAGTGGTGACTCCTCCGGCAATGAGAGTGATGATGAGAAGGTTGCCGCCATTGCCATGGATGCTCCATCACCATCATCTTCACCACTATCTACATCCTCTACACACCTATGTCTCATGGCTAAGGGTGACCAGAAGGTACAAAGTGAGGATGAGAGTAGTGAAAGTGATAGTGAATACGAATCACCTTCTTATGATGAACTTGTAAAATTGCTTAACAAGTACACAAAAGTCATAAGAAAATCTAGAAATGAAAATGAAATGCTTGAACTTGAAAATGAAACACTTCTAGCAAAGCTAAAGTCTAGTGATGAGCTTAGAGATCAAAATGAGATCATGACCACTAAGCTCAAGGAGCTCAAACTCTCTCTAAAAGAGCTTAAAGAAAAACATGATAAACTTGAGAGTGTTCATGATGAGCTTATCACTAGATATAGAGCAATGAAAGAAGAGCTAACCACTCTAAAAGCAAACTATGACAACCATGAGATAGCATATGAACTTGCAATTGATGAAACACATGTTGCTACTAACCATATTGCTAAGCTTGATGTAGCCACATTTTGTGATGACTTACTTGTGGAGAGCACAAGCAAATGTGTTGATTGCAAGGGCAAGAAAGTGGTAGTGGCCGAGATCTATGAGGACACTATCAAACTCAAGGATGAAATTATCATGCTCAAAGAAATAGTTGCAAGAGCAAGCCAAGCACAAGACCATTGTGATTGAGTCACTTGATCAAGACAAGAAGCTTGCATATGAGAACAAGTTACTCAAAGAAGAAAACCAATATCTCAAGCTTGGTTTGATGTATGACAAGCAAGAAGAAGATGAGACATTCATCTTGGATGAGTTAGCTAACAACAATGACCCAATCATCAAGAAGCTAACTCAAGAGAATAGCAAGCTCAAAAAACAGAAGGAACATATAACCATGGGGTTAGCAAAGTTCACAAAAGGAAAGGACCTTCAAAGTGTGCTTTTCATGAACACCATCATGAAGATGGATAAGAGTGGGATTGGCTATAAGGCTCATCAAACATAGCTCATTAAGTCACTAGCCACTCATGATCAACCAAGCAAGCCAAAGCCAAAGAGATACTTTGAGTGTGGTCAAGAAGGACACTTTGCTCATGAGTGTAAGGCAGCACTACCACCACCCTTGCCTAAGCATGCAAGACCATTTTCCTTCAATGCTCACTACATTGTAAGGAAAGACACGAGTGGCAAGGTCAAGGTTAGCTTTATGGGGCCGCCCAACAAGCAAAGGCCAAAGATGATTTGGGTGCCAAAGCAACTAGTAGAGAAGGTCAAGGGCCCTAAGCAAATGTGGGTCCCTAAATCTCAAGCTTGATCTCTTATGTGTAGGTGAACTACAAGACCGGTGGATCACATTGGGTAATTGATAGTGGTTGCACTCAACATATGACCGGAGATCCCCGGATGTTCACCTCTCTTGATGAAGATGTTGACAACCAAGAGAAGATCACATTTGGTGACAATTCAAAAGGCAAGGTCAAGGGACTAGGAAAGGTTTCTATATCAAATGACAACTCCATCACCAATGTGCTCTATGTGCAATCATTGAGTTTCAACTTGCTCTCGGTTGGACAACTTTGTGATCTTGGATTTGAATACCTATTCAAGAAGAAAGAAGTGATTGTGACCAAGGAAGATGACAATGAAGTGATATTCAAAGGCTTCCAGCACAACAACCTTTATGTAGTTGATTTCTCATCCGATGAGGTTGATGTCAAGACTTGCTTATTCACCAAGACCTCACTTGGTTGGTTGTGGCATAGAAGGTTAGCACATGTTGGAATGGGCACACTCAAGAAGTTGATGAAGAAAGAATTGATTAGCGGCTTGAAGGATGTGACATTTGAAAAAGACAAGCTTTGTAGTGCATGTCAAGCGGGCAAGCAAGTTGCAAACACTCATCCAACCAAGGCCTATCTCTCTACTTCAAGAGTGCTTGAGCTACTTCACATGGATCTATTTGGACCTACCACATATGCTAGTCTTGGAGGCAACAAATATTGCTTGGTCATAGTTAATGATTTCTCCCGGTACACTTGGACATTCTTTTTGCAAGACAAGGCCGAAGTTCCTTCCATATTCATGAAGTTTGCAAAGAATGCCCAAAATCAATTTGAAGTCAAGATCAAGAAAATTATAAGTGACAATGGCAAAGAGTTTGACAACACCAACATTGAAGAATATTGTGATGAAGTGGGAATCAAACATGAGTTCTCATCAACAAACACACCACAACAAAATGGGGTTGTAGAAAGAAAGAACCGGACATTGATCACCTTGGCAAGAACAATGCTAGATGAGTGCAATACTTCAGAGAAGATGTGGGCCAAGGCAATCAACACCGCATGCTATGCTTCAAACCGGCTCTTTCCTCACAAGTTCCTAGTGCTACATCTACAAGAAGCGGCAACACTTGGGCAAGTTCCAAAGAAGATGTGACATTGACTACTTAGTTGGCTATTCATCAAAGTCCAAGGCATATAGGGTCTTTAACCATGCCACAAACATGGTTGAAGAAACATTTGATGTTGAATTTGATGAAACTAATGGCTCCCAAGGAGCAAGTGATAATCTTGATGATGTAGGTGGTGAACCATTGAGGGATGTCATGAAGAACATGCCGGTGGGAGACATCAAGCCAAAAGAAGATGATGATGATGTGCAAGTCATTGAGCCACCATCCACCTCACATGTACCACAAGATGAAGACAAGGATGTGAGAGATGCTCATGAAGACACCCAAGTCACTCATGAGCAAGCGGTGGCTCAAGCACAAGATGTTGATGCTCCCCAACCAACCCCTCAAGTGGCGCCAAGAAGAACATCACATCTCCTCCAAGATCACTCTCAAGATCTCATCATCGGGGGTCCATCACGTGGTGTAACTACACGCTCTAGACATGCTTTATTTATTGAACACGCTTTTGTGTCTCTTGAAGATGAACCAAAGACCATAGAGGAAGCTCTTTGTGATGCGGATTGGATCATGGCCATGCAAGAGGAGTTGAACAACTTCTCTCGCAACCAAGTGTGGACACTTGAAGAGCGATCCAAAGATGCAAGAGTGATTGGAACAAAGTGGGTCTTCCGGAACAAGAAGGATGATCAAGGCAAAATGGTGCGCAACAAGGCAAGGCTCGTGGCAAAAGGCTTTTCACAAGTGGAAGGACATGACTTCAGTGAAACCTTTGCACCGGTGGCAAGACTTGAAGCAATCCGTATCTTACTTGCATTGCATCTAGTCATGATATCAAGTTATTTCAAATGGATGTGAAAAGTGCTTTTTTGAAGGCTATATTAACGAGCTTGTCTATGTTGAGGGAACCCCCTATTTTGAAGACCCTAGGTACCCCAAGCATGTCTACCGGTTGTCCAAGGCTCTCTATGGTCTCAAGCAAGTTCCTAGAGCTTGGTATGAGAGGCTTAGGGACTTCCTCGACTGGTGAAGATATGTGGGAGCAGTCCATCGTGGACCAAGTTCACAAGTGAAGGTGTATTTCTATTGTATTTCTGGCTTTAATTTTGTAAAGGAAAACGGCCACAAAATCAAGAGACATGTCATGCTGATATCATGATAATGTCATCAAGCTAACAAGCCACGCACACGGGCAGACGGCCAACTTGTTAGTGTGAGAGTATATATGTATATGTGTATTTTAAGAATTGTTTTTGTGAAGAAAAACTGCCATAATGTATATATGTGACATCACCGATTACATCAACAAGGTAGCAAGAGCAAAGATATGGGCAGGTACGACGGATTGCAAGTAGCGCTCGCTAGCGTGGTGTCGTGCGTGTGCGTGCTGCGTGGTGCCATGATCATACTTTGCTAGTGCGGCTCGGCTGCCAGTCTGCCACCAGAGGACACGGAGAACGTCAGGGTGAAGCGCAAGCAGAGGAAACGCTCACCGTGAGTCCGTCAACGGGGTTCTCGTCGTCGAGTTTGGCATGGAGAAGAGAGGCGACCGAAGCGCTCCGGCAACTGAGGACGTCGAGCAAGCGGCGGAGGAGGAAGACTCGACCACAGCGGTCACGCCGGTGAAGAAATTGGAGGCGGGGAGGAGCCGGTGGCGGTGATCGTCGAGACGGATGAGCAGAGACAATGGTGCGGCGAGCATGATAGGTGGTACTGCGTTTGTGGATTGACGCCGAGGAGGCGCTGGAGAAACGTGTCGTGCTGCTGCGATGCCGAAGCAGAAAGCGGGGAGGCGAAAGGTGGCGTGTGCGGGCAGATCGACGAGCTCGAGCTTGGCTCGTCTCAATGGCGGCAACAGCGGTGGCATGCAGGGTGCGAGAGCGGAGAAGGAGACTCGCGGAGAGGCGAGGTGGCTACAGCATGCGCGCGCGAGGCTGGGGGCATTTTATAGGGCGTGGCGGCAAGGCGCAGGTGGATGAGCTCAGGGTCGGAATTTAGGGTGTTGATGGCCATCAATTACGTCGGTGTAAAACTGACCATTGATGGAGGGAGTAAATGGAGTCTTTGATGGCGCTTGAGTGCAGCTTGACCGGCTGGAGAGAAGGAGGCGGTGCTCCTGGCCGGTTCCTCGGCTTGGTTCATCCATCGACCATGGACGCAAGGGGAGGAAGGGAGAGGGTTCTGGAGGTTAGTGATGACACGTGGGGTCCGCCCATCGGTGAGAGAGGAAGCGGGACCCATCTGTAGGTGAGAGTGAGATGGAAGAGCTGCTGTGGGCCTGTGGGCTGGCTGGCCTAGCGTGGGACGCTGATGTATGCATGGTCCCATGATGCCAGTATGAGTGTGCAATACGAAACAAGCTGCATGGTGTTAGGTCGGCTGATCGATTAGCCGTAGCTAGATAAAACTGAGCAAAAGGATCTTGATTGGTTGCTTGTTGGGTGTCTCATGTGCACAGCAAAAAAAAATCAAGGTGCACATATATGTGAGAAAATAAACAAGTTAGGGGAAAAACAAAAAAAGCGAAGAAGACCGATATTATGTATTGTAGATAAAACAAAGGAAGAGATTGTATTGGATTTGATGGTATTATTAGATGGGATGAAGTTTGGGCCAGGAAGAGATTTGACCATAAAAAAATGGTTTTAAAGTTTGAAATAAATTAATAAATGAGCATTTTGAAACTTGTTTTTGAAAATAGAATAAACCTATTCCGGGCTTATACGAATTTTGCAATTCATTTTTCATATCAATTAAAATTATGCAATCAGCATGAGTGCAACATAGAAGTTTCTAAACCTTATATTATATTTAGTTTAAAAAAACTATTATTTTGACCTACATTGAATGCACAAAAAATAAATCAATGCTCAATTTAATTACTAAATTCGAGAAATCAATTTTAGGGTGTTACAACAACCGAGACCTAAGCAGACTCTAACGCGACTTGGAGGGAAGAAGGAAGGCAAGGACAGAGCAGCGGCGAGGTTCGCCGGAATCGGGGTTGCGACGGCCGTGAACCCGACGACAGCAAACTCGCAAAATGTGGCTCACCTCGGGAAGATCTCGTCCAACCAAGGGGCGGAGAAGATGGACGAGCTTGAGGCGGACTTGGAGATGCTCGGGGGCCAGGTGAGACACGAAGATGAGCGTGCGCGAAGCTCGCGGAGCTCTCGGCGACAATGGCGATGGCGTTTCTGCCGTCGGAATCGCACGAGAGAGAGAGGGAGGGAGTGGACGAGTGCTGGTGAGTGCGGTGTGTCGTGGCGTCCATGACGGCGTTGATGGCCTGACGAATGGGGCCAGCGCCGGCGTATGGACGACATGGGTCCAACACGCGGCGTCACCGGCGAGCTCCCCCTCTGCTGACACTGCCTCCATTCAGTTTCAGAGCCGATTGAAACTCGATTTTGGACTTCGATTAACTCCTAAATCGATCGATGATTTTGCTGGCTAATTGCTCCATGCAGTAGAGCTACATGAGGACTTCAACTTTGCTTAAAAGATCAAGACTTGATTCGGCCTAGATTCCAAACTGGAAGCTGTCCAAACCACCCTCGAGCAAACTAATGCAATTCGAGACTTAGAAAAATTTCTAAGTGTTTGAAACAGCCCCAAATCTGCCTTGTGGGCCACTTTTGAGCTAGATGTGATCATTTTCATGAGATGGCCATAAAACAACTTTTGTTCCTTATGAAATTTTGCACAACTTTACTTTAAGAAGTTTTTACATGCAAACATTTTATGAAGCACTTTTTAAAAGCCTAAGCAAAAGAGGTTTTTAGGGCCTATAAAAGGAAGTATGACTTTGGTGCTTAATTTGGAGATGTGATCAACATGAACATTGCTCCACAAGATGAGTTAAGCATAGGTAAACTATTTAACAAGGCATAGAACACAAACATGAGCATAGTATAAGCAAACATAAGCATAGAAAGCATAATCAAGCAAGTTCAATCGTACTTTTGCATAAAGTGACATGACCCAAGGAAAATGATGATCATGATATGCTTATGAAAATGATGATGCTCATGTTATGCATGTGAATGATGCAACCATAACACTAGGGTGTTATAGCCCTCCCCCCTTACATTAATCTCGTCCCGAGATTTGGAGCTTACTAATTTTCAAAGAAGGTTTTATAAACTTCTTTTAAATAGTCCTCTGTTTCCCAAGTGGCATCTTCCTCTCCGTGGTTACTCCACAACACCTTGTAGAACTTAACCACACAATTGCGAGTCACCCGTTCCTTGCGGTCAAGAACCGCTACAGGTTTCTCCTCATACACCAAGTCAGATTTCAACTTGATATCCCGAACTTCCACTAGTTCCTCCGCAACATGAGGGCATTTCTTTGATTGTGATACATGGAAGACAGGAAAAATAGCTCGAAGCTCAACTGGTAGTTGAACCATGTATGCTACATTCCCTTTTCTCTTGAGAATCCGATAAGGCCCCACATTATGAGGTGCAAGCTTTCGCTTGACTTCGAACCTTTGTACGCCTTTCATCGGAGACATCTTGATATACACATGGTCACCGACTACAAATTCAATCGGCTTCCTTCTCTTATCAGCATAACTTTTCTCATGAGCTTGAGCAGCTTCTAGATGTTGCTAGATAGTACGGACTTGCTGCTCTGCTTCGTTCACGAAATTAATGCCATAATACCTTCGTTCCACGAGTTCCACCCAATTCAACGGTGTTCGACACTTTCGACCATACAGGGCTTCAAACGGAGCCATCTTGATGCTCTCTTGGTAACTATTGTTATAAGAGAACTCAGCTAACGACATCCACTTTACCCAAGAACCTTTTGAAGAAAGAATACAGGCCCTCAACATGTCTTCTAGGATTTGGTTAACACTTTCAGTTTGGCCGGCCGTTTGAGGATGATAAGCAGAACTACGAACCAAGTGAGTACCAATCTGCTCATGAAGACACTCCCAAAAATGGGCAGTGAACTGTGGTCCACGATCTGATATGATAGTCCAAGGAACACCATACTGACGGACAATGTGCTCGAAGTACAACTCTGCATACTGATGTGGACGATAATAAGTTCGAACTAGAATAAAACAAGCAACCTTGGTTAAGCGATCTACAATCATCCAGATAGAGTCAAAACCCTTAACAGAAGTTGGGAGCCCAGATATGAAATTCATACTAACTTCTTGCCATTTCCATCCAGGAATTGACAAGGGTTGAAGTAAGCCTGCTTTCATGTGAACTGTCTTCACACGACAATAGTTATCGCAACGAGCAACAAAAGCCGCAATTTCCTTTTTCATCTTTATCCACCAGAATAGAGGTTTAACATCCTGATACATCTTGCTACTACCAGGATGGACAGACAACTTGGATGAATGAGCTTTAGATAGGATCTGATTTCAGAGTTCACGGTCTTTTAGCACCACTAGTCGATCCTTAAACCATAGGATTCCGTTCTCATCGACCCTGAAATGCTTGGTTTCTTCTTCTTTCATTTTCCTTTTAATATGGTGGATGCCTACATTCGTTTGCTGCAATTCGATGACTCGATTGCGAAGAGAACTCTCCAAAGCAATCTGATGGAGCACTAGCGGGTGCATAAGATATAACAACGATGGATCTTCCATCTAAACTGAATGAAAGTGCGCTTTCCGACTCAAGGCATCCGCAACCACGTTTGCCTTGCCCGGATGGTAGTGCACTTGAAGATTATAATCTTTAATCAACTCAAGCCACCTTCACTGTCGCATGTTCAATTCAGGTTGAGGGAAGATGTACTTGAGACTCTTATGATCAGTGTAGATATTGCACAAATTACCCAGCAGATAGTGCCTCCAAGTTTTCAAAGCATGGACAACTACAGCCAATTCTAAGTCATGAGTAGGGTAATTGACCTCATGCTTTCGAAGTTGGCACGAGGCATAAGCGATAACATGACCTTCTTGCATCAACACATAGCCCAGACCGATACCAGACGCGTCACAAAAGACATCGAAAGGCTTTTCGATATTGGGTTGAGCTAGGACAGGAGCTGATGTCAGCAATGTCCCAAACTTGTGGAATGCCTCTTCACACTTAGGCGTCCACACAAAAATCTCATCCTTCTGAAGTAGGCGAGTCATAGGCTTGGATATTTTCGAGAATTTCGGAATGAAACGACGGTAATACCCAGCTAGACCTAGAAAACTCCGTACCTCATGCACCGAAGTTGGGACCTTCCAATCCAGCACTTCTTGCACCTTAGCCGGATCCACCGATATGCCTTCTTCAGATAAGACATGGCCCAAGAAAGGTACTTTCTTTAGCCAAAACTTGCATTTGCTAAACTTAGCATAAAGCTGATGCTCACACAAGCGCGACAACACTACACCCAGATGCTCTGCATGCTTTTCTTCATTGCGAGAATATACCAAGATATCATCAATGAACACCACCACGAACTTGTCCAATTTGGGCGTGAACACCGAATTCATGAGATACATGAAGTGAGCAGGTGCATTCGTAAGACCGAAGGACATGACAAGATACTCATACAACCCATACCTCGTCGATAAAGCAGTCTTAGGTACATCTTCAGGACGGATCTTGGTCTGATGATACCCATATCGCAAATCAATCTTGGAGAATACCTTGGCTTTGGACAACTGATCAAACAAGATATCAATGCGAGGAAGAGGGTACTTATTCTTGATGGTCACCGCATTCAGGGGACGATAGTCCACACACATGCGCAAGGATTGATCCTTCTTCTTCACAAAGATAGTCGGACAACCCCAAGGAGAAGAACTAGAACGGATAAGACCCTTCTTTAACAACTCATTCAGCTGGGTCTTAAGCTCAGCTAGCTCATTTGGAGGCATTCTATATGGTCTTCTAGAGATAGGAGCAGTACCTGGAAGCAATTCAATTTTGAACTGCACATCCTGATCTGGAGGAAGCCCGGGCAAATCATCAGGGAATACATCCGAGAACTCACACACTACCGAAATATCCTTGATGGCCCTAGATGTAACTGCATTCATCATGCTATGGATATGAATATCCCGAGGAAGTTGCACTAAGAACACCTCTTTGGTATTCGGGTCTCTCAACATCACTACACGAGTGGTGGTGTCAATAAGAACTCCGTTGCCACTCATCCATTTCATACCCAGGTACACCAGGTAGAACAACCAGATCAGCAAGAAACTAACGGTCTCCTATTTCCAGAGTTGCCCCAAAACCACTTGATTTGTAGAAATATTATTCCCAGCAACACTAATGCAATAACTGCCTTTATCAAGTGTAACTGCTTTGAGATTATGTTTAGACACAAAGTATGAACTCACAAAAGAATGCGATGCTCCTGAATCAAAAAGCACAAGTGCATCATGTTGGTTAACCAGAAACTTACCAGCCGTAACTACCTCACCAGCAGGGATTGCTTCCACAGTTGTATAGTGAACATGCCCTTGACGGACGTTCCCTTGATTGCCCTTCTTTGGCGGGTAAGGACAGTTGCTTTGCTAGTGCCCTGTCTGATTATAGTTCTAGCACGGACAGTTGGCAGGTGGAGTCTTGGCATAGTTGGGACCAGTGTTGCCCCTAGGAAGAGCAATGGAGTACCCCTTGCAGAACCCCGTCTTCGCCTGATTCTTCTTCGCTGGCGGGCGATACCACTGGTTAGAAGTTGGAGCATGTACTTGGGCCTAGCTGCCACTGGAGCCTTGGACTGAGATGCCCCTGCCCCGGCCTCAAAAGCTCGCTTGCGAGTCTTGGTCGAAGTGTACACAGTGTTATAGTTCTCTTGGGTAAGAGCATCACTGACAAACTCATTGAAAGTTGCACACTTTGTGCGGCCCATAGTCTTCAGCAGTTTGGGGCCAAGACCCCTCATGAAACTAGCAATCTTCTTTGACTCAGTGCTCATAAACTCAGGAGCATACCTTGACAGATGATTAAAAGAATGCAAGTACTCCTCCAGAGTTTTGTTGCCCTGAGTTAACTACATGAACTCAGTATGCTTCATCTCCATGACGCTAGGAGGTATGAAATGCCCTATGAAAGCTTCACGGAAGAGATTCCAGTCAATCACAGTGTTGGCTGGAAGAGCCTCCCGATACTGATTCCACCAGATGTCTGCTGGACCCTACAGTTGATGAGCCACATACTCGGCCTTCAAACTATCGGTCAGCCGAAGCAAGCGGAACTTTTGTTCCACCGTGTTCAACCACTCTTCAGCCTGAAGGGGTTCTTCAGCCTCTCTGGAAGATGGGGGCTTAGTATCTATGAAATCCTTGAAACTGCTGTACTGATTAGGTGCTAGCCCATTTGGTGCATTCCGACCACCCTGGTTTGCCATTTGATTGATGGTTTCAGTGAGCAGCCTCTGATTTTCCACCATCATTTGCATCAGCTCAGCTGGATTCGGTGGTGGAGGAGGAGGGGTTGGGTTCATGTTCGCACGTTGTTCCGCACCTCGAGTGCCACGAGACATCTGTAAAGACACAGTCAGTGAGCATTGATGATGACAAGATTTGCCGTAGAAGAACTTATAATCATGCCTGAAAGTATTCGAAAGAACATCACCAATTCCAACACATGACACAAATATCCGTAAAATGCACAACAACGGAAAGTATTGTCACAACCATTCAAACATGATAAAGTTAAACAACATCGGGCCCATGAAGTTATTACACCATCACAGTACAGACCATAAGTCAAAGATGAAGGTTCCGGATTACAACATGATTACAAAAGCATAACTGACGACAGTCATACTACAAAAGATCCTCAAGGGGTGACTACTAGCTACCCACTACATTCCAGGCTCGTCGTCCGAGTCAGCGTCGAAGATGGCCTCTCCATCCTCGTCGCTAACCGGCTCAAGCTCCTCATCCTCCACGTCCTCGTGCAGAGGTGGTGCAGCCGTGGCCGGTCCATCTACCTCCATACCATCATCATCGGCCATGATCACCTGAGGTCCCACCTCTGGATACATAGGTACAGGGCGAGGAATAGGGTGTAGCAAGTTGTTGAGACGGTGAATCTCCACAAGACCAGCCTCAATCTAATCCTGCAGATAGTTCTCCCGCTCAAGCGACTGGATACGGTGCATCTCCCAAGCTCGACGCCTATTCTCCGACACGCGGAGTGCAGTATCCCTCTCACGAGTGATCTGCACCAAGCACTCCTGCACGGTCTCCTTCTCTCTAGCCAACTGACTCATCTGATCCTGCCTATGATCTCTCTCTAATGGCCTTCACCCACTGCTGCCTGCGATACTCCGCAATGTCTTCCTAGTCATTGCGGTCCTTCTGGGCTTGCTCCAGGAGTCTAGCTTGCTTGCGAAACTTGCGAGCACGCTTTTCAGCCTTCTGTTGCATCTCCTGAGCCTGACGAATAGGCACCATCACCTGTGCATAGGTGTCCTCTCGCTGAGTGAACAACTTGAGCACAACCATCATAGCACTATAGCAGGTCTGGAGCTCTCAGCTCGCTCTCCTCGATCGCGGACCAACGCACAACCATCAGCCTACTTCCACTCCGCTGCTGCTGGGTCAGCATGTGGAATGAAGGCCGCTGGCCCTCCTGTCAACTCATCAACAAACCTCTGACAGATGTTGAGCAACATAGCATGGGCTGCAACCTGAGCTGCTTCCCATGGGGTCTGCCCATCTGAGTTGTAGGTCCACCCAGTCCATGCAGGTCTGCCCCCATGTGGTGGGACAACTCCCTGCACAGCGAACCACTGCAAGTCTCCTGTCATATCCACCTCCCACCAATAGTACTGAGGTGGCTCAATATACCCCATAGACTGTAGCACCCTCCAGAGCAGAGTAGGAGTGCCAAACTTGCTCAGAAATGTGTCGCTGGGGCGAGGTGAAGCGGGCACGTCCATCTGTGGAAAGGAATAACCGTGGGTAAGAGAGGATTAATTTAAGAAACATTTATTTATTTAAAATGGGATGGTATTGTAAGGGAAGGAGTAGACAGAATGTATGTACGAATGCAACATGATGCATGCACGAACCGTACGTCCTTACAAACTTAGAAAATTAATATTCTAATGGATATACGGTGGCATACATTCGTCTCTCGATACGATAACTATTGATTTACATGCGCTCTGTTAGAGTACCTGCAGAAAACTTCATTGCAGCCCAACAATTCCCAATATTTCACTCAAGAAAGTAGTAAACTAAGTGCACATTGCTTATACATGCCCGTCATGCAAAAACAATGACACCACAGCTACCCGAGAAATTAAATGCTCCCCAATTAAGTTTCTTTCGTGGTTCCATGGTTTGACATGTGACCACTCTAGAAAACCACCGCGAACACTCCCCTAGACCGCCGTTTGGACGATCATGCTCTCATAGCTCACACTTACCAGAGCGTAGGTGCAACGTTGCATAATTTAAATCTAGCGACATATGTGGTGAATTCACATATGAAGCCTACCTCTACCATTAGACCACAGGGTAGCATAGTGCGGTCATCACACATCCATACCTGAGTATTGCCGGAGATGCATAAAGAAAACCCCCCCAAGTCAGTACTTAAATAGCCACCTAGAGTCCTTATGTGGGCAAGGAGGATATGACCACTGGCATACTTTAAGTATTGATTTTCACAATTTATTTAAAAACTCTTTTGTTTTTTTAAATACACAAACACTGCATTTATAATGCTAAACTTACTCCGATACCAGCTGTCACAGAACCGACCAAATTATAAGAGTTCAAGTGTAGAAACGATCAACTAGCAATCAAGTTTCCAGACTTGAGCCCATATAATCCCGGTAGTCAACTGAAATCACGAAGGACTTCAAACCAACTTGCAACAAACCAAGATCGTAATAGTTCAACATAACATAGCGAATGTTACATAGTCATTCATTGCCGTCGAAGCGGTACCATATCGGAGTTAATTAGTTATTACAACACAAGTTTTGAAGTAGCGGAAGCAAAATAGTTTACAACACACATTCATTTCACAAGTTCTTGTTACTGCCAGAGTCTCATGCCCTCCGTCAAAAGCAACAGGTATGAAGTCGTTAGAGAACCGTGCACAACGGTTTAGTCCTCATCCCCAGCGGGATGGAGACAGGTCTTGCAGATGCCATCATAAAAGACATCATCTGCAACAGGAGGGAATAAACCCTGAGTACGAGGATGTACTTAGCTAGACTTACCCGTCTAGTCAAACAAAAAAGACACCAAGGATCATGCAAGGCTGAGTATAAAGTGTAGCCGGCTTGACTCAACGTTTGCCAAAAGCGTAAGTGGATACTACCCATATGTCAAAGCATTATATTAATCATCATTAGCCTACCACTAGGTTAGCACCAATACTTAAGCACTTCACTCGATTATTACAAGTAATAATAACCATATCAAGTTGATCATATGTTCTTCTTTGCTATCATCAACATCATAATCTATAACCATTGTTACTTAGTGATTGCTACGTTTCCGCAGCTCTATCAAGTTCTCACTATCCGGGAGAGACGGCGATTCGAATCGATTCTTATCCAGCTGGAGGGTTATTCCTAGCACTCACCCAAGCATCCCCCGTCGGAGAGCATGCGGGTCACCTTTGCTACGACTCAGGAATCGCGGCTCCGATCAGCGCCGCACTCCCAGGGCTACCACTCTGCCAGGGTGGTCAGGACTTTTAACTCACCTGCCTTTGGTCTTACGCCAATGGTCCCCGCACACCGTACTTCCTACGGTAGTGCGCACTTTATACTTGCCGGTCTTCCGGCCAGAGTCATACTACTAGGCTTCGTGGTCAGAACGAGTTATCCGGCCAACTAAGTGTCAGGCATGCGTTCAACATGACAAGAGGACGTACAACGGTCGGTCCTTAGTTGCCACAGACGGAGTTACTACAACCTTGCAAAACTCCGCCCGGCTTAAGTCATTTTAATCAGGTTCTTTCCCACGATAGCACATATAGTCAATCGTGATCCGACACAACCCTATTTCGCGTAGGTGACACGATATCACCCGACTTCTACCGATTAAAGCATGGCTAAGCTGCTACTCGATCCTAACTCTACGACTAGGTAGTGATAAGATATCTGGAGAAGGAAAATGGTATAATGCAGCAAGGGTTTCATAACAGCTCCTATACGTAATGCATCAATAGATAGAACATAATTAAGATTGCTTTTAAAACTAAAGTGGGAGACTTAAGATGCTCCTGGGCTTGCCTTTCACGAACAAGGCTGGCTCGTGATTAGGGCACTCGATCTCCTCTTTGTCCGGCTGGCTGGACCTCCACTTCCGGACTGATCTCCTGGACTTCGTGGTTCACCGGGAACTCGAACGAAGCTGTCGTTTCCGGTGCACCTATTGCATGCACGATGAGTAAGAATGTGTGCATACTCGATGATGATGAATACTTGGTAACAAAATTAGAACTTCACTGGTCACTCATTTACAGAGTAACTCTCAAAACAAGCTCACAAAAGATAACTAACTTAACAAGATTTAGCGAGTCAAACCATAGACAGCAATAACCAATAACAGTTCAGCTGAATAAACAAATCATAACTAATGCTTTACAGATCCAACAAACATAAATGAGGACATTCTGGAAAGTTTATGAAATTGTTTACATTTCATCTCTAGACATGAAAGCAAGATTCACAAGTTAA
This sequence comes from Sorghum bicolor, assembly GCF_000003195.3. NCBI lineage: Eukaryota > Viridiplantae > Streptophyta > Magnoliopsida > Poales > Poaceae > Sorghum > Sorghum bicolor. The sequence continues at coordinate 25,685,482 of NC_012873.2, read as the reverse complement.
ACAGGTCAACAAAGTTCCAGGTTCTGTATCAGAAAACAGAGAACACCTATTTCTGGAACCCAACTTGGAAGAGCCATAACTTTTAAACTGCTGAACCAAATGATCCCAAATTTGAACTACAGCTAGTCCATAAAGTTTATAACATCTTTGATTAAGACAAGTTTTCCAGAAAACCAAGTTATCATCAAGCAATGGGTAGATTACTCCCTTGCTATCCAGAACAGCTTATGAACCTTTAATTAATTATTTGATGACATGGCCAAAACATTATTTAGTGCCAACCAAATGGCTTACAAGTACAAGCATGGCCTAAGATTACCAGAACATCACGTGTTGGCCACTAAACATGCAATAACATGGTATTTATTAATTTAATTCCATAAAAGGACATAATCACAAGATACCAGCAAAAGTGCTCAGAAAAACCTACAAATATTACAGAAGCACAGGCATAGCATCTTGACAATACCATAAAATTTTCAGAACAAATGCACATGCCAAACATAAGATACATAATTAACATGTAACAAGGTGCTTATTCCATAAATTAAGAAACATGGCTTAGATAGTGTCAAACAACAGATTTCAGATTATTTATATGCTACTACCACCATAAACAAGCTTGACACCAAAGTAGAACACCAGCATAAGCATCAAACATTTATTATGTTTTAAATATGAAAACAAGCCATAGCATTAACATAAATTACATATCAAAGATACAGTACTCCAAAAATCGTGAAATATTTATCATAGCATTCTCATATCACTCAGAGCCTACCATAAAATTTTCACAGCAATTGGAGCAGTATATCAAAAGGTATGAATTTATACTTAAATAACAAGATTAAATCATAAAAATTATTTTTCACCGAAAACATGGTGCATATTATATTTCTATTAAAAACTAGCCATCCCATGGATTATCACAAAATGGAGCTCAGAAACTGGAGATATGATTTTTGCAAGATTGCAAGAAATCTGGATTTTGAATAAAAGAGAGGAGGGAGCCGTTGAGTCACTGACAGCGGGTCCCGCTCGTCAGCGACCCAGAGAACAGAGGACAGACTCGCCGGCGAATGCTCGCCCACATTGAGCTTTTCCGGCGGATCCAAGGGCACCAACGTGCTCCTAGAGTGATTCCGCATCGATAGAGTTAGGTGACCCTAGGGTTAGAGCGACGGAGAGGGGTCGCCGTCGGCCATGGCGGCACGGCGGAGCTACCTCGGCTTACGCCGACCATCTCCAACCGGTAGAGCGTCGGGGAAGAGCGGCTTAAGCACCAGTGAGATAGTGCGGAGCTTTCTATATAGAAACGCCTAACCCTAATGGCTCCGGTGAGCCTACTCACGTGCGGGGTGCTCGTTGGTGGTGAGCGCGGCGGTGCGGTGGCCGTGTTCCCGCGCAACGGCGGCACCAAGGCCGAAATGGCATGGCACGGACCACAACTAAGACCTAAGCAAACTCTAACGCGACTCAGAGGGAAGAAGGAAGGCAAGGACAGAGCAGCAGCGAGGTTCGCCGGAATCGGGGTCGCGACGGCCGTGAACCCAGCGACGGCAAACTCGCAAAATGTGGCTCACCTCAGGAAGATCTCGTCCAACCAAGGGGCGGAGAAGATGGAGGAGCTTGAGGTGGACTTGGAGACGCTTGGGGGCGAGGTGAGATGCGAAGACGAGCGTGCGCGAAGCTCGCGAAGCTCTCGGCGACAATGGCGATGGCGTTTCCACTGTCGGAGTCGCACGAGAGAGAGAGAGGGAGGGAGTGGACGAGTGCTGGTGAGTGTGGTGTGTCATGGCGTCCATGACAGCGTTGATGGCCTAACGAATGGGGCGAGCGCCGGTGTACGGACGACACGGGTCCAACACGCGGCGTCACCGGCGAGCTCCTCCTCTGCTGACGATGCCTCCATTCAGTTTCAGAGCCGACTGAAACTCGATTTTGGACTTCGATTAACTCCTAAACCGATCGATGATTTTGCTGGCTAATTGCTCCATGCAGTAGAGCTACATGAGGACTTCAACTTTGCTTACAAGATCAAGACTTGATTCGGCCTAGATTCCAAACTGGAAGCTGTCCAAACCACCCTCGAGCAAACTGATGCAATCCAAGACTTAGAAAAAATTCTAAGTGTTGGAAACAGCCCCAAATCTGCCTTGTGGGCCACTTTTTTGCAAGATGTGGTCATTTTCATGAGATGTCCATCAAACAACTTTTGTTCCTTATGAAATTTTCTACAACTTTGCTTTAGGAAGTTTTGACGTGCAAACATTTTATGAAGCACTTTTTAAAATCCTAAGCAAAATAGGTTTTTAGGGCCTATAAAAGGAAGTATGACTTAGGTGCTTAATTTGGAGATGTGATCAACATGAACATTGCTCCACAAGATAAGTTAAGCATAGATAAACTATTTACCAAGGCATAGAACACAAACATGAGCATAGCATAAGCAAACATAAGAATAGAAAGCATAATCAAGCAAGTTCAATCATACTTTTGCATAAAGTGACATGACCCAAGGAAAATGATGATCATGATATGCTTATGAAGATGATGATGCTCATGATATGCATGTGAATGATGCAACCATAACACTGGGGTGTTACACAGACTGGCCCACCGACTGGGTTTGACGGTCGCCCTCGAGTACCTGAGTCAGGGGCACCTAGTGGGAGGTCGAAACGAGGCATGCCTCAAGAACCCGCTAGGAGTATCCAAGGCAGAGGTAAGAAGGTCGTGAGGAATCCCCACAGAGGGAGGCATCGGGTAGCTGGACTCTATCGAACAAGATCAGTATCCCTGACCACGCTAGCCTAGCTTTAAGAGAGCGCCTCCGAGCTACAGCCAACCCCATCACACGGGGCATGGGTTCTCGCTTGATTACCCAATAATAGCTCACCAAGGACGATGATGCTCGCTCCATCAGGGCTACATCGCGCTCCTCGCCTCGAAAGAGGGCACTAGCAAATGTGAGATGAAGACGGCTGGAACCGCGGACGAACGAGGCTCGGGGGCTCCCTCCCGGAATTAACATCCCTCAACCAAAGGGAAGTCGAAGATGCTCAGATCGAAAGGACAATACAGCCCTCGAAGGAGTCCCATGACTCCTCCAAGGCCTTGGGGCCGGGGTGACCCCCGCAGGGGTCACTCACGCGACCCCCACTGAAATATGACTGTCAATAAAACCCCTGCTCGAGCACAAGTGCTCGAACAAGAGCTCAGGGGCTACTGTCGAGGGTGTCAATAGGGGGTACCCTAGCGAACGTTACTGATAAAAAGATCCAAAGACAACTCGAGGGTCAGGCTCGATGATATATTGCGAACATAAGTTCATCAACGCCACAGCTCGACCCACGGCGCGATGTCGACCCTGGCCTCGAATATGGAAATACGGTCGAGCGAATGGCCAAGGGCTTGATAGTTGGCGACCGTCTATTACAGAAATAGGTGTCAAGCGAACCGATGGGCCTCGAGCGCAAAAGTGTTTCCTGCCGCCTATCGTGGGTACGGGAGCCAAGGCATTTAATGCGATTGGCATGCTCCCACCTAACCTGACAGTCACAGGAAACGTGATAGGGGAACGTGCACCCGTCAAATCCCCTCTTTCCCAGCTTTATCCTCAAAATCGGAGAAAAGTACGAGCTGGTACAGTATAGCAGGCGTAATATCCCATCAAAGCACTCCTCGAGACAATAAGGTCAGCGCTCCCATATAATAGAGCCGCTTGTGCTGCCAAACCCTCGAACATGCATGCTCCTTCCGAAGGAAGGATCGGGCGATGGAAGTTAGCGCTCCAACCACTCCAGACATGATGACTGCGATGACGTACGAGCGTGCACATACAAGAGCCAATACGAGACGATGTACGGGGGATAAGCTCAGGAGATACACGCGCCATCATCGCCAAAGTACATTATAAGAAGACGGCTTAAGGCCACACCGGTACGGAGGTCTCGAGTAGGTCGGCACCATACCTCTATCGAAGCCTATGATCACCCCTATACTCTGTAAGCTTGTGCCTCTCCTTGGACTATAAATGGGGACGCCAGGCATAGACAATACGGGGGACAACACACGTAGAACGCCACTCATACACTCCCACAATCAGTTGGGACTTAGCATCCTCAGTTGAATCTGCTTGTATCCACCCTTGTACAAGCACTTAGGTGCAAGATAATACATACTCTCCCCCCCACTGGACGTAGGGCCTTTCTTTGCCCGAACCACGATAAACGCTTGTGTCACTCTTGCAAAACCATCCGGAAAGGGGAACAAGCACACAAATTCTCTTGTTGATGTTACCCCCTGGGGGCAAAACACCGACACTTAGCATGACCATCAGGGACCGTGTCAAGGACGCACTCCACATCGGTGTGAAGCGGGCGATGGTGGTCGTTTGCTCTGGCTTCACCTAGAACATGGAGGTAGTCTCTCATGGCTTTGTTTCTGGCATCAGCAAAACTAATGCCAAGAATAAATAGAGATACTCCACCCTGGTGGACAAAGTAGAGGGGCCTAACAAGCGCTTGGCGAAGCTATTTGAGCCGGAGTTCCTTCCCCCCGAGGTCGATGCAAGATGAGGAAGGTGGTGGTGACAACAATAGCCAAGGTCTGTGAGCTATCTAGGCATGGAAGCCCACGTAATAAGTTAGTTTTTTGCTACACTGTTGTGTCATGGTCTGGGTGGCTTTAAAACTTTATGCAGATGTTTGATACAATGTTTTATGCTCGAGATTTTTCCTCATTTTTGCTTGAGTTTTGTTTCTTTGACTACGTGATGATGGAGGAGCTCATTGCATATGAGATATGACATGGAGTCATGTGAACAAGGTGGAGAAGATCAAGATGAGGCTTGGCTTGATGGACCAGTTGCAAGAGTGAAGGGCAAGTTAGAGGCTTTGAAGCAAGGAACAACATGTGACGGTGAAGCTTTAGCAAGACTGTCGCTGATGGATGGACGCAATGGTGAAGAGCAAGTGAGGTTAAGATCGATGAACCAATACGATCACGTGATGTTATAAAGTGGATCGTATCGTTTTGTGATTGGTTGGTGCATGTGTTGCATCAATATTGGAGGAGATGGAATGGAAAGCGCAAGGCAAATATATAACCTAGGGCATTTCCATTTCACCGATCATAGGTGTGTAGAGAAGATTATGACCGGATTTAGGATAGATGTCCGTACTATCAAGAGGGACAAACTTGTTTGCATATCGGTCATCTAGTGCCACTTGAGCAATCTAACTTTTCATACGTGTTAGGATCGAGTCGCATGGCAAGTTGAGAGGCTAACTCCTTTAGGAAAATGTTTATGAAAAGCTAACACACTTGAACTTGGTGGTGTACACTTGATGGTGCTAGCACATTTGCAAAGGAGAAAGAGTTCCTAGGGAAGAGAGGGGATTTGGTGCTTTTGAGAAAATTAAGTGCATATTTTCTATTGCGCCGGTGGGAAATTTGGAGAAGTCACGGAAGTGTTCTTCACTAGAGAAACACTCACCGGACGCGCTCTGTGCATCCGATGAGTGGTACTCACTGGGGTGAACAAACCAAACGCGTGAACAGGAACGCGAGCGAGTCAGGTGCTGAGCGTCCGGTGGTCTGTAGAAGAAGACCCCACTACATCGGATGCAGGAGAGCTTCCGGTGGCCCGCATTCAGTGACCCTAGGTGAAAACACCCTCTCTGCATACGGGACCTGTTGGTATTTTTAGCATCACTTCATATTAAGTTGTCATCCCTAACATGATGCCAGATCCAAGGATAAAAATAATCTACACACAATAACTCTAAATAGAATATATCCGCAAGCGCACAGATAATTCTCCCATTGCAGCATTTCACTCAGGAAGTATTCCGAGTATCGTTGATTTATTTTATGCCAAAAGTATAAAGCAGCATTCTATTTATTAGGCTTAGGTGATCTTGTATGAACTAAGGAAATTATAATTATGCAAATCTATCATAACCAATAGTACTAATGCTTTAGCGATAAATAATTGATAAAATATGATAAATGATAACTGAGTAATGAAGTAATGGTATTCTAGAGATAGAAAATAAAGACTCACTAATGTAGCAAGGAAATCATGATATTCAAATAAATGAAACCTATGTAATTACTACTATAAAGTCTACAGCCTACGTCATGCTACACATTTTCATCTATAGTGTGATAAACTCAGAAAACATCATAAGGAGCATCAACTAATGAGGGTTTAAAGATGGAATCGTCACCACCTTCGCGACCGTGCTCTACTAGTCCTACGTATGGGGCGTGGATTACAGAGGAACCAACGCAGTTATCACCTGCGTGGACTACAACACGACCTAACATGTCAGGGTGCCTCCGTAGGTACACAAAATATCTAGACACCACATCTACATACTGTGCACCACCTGACTCACTCGAGTACTAAATCAAGCGCTATACGATCATATAAAAATAATCATCATAAACCACATCTATATCGAAGCCTGTGCTAGGGTAGGGTTGGTCGGCCCCACCTGGCAGCCTATTGCTTCCTCGTTGCGCCGGGTATCTTCTGAAGTCTTCCTGAATCCTCTAGTGTCATCCTTCCATCGCGGATAAGTTTCATGGTGAATTAGCAATTTAATCCCCATGAAAGTCACAGAATATGCAAAACTCGTGGAAGTTGTCGGTTTGAACCCTATACTAGTGCATCTTTATGTTTTTCTTTGGGTTTAATGTTCTAATAATATTCAACGTTATCAATCATCAACAGGACCGGTGTGCACCAGATGCGTCCGGTGTGGACCAGCAGAGCGTCTGGTGCTACTGCTTCAGGTGCGAGCGCCTGTTAGCCGTTGGCAGCAATGGTTGAGTTCAAACGGCTAGAGACACGTGGCTATAGTCTAAGCACTAGACGCTACATTTGAGCGTCTGGTGGCTCCCTGTAGCGTGTTCGGTAGGGCTGGACATCGAGCCAGCTCGGCTCATTAGTGGCTTGGCTTGTTATGGCTTGGCTCGTTATGGCTCGACTCGTTATAGCTCGTTATACTAATGAGCTAGAAGGCTGGCTTGGCTTGGCTCGTTAGTGAGCTCGAGTAGCTCGTTTGGCTCACGAGCCAAATCATAAAAACATAGTACAAAGAGACCATAAATTTATATAAGCAATTGAGCAACAAATACATCACATGCATACTTAAAATGAACTAAATAAAGTACTTATAGCTTGAACAATTCAATAAACAAAACTAGATTTTTGTCTGGCCAGCCCACTACGACTACGACTGTGACTACATAATAGTCATACTCATATAGTTTAAGCATCATCCATTGACGGATAAAGTTAAGGATTCATCAATGTGCTAGGTCGAGCTACTAAGAAATATTTGGGCATATGGCCGAGCCAATTTTAGTTGCTTCGAACTCTGAAGACAAGTTCCGGTGATCTTCTTGATTGGATGAAGCTTCTTGCTGAAGTGTTGATGATCTCTTCTTTAGCTTGGCTCTAGTTCTTCTAAATAACGCTTTGGGATTGTCAACAAAATTTCGTGGAAGATGTCTTCTATTCATACATTCCCCTGCATAAGATAAAATAGAAAAATATCGGGGTAAAACTGTATGAGAGAATAGATAAGCTCAATCATATTAGTGATGCGAATGATAACTCAAAATCTTTTATTCCATTCCTGATTAGTAATCAACCTTCCCCAGCAACGGTGCCAAAAATGCTTGCTGTGTATTTTTAACATCATTACCAAAAGTAGACTAAGTTTTCTAATCCTAGTAACGGTGCCAAAAATGCCAAACCTATCCCTCATACCACTTAAGCCAAGTTGTCATCCCCAGCATGACATGAGACACGCGGTATTGAAATATGCAATTGCTCTTCTAAATAAATAATGAATGGAATTTGCAAGCGCAAAGATTAATACCGATGTAGCATTTTAACCAGGAAGTATTCCAGGTATCGTTATTTATATTTTTACCACTGGGAAGGGATTAACAATCATCACTATTGATTACAGAATAGAATATGAGATTGAGTATCTATCATTGCAAGTATAATTGAGAACATTTATCTAACTGTGTGATACAGGGGTAAGTGTCACGTAAAGGATATATGAAGTAATGAATAGTGACAAAGATAATTAATCTGATCATAGCCACATAATAAATATGATAAGCACCTCAATTAGATACTCTAGAAAGTCATTATCATGGAATTAGAACGAACTACAAGAATATTTCCTAAGTTATTCTCAACTATATAGTCTAGCATTATCATAATTAGTGCAAGCATACTTAGCAATCATTGTGAGACAAGACTACCCCCATGCATGTAACACTCTTAGTGTTAGCTTGCATGTTAACCATGAGCATTGCATCATCATAAGCATCATCATGCTCATTCATAAGCATCCATCATGATCACATGTCATCCTATGTATACCATGTGTGAGTAAATTGCTTGTGTGACTTGAATTGAGTGACTATAAGGGGTAGGCAATGCAAACAATTGTACATTGTCTTCCAAAATACTTTAATCATGTTTAGAACATCATTTTGAACCAAGTTCATGTTGAAGGTTTTGTCCAAAAATGTCTTTAAGTCATGGTTAACCCTAGAATGACCTTTTTGACCCCCTAGACCTCTTTTCAAAGATGTTTTATGAAACTGGTGTTAGGAACCTTGAATGTCGGTGACACCTGAAACAAAGTTGTAGAGAATTTCATAAGCTACAAAAGTTATGTTGATGACTTGTTATGAAAAAGCTTGGAACACTTCCAAAATTCACTCACAAGCCAAAAATCATGGCTGATTTCACACTTAGCCGAATTTGGCTAAGTGTTGAGTCACACAGTTTCGACATAGGGTTGTTGGGAGCCTTGTAGTTTGAAATACAGACTGAGTTAGGCTTTGATCTTGTAATCAAACTTGTAGAACTTGTGTAGCTCTATCCAGAGGATGAAATCCCCAGCCAAAACCACCGAGTGAGCTGAGAGTAAAACGTCGACGAACTTCAGGATTCAGTCACTGGCCATGGCGACTGAATCGCCCGATTCAGTTTGGACAGAAACCGTCCGCCGCCGCGTGTCCAGCCACCTGTCGACCGTACATCGACGACGACCCCGCCTATCAGCCCCGACGTCGTCCACAAGACGCCACGCACCGAGTGACGCCTCAGACGCGCCCTCCACTCGCTCAACGCCTCCCATTTCGCTCCGCCGTCGCCTCAGGGAGCTCCGCCGCATTTCGGCGTGCTTCTCCGGCCGTTCCACCACGTCTCCGGCCAAGCCAACCTGCCCAGAGCTCCGCCTCGACGTCCCCTACCTCGGCATCACCTCCTTGGCCGCTGTCGAGCACGGGTGAGGCGGCATTGCCGAGCTCCAAGCAGTTCTCCCTCGTCGGAGTTCCGCCCGAGCTCACCGGCAACATGGCCAGGCCTATCTGCTCCACCATTTTCCTTCATTCTTGTTCCTATCGCTTCCCCTTGGTTCACTGATGCTCGGCGTGAAGCTCTACCGCATCACCAATGCCTGGATCCGCCGGCGTAACGCCGCGCAGCGCCGCCGCTCCGCCATTCCTGACGGCGAGCACCTTAGGGTCCAGTAGAGCGCGGGTAAAGTAGGTCAACAGAGTCGCCTTGATGAGAGGAACACGTAGATGCCCTTGGATCCGGTGGAGACCTCGTCGTCGTTGAGCTTTGCCGGCGGCAAGCATCTCCCCTTTCACTGTCTCACTGACACGCGGGTCCCGGGTGTCAGCCTCTCTCTCTCTCACACCCCTCTGGTTCACTGTTTTGCAGATCCTGTGTTGAATTTGTAAAATTCATATCTCGAGTTTTATAGATCCAAATGACATGGTTCTAATTTTTCCAGGTTCCAGCATGAGTCTAGTTTTTAATAAAAATATGAAACATGCCATGTTTTTGCAGAAATAAATAGATATAAATTAATCTTGGATTTTTAGTGGGTAATTATATCTTAAATCTATTGATCTTCTGGCCATGCAAATTTAGGGTGTTGTTACTTATGCTATGAATAGGCTCTGAGAAATTTATCATGATTTTTGGAAGCCTGGTTGAGAAGTTAAAAATAATTCTTGCTTAAATAGGAGTTTCTTGTGATATTTTTAACAAATAAGTTATAGCTCCTTTTGTGGTGAAATTTGCTGAGTGTGGTACTCACATGTAGACAAAGCTAGGAAAAATCTGAAATCTGTTGTTTGACACTTTTTGTTAGGGTTTCACATTTATGCCTTGCATGCCTTTACTAGCTTGTTGTTTTTGTATCTCACAATCTGTATGTGCAAATGTTCTGAAAATTTTACAGTGATCTTATGTTAGCATAAGTAGCTTTCTTTAATTTTCTAAGTATTTTTGGAACACTTGGAATGCAGGTTCATTAAATCACTTTGGATTGTCCTTTTGATACATTCTTGTTATGTGCAAAATATTATTTTTGCTATTTATGCTTGCCTAGAGCATTTCTGTACAGCTGATAGCAAATGCTTAAGAACTATTTGAAGATGATGTTTTCTGGGAAACTTGTCTACAACAAACTTGTAGCTAACTTACTGATCTACTTCATGTAAAAATTTCATGACATTTGGTTGAGTAGTTTGAAAGTTATGCATGTTGCAAGTAGCTGCTGCAAAGTGCTTGCTCTCTGGATTTTCCAGGACAGCCAGCCAACTTTGCATGTTTACGCGTATTTCGGTTGGGAATCATTCTGAGATGTCTAAAGGTGAATTGTAGACAATTTGCTAAGCTTTACAAGAAGTACTTACTTGCTTAGTTTGGCCAACTGATGCTTAAGTTATAGCTGAAACTTGTGACAGGCTGGTTTGCCTACTAAACCAGTGACTGAGTAAGAGTAGCTAGGTTTTGTTTAACTTGTCTAGTTAGTCTCTCTACCAGAGAAGAAGTATGCATTTACTTGTTATTCCATGATTCACTTAATCTTAGGAGTTATGCTCATGTTATACCTTGTTTATGTCCCTTTGGCTCTTCATCATGACATCATGCATCATATGTGCATTCTCCATATTCATCTCCTTGTCATGCATGCATAGGTGTACCCAAGGGCGTGACAGTGTTGGAGTTCGATAGTGGCTTAACCATGTGCTAATAATGAACCTGAGACCAGGCGGGAGGACGATTGTGCAGCAACAAGGCATGGAGGTCTTGGGTGTGAATCTATCCCCGTCTGTGTCGATTAAGGACCGAATCGCTGTACGTCCCCGTGTCATGTTGAACGCATGCCTATCACTTAGTTGGCCGGATAAGTCGTTCCGACCGCGAAGCCTACGAGTGCATCTCTGGCCGGATAACCCGATCTGGTTAAAGTGCGTACCCCGGTTGGTAGTAAGGATGTGCGGGGAGTCAATGGCGTAAGACCGAGGTGCCAGGTTAGAGTCCTGGCCCTGGCAGATTGGCGGTCCCTGGGGGTGCGGCGCCGTACGGACCCGCGACTTGGTCCGGAGTTGTGCTAAAGGTGATCCGAGCTGCCGTCATGAAGTATGCTTGGGTTAGTGTTAGGAATACCCCTCCAGCTGGATAGGAATCGATTCGAATCGCCGTCTCTCCCGGATAGTGAGAACTTGACTTGGGCAGCGGCAACGTAGAATTCACTAAGCAAACATAATGGTTATGATGAGAATGTTGATAGCAAGGTGATAATCCTGATATGGTTATTATTGAAATGCTTAATTACTCAAGTGTATGCTTAGAACAGGTGCTAATCTAGTGGATAGTTGTTAAGTAATAAACCTGCTGCTGAAATTTGATAATGGGTTACTTACTACAAAAGCTTTTATGCAAAAGGTGAGTCAAACCAGTCCACCAAGATCAGCCTTGCATACTCCTTGGTGTCTCTTTATTTTGGTTTATGACGGGTAAGTCTAGCTGAATACATTCTCGTACTCAGGGTTTTATTTACCCCTGTTGCAGATGATGTCGTTTACCACGGCTACTGTGCTAACTGCCATCATCCGGCTGCGGATGATGAATAGATCATGGGCGTGATCACCTCCTTTATCTTCAGTTGTGCTTTTGTTGGGACTTGACCATGGAACTGGCATGTATTATAAACTGAGTTGGTGTTGTTTCAAAACCACTTTGTTTCCACTACTGCTATGGTTTGTAATAACCACTTTAAACTCTGTTGTGATGTAAAACTATGTTCTGTGATGAATGTTGTAATCTGTGATGGTGATGCTTGATCATGTACGATCTTCGTTGTATGTTGGTTGAATCGAGGTCTTTTGAGATTTCGTCGGACTACCGGGTTTATATGGGTTCAAGTCCATTGGCTTGACTGCCTCCGTGGTCGCTAATTCACTTGAATTCTTATAAATTGGACGGTTCTGTTACAGCTGGTATCAGAGCAAGATTAGGCATTTAACCATCATAGATGTATTTAAAAACAAATGAATTTGGTTTTCCCAAGCTAATTTGGCAAATGGAGCTATGTATAGGGCTGTTTTAAAAATGTTTTGATAACTTATACCATGCCAGTGGTCATACCCTTTATGCCCATATAAGGACTTCTAGGTGGCTTATTATTACTAACATGGGGTTTTTTCCTTTCGTCGTCCATATGGCGTGCAATTATATGGATACCGCTTACTTAAGTGGTAATGAATGGATCACACACCTCTACGCCAAGGTAAGCATTGGTTGTTTTCTTTCGTCATCCATACGGCGTGAAATTGTATGGATGCCACTTGCTTGAGTGGTAATGTATGGATCTATATGCCTCTACGCTACGGTAAGTGTGAGCTGTGAGAGCATGACCGTCCAACCGTCGGTCTAGGGGAGTGTTAGCTGTGGTTACTGGAATATTTACATGTTTTACACATGTATATATGAAGGTACTTAATTGTGGGTAGTAGGTGCAGCCATGTATACATATTTGTTTGGGAATATATATCAGAGTGTGCTGCGATATATGTTTGGGAATATATATCGGAGTATCTAGCTTGATTGCAATGATTGGATTTACATTCCTACACATATACTATTGTGGGGTTGGGCTGAAATGAATTTTCTGTAGGTACACTAACAACGAAACGTGTAGACTGTATAGTTGCGTATAAAGAGTGTACGTATGTATGCCACCGACTATACCGTTAGAATTTTCTTTTAGGAATGGAAAGGACGTATGGAACGTGCATGCATCATGAATCATTCATACATTCCTTATGCACTACTTGGGTATTAAATTCCGAAATTATATCTATTTACCTTCCTTGTGATTGATCTCCCTTACTCAAATGTGGTCTTTCTACAGATGGCAGCCCCACACGCAAGTGAGACTTTCCTGGACATGTTTGGCACTCCTACTTTGTTGTGGAGGGTGCTAAGTTCAGTTGGATATGAGGAACCACCTAAATACACTTGGACCGAGTCTGAGCATGCGGGAGCATTACCTTGGGTAGATGTCCAAATTATAGTTCCCCCTTGTCCAAATAACCCACAGTGGCTAGGTTGGATAGTTGAGTGTGATGGCCAAACTCCTTGGGAGGGTACCCAAGTAGCAGCCCTAGAGGTTTTGCTAGAGATATGCCAAGATTATGGCAATGAGCTAGTAAATGGCCCAGATGGATCCATCCCTAGAGTGAGTGTGACTGACACATTTGTGTCTCAGATAGGAAATGAGCCTTTAGAGATGAGAGAATCCCTGCTAGGATATAGCTCTAGCCCTGCCATGAGTGCCATGCTGGCGGTACTTAAGCTGCACTATGTACGCCAGGACACCTACATAGACGCCATGCTAGCGCTCTAACAAGCTCAAGTTGGGCAGCGCAAATTGCGCAAGTGAGTGCGCAAGCATCGCAAGGCTTTTATGGATGCACAAGCTGAAATCCAAAACTATCACACTGCTTTGCAAGCCCGCCGCAACCAAGTTGAGAACGCAGTTAGAGAGATGAGAACGCTGAAATCCAAAACTATCACACTGCTTTGCAAAACTATCACACTGCTTTGCAAGCCCGCCGCAACCAAGTTGAGAGCGCAATGAGGCACAAGCTCGCATGATGCAAATGACTAGAGAGAGAGATGAGGCTATGCGCATGGCTGAAAATAGAGAAGCTGCTAGAGTTAGAGCCTTGTTCCATGCTGAAATTAGAGAGGAAGAGCTGATCATTAGGATTGCTGAGCTACAATTGGATGTCCACCGCCTAAACAATATCATAAATCCTATTCCACATCCAGCCCGTTTTAATCATGAAGAAGCTCCTAATGAGGAAGATCAGGATGATGGCATCATTTCTAACGGAGAATTTGAGGAAGATATGTAGCCTAGCAATAATTCTATGATCATGTATCAGTTTCCATCTCTTTGTGTAATGGACATGTAATCTGAATTTTAGTTAAAACTCTATGTGTTTGGCCATGGTGCCCCTCCTGTAAAACTTAAGTTGTGGCAGTGAATCTATGTAACCTTATGCACTCAATTGTGATGCTCCATGTTTATGTTGAGCTTAAATAATCTTCTGCAATATCTTTAATCTTTGTGAATTGTGGCTGTGAATGCTCGCGAAAATAACCAAGTGTCGTGGATGATACTCTCTTGTTGTACATGAATTATTGTGCCTTGAATTATGTGAATTTACTTCATTAAATTCTGTATGGCAGCAATTGAGGTTCATGGCAATCATATCTGTTGTTCTAAACGGTCACTTGGTATGCCTTGTGCAGATGGCTCGTAGCACTCGCTCCGGTCACAATGAGGTGCCACCACCACCACCTCCTCCCCCGCCTACGCCTACTGAGCTCTTAGCAACTCTTGTTGAGGGCCAGCGAATGCTCAATGAAGCTATGCAGACTATGGCGCAGCAGAACCGGGGTGGTCGCCATGCCCGCCAAGGCGGAGAGACAAATCAGTACAGTAGTTTCAAGGATTTCCAGGACACCAAGCTGCCGCTTTTCAAGGAGGCTGTTGAACCTTTAGAAGCTGATGAATGGCTCAACACTCTCGAGCAGAAGTTCCGCTTGTTGAGGGTGACCGAAGAGCTAAAGGCGTAATATGCAGCCCACCAGTTGGAGGGCAAAGCAGGTGTCTGGTGGAGTCATTACAGGACCAGCTTGCCTGCCAATGCTGTTGTAACCTGGGATCAGTTCACAACTGCTTTCAGGAATACTTACATTCCCCAAGGCTTAATGACTATCAAGCACACCGAGTTCATGCACCTGACACAAGGAACTAAAAGCTTGACTGAATATCTTCATGCTTTCAACAATTAGTCTCGCTATGCTCCTGAGATGGTTGACACCGAAGCCAAGAAGCTCGCTAGTTTCAAGAGAGGGTCACCTTTAATGAGTTTGTGAGTGATGCGTTGACTCAGGATAACTCTAATGTTGTGTATGCCGCGTCCAAGAACCGCAAGAGGACCTATGAGGCAGGTGCTTCACAGTCTAAGGCTCCAGTGACAAGCAAACCGGCCTATCGCCCACCCAATGTTGTGACAAGGTACAGGCCGCCGCAGAAAAAGTCAAATGTGAAGACGGGAGTTCGCAAGTCTTTCACAGTTGCTCTCCCTAGGGGTGCCACAGGTCAAGGAAGTCCCAAGACTCCCCCTGACAACCGCCCTTGCTTCAATTGCAAACAAGTTGGTCACTGGGCGAGGGATTGCCCTTATCCCAAGAGGAATTCTGCAGCTGGGGGTAATAACCGTACTGGCCGAGTGCACTACACCACTGTTGAAGAAATTCCTGAAGGTGAAGTGGTCACCGCTGGTATGTTTCTTGTCAATCAAAACCCTGCAGTTTTCTTGTTTGATTCTGGAGCTTCGCATTCATTTATGAGCCAAGCATTTGCATCTAAGCATGGGCAGCATGTAGTTGATCTTGACAGTGGCAAATTTTGCATTAGTGCTGCTGGTAATCAAATCGCTACAAATCAAGTAGTGAGGGATGTACATATTGCTATAGAAGGGCGTAATTATGCAGCAGATTTAGTAATATTGTTGGGCTTGGGTATAGATGTTATCCTGGGAATGAATTGGATGAGTAAGCATGGGGTGTTAATAGATACCTCCATGTGGGTAGTCATGTTACGAGAGCGTGATAGAATAGAAGCCTTCTTGGTTCAGCTTCCCAAGAACGATGACATTCGTCACGCTGCTAATGCTATTAGACCATTCACTGTGGCAGAGATTCCTATAGTGTGTGAATTTCCAGACGTCTTTCCAGAGGATCTACCTGGGTTGCCACCAGATAGGGATATAGAGTTTAAAATTGATCTAGTTCTGGGTACCGCACCTATCTCTAGAAGGCCATATCGAATGCCACCCAACGAATTGGCAGAATTGAAAAAGCAATTGCAAGAACTTCTCGAAAAAGGTCTTATTCGGCCTAGTTCTTCTCCATGGGGTTGTCCGGCTCTCTTTGTTAAGAAGAAGGACAAGTCTCTGTGAATGTGTGTAGACTATCGTCCGCTCAATGCTGTGACGGTCAAAAACAAGTATCCATTGCCTCGCATTGATATCCTATTTGATCAATTAGCCAAAGCCAAAAGTATTCTCAAAGATTGATCTGAGGTCTGGGTATCCTCAAATCAAGATCCGACCCGAAGACATTACTAAAACGGCGTTCTCTACCAGGTATGGGTTATATGAGTATCTAGTCATGTCCTTTGGTCTGACTAATGCCCCTGCTCATTTCATGTACCTGATGAATTTGGTGTTCATGCCTGAACTGGATAAGTTTGTGGTGGTGTTCATCGATGACATATTGGTGTATTCTAAAAATGCCCAAGAACATGAGAAGCACCTTCAGATTGTACTCACTAGATTGCGAGAACATCAGCTCTATGCCAAGTTCAGCAAGTGTGAGTTTTGGCTGAAGAAAGTGCCTTTCCTAGGCCATATTCTATCCGAAGAGGGTATTTCGGTTGACCCATCGAAAGTGCAAGAGGTTCTAGACTGGAAGGCCCCGACTTCAATGCACGAGGTTCGGAGTTTTCTCGGTCTAGCTGGATATTATCGTCGCTTTATTCCGGATTTCACCAAAATAGCTAAGCCTATGACCAAGCTACTGCAAAAAGATGTGAAGTTTGTGTGGTCCCAGGAGTGTGAAGTCGCTTTCACCACTTTACGCCATTTGCTGACCACCGCTCTTGTTCTGGCACAGCCTGACATTGAAAAGCCATTTGATGTCTTTTGTGATGCATCTGGCATGGGCCTAGGTTGTGTGCTTATGCAAGAAGGCCGAGTTATTGCCTACGCCTCTCGGCAGTTAAGGAAACATGAAGCCAACTACCTAACTCATGACCTAGAGTTAGCAGCAGTTGTGCATGCGTCGAAACTCTGGAGGCATTATCTGTTGGGTAATCTTTGTCATATTTACACTGACCATAAGAGCCTCAAATATATATTCACTCAGCCCGAGTTGAACATGAGACAAAGAAGATGGTTGGAATTGATAAAAGACTACAATTTAGAAGTGCACTATCATCCAGGCAAAGCCAATGTTGTAGCCGATGCTCTCAGTCGGAAACAACATGTTAGACCACTCCTAGAGGAAGGCTTCAATTTATTGCATCATGTGGTCCTACACAACATCGTAGTCAGCTGCTCGTTAGAGAGTCAAATCATAGAGCTCCAAAAGTCTGATCCTGGTATTTTTCATATCAAAAGAAAAATGCAAGAGCAAGACACCAAGCATTTCAGGGTAGATAAGAAGGGTGTACTGTGGTTCGACGATCGACTAGTTGTACCTAAGGACCGTGACCTACGCAACAAAATTTTAGGTGAAGCTCATTCTTCCAAGTTGTCCATTCATCCTGGTAGTAGCAAAATGTACCAAGACTTGAAACCTCATTTCTGGTGGACCAAGATGAAGAAGGAGATAGCAGCTTATGTTGCTAGGTGTGATACTTGCTGCAGGGTAAAGGCAGTTCACCTCAAACCTGCAGGTTTATTGCAACCTTTGTCGATTCAAGGTTGGAAGTGGGAAGAAATCAGCATGGATTTCATTGTTGGACTTCCCCTTACTCAAAAAGGACACAACTCCATATGGGTGATTGTTGACCGTTTGACCAAGTCAGCTCATTTTATTCCCGTACATGCTACATACCGACCCTCCGACTATGCTGAGTTGTACTTCTCTCAGATAGTTAAATTGCACGGAGTGCCTCACACTATTATTTCTGATAGAGGTCCTCAGTTCACTGCTCGCTTTTGGGAGCATCTGCATTCACTCCTTGGTACAAAGTTGGTTCGCAGTTCAGCCTATCATCCTCAGACCTCCGGTCAGACTGAGCGTGTGAATCAAATTTTAGAGGATATGTTGAGGGCATGTGTTATATCTTCCAAGGGTGCATGGGAGAAATGGCTACTGTTAGCTGAATTCTCTTACAATAATAGTTATCAAGAAAGCATCCAAATGGCCCCTTTTGAAGCTTTGTATGGCCGCAAATGTAGAACTCCTTTAAACTGGGTTGAGCCAGGCGAAAGGAGGTACTACGGAATTGACTTTGTCAAAGAAGCCGAAGAACAAGTTCTCCTTATCCAGCAACACATGAAAGCTGCCCAAGCTAGGCAGAAAAGCTATGCGGATAGAAGAAGAAAACCACTTGAGTTCGAAGTAGGTGACTTTCTGTACATAAAAGTATCACCCATGAAAGGAGTACCTCGCTTTGGTGTAAAGAGGAAGCTTGCCCCTAGGTATGTAGGTCCCTACCAAATCATTGAGAAGAGTGGCAAGGTGGCTTACAAAGTACAACTACCTCTCGAAATGAGAGCTATTTTCCCCGTATTCCACGTGTCTCAACTTAAGAAGTGTCTTCGTGTGCCCGAAGAGAGAGTTGAAACAAGAGATATCAAGTTGCAGTCCGATCTATCCTACAAAGAAAAACCTGTACAAGTTCTTGATGTCAAGGAAAGGGTTACTCGTTGTGGCAGAACCACCCTAATTATATGGCCCACATGCACTTGACATTGTTCTTAAGACCTCTAACTACTGCACATGAGAGTCATATAACTTGGGTAGTCTGTCGGGTGCCCTCGGAGGACCCCGAATCATCCACATTTTAACTCATACAGGATCAACATGGAGTTACCACAACATTACAACATTTGTTACAAAAATAACTTACATCGGAGTGCGGAAGATTTATAACTCAACTTACAACATATGATGGAATATAAACAACTAAATTTCCAAAAGGTGTGTAGAGTAGCGGAAGCATCTTAGGTGAAGCTTCTAAGGTAGAAGAGGTGGATAAATCATGTCACGCACACCGACATGACCTCCATTAGCAGCATAAGTCAGCACCTGCAACAGGGGTTATAAAACCCTGAGTACTGGAGTACTCAACAAGACTTACCCAGCGGAAAAAGAGGAGAACTTAGGAATGCAGGCTTAGGGTAGACAAGGAGTGGCTGAGCAAGGAGCCAAAATGTTTTGCTAAAAAGCTTACTAATAGTGCATCCTTACTTTCAAGTTTTACCCGCAAATTCCTCTCCTCAAGAGGCCGAGGAGTTCGAGGACAGTCTATCTAGTTGCTTCTCACAGACAAGTCTGTAAGTTCCTAGTCCTTAATCAAAGTATTATCTATCCAACGACCATAGCTTCATGTCACTCTGAGTCCGGGAATTGGGATCCGAACCTCATGAGACATTTCCCCCTTTCTCATTTTACCACTTAGTTGCATATTTAACTACGATGAGGGTTAGTGGATTGAGTCTCCCAATCGGGGAGCAATGACGATTCGAACCGCTTAGCAATCCAGCTAGAGTTCCTAACCACCCGACATATGTAGAACCAAATCTTGCATATATCAACCCAAATCGAGCTCTCCCCAAATTTGACCAGGTTCGCGGCACCCGAGAGCACAGTACCCCACCATCCTATAGCCGATCTAGATGTTTCCCGGTCATCTCAGATCCGTAAGGTGGGTACACGCTACTCTCGCCATCGCTCCACGCCCAGTGCGCGAGTAGCTGTTCGCGTCGAGGGATCACAAGACCGGGCTTACCGAGGGCAAGTGGCTAGTACTATAAGTTCTCAACCCAGCAGGCCACCAACGGAACGGTCCTTAATCGACACAGTTGGAGACACTACTTTAAGACTCCATTCTTAAAGCAAGTCCACCGACCGGTCTCAAGTTGAAACATCATTGACCATAAGTGTATTCCACAACAACCCTTCAAACTTTCTTGTTTGAAAACCTATCTAGTAGCAGGGCTAAGCATCACTACGCAATTTTTAAAATAAAATAGGTGTCAAGGACAGGATAACAAATATCAAGATAGTAAATGCAGCAAGTAGGTTAACCCAATTCTCAACTACCTAATGCAGCATTTTCAATTCATAAGTGATAAAAGATTTAAAACATTCAAGGAGGGGTTAATGCATCCGGGGCTAACCTTGGTTGCAGAGCTGAGAGGGACCCTCGGAGACTTCCCAAGTCTCGGATCTTATTTCCTCGAACGGAGCACCGACCTCGGGGTTCGGTTCAACGGTCGCTCCTTCGGTCACGTGCACTACACGTAAAATGATGTATGCTCATGATATGCATATGACAGATATTTAAGAAGGACCGAGTTGAGTACAACTCTCCTTCTCGATGCAAGGACAGGCTAAATAGTAATTAAAATTGTTTATTGTTTTAGGGTCTTTACCCAAGAGGTTGCATTAGTAAATTAAGATTTCTCTTAATTCACAATTATCCTTAATTAAATATTATTAGTCCTTTTTACCTTAATTAACTCTTAATTAGGTATTAATGATAGTAATTAAGTATTAATAACAAACAATAATTAAGTGCCAAAGATCATTAAGGTTAATGACCTTAGGTCATCATACAATCCCAAAATTACTCAAATTCTCATTTGGAAATTAAGCTACTCATTATTTAAGTAAAGGCTAACTAAAAACAATCAACTCTATTTGCACACATAACCAGGACAGCAGCATATACGCAAACTCACTCAACCATAATTAGAGATCCAAGCATCCAATAAAGGTGATATTAGACTTTCTGGAAAGCTCAGATAATTTTCTACAACTTTGATATTATCTTCGAGAACTGATTTAATAGATAAAATGGCCAAACAACATGAATAAACAATTATGTCCAGACCTTGGACAGAATCAGACATTAAGCTTCATACATCTATAACCAGAGTTCTAGATCACCAAAAGTCATGATCCATAACATTTTGGAAAGCTTATGAAAATTACTACAATTTATCTTTCATCATCAAAGCATGATTCACAAGTTTAGTAGGTCGAAATTGCACAACTACAGAAACTGATCCAGGACTTCACAGAGAGAAACCATTTCTGAAACTTAAATTTAAACAGGCATAACTCAGAACCTATGGGCCAAATGCCACCAAAATTTAACACCAGGTAGATACATGAATTATATACGACTTTGTTATAGACAAGTTTCACATCCAACATTATCTACCTAGAGCAATTCATAATACTCCAGAAACTCTCGAGAAACCACTAGTATTTGAGTTATAAAGAAATAACATTTCATTTATGTTCCAAACTTGAACCTGGGAAAAACCCAGCTCACCAACAGTTGAAATACATCAAAGAGATACTAGAAAACATCATGGTCATCCCTAAATAAATTCCTTTCATGTCTTTATTAATTTATTTAGATAAATAGACAAAGTAGTAACCATATGTCAAAATTACACAATAAATTCTGAGAAAACTACAGCAGCTCATATGTGCTCTCCAAAGTCTATTGTATAAATTTCATGCCATTTGGATAAGTATAGTAATTTCCATGAAAAAGATAAATTTTCATCACAAGGAAGCATGCAATAACAAGATAAATAAGAAACTCGACATTTTCTACAAACACATAGCTCAATTATGTATCTATATGATATAAAAACCTCATATAAAGGTACAGGAACCATATTTTATATTTATTAATTTTTAGTTTAATTATAGACAATTTAATAAGCACTAAACAAGATAAAATAATAACTTCACCAGATATCATCCACTAAACATGAAATTTTTACTGCAACACTCGCATAACATCATGACAACATCATAAAAATTTCAGGCCCATAGGAGATACACGGAACGAAATATGAATTTCTCCTTTTTAAACATAATTAAAAGGCATAAATCATAACTAATTATTTTACTACAAAATATGGCCAGTTTCATATTTTTAATAAAAACTAGACATCGCATGGAGCACAACAAAATTTGGTTCACCAAAATTGGAGTTACCAAACTCCAGATATGAATTTTCAAAGATTCAACAAAACATCTACAAACAAGTCCTTAGAGCACTATTCACCTGAGTCACAGTCTGTGCAATTAGACCCCTGGAGAACTTCAAATTGTCGCGCGAAGTCCCTGGTCGCGAATCCAGAGCAGAGGATGTTGAAGAAAACCTGATTTCCGGCCAGTGGACGCTTGTTGGCAGCGAGGGAAAGCATTGCGGAGCATCCTGAGGCTCGCGCGCTCGCGTTGGTGTTAGCGGCTTGGCCGGAGAAGGTCTGTGGCCCCCTGGCCACGTGTGCAGGCGGCCATGGCGGAGCTCTGTGAGCGGAAACTGGCTCACGGTCCCGACGAGGGGAGAGAGCACTAGCTGGCCTAGCTGATGCGCAAGGATGCTGCGGAGCTGAAGAAGAGATCAACTAGGCTGAGGTGTGAGGAGCAAGATAAATTCCGTCGGTGACCGAAGGTCACGGCGGCGGACAGAAAGAGGAGGAGCGAGGGTAAAGCTCTGGCTCCTTTTGGATGAGGATGCCACGAGGTTGCGAGGACAAGCAAGCAGGTAGCAGCGTGGGGAGCATGCCAAGCGCCAGCACGGCCACGGCGGCGGCCGGGAGGTGGAGCTGGCCGGCGGCCATTGGCCGGCTACTGTAGGTGGCCTTATCTCCTCCTTCACTGTTTTTTTAAATTACTTCTAAATTTTGAATAGAAGTCAAATTTCTGCCAAAATAAAAGTTGTTCAAAATTTGATTATCTACAAAACATCTTTAAGTACACAAAGCTATTTTTGAGTGGAAGAATGTGATTTTGAGCAAATCAGTTTGAAATTCAAATTCCAATTTGGGGGCAAAACTGATTTGAATTGGGGCAGAATAGAAATTCCAAAATTACTTTTGATTTTTCTCAACAACTTGAAAAATTCCCGAAATAAAAGTTGTTCAATTTGATGAGCTCTACAACTTTTATTTTGGTCACATTTCAAGATTCTAAATAGATTTTGAATTGGGGATTCAAATTGGAAAGGGGACATTTTCTGGAAATCTGTATTTTCAAAATTACTTTGAATTTTTGTATTGAAACTTCAAAAACTCAAAACACCAAAGTTGGACATCTTGACAAGATCTACAACTTCTCTTTTGAACTCAATGTCAAATTTTGCTTAGTTTTTAAATTGTGCAAAAGGGGGCAAAACTAGGGTTTCAAAATTAGGGTTTTCCCCCTTTTTCTCAGAAACCTTCCACCCTAGGAATCTCACAACCACACTAGCTTCAATACACCTTGCAAACACACTTTAATTCCCTAAGCACAAGCAATCAAAATAAACTTGTTTTAATTTGATGCATCAAGTGGTGCTTAATCAATATGCGATGCAATGTTCATCATGACATGATCCAGTTTTAGTGTTCGTAACATCAGGGATGTTACACTCGTGGGAGAGTGATTAAACTTTTTAGAGTTTTGTGGAACCGTCAAAATGAGAGAGATGCCACTTGGGAAAGGGAGGACTATTTACAAGTAACTTATCCTTCATTCTACGAAAAATGGTACGTCTTTCAAATCTTGGGGCGAGATTTTTGTAAGGGGGGAGGGCTATAACACTCTTAGTGTTAGCTTGCATGTTAACCATGAGCATTGCATCAACATAAGCATCATCATGCTCATTCATAAGCATCCATCATGATCACATGTCATCCTATGTATACCATGTGTGAGTAAATTGCTTGTGTGACTTGAATTGAGTGACTATAAGGGGTAGCCAATGCAAACAATTGTACATTGTCTTCCAAAATACTTTAATCATGTTTAGAACATCATTTTGAACCAAGTTCATGTTGAAGGTTTTGTCCATAAATGTCTTTAAGTCATGGTTAACCCTAGAATGACCTTTTTGACCCCCTAGACCTCTTTTCAAAGATGTTTTATGAAACTGGTGTTAGAAACCTTGCATGTCTGTGCCACCTGAAACAAAGTTGTAGAGAATTTCATAAGCTACAAAAGTTATATTGATGACTTTTTTTGAAAAAGCATGGAACACTTCCAAAATTCACTCACAAGCCAAAAATCAAGGCTGATTTCACACTTGCCGAATTTGGCTAAGTGTTGAGTCACACAGTTTCGACATAGGGTTGTTGGGAGCCTTGTAGTTTGAAATACAGACCGAGTTAGGCTTTGATCTTGTAATTAAACTTGTAGAACTCGTGTAGCTCTATCCAAAGGATCAAATCCCAGCCAAAACCACCGAGTGAGCTGAGAGTAAAACGTCGACGAACTTTGGGATTCAGTCACTGGCCATGGCGACTGAATCGCCCGATTCAGTTTGGACAGAAACCGTCCGCCGCCGCGTGTCCGGCCACCTGTCGACCGTACGTCGACGGCGACCCCGCCTGTCAGCCCCGACGTCGTCCACAAGACGCCACGCACCGAGTGGACGCCTCAGACGCGCCCTCCACTCGCTCAACGCGTCCCATTTCGCTCCGCCGTCGCCTCAGGGAGCTCCGCCGCGTTTCGGCGAGCTTCTCCGGCCGTTCCACCGCGTCTCCGGCCAAGCCAACCTGCCCAGAGCTCCGCCTTGACGTCCCCTACCTCGGCGTTACCTCCTTGGCCGCTGTCGAGCACGGGTGAGGCGGCATTGCCGAGCTCCAAGCAGTTCTCCCTCGCCGGAGTTCCGCCCGAGCTCACCGGCAACGTGGCCAGGCCTCTCTGCTCCACCATTTTCCTTCATTCTTGTTCCTATCGCTTCCCCTTGGTTCACTGATGCTCGGCGTGAAGCTCTACCGCATCACCATTGCCTGGATCCGCCGGCGTAACGCCGCGCAGCGCCGCCGCTCCGCCATTCCCGACGGCGAGCACCTTAGGGTCCAGTAGAGCGCGGGTAAAGTAGGTCAACAAAGTCGCCTTGATGAGAGGAACACGTAGATGCCCTTGGATCCGGCGGAGACCTCGTCGTCGTTGAGCTTTGCCGGCGGCGAGCATCTCCCCTGTCACTGTCTCACTGACGCGCGGGTCCCGAGTGTCAGCCTCTCTCTCTCACACCCCTCTGGTTCTCTGTTTTGCAGATCTTGTGTTGAATTTTTAAAATTCATATCTCGAGTTTTGTAGATCCAAATGACATGGTTCGAATTTTTCTAGGTTCCAGCATGAGTCTAGTTTTTATTAAAAATATGAAACATGCCATGTTTTTGCAGAAATAAATAGATATAAATTAATCTTGGATTTTTAGTGGGTAATTATATCTTCCAATCTATTGATCTTCTGGCCATGCAAATTTAGGGTGTTGTTACTTATGCTATGAATAGGCTCTGATAAATTTATCATGATTTTTGGAAGCCTGGTTGAGAAGTTAAAAATAATTTTTGCTTAAATAGGAGTTTGTTGTGATATTTTTAATAAATAAGTTATAGCTCCTTTTGTGGTACTCACATATAGACAAAGCTAGGAAAAATCTGAAATCTGTTGTTTGACACTTTTTGATAGGGTTTCACATTTATGCCTTGCATGCCTTTACTAGCTTGTTGTTTTTGTATCTCACAGTCTGTATGTGCAAATGTTCTGAAAATTTTACAGTGATCTTATGTTAGCATAAGTAGCTTTCTGTAATTTTCTTAGGATTTTTGGAACACTTGGAATGCAGGTTCATTAAATCACTTTAATAATTAAATAAATGGAAAAGGTGATGATAGAAATAAGTTTAGACCTTGCCATGATATTTTCTGGTGTTTCTTAGATATGTCCTATCTACTGGTGCAATTGGATTGTCCTTTTGATACATTCTCAATATGTGCAAAATATTATTTTTGCTATTTATGCCTTGCCTAGAGCATTTCTGTACAGCTGATAGCAAATGCTTAATAACTATTTGAAGATGATGTTTTCTGGGAAACTTGTCTACAACAAACTTGTAGCTAACTTACTGATCTACTTCGTGTCCAACTTTCATGACATTTGGTTGAGTAATTTGAAAGTTATGCATGTTGCAAGTAGCTCCTGCAAAGTGCTTGCTCTCTGGATTTTCCAGGACAGCCAGCCAACTTTGCATGTTTACGCGTATTTCGGTTGGGAATCATTCTGAGATGTCTAAAGGTGAATTGTAGACAATTTGCTAAGCTTTACAGGAAGTACTTACTTGCTTAGTTTGGCCAACTGATGCTTAAGATATAGCTGAAACTTGTGACAGGCTAGTTTCCCTACTAAACCAGTGACTGAGTAAGAGTAGCTAGGTTTTGTTTAACTTGTCTAGTTAGTCTCTCTACCAGAGAAGAAGTATGCATTTACTTGTTATTCCATGATTCACTTAATCTTAGGAGTTATGCTCATGTTATACCTTGTTTATGTCCCTTTGGCTCTTCATCATGACATCATGCATCATATGTGCATTCTCCATATTCATCTCCTTGTCATGCATGCATAGGTGTACCCAAGGGCGTGATGGTGTTGGAGTTCGAGCTGCCGGAGTCGGAAGGACAGCAAGGGGAACTACCTCAAGGAGCTGAGGAGGAGGAGGACTTGCCGGAGTGCCCTGACCACCGTCCCTCTACTTACGTCGAAGGCAAGCCCCGGAGCATTATAAGCGTCCTACTATTTTATTATTCGTGTTCAGCTATCAATTGACTATGGTTATATATTGTTGCATTAAGTGCTAGGCGTTGATATGACACCCTTGCTGCATAATGACTACCTTGTCCACCTCATACCTCACCTAAGTAGGTCCAGGATCGAAATAATGCTTAGCCATGCTTAGCTCGGTAGAAGCCGGGTGATTTCCTGTCACCTGCGAGAGTTAGGTGGATGTTGATCACGGTTGGCTATATTTGCTATCGTGGCTTAACCATGTGCTAATAATGAACCTGAGACCAGGCGGGAGGACGATAGTGCAGCAACAAGGCATGGAGGTCTTGGGTGTGAATCTATCCCCGTCTGTGTCGATTAAGGACCGAATCGTTGTACGTCCCCGTGTCATGTTGAACGCATGCCTATCACTTAGTTGGCTGGATAAGTCGTTCCGACCGCGAAGCCTACGAGTGCATCTCTGGCCGGATACCCCAATCTGGTTAAAGTGCGCACCCCGGTTGGTAGTAAGGATGTGCGGGGAGTCAATGGCGTAAGACCGAGGTGCCAGGTTAGAGTCCTGGCCCTGGCAGATTGGCGGTCCCTGGGGGTGCGGCGCCGTACGGACCCGCGACTTGGTCCGGAGTTGTGCTAAAGGTGATCCGAGCTGCCGTCACGAAGTATGCTTGGGTGAGTGTTAGGAATACCCCTCCAGCTGGATAGGAATCGATTCGAATCGCCGTCTCTCCCGGATAGTGAGAACTTGACTTGGGCAGCGGCAACGTAGAATTCACTAAGCAAACATAATGGTTATGATGAGAATGTTGATAGCAAGGTGATAATCCTGACATGGTTATTATTGAAATGCTTAATTACTCAAGTGTATGCTTAGAACAGGTGCTAATCTAGTGGATAGTTGTTAAGTAATAAACCTGCTGTTGAAATTTGATAATGGGTTACTTACTACAAAAGCTTTTATGCAAAAGGTGAGTCAAACCAGTCCACCAAGATCAGCCTTGCATACTCCTTGGTGTCTCTTTATTTTGGTTTATGACGGGTAAGTCTAGCTGAGTACATTCTCGTACTCAGGGTTTTATTTACCCCTGTTGCAGATGATGTCGTTTACTAGGGCT
Organism: Sorghum bicolor; assembly: GCF_000003195.3. NCBI lineage: Eukaryota > Viridiplantae > Streptophyta > Magnoliopsida > Poales > Poaceae > Sorghum > Sorghum bicolor. Next base: position 25,657,627 of record NC_012873.2, on the reverse strand, counting down.
ACTGTGCTAAATGCCATCACCCGGCTGCGGATGATGAATAGATCATGGGCGTGATCACCTCCTTTATCTTCAGTTGTGCTTTTGTTGGGACTTGACCATGGAACTGGCATGTATTATAAACTGAGTTGGTGTTGTTTCAAAACTACTTTGTTTCCGCTACTGCTATGGTTTGTAATAACCACTTTAAACTCTGATGTGACGTAAAACTATGTTCTGTGATGAATGTTGTAATCTGTGATGGTGATGCTTGATCATGTACGATCTTCGTTGTATGTTGGTTGAATCGAGGTCTTTTGAGATTTCGTCGGACTACCGGGTTTATATGGGTTCAAGTCCATTGGCTTGACTGCCTCCGTGGTCGCTAATTCACTTGAATTCTTATAAATTGGATGGTTCTGTTACAATGCATAGTGATATTAGCAAGGAATATGTGAAACATAGCAATCACGCCCCTGTAATAATATTGCTCTGCCAGCCCAATACACGAGAGGGGGACTATATAAGAATCAATGAAGCTATTACTATCACGAACTACCCCACGATCTTGCATATTGGGTACAATCGCAGATAAATACGGTATAAGCACCACGCCTACACAAATTCTATCATTTACCCATGGATCCGATGGATAAACGATATACGATCCTAAGCATGTATATAGATCCAATCTAACTAAGCCAAGTACATAACTATGATAAACTAAGAACAATATAATCTTGAATATAAGCGAATAGAGCAAAGTCATAAGCAATATATTGTAGTAGAACAAAGTCATATTCATAATATTGAAGAACAAAGATAATTAGAAGAACAATTAGAAGCACAATTAGAGAATTACCAAGAATCCTCTTGACAGATCCGGAAACCAATCAAAGATTGACTCCTTCTATTTCTAATCCTATATAGCTATGCTAATCTAGATGTCTAATTGATGTGGTGGCTCTAATCTTGATCAAGGGCTTCTTCTCCCTTGAGGAACAATGAATTAGGGTTGAGAGGCTCTCTCCTCCAGGGGCCAGGGGGTCTGGTTTTATAGACCCTTCAAGTGAATATGGGCCGTTGGATCAAACCGACTTAGATTGAACGGTTATCCTTGATCCTTTAGGTCGGTGGAGATCTCCTGAGAGAAAGAGTCCTGATTGGGCTCCAAGTCAGGGCGGGCGCCCAGGGCAGGAGGGCGGGCGCCCTGCCTCTAGCCCCGTTCAGCCTCCGCTTTCTTCCCGTGGCTTCTGGAGTCTTCTAGATGTAAGATAATTGCGCGGCACGTTAATATCTCTATGTAATCCCGACGTGTGGGCCTTTCTTCCGTATTTCCTGATAACCCCCTGCAGAAATAGACAAACACCAAAACTTGTAGAATTCTGTCAGATAAAACCCTAAGTCTAGATGTTGATTTCATTTGAATCCTTTTCTTTGTTTATTTGATAATTAAGTTTGATACTTAAGGACCGTCAACAAACTCCCCCAAGCTTACCTCTTGCTCGTCCCTGAGCAAGGATAGACTCAGCTATGGATCATAAGTTGTTGCAATATCTTTAAAAATTGACGGTACACATGCTTTTTAAATAAGATCTCATCTCTGAGTTCGAGTAAACTATCAAGACTTAAAACTTACTTACTTTACCTTTCACCATGGGACTTGTAACCGTCACTTCTGTCTTGAGTAGTTAAAAGATAGAACAGTCTAGTCAAGTGCCATGTCTCTTATTCTTGATCAGCTATAGCTCTGAAGTTTTTGCAGATTTTCAAATAAAACTCAGAGATTCCTTGTATGACTCTCTTAGATCTCTATTTTGTGGTATTTCTGGATCCTTACCAAGGCAGTGATGGTATATGCCTTCTCTCAATATATGTAGTATTTGTGGTATAAAGCATAGTGACTTGCCTTCTTTCTCACCCTACTCTAATAAGGCTTTAATATGTGGAGCTCATAGGTGGGAGATAAAATATACATACTCTCAAGACATTTATTGTATAGTCAAACCATGGATCTAAAGAAACAAATCATTAAGTCAAATCAAGATGTGCATGTGTGGCAAATGAATGGTGTATGGTGATGATGGTGATAACAATGGTGAAAGCCTAATTCTACTTTTTGCTCTTTTGAGGGGATACATACCTTTCTTGCTTTTTGAATAGTGAGGAGAATGAGATGCTCTATCTTTTTCTTTTTCTTTCCTCTCAGGTGGGTATCTTGTACCCCTAATTCTACTGTAGGACACTTGTCCATTTTTACCTCTCGTCTCACTTTTTCTTTCCTTTCGATTTTCTGGGCACTTGCCCCTTTTTATTTCCTCGTATCTCTCTTTTTTTCTTCTCTTTTTTTTAGAGCACTCATCTCTTGAGATAATATAGCAAGTGGTAGTAACAAGATAACTTGAGCATTAATTTCACAGGAAAAAAACAATATTTTTGGTCATTCTCTCCCGGATTAGGAGTAGAATATTTTTGGGTGGTTCTGGAGATGGATATATGTGGATGATACTTACGGAGTAGAAGTAGCATATGTGAGTGAACATGCAAGTGAATCTTGATTTAACCACATGACAAGCTCCTAAGGGTCTACACAGCTTGACCACACTCAATGCTCATAAGCAGTAAATAGTAAATGTGTGGCTCAAAGTCTAGCAAGCATGTATATATGACTGTGGTAGGAATTTAAAACTCTCATCATACAGGAACTCATCATCATTTTAAAGATTTTCAAAGATAAAATTCTCCAGAATTCTAACATCTCTAGGAACAGATAAACAGCAGCTCAACCTTCCCATATCGTATCCATTAACAACTTAGACTTTAGATCAAGTTTTCATCCCACAAGTTTAGGTCTAGAGCAAGCTTTAAATTATAACAGTTATATCTTAACTTGAGAGAGAACTTAAAATGTGCAAATTAGGTAGAGCAACTATTCATCATATCCATGTTAGAGTTTTATTATTAAGATACAGATTAGCATAGCCACTTTATTTATTTATTAAACACACTTAGCAAAAGATATATATATAAGCACAAAATCTTTATTTGGTTTTTCCTGGTTTATGTATATTTATATTCTAAAATAGTATAAGCATAAAGATAGATAGAAATACTTATCGGGATAAATGGGGGTGCTCTCCCCCAAGTTGAATTTTGACGTAATTTCTCTTGATGTAGCTAGCAGGTGGCAGAGGTGTATTTGAAAGTCAGCAACATTCTGACAGCGATTAGATCCGTCTGCTAGTCTTCTTGATTCTTAAATTCTGTGGAGCTCAAATAGACAACAAAGCTTGTGGAACTGATTAAGTGTTAGCATAAATATCTAGCCTTTATCATGTTGAGACTCCTTAATAAATATTACTCCTTATTTTTATATTTTTATTTTATAAAGCAGAAATGAAATATTTATTTTATTTTTATGCCACCACAATGAATGTACTTATGGCTTTTATGCCACTCGTATACTCTCATCGGGCTTACTGTTTTTCACATTTTTATTTTCTTTTTAAGATAGTATGAATATAACTAATTAAGTAAACTAGTTGAAATAATTGAAAGGGAAAGGATAACTACCAAGTTTACCTCTTGGCAAGGCGTTCGGTGTTTTTAAGTCCTCCGAACGGGACTCTCCGTTTTCTCAATTGTCCTGGGATTCGTCGGTTGGCGGAGTCGGTACTTCCGGCGGCGCCTCCTCTTCATGTATAGTTATCTTCTCTTTCCATACCTGACTCGGTGCTTCGGTCTCCTCTGGATAATTCTGTTTAAACTCTACGTCTTCTGACCTTACAACTTCTCCTTCATAGTCTGCCCATCCGTCCTTGATGATTTTCCTCCTCTGGTTGCGGTTGCGTCGTTTTCATACCTACTTAGATTCTTCAACGATATAGTCAGGGTCAATAAAATAATGGCGTACGTTCTCTGAGGGGAAGTGCATATGGACTTCTCCGGTTCCAATGTAGATAATTGCTTTAACGGTGCTGAGGAACGGTCTTCCAAGGATGATGGGTGGATCGTACTCGTCTTCTCCCATGTCAATAACCTGAAAGTCTGTGTAGACAAAATGATCGTCTATTTTGACTGGGACATCAGTTACTGTTCCTTTGACCTCTCAAAATGTCTGATCTGCCATCTTGAGCTAAATGTATGTTGGTTTTAAGGGCATGGTTCCGAACAAGAGCCGATAGGTGACTGCGGCCATTATTTTGACGCCCGATCCGGTGTCGCAAAACGTCTTGAAGAAGCTGTATCCATTTATGGAGCAGTAGATGCTTGGCATTCCTGGGTCGTCCTTCTTGGTCAAAAACGGTGACTTAAGTTGATGATCTTGGCCTCCATGAACTGCAGTGACCATCTTAACTGATTCGGTCCACACTTGCTTGTTCCTGTTCCTCCTGTTGGTCCTCTTCCTTGATTCACGTCTGGATTGATCTGGGATTTGTGTAGTCTTGTTCTTGAAGAAAAACGTCTCCTTCCTCCGTTTGATGTAGAGACTGATCTTGGCAGCACTAGCGTAGATGACAGCTCCCGAGGTGTTTAAGAATGGCCTCCCAAAGATGATGGGTGCTCTCTCATCATTACCGGTCTCTATCACCACGAAGTCTGCTGGGGCATACAAGGTACCAACTCGGACACAAAGGTTCTTCAATATTCCTTTTGGAAAACTTATTGCCTGATCCGCAAACGGCAAACACATGGTTGTTTCTAATAAAGGATATGTAAAGAATTTTTCATAGAGTACCCTGGGTATAATGTTGACACTGGAGCCAAAGTCACAGAGTGCTTCTGGGACGTCCACCATGCCGATGGAGATCGGGATGACGGGGCGCCCTGGATCGCCTCTCTTAACCGGCAGAAGGTCAGTAGTAAATTCAGTGACGGGGTTACTCCAATTACCTGCATCAAACATGTCTAAAAGATTTGCAGATTCTAATCCTTCCGGTTGTGATGGTATACCGGGGTTAGTAGTAGGAACAACAACAGCTATTTGATTTAACTAAGATTCAATCATTTTATTAAAGCTAATTTGATTCTTGATGGCAGTAGAGAAATTATTCATTCTATTATTTATATTTTCTAGCATTTTATCATTAGATGCCAATTTCTTAGATAAGTTATCCATTAGCTTTCCTTGATTAGACACTAACTCTCTCAGAGGTGGAAAATTATTATTATTGTTGTAAGAATTATTACCTTGATAATTACCTAAGTAGTTAGGCCTCTGTTGATTCCAACCTTGATTTTGTTGAGGACGGTTGTAGTAGTTGTTGTTGTTATTGTTGATGTAGTTCACATCCTCAAGTATCTCAGGGCAGTGATTGCCTGAGTGTCCAGTATCTCCACACTCCTCACAAGTCATGTGAGAGTCGTAGATGTGCATAACTTCTTTCTTGTCTCCAGCTCTATCATCGAGCTTCTTCATGAGCACGTCTAGCTTTGCAGACAGCATGTCTACCTCCTTGAGCTGATGCATACCTCCACCCTTCTTGCGTGTCTGGGTCCTCTCTTCATTCCAGCCTTGATTGGACGCCATCCTCTCCACAAGAGCTGTGGCTTGTGATATGGTAAGTGATAAGAATGCTCCTCCAGCTGCAGCATCCATGGTCTCTCGGGCACTATTGCCGAGCCCATAATAAAATGTCTGCATCAATAGCCAACTCTCCATTCCATGATGGGGACATTCTAGGATGTAGTCTTGAAAGCGCTCCCATGCTTCTGGAACAGATTCTTCATTTTGTTGCTGAAAACTTGTAATCTTCCCACGGAGAGCATTGGTCTTGCCCATGGGAAAGAACTTAGCCAGAAAGTTTGTTGAGCAGAGTGCCCACGTAGTATTCTTCTCCTTTGTAGCGTAGAACCACTGCTTCGCTCTCCCTAACAGTGAGAATGGGAAGAGGCGAAGTAGTATAGCATCTCTGGGGACTCCTGATATGGTGAATGTGCTGCATATCTCCAGGAAGTGTTGGAGATGAGCACTAGCATCTTCGTGTGCCTTCCCACAGAACTGGTTGGATTGCACCATGTTGATAAGTCCAGGCTTGAGCTCAAAGTTGCCATCGATCTCTGCAGCAGGTCCAGTGCGGATGTTGTCCGTAGTGGGAGCTTAGAACTCGCGGATCGATTTGTTCGCCATGGCTTCGAACTCTGAAGACAAGTTCCGGTGATCTTCTTGATTGGATGAAGCTTCTTGCTGAAGTATTGATGATCTATTCTTTAGCCTGGCTCTAGTTCTTCTGAATAACGCTTCGGGATTGTCAACAAAATTTCGTGGAAGATGTCTTCTATTCATACATTCCCCTGCATAAGATAAAATAGAAAAATATCGAGGTAAAACTGTATGAGAGAATAGATAAGCTCAATCATATTAGTGATGCGAATGATAACTCAAAATCCTTTATTCCATTCCTGATTAGTAATCAACATTCCCCGGCAACGGCGCCAAAAATGCTTGTTGGGTATTCTTAACATCATCACCAAAAGTAGACTAAGTTTTCTAATCCTAGTAACGGTGCCAAAAATGCCAAACCTATCCCTCATACCACTTAAGCCAAGTTGTCATCCCCAGCATGACATGAGAGGCGCGGTATTGAAATATGCAATTGCTCTTCTAAATAAATAATGAATGTGATCTACAAGCGCACAGATTAATACCGATGTAGCATTTTAACCGGGAAGTATTCCAGGTATCGTTATTTATATTTTTACCACTGGGAAGGGATTAACAATCATCACTATTGATTACAGAATAGAATATGAGATTGAGTATCTATCATTGCAAGTATAATTGAGAACATTTATCTAACTCTGTCATACAGGGGTAAGTGTCACATAAAGGATATATGAAGTAATGAACAGTGACAAAGATAATTAATCTGATCATAACTAGCCACATAATAAATATGATAAGCACCTCAATTAGATACTCTAGAAAGTCATTAGCATGGAATTAGAACGAACTACAAGAATATTTCCTAAGTTATTCTCAACTATATAGTCTAGCATTATCATAATTAGTGCAAGCATACTTAGTAATCATTGTGAGACAAGACTACGCCCATGCATAGTGATATTAGCAAGGAATATGAGAAACATAGCAATCACTCCCCTGTAATAATATTGCTCTGCCAGCCCAATACACAAGAGGGTGACTATATAAGAATCAATGAAGCTGTCACTATCACGAACTATCCCACGATCTGGCATATTGGGTACAATCGCAGATAAATACGTTATAAGCACCACGCCTACACAATATCTATCATTTACCCATGGATCCGATGGATAAACACTATACGATCCTAAGCATGTATGTAGATCCAATCTAACTAAGCCAAGTACATAACTATGATAAACTAAGAAAATAAGCAAAGTCATATTCATAATATTGAAGAACAAAGATAATTAGAAGAACAATTAGAAGCACAATTAGAGAATAACCAAGAATCCTCTTGACAGATCCGAAAACCAATCGAAGATTGACTCCTTCTAGTTCTAATCCTATGTAGCTATGCTAATCTAGATGTCTAATTGATGTGGTGGCTCTAATCTTGATCAGGGGCTTCTTCTCCCTTGAGGAACAATGAATTAGGGTTGAGAGGCTCTCACCTCCAGGGGCCAGGGGGTCTGGTTTTATTGTCACTTCAAGTGAATATGGGCCGTTGGATCAAACCAACTTAGATTGAACGGTTATCCATGATCGTTTAGGTCGGTGGAGATCTCCTGAGAGAAAGAGTCCTGATTGGGCTCCAAGTCAGGGCGGGCGCCCAGGGCAGGAGGGCGGGCGCCCTGCCTCTGGCCCCGTTCGGCCTCCGCTTTCTTCCCGTGGCTTCTGGAGTCTTCTAGATGTAAGATAATTGCGCGGCACGTTAATATCTCTATGTAATCCTGACGTGTGGGCCTTTCTTCCGTATTTCCTGATAACCCCCTGCAGAAATAGACAAACACCAAAACTTGTGGAATTTTGTCAGATAAAACCCTAAGTTTAGATGTTGATTTCATTTGGATCCTTTTCTTTGTTTATTTGATAATTAAATTTGATACTTAAGGACCGTCAACAGCTAGCTCATTATAAAATGTGTTGGCTTATTATAAAACGAGTCGAGCTCGAGTCGAGCTACTAACGAGCGAGTCGAGCGAGCTAGCGTGTTACGAGTTTTTTTGTCCAGCCTTAGTGTTTGGTGCCCACAACTTTTGCCCAGTGAAGGGGCAATTGCTATTTTAGCCCTTGGGGCTATAAATAGAAGTGGTGGCTGACCTTGGCTGGTGCTGAGGACGCTTGGGACTGAGTGTCCATGCTTGGGGAGTGCTAGTGAAGCCTCTAACTCACATATGCTTGATAGTGATTATTTGATTGTGTGAGTGAGCGATTCTAGTGCGTTGCATTGAAAGGTTGCATCGAGTAGCACTAAGTGTTCGTGTTGCAAGCCAGTGGTGCTTGTTACTCTTGGAGGTTGCCACCTCCTAGATGGCTTGGTGGCTTGTGACTCCATCGAAGCACGCAAGGAGATTGTGCGGTGCTCTCGAGAATAGATTGTGAGAGGTGTGGGTGATCACCCTGCGGGGATCATGAAGAGCAATTCTAGTTTAGCGAGACGTGAAGGGCGACAAGTGGTCTGGCCAAGTCAAGTGCTAGAGCTTGTGGTAAGCACACGACATTAAAGAGTGTAACTTGTGGGTCACCACTAGCAAGAGGGCCGGCGGCAACCTGGGAGCTTGTCTTAATGAGGACGTATCTTGGTGGCAACTAAGTGAACCTCAGGAGAATATCATCATGTCAACATTGTTCCTCCTGTTGGTTTGCAAGTCCCTAACACAAGCTTGATCCAACATTCATATACTTGTGCTTGTGTATTTGCTCTTGTAACTAGTTCGCTTGTGTATCTTGCTAGTTACCTTCTTACTTGTGTAGCTAGAAGTAGTTCCCCTTGGGTGGCTAATTTGGTTTCTATAACCTTGTCAGTCACATTTCTTAGTTTGTGTAGCTAAGTAATTTGTGCTCTCTAATTTGGCATTGGTTGCCTTGTTATTAACCATTGCTAGTGAGCTTAGGAGCTTTGTTCTTTTGTTTACAATTTGTGTAGGAGCTCCCTTGGTTTGCAAAGTGCTAGTGGCATAGGCTTGTGTGACCTTGCACCTAGAATTGGTTAGGCGAGCTCTAGTTAAGGTAGCACCTTGTTTGCATGTTTAGGATCTTTTACAAGGTGCTAGAGAACTTAGATAGTGTGGTTTAGTCTTGGCTAGACCGATAGTTTTAATTCCGCATTTGTTTTGGTTAGCCAGTGTGATAAGTTTTAGAAAGGACTATTCACCCCTCCCCGCTCTAGTCCACCATCTCGACCCTTCAATGGGGGCTCCATGCAAATTCCGCTCGGATCATCGACTAAGAGCAGGATCCTATCGTAGCCGTGGCCAATGGACATGAACTCCAAACTCCCAAACCAAATCACCATAGCGCACACAAGTGGGGAAGCAGAGTGGGCCATCCGAGGAAGCAAGATGGGAGATCGTTAGTAACATAGAGTACCCCTACCTAGCGCGCCAACTGTTGGTGTTTTGCCCCCAAGGACTAGCACCACTGATTGAATTTGTGTGCATACTCCCTCTCCCGGATGGTGATGTAAGAAGAACACAGACGATTTATCCTAGTTGAGGCAAAGAAGGCCCTATGTCCAGCGGGGTGGGAGAGATTGTATTATCATGCACCAAAGCGCTTCTACGGGGGTGAATACAAGTAGATGAGCATGGGGTTTGAAAGGATCAAGATGCCCAAGAGGGGGGGGGGGTGAATTGGGCTTCTCTAAAAAATTAAGCAACCTATAAGCTCCAATTCAACCCCTTGTGCCTAGTGTGATCTAGAGAGCTACCGGATAAAAGAGTTTTGCAACCTAGTTCCAATCCTATTCTAGCATGGCAATTCTAAGAATGTAAAAGCTCAAAGTAATTGCACAAATTAAATGCTAGAAAGTAAAGGAGGAGGGCAAGAAAGCGCTCGGCGATGTTTTGCCAAGGTATCGGAGAGTCGCCACTCTCCACTAGTTCTTGTTGGAGCACCCGCGCAAGGGTCTTGCTCCCCCATGGTCAGCGCAAGGACCAAGTGCTGTCAACGGGCTGACTCTTCAACACTCCGTCACGGTGAATCACCCACAACCGCTCACAAGCTTGACACGAGCCACCCACAAGAACTCTGGGTGGTCTTCGTGCCTCCAATCACCACCGAACCATCTAGGTGATGGCGATCACCAAGACTAACAAGCAAAGAACTCTCACTTGACCCAAACAAGGCAAGGCTCTAGAGAGTTGTGGATGCACACTTGACTCTTGGAATTCAACTAGAGAAGGATTCTCACAAGAAATCTCTCAAATCTCAATCCTCTCTAGGCTTTTGCTTCTCTCTTGCACCACAAGGTGATTCTCAACTGATCAAATGGGCAAGAGGCCTCCCATGGACGAGGTGGAGTATAAATAATCCCCATCAAGTCCAAGGGCCAGCCAACCATTATACACTAAGAACGGGAGCACCGAACACCGTTGATGTTGCACCGTACGCACTGCATCGAGCGTCTGGTGACACACAACGGCTAACTGTACTCTCTTCTGACAGAGCACCGGACGCTACCTTTGAGCGTCCAGTGACACTGTCTGGTGTGAGGGTAAACTTACACCCGCCCTAGGTTTAGGACCTGACGCTACCCGGTGAGTCCGGTGCTAGCGTCTGATGCCTTGGTCAAATGCAGACCTCCCTGGGTGTAGGACCGAACGCTACCCGGTGAGTCCGGTGCTAGCGTCCGGTGCCTAACCCTAGGCACCCAGTCACTCTGACTCGAGTCAACCTCACCGGACGTATTCACATAGTGTCTGGTGCTGCATTCGGTCCCTGCACCTAAACTTCGTTTAAACGTGATCTTTCCAAAACGAAGTTTGTTCCTCTCAATCTAAGGACTATCTCTGAGCTGCCTAGAGCTAGGTTTACCAAGTGTGCACCACACCTAAGCCTAAAGCCTTGCCTAGATCAAGCTACTCATTCAATACCCCTCTTAATAGTTTGGTCAAAGGAAAAACAATGTCCTAAACTACTCTAAGTGCCCTTCTTCACCATGTGGCACTTAGACCTAGTCTAGTCTTGATGATGTCCAACCATCCATTGAAAACTGAAATGATTTCCACTATTAATTAGGCATGAACGTCCCTGTCCATCGAGTACCTATTACCATGACCTAACACTAATGACTTTGCCTCTGCAAAATACACGTTAGTTACAATAATCAACATTGTCATTAATCACCGAAACTCATTAGGGGCCTAGATGCTTTTGAATCTCCCCCTTTTTGGTGATTGATGACAATGACCTCGAGTATGAAAGAAGTGAGGTTTTCAAATGACTTGGTTTCTATAAGCAAGAGACAATAGGAACATAAAGAGGTTTGGCATGCTTATATCAACAAAGTCTATCATCCTGCATCCAAATATGTGAGATGTATACAATAGGATATCATAACAAATGGCTCATAATAAATCAGAGTCAAAATGTGGAAGCAAAGTAATATGAGCCAAACACATGACATAAATATATCACAGTGAAGCACATGTCATGTCTCACAACCAAAACAGTATCTCACAAACCAAAGTACTCACAAATATGCAAGAAAGTAAACATGATGCATGAAGAAGAAGCACACAAAATAATCAAAGCCAAACGAAGCCCCACTCACTCACTAGCTAGCTCCCCCTATCTCTATCATACTCTGAACTCTCTCCCCTTTGGTATCAAGTGCCAAAAACCTAAGACGAAGGAGGTGGAGGTGGAGCAGAGGAGTCTCGTGGCACGGCCTCAAACTACGCTACATCATCTGTGCCATCTGCTATCATCTCAGAGGTGGAGTGACCCTCTGAAACTGCATGAGCTGGAGAAGGTGTCCGGGTCTACTCTGTGGGCTCTGTGGGTGTCGCAGTCTGTGCTAGGGGCTCAAGTCCTACTGAAGAGGCTGGTACATAGCTGTAGCAGATGTCTTAGGAACTGTAGAGGACGGTGCTAGCTGCTCGGATGAGGCCACTAATGACGACAGGATCTCTGTAGTAGTGACTAGCAGTGTAAAGGCTATAGGGGCCTGCAGTGGAGAAGTAGTAGGCTGCCCAGTTAGAGCACTGTATGAGAAAGAGATGTCTTGCCCTATCGACGAATCATCACAAGCTGGGAAGCACTGACAACTGCGGTGTGAACCCTGACTGTAGAGGTGTGAACTGAGGTACCTGCTCAAAACCAGAAGAGATAGCACCCTGAGAGACCAGGTGTTGAGGCATCAAGAACGGTTGGCTCTGAGCAGGTAGCTGGAGCGGAGGCTGGGACTGACTCTGAAGCCCGTTGGCTGAAGCACTGGAGTCAGTGGCCTCACAGAAGAAGTGCCTGGAAGCTACACCTATGGTAGATGAATCCCTATCGCGGCCATGAGAGTGGCCATCATAGCTGTCTGCTGGGCCTAGAAAGCTAGCTGCTGCTCCTGGAAGGTCAGAAGCTGTCTCTGAAGCTCATCCTTCCTAGCCTGCATGGCTGTATTGATGGCAGCCTGATCTCTGTCCCTCCTAGCCTGCTCCTCAGCTGCCCTCCGCTGATCTGCCCTCATCCCCTCAAGTATAGCAAGTAGTGTGGGGTCTGTGGCACTAGAAGAGCCTCCTACCTCGTGGTCGTGCTGCCCCAGAGGTAGATCTCGTATAGGGAGATGATAATCATCATCTGAGCTGTCATAAGCAAACTCGACATCCTCCTCAGCCTTAGCATCTACAACTGCCCCAAAGGCTATATTTTGCTCCTCCTCTGTCTCTGTGACTCCCCCTGAAATGCGGGTAGCCCTAGGTGAAGGTGGTGGCGCCTGGCAACGTGGTGCTAGAGGAGGTGTTGGAGCTCGAAGATCATGGTGAGCTCTCAACATCTAGCGGGGGGCATAGTGTGGAAACATAGTGTCTGTCTCTGTCAACTCCCTCTGGATATGAGCTAGAAGAGGGTCTGCCCTAGCACAAAGAATGAGCATGGCGATCCAATGTGCATAGGGTAGCTGACGTCAACCCTAGAAGCCCTCAGCTATGGTGTCCTCAATCTCTAACACTATCAGATCCCACAAGTCAAACGGCCTCTGAGCAATCATGTGGGCTATCAATCACTGCTGAATCCTAGTGAAACCATCATGATAGCCCGTCCTAGGGAGAAGAGTCTTCCTCATCACAAAGTCCAAAATGCGAGCTGGACGGGTAAGATGTCCCATTGTCCTACTGAAACCCTCACCAAATGGCTGACGAAAACACGGTGCAACAAAGTCAATATGAGGAAGAGCACCACCGTGTGGTCGTTGTTGGGTATTTTAAACGCAAATAGAAAAATCCGCAAGCGCACGGATACCGATGTAGCCTTCACCCGGGAGTATCCCACGATATCGATTTTCCACAGGGAACGTGAGTGTACTAATTAAGATTCAAGATCGCCCAAAGATAACTATGTAATTATTTCTGGTGGGAAGAGAGGATGTTTCCTGAGAGTTCTCTAGTTGATCTAAGAATCAAGAATTACTTCAAGATTATCTATTTCGGGACATCAGAGCACTAACCACAGAAAGAGATGAGAAGGGGGCTAGGAAGGTCTGACTACGGTCCTACAAACACCGATCCGAACGTGGTGGAATACGTCGACCGTTAGGGCTGTCACTACCCTAAGGCTACCACAACAATCCGCAGGATTGGGTGCAATTCCAGGTAATCGCAAGACTAAACACCACATCTAATCTATTAATTACTACTCTAGCGTTATAAAGACTAGAGCACATGATGCAAGCGGGAATCCAACAAATAACTTGAATGTAAATAAAAGTAATTAAAGAACTCAGGAATTATGAATTGAAGAACTTGGAGAACGATGAAGAACGAACCAGTTGCTGCAAAAGTACAATGTTGAGGAAGATCCGACAGATCCGGCTCCTCCTCCGCTCTCCTCTTCTCTCTCCCTATTTTCTAGATTACAACTAGAACTAACTAGAACTAGAACTAGAACTAGAGGAACTAGAACAAGAACTAGAACTAGATCTAGATGAACTAGAGGTAGAACTAGAAGAACTAGAGGGATCCTCTCTACATGGATGAAGAATTGAAACCCTAGCTTTGATTCTGTAGAAGAGGTATGATCTCCAGGGTCTAGGGGGCCTTGCTTATATAGTCTTTTCAAATGAATCTGGGTCGTTGGATCAAACCGACATTGATTGAACGGTTATCCTTGATCCTTTAGGTCGGTGGAGCAATATCCCCGAATTGGACTCTGATTGGGCAACACAGGTGGGTGGGCACCCTCAGGACTAGGGCGGGCACCCTGTCCCGGAGCCCTCTCGGCCTCCGCTTCGGTCCCGTGGCTTCTGGAGTCTTCTAGATGATAGAAAATTGCGCGGCACATTAATATCTCTATGTAAACCCGACGTGTGGGTCTTTCCTCCGTATTTCCTGATAACCCCCTGCAGAAATAGACAAGCACCAAAACTTGTAGAATTCTGTCAGAAAAAACCCTAAGTCTAGGTGTTGGTTGCATTTGGATCCTTTTCCATGAATAATTGATGGTTAAATACGAGCACTAAGGACCGTCAATAAGCTCCCCCAAGCTTAACCTTTGCTCGTCCCTGAGCAAAGATGAACTCAAGAGTTTCTGCAGTGGTTTCATGCCTTAAAGATACACATGCATTCAAACAAGATCTCATCTCTGGGTTAGGGTAAACTGTTAAGATTTAAACTTACTCATATTACATTTCCACCATGGGGCTTGTAACCGTCACTTGTGTCTTGAGCAGTTAAAAGATAGAACGGTCTAGCCAAGCACCATGTCTCTTGTTCTTGATCAACTATAGCTCTGGAGTTTTTGTAGATTTTCAAATAAAACTTAGAGATTCCTTGTATGACTCTCTCTAGTCTCTCTTTTGTGGTATTTCTGGATCCTTACCAAGGCAGTAATGGTGTATGCCTTCTCTCAAAGTATGTGGTATTTTTGGTATGAGGCATAGTGCCATTGCCTTCTGTCTCACCCTACTCTAATAAGGTTTTGATATCTGGAGCTCATAGGTGGGAGACAGCTAATACATACATACAAGACATTTATTGCGTAGTCAAACCATAGATCCAGAAGAACAAGTCAATAAGTCAAATCAAGATGTGCATGTGTGGCGAATGAATGGTGTATGGTCATGATGGTGATAACAATAGTGGAAGTCTAATTCTACTTTTGCTCTTTTGAGGGGATACCTACCTTTCTTGCTCTTTTGAAACTTTTTGAGGAGAATGAGATGCTCTATATTTTCTTTTTCTTTTCTCTCAGGTGGGTATCTTGTACCCCTAATTCTACTGTCGGACACTTGTCCATTTTTACCTCTCGTCTCACTTTTTCTTTTCTTTTGAGGTTCCGGGCACTTGCCCCTTTTTATTTCCTCGTATTTTTTTAGAGCACTCATCTCTTGAAATAATGTAGCAAGTGGTAGTAACCGAGATAACTTGAGCATTTATTTCATAGGGGAAAATAGAAATGTTTTTGGCTATTCTCTCCCGGATTAGGAGTAGAATATTTTTTGGTGGTTCTGGAGATGGAAATGGGTGGATGTATGTGGATGTGTACTTCTGGAGTAGAAGCAACATGTATGAGTGAATGTGCAAGTGAATCTTGATTTTAACCACATGACAAGCTCCTAAGGGTCTACATAGCTTGACCACACTCAATGCTCATAAGCAGTAAAAAGTAAATGAATGGTTCATAGTCTAATAAGCATATACATATGGCTGTGTTAGGATTTTAAACTCTCATCATACAGGAACTCATCATGCAACATTTTAAAGATTTTCAAAGATAAAATTCTCCAGAATTCTAGCATCTCTAGGAACAGATAAACAGCAGCTCAACCTTCCCATATCATATCCGTTAACAACTTAGACTTTAGATCAGGTACTCTTCCCACAAGTTCAGGTTTAGAGCAAATCTTAATTAATAACAGTCATGTCTAAACTTGAAAGAGATTTCAATTCTGAGAACTAGTCGTGGCAGAGCAACTATTCATCATTTCCATGTGAGAGCTTATCATGAGGGTTCATAGCAAACTTTATTTCTTTATTTATTTAGCAAACTAAGCAAAGACATATATAAGCACAAAATCTTTATTTTGGTTTTTATGATTATGCATCTTTTTATTATTTGAGTAAAATATAAACGTGAGTAGAACACTTAGCTGAATAAATGAGGGTGCCCTCCCCCAAGCTGGATTTTGACGTAATTCCTTTTGATGTAGCTAGCAAGTGGTGGAGGTGTATTTGAATGTCGGCAGCACCCTGACAGCGATTAGGATGTCCTCCATCTGCTAGCCTTCTTTGATCCTTGAATTCTGTGGAGCTCAAATAGACAAAAAAAGCTTTGTGGAACTGGTTAAGTGTTAGCATAAATATCTAGCCCATGTTGAGCCTCCTCAATAAATGTTACTCTCTTTAGTAGGATCATTTATTTATTTTTATATTTTCATTTTTATAGGATAGGAATATATTTATTTCATTTTTTATGCCACCACAGTGAATGTACTTATGGGTTTTATGCCATGAGCATACTCACATGGGGCTTACTATTTTTAACATTTTTATTTTCTTTTCAAGATGATATGAACCTGATTAACTAAGCAAACTATTTTAAAATAACTGAAAGGAAAAAGATAACTACCAAATTTACCTCTGGGCAAGGCGTTCGGTGTTTTTAAGTCCTCCGAACGGGACTCTCCGTTTTCTCTGTCGTCCTGGGATTTGCTAGATGGCGTAGTCGGTGGTTCCAGCAGCGCCCGCTCTTCATGTATAGCTATCTTCTCTCTCAGGGACTGGTCGATCAGCCCGCCAGATTGATAAGTCTATCCGATAGTAAATGAGTATGAGATGCTCGGGGACTGGATAATTTTAATTATTTAGACCTTGCTACAAGGTTCATACTTCGCCTTCCAGCAAGCTCGGGGACTACATCGGTACGATGCATCTGGCGATGCATCTCAGTTTCAAAATCTCTTTGAGGACTTTTCTTTTGACCCTGGCACCACGTGCCTACGTCACCTACTGCTAGCCTCGGGGACTAAGTGGGCACACTTCACCTTGCGGTGAATATGCTAGCTTTCTGAAAGGCTGTACTTTTCAAAAAAGTAAAGTGGGCACACTTCACTAGGAAAGAAATCTTTTTTGATTAAGAGCACCATGCATTCTTCGAACAACCTACTTCTTCGATGCTAGTATTGGTCCACTATCTTTGAAGTTGGCCAGAATGTCATTACAGCTGCTTAGGCAACTTTCCTACTTATTGAAGATGTCAAGTTTCAACTGATCGAAGAAGCTCAAGACGGCGTATTACTTCACAATACATGGTGCTCGGGGACTAGCTGTGGGGGTATAGACCCCTATACCCTTACAGCTAGACTTGGGCTAGGAGGCTTGCCCATTACGAGACAAGTTTGAAGCTTGATCCGACAGCTTGGAGTTTCGCACAAGGAAGTAAGATGTGGAGATCAAGCAGGATTCTAGTCGGTTAAAATAGGAATTGATATCGAACTATCTATGGCAATTGTAACCGACTAGGATTAATTTCTAGATCTGTAACCCTGCCCTCCGGACTATATAAGGAGAGGCAAGGGACCCTCCTAGGACATCATTATTCTCTCAACACAAATCAATACAACTAGACGCAGGACGTAGGTATTACGCCAGCTCGGCGGCCAAACCTGGATAAAAAGCTTGTCCGTGTCTTGCGTCACCATCGAGTTCGTAGTTTGCGCACCGTCTACCGATAAACTACTACCGTGGGTATACCCCAAGGTAGACTGCCGACCAGCTTTCGTCGACACTCTCCACACCTGACTCGGTGCTACGGTCTCCTCAGGACAGTTCTATTCGAGTTGTATGTCTTCAGACCTAACCACTTCTCCTTCATAGTCTACTCATCCGTCCTTGATGATTTGCCTCCTTTGGTTGTGGTTGCGGCATCTCCTTCTTGTCCTGACCTGCTTAAAGTCTTCAACTATATAGTTAAGGTCAGTCAAATAGTGGCGTACCTTTTCAGAGGGGAAGTGCATGTGGACTTCTCCGGTTCCAATGAAGATGATTGCTTTAATAGTGCTGAGGAACGGTCTCTTAAGGATGACGGGTGGATCGTACTCGTCTTCTCCCGTGTCAATAACCTTCAACCTTTCGAAATGTTTGATCTGCCATCTGGAGCTGAATGTATGTTGATTTTAGGGGCATGGTTCCGAACAAGAGCTGATAGGTGACTGCGGCCATCCTTTTTGGTCAGGAACAGTGACTTAAGTTGACGATCTTGACCTCCTTGAACTGCAGTGACCATCTTAGCTGACTTGGTCCATATTTGCTTGTTCCTGTTTCTCCTGTTGGTCCTCTTCCTTGGTTCATGTCGGGATTGCTCTGAGATTTGTGTAATCTTGTTCTTGAAGGAAAATGTCTCCTTCTTTCCCTTGATGTAGAAACTGATCTTGACAGCACTAGCATAGATGACAGCTCTCGAGGTGTTCAGGAATGGCCTCCCTAGGATGATGGGTGCCCTCTCATCAGTACCAGTCTCTATCACCACGAAGTCTGCTGGGGCGTACAAGGTACCAACTCGGACGTAGAGGTTCTTCAATATTCCATTTGGGGAACTTAGTGTCCGATCTGCAGGTTGCAAACACATGGTTGTTTCTAGTAAAGGATGTGTAAAGATTTTTTCATAGAGTACCCTGGGCATAATGTTGACGCTGGAGCCAAAGTCGCAGAGTGCTTCTAGGAAGTCCACCATGCCGATGGAGATCGAGATGACGGGGCGTCCTGGATCGCCTCTCTTGACCGGCAGAAGGTCAGAAATTACTTCCACAACGGGGTTACTCCAGTAGTTACGTCCTCAAGCATCTCAGGGCAGTGATTGCCTGAGTGTCCAATATCTCCAGTGTGTTTGTGCTCGTAGATCCAGATTCTTCACTTGGTGGAGTCTGGGAGTTGTAATACTCCTCCATATTTTGCTCAAAGTGTACCTGCACATAGAGACAAGGCAGAGATCAAGTGCATGGGTCCTGTTGGTGGAAAACACCAACAGAACCAAAAGTGTATTTGTTCTTCTCTAACCTTAAGCATAGTGATTAAGACAAAGTTGATGGATAATAAGATCATGAGTGTAGCATTTAAAACATTTGTCAGATCAGATCGCTCAACCTAATGGAAAGATAATTTATCTATACTTATGTTTATATATATATCTTCTAGAGATTGTATGTGCAACATTTTAGCTTATATGATTAGGAGTGTGGGATCACAGAGGTAGTACTATAAACAAAGATTAAAGGACTAAACATATTGAATCGACTGGGTTGGTTAATCTAGAGTTGTAAATCATACATGTTTGTCTCTTTTATTCATGTGAACGCCATAACCAAGGAGAAGCTTATAGAAGTGATAGTCAAGTACCTTAAGATATTACCTTACTTGAAGAGTGATGGTACAGTATCACCTTGTGGAAGCTTTCCTCTCTTAGCGGTTGTGCATCGTGTTTGTGGCACCCTCCATGGATCATCTCTTGTGAGCTATGCCTTTCTTGTGCAAATTGTTAACCTTCATGCGTCTCTCTCTTTGTCTCCAATGTGAGTTTATCTCAGGACTTCCCAGGTCAATATTGAAAGTTTTCCTGCAGGGGTTAGTCCAACAAAATATCCAATATCTACTATAGCATACTATCGGCTCCAAGATCAACCTAGACACCATGTCTAATTTGATTTAGGAGGGCATTTTAACCTAAGCATCATGCTTAATTTAAACTCCCTTGGAAGTAAGATCATCAGCCCTAAACTAAGCACCATGCTTAATTAAGAGATAAATGAAACTACTCCAAACCTAGACATATACTAAAACAAATAAAGGTAGCATGAGCATTTCTAGAGTTCTACTCAAGTGGAGATGAAGTAGTGTGATTAGTATTTAACAAATTGAGCATGTCTCAAAGGTATGGACAACCAACATAGCAACATGGCAAAGGATGTTTTTATATAAAGTACTCCCCCAAGCTGGAATTTTGCAAAATTCAAGTTTGGATGAATTTAATTCAATGTTGTATGATGATTAGTTGGACATACCTTGTGCTTGTCATTCATCCGATCTTCTTGCTCCAATCCTAGAAAGGTCAGTGACAAGAATACCCGAAGGAATATTTTTACAATTATCCTTATATGCTCAATACACAAGTTAATGTTGCAAATAATTAAAAGCTCATGTTACAATCTGATCAGTGCTTGTTTTAGGACACTAAGCTTGTCCTTGGGAAACCATCAATTTATGTTAGTGAAGTGGTTTCCCCTCCACCGCTGACCTATATCAAGATCAACAAAACGCGATCTACAATATTTATTATAGACATATGCATCGACAACCGCCCTTTTAAAGTATTTATAAATAGAAAGGATGAGGGGGTTGGAGATCTCGAATGTGGTGATGTTGGAAAAACCAATGGATTGGGAAGATGTTGCATATGAGCATGGAGTAAATGAAGTGGCTATGAAATAAATTCCATGCTCATTAATGCTTAGAGTGAAATCCATGTGGTATGGTGAAAATGATAAGGTGAGTGTGGTAAAAAAAGAAAAGAAAGATGATACACGGACGACTTAGTTCGAAACTAGCACAACTACCGTTCCCCGGGAACGGCGCCAGAAAGCTTGTTGGGTATTTTAAACGCAAATAGAAAAATCCGCAAGCGCACGGATACCGATGTAGCCTTCACCCGGGAGTATCCCAGAGTATCGATTTTCCACAGGGAACGTGAGTGTACTAATTAAGATTCAAGATCGCCCAAAGATAACTATGTAATTATTTTTGGTGGGAAGAGAGGAAGTTTCCTGAGAGTTCTCTAGTTGATCTAAGAATCAAGAATTACTTCAAGATTATCTATTTCCGGACATCAGAGCACTAACCATAGAAAGAGAGGAGAAGGGGGCTAGGAAGGTCTGACTACGGTCCTACAAAAACCGATCCGAACATGGTGGAATACGTCGACCGTTAGGGCTGTAACTACCCTAAGGCTACCACAACAATCCGCAGGATTGGGTGCAATTCCAGGTAATCGCAAGACTAAACACCACGTCTAATCTATTAATTACTACTCTAGCGTTATAAAGACTAGAGCACTTGATGCAAGCGGGAATCCAACAAATAACTTGAATGTAAATAAAAGTAATTAAAGAACTCAGGAATTATGAATTGAAGAACTTGGAGAACGATGAAGAACGAACCAGTTGCTGCAAAAGTACAATGTTGAGGAAGATCCGACAGATCCGACTCCTCCTCCGCTCTCCTCTTCTCTCTCCCTATTTTCTATCTTACAACTAGAACTAACTAGAACTAGAACTAGATGAACTAGAACTAGATCTAGATGAACTAGAGGTAGAACTAGAAGAACTAGAGGGATCCTCTCTACTTGGATGAAGAATTGAAACCCTAGCTTTGAATCTGTAGAAGAGGTATGATCTCCAGGGTCTAGGGGGCCTTGCTTATATAGTTTTTTCAAATGAATCTGGCCCGTTGGATCAAACCGATATTGATTGAACGGTTATCCTTGATCCTTTAGGTCGGTGGAGAAATATTCCCGAATTGGACTCTGATTGGGCAACACAGGTGGGCAGGCGCCCTCAGGACTAGAATGGGCGCCCTGTCCCGGAGCCCTCTCGGCCACCGCTTCGGTCCCGTGGCTTCTGGAGTCTTCTAGATGATAGAAAATTGCGCGGCACTTTAGTATCTCTATGTAAACCCAACGTGTGGGCCTTTCCTCCGTATTTCCTGATAACCCCCTGCAGAAATAGACAAACACCAAAACTTGTGGAATTCTATCAGATAAAACCCTAAGTCTAGGTGTTGGTTGCATTTGGATCATTTTCCATGATTAATTGATGGTCAAATATGAGCACTAAGGACGGTCAACAGTCGTCGAGAGGGCTCAAAGTCGCCATAGCACAGCTCATGGATCATGGTGTCATATGCTGTCAGCCCCCAAGTCTCTCTGGCCCTCTGAGCTGTCACCCTGTAGTCTGTGCCTACCAGTGCGTAGTGGATATAACTGTGATCTAGAGGAACCCACACTGATGTGAAGAACTCACGTACCCACTCCTCAACATAGGTACCTGGTAGAGCAAGCAGTCCTGGGAGACCTGGTAGGTAAGTGAAGTACTGCCTGATGTCCGCACCTACCATGTTCCCTAGAATCTGAAGATCAAGAACTCGATGCTCCCTGAACTGAGCCTAAGAGTGGGCATATGCCAAGTACATGTCCTCCTGAACAACTGTGTAGAACCTAGCATGTGCCCTCTGATCCCAGGCCGCTGGAAACCAAGTGGGGCAAGCTAAGAAATGCAACTCCTAGATCTCATGAGTGGGAGCTCGGGTGTAGTCCTTATGAATCCTAATAGGGGCTGGACGTGGAGCTGGGTGCCACGAGCTGGGGTCGAGCGAGCAGACGAGGTGGACTGACGCTGCGTACCAGTCCTAGAGGCTGCCTAGGTACGAGTGCGAGTCAACCTCCGAAGGGCTGCTCCTCGTGCTGAGTCTCTGTCGGACACTCTGCCTGGGTCTTTGTCTCCTCAGTCTCTACCTCTATCTCGGGCTCCTCCTATCCAGGCTCAGTGACATTGATACTGACACGACGTCCCCCTAGCATGATGGTGCCAAGAGGTGTCCTGTGTTGCTGCTCGACCTGAAGTATAGTACGCCTCTGAGCTGGTGTGAGGTCGGATCCAATCCTCAAGGCAACTGAGCGACCACCCCTCTCAACAACCTCTACAACTGCTGCCACTACCTCTGCTACCTCGGCCTCTCGATCACTGGCCTTCCTCTTCTTGTCATAACCTTCTTCCCCTTGCCCTTCTCTGCAGCTGTCAGACGACGGGGCCTCTCATCTCCCCCATCGCCACCTAGAGTGCCACCACTGCCGGCTGTCAGACCACTGACGTTCTTGCAACATGCAATTGCAAGATACTAAGCATGAGAAACTGCCAACAACTGATAGTCTGACACTCGTGAGGCTTGGCCTCAATCCGTACTCAGGGGCTTGGCCTCGAGTTCAACTGTCACTGACAACTGACAAGAAGAGACCAACGTGCTGCAAGAGATGGAATATATAAGGTATATATAAGCATACGTAATAGCTAGAGACAAGAAAACCCTATAGATCGCAAGAGATAGATAAGAACAGACGCGAACTGCTTACGATCGGTCGAGGAGATGCGTTCTAGATGAAAGATCGGGATTGAAATCCTCCAGAGAATGCGAACCAACTCCACAAGGTGTTACAAAGGGAAAACAAATTAGAACGTCGTCAAAAACAACATACAGATTCGTCTAGGTAATGAATCAAACACCTTGTGGGCAAGGGTTGGAGAACTCACCCCAAAACTCTAGAACTTGCACCAGGGAGAACCAGGAGGCACAGGGAGGAGGAAGATCGCCTGAGGAAGAGATCTGCCATGGAGAATTGAAGTCTTGGCCAGTGAAATCAAGGATCACGGTGGCGAGGTGGTTTAGGGCGATCAGGGTTGGCTCAGGCGTACGGCGGTTTCGCGGGACAGGAAAGAAAATTTTGCCGAGCAAATTGCGTGTAACATCCCAGTGTTATGGTTGCATCAATCACATGCAGAACATGAGCATCGTCATCTACTCAAGCATAACATGATCATCATTTACCTAGGGTCATGTCATTTTATGCAAAAATGTGATTTAACTTGCTTAATTATGCCTCCTATGCTTGTGTTTGTTTGTAGCATGCTCATACTTGTGTGCTGTGCCTTGGTAATTAGTTTATCTATGCTTAACTCAACCTTAGGAACAATGTTCACGTTAATCACTTCTCCAAATTAAGTACTTAAGTCATACTTCCATGAATAGGCCCTAGAAACCTCTTTTGCTTAAGCTTTTAAAAAGTGTTTCATAAATTGTTTGCATGTCAAAACTTCCTACATCAAAGTTGTAGAAAATTTCATAAGGAACAAAAGTTGTTTTAGGTCCATCTCATGAAAATGATCACATCATGCTCAAAAAGTGCTTGCAAGGCAGTTTTGGGTGCTGTTTTAGCACTTACCCAAATTTGGCACTTACCCAAATTTGGCTAAGTCCTAGCGCCACCAGTTTGCTCGATCGATTTTGGGAGCTTCATATCTCCAAATCTAAGCCGACCTGGCTCTTGCTCCAGTTGGCAATGTTGTAGAACTCAGCTAGTACTCCAACTTTGTCAACTACAGCATCTCCTAGATTGTTTTGGTTTGGGAGATAATCGCTGTCGAAGTCGCTCTGTCAGACGACCATCGCCATGTCTGAATCGGAACAGAGCTCGTCGACGTGGCCGACCGGCAATAGAACATCGGCGACATTTGGCGCCCATACGTTGTCTCTGGCCCCGCTCGTTAGCTCCCAGCGCGCGCATGACCTCCTCGGCGACACCCCGGACACAGTGGACGCGTCCATTCTCTCATCCCTCTCGCTCTCTCGCCAGAAAAGCGGCCGCAGCGATCTCACCGTCGCGAGCTCACTCCGGCGAGCTCAAACGTGCTCCACGCTGCGTTGCTGCCCACCAAAACTCGCCCACAGCTCCGCCGTGACCCGCTCTCCATCCTCCACCCGCAAACTCTCCGTGAAACTCTCCAGTGAGCCGACATTTCCAACTTCCCCCAAATCAGGTCGCCGTGAACTTCTTCTCCGGCAAACTCAAGGCTGAGCTGCTCGGAGCCTCTCGTCTTCTCTGGTTAGGTCCTAGAGGTAGCTTAGGTCCTTAGCGAATGTTTGCGCCACTTGGTGGACGCTCTACCGCGCTCACCGTCGCCGGACACGACGCGCAGCGCCGCCGTGTTTCCGCCGGAGTTCGGCTCTCTCGTGGCCAGCTCATTCCGCACCATTTCAAGCCTAGTCGCCTACCTAGGAAGCTTCGCCGTAGTTCACTGGTGCTGTAGGAAACCATAGGTCGCGCTCTACCGGCCTCTGAGCTCCGGCGTAACGCCGAGCACCTCCGCCGAGCCGCCATGGTCGACGGCAAGCCATTTCCAGTGGCTCCGTCGTGGGGAAAAGGGGGTCACTCGGTTGGCAAGGGTATGGGGATCACATTGGTGCCCTTGGTTTGGCCGGAGACCTCACCGTCGTGGAGAAATCGCCGGTGAATGTCGTCTCGGTCATGAGGAAGACGACCCTGACACGCGGGACCCGCTGTCAGTGACACATCGTTTCCCTCCTTTTCTTTTATTCAAATCTAGATTTTTGGCATTCTTGCAAAAATCATATCTTCTGTTTCTATGATCCAAAAATTGTGAAACAAATTTTGTGATATTCCGTGAGATGGCTAGTTTTTAATAAAAATAAAACATGCACCATGTTTTCTGGGAAAATAATTGTTATGATTTATTCTTGTTATATATGTATAAATCCATATCTCTTGGTATACTGCTCCTTTTGCTATGAAATTTTTATGCTATGCTCTGAGTGGTATAATAATGCTATGATAACTATTTCATGATTTTTGGAGTATTGTATCTGTGATATGTAATTTATGTTTGTGATATGGCTTGTTTCCATATTTAAATCATAATAAATGTTTGGTGCTTATGCTGGTGCTCTACTCTAGTGGCAAACTTGTTTATGGTAATAGTAACATGTAAATAATCTGAAATCTGTTGTTTGACACTATCTAGGCTATGTTTCTTAATTTATGAAATAAGCACCTTGTCACATGTTAAATTCTTATCTTAAATTTGGCATGTGCATTTGATCTGAACATTTTATGATAATGTCAAGATGCTATTCTTGTGCTTGTGTAATTTTTGTGGATTTTTCTAAGCACTTTTGCTGGTATCTTGTAAATATGTCCTTTTGTGGAATTAATTTAATAAATGCCATGTTATTATATGTTTAGTGGTTAACATGTGATGCTCTGGTAACCTTAGGATATACTTATGTTTGTAATCCATTTGGTTGGCACTAATTATGTTTTGGCTATGTCTTTAAATAATTGATTAAGGGGTTAAAAGCTGTTCTGGACAGCAAGGGAGTAATCCATCCATTGCTTAATGATAACTTGGTCTTCTGGGAGACTTATCTAAATCAAAGTTGTTGTAAACTTTATGATCTAGCTGTGGTTTAATTTTGGGATCATTTGGTCCAATAGTTTAAAAGTTATAGCTCTTCCAAGTTGGGTTCCAGAAATAGGTGTTTTCTATTTTTCTGGGACAGAACCTGGAACTTTGTTTAATTGACTTGTTTAACTTATGAATCTTGGTGTGATGTTTAAAGATGAAATGTAGAGAATTTAAAAATCTTTCCAAAATGTCCTCTTTCATGTTTGTTGGATCTGTATAGCTCCAGTTATGATTTATTCCTTGAGCTGCACTGTTATTTTGGTCATTGCTGTTGTAGCTTAATTTGGTAATCTTGCTAAGTGGTAATCAGCTTGTGTGAACTTGTTATGACAGTTACTCCGTAAATGAGTGTCCAGTGAAGTTCTATTATGTTATCAAGCATTCATCCTCATCTAAGATGCACACATTCTTATATATCGTGCATGCAATAGGTGCACCGGAGACGACCGCTTCGGTCGAGCTCAATCAAGCGAACCCCGAGGGCCAAGAGTTCAACCCGGAGGTGGAGGTCCAGCAAGCCGGACACGAGGAGCCCGAAGAGGAGATCGAGTGCCCTAATCACGAGCCTGCATCGTTCGTGAAAGGCAAGCCCCGGAGCATCTTAAGTCTCCCACTTTAATTTTGAAAGTTTACTTGAATATGTTATATCTATTGATGCATTACGTATAGAAGTTGTGATGAAACCCTTGTTGCATTATCCTTATTCCTTGTCCAGATATCTTACTATTGCCTGGTCATAGAGTTAGGATCGAGTAGCAGCTTAGCCATGCTTAATTCGGTAGAAGTCGGGTGATGTCCTGTCACCTGCGCGAGATAGGGTTGTGTCGGATCACGATTGTCTATATGAGCTATCGTGGAAGGAACGTGATTAAAATGACTTAAGCTAGGCGGAGTTTTGTAAGGATGTAGTAACTCCGTCTGTGGCAGCTAAGGACCAATCATTGTACGTCCTCTTGTCATGTTGAACGCATGCCTGACACTTAGTTGGCCGGATAACTCGTTCCGACCGCGAAGCCTGGTAGTATGACTCAGGCCGGAAGACCGGCAAGTATGAAGTGCGCACTACCGGAGGAAGTGCGGTGTGCGGGGGACCATTGTCGTAAGACCAAAGGCAGGTGAGTTAAAAGTCCTGACCTCCCTGGCAGAGTGGTAGCCCTGGGAGTGCGGCGCTGATCGGACCCGCGATTCCTGAGTCGTACCAAAGGTGACCCGCTTGCTCTCCGATGGGGGATGCTTGGGTGAGTGCTAGGAATAACCCTCCAGCTGGATAGGAATCGATTCGAATCGCCGTCTCTCCCGGATAGTGAGAACTTGACAGAGCAGCGGCAAACGTAGCATTCACTAAGTACAATGGTTCTTGATAATGATGTTGATGATAGCAAGGAAGAACATATGATGAACTTGATATGGTTATTATTGCTTGTAATAATCAAGTGAAGTGTTTTAGTCCAGGTGCTATCGTAGTGATAGGTTAATGATGATTAATAGGATGTTAATACAAGTAGTAAAGTAATCACTTAAGCTTTTTGCAAATCTTGAGTCAAGCTAGCTACACTTTATGCTTAAACTTGCATGATCCTTGGTGTATTTTATGTTTTACTAGATGGGTAAGTCTAGCTGAGTACATCCTCGTACTCAGGGTTTATTCCCACCTGTTGCAGATGATATCTTTTATGATGGCTTCTGCAAGACCTGTCTCCATCCCGCTAGGGATGAAGACTAAACCGTTGGGCACGGTTCTCTGACCACTTCGTACTTGTTTCTTTTGATGGATGGCATAAGACTCTGGCAGAAACAAGAACTTGTCAACTGAACTTTGGAACATGTGTTGTACAACTATTTTGCTTCCGCTACTGCAAACTTGTGTTGTAATATCTAAGTAACTCCGATGTGGTGCTGCTTCGACGGCAATGTTTGACTATGTAACATTCATTGTGTGATGTTGAACTATTACGATCTTGGTTTGTTGCAAGTTGGTTTGAAGTCCTTCTTGATTTTAGTTGACTACCGGGATTATATGGGCTCAAGTTTGAAAACTTGATTGCTAGTCGATCGTTTCTACACTTGAACTCTTATAATTTGGTCGGTTCTGTGACAGCTGGTATCAGAGCAAGTTCAGCATTATAAATGCAGCATTTGTGTATTTAAAAACAAAAGTGTTTTTAAATAAAACTGTAAAAAAATTAAATACTTAATTATGCCAGTGGTCGAATCCTCCTTGTCCATATAAGGACTATAGGTGGCTATTTAAGTACTGACTTGGGGGTTTTATTTATGCATCTCCGGCAGTACTCAGGTATGGATGTGTGATGACCGCACTATGCTACCCTGTGGTCTAATGGTAGAGGTAGCCTTCATATGTGAATTAGCCACATATGTCGCTAGATTTAAATTATGCAACGCCGCACCTACGCCCTGGTAAGTGTGAGCTGTGAGAGCATGATCGTCCAAATGGCGGTCTAGGGGAGTGTTCGTGGTGGTTTTCTAGAGTGGTTACATGTCTAACGATGGAACCACGAAAGAAACTTAATTGGGGAGCATTTAATTTCTTGGGTAGCTTTGGTGTCATGGTTTGTGCATGTTGGGCATGTACAAGCAATGTGCACTTAGTTTACTGCTTTCTTGAGTGATATATTGGGAACTGTTGGGCTGCAATGAAGTTTTCTGCAGGTATTCTAAAAACGCACGTGTAAAACGATAGTTATCGTATTGAGAGACGAATGGATGCCACCGTATATCCGTTAGAATAGTAATTTTCTAAGTTTGTGAGGACGTACGGTTCGTGCATGCATCATGTCGCATGCATACATACATTCTGTCTACTTCTTACCTTACAATGTCATCCCTTTTAAATTAAATAAATGATGCTTAAACTAATCCTCTTTTACCCACGGTTATTCGTTTCCATAGATGGACGTGTCCACTTCACCTCGCCCCAGTGACACCTTCTTGAGCGAGTTTGGCACTCCTACACTGCTCTGGAGGTTGCTATAGTCTATGGGGTAGAATGAGCCACCTCAGTATTCCTGGTGGGAGGTGGATATGACGGGAGGTTTGCAGTGGTTCGCTGTGCAGGGGGTTGTCCCACCACATGGGGGCAGGCCTGCATGAACAGGGTGGACCTGCAACTCTGATGGGCAGACTCCATGGGAAGCAGCTCAGGTTGTAGCCCATGCTATGCTGCTCAACATCCATCAGAGGTTTGGCGATGAGTTGACAGGAGGGCCAGCGGCCTCCATTCCCCGTGCTGACCCAGCAGTAGCGGAGTGGAAGCAGGCTGATGGTTGTGCGTTGGTCCGAGGTCGAGGAGAGCGAGCTAAGAGTTCTAGACCTGCTATGAGTGCTATGATGGCGGTGCTCAAGCTGTTCAGTCAGCGAGAGGACACCTATGCCCAGGTCATGTTGGCTGTTCGCTAGGCTCAGAAGATGCAACAGAAGGCTGAAAAATGTGCTCGCAAGTTTCGCAAGCAAGCTAGACTCCTGGAGCAACCCCAGAAGGACCGCAATGACTGGGAAGACATTGCGGAGTACCGTAGGCAGCAGTGGGTGAAGGCCATTAGAGAGAGAGATCACAAGCATGATCAGATGAGTCAGTTGGCTAGGGAGAGGGAGACAGTGCAGGAGCGCTTGGTGCAGATCACTCGTGAGAGGGATACTGCGCTCCGTGCGTCGGAGAACAGGCGCCGGGCTTGGGAGACGCAGCGGATCCAGTTGCTTGAGCGGGAGAACTATCTACAGGATTAGATTGAGGCTGGTCTTGTGGAGATTCACTGTCTCAACAACTTACTACACCCTATTCCTCGCCCTGCACCAGTGTATCCAGAGGTGGGACCTCAGGTGATTGTGGCCGATGATGATGGTATGGAGGTAGATGGACCAGCCACGGCTGCACCACCTTTGCACGAGGACGTGGAGGACGAGGAGCTTGAGCCAGTTAGCGACGAGGATGGAGAGGCGATCTTCGACGCTGACTCGGACGACGAGCCTGGAGTGTAGTGGGTAGTTGATAGCTATTTTGTGAGGATCTTTTGTAGTTTGACGGTCAGCAGTTGTGCTTTTGTAATCATGTTGTAATCCAGAACCTTGACCTTTGAATTATGATCTGTACTTTGATGGTGTAATAACTTTATGGACCCAATGTTGTTAACCTTATCAGGTTCGACCAGTTGTGACGATGTTTTCTGTTGTTGTGCATATTGCGGATATCTATGTCATGTGTTGGATTGGTGATGTTGTTTTGTGGAATTGAATTATTGTGCCTTTTTCTGTAAAGTTATTCTCCCGAATACTTTCAGGCATAAATATAAGTTCTTCTATGGCAAATCTTGTCATCATCAATGCTCACTGACTGTGTCTTTATAGATGTCTCGTGGCACTCGAGGTGCGGAGCAGCGTGCGAACATGAACCCACCCCCTCCTCCTCCACCACCAAATCCAGCTGAACTGATGCAAATGATGGTGGAAAATCAGAGGATGCTTACTAAAACCATCAACGGGATGGCAAACCAGGGTGGTCGGAATACACCGGATGGGCCAGCACCTAATCACTACAGTAGCTTCAAGGATTTCATGGATACTAAGCCCCCATCTTTCACAGAGGCTGAAGAACCCCTTCAAGCTGAGGAGTGGCTGAACACGGTGGAACAAAAGTTCCGTTTGCTTCGGCTGACCGAGGGTTTGAAGGCCCAGTATGCAGCTCACCAACTGCAGGGACCGGCAGGCATATGGTGGAATCAGTATTGGGAGGCTCTCCCGGACAATACTGTGCTTGACTGGAATCTCTTCCGTGAAGCTTTCAAGGGACATTTCATACCTCCTAGTGTCATGGAGATGAAGCATACTGAGATCATGCAGTTAACTCAGGGAAACAAAACCTTGAAGGAGTATTTGCATGCTTTCAATCATCTATCTAGGTATGCTCTTGAGTTTGTGAGCACTGAAGCGAAGAAGATTGCTAGCTTCAAGCGGGGTCTTGGCTGAGTTGCTGAAGACTATGGGCCGCACTAAGTGTACAACTTTCAATGAATTTGTCAGTGATGCTCTCACCCAACAGAACTACAACACTGTGTACACTACGACCAAGACTCGCAAGAGGGCTTTTGAGGCCGGGGCAGGGGCATCTCAGTCCAAGGCTCCAGTGGCAGCTAGGCCCTAGTATCGTACTCCAACTCCTAACCAGCGATATCGCCCTCCAGCGAAGAAGAATCAGGCGAAGACGGGTTTCCGCAAGGGTTACCCTATTGCTCTTCCTAGGGTCAACACGAGTCCCAGCTATGCCAAGACTCCACATGCAAACCGTCCGTGCTGGAACTGTAATCAAACTGGGCACTGGCAAAGCAACTGTCCTTTCCCGCCAAAGAAGGGCAACCAAGAGAATGTCCGCCAGGGGCGTGTTCACTATACAACTGTGGAAGAAGTCCCTGCTGGTGAGGTAGTTACGGCTGGTAAGTTTCTGGTCAATCAATGTGATGCACTTCTACTTTTTGATTCAGGAGCATCGCATTCTTTTGTGAGTTCGGACTTTGTGTCTAAGCACAATCTCAAGGCAATTGCACTTGATAAGGGCAGTTATTGCATTAGTGCTGCTGGAAATGATATTTCTACCAATCAAGTGGTTTTGGGGGCAACTATGGAAATAGGAGACCGTCAGTTTCTTGCTGATCTGGTTGTTCTACCCAGTGTGGGTATAGATGTAATTCTGGGAATGAAGTGGATGAGTGGCAACGGAGTTCTTATCGACACCACCACTCGTGTAGTGATGTTGAGAGACCCGAATACCAAAGAGGCGTTCTTAGTGCAACTTCCTCAAGATATTCATATCGGTAGCACGATGAATGCAGTTACATCTAGGGCCATCTTGGATATTCTGGTCGTTTGTGAGTTCCCGGATGTATTCCCTAATGAATTGCCCGGGCTTCCTCCAGATCGGGATGTGGAGTTCAAAATTCAATTGCTTCCAGGTATTGTTCCTATCTCTAGAAGACCATATAGAATGCCACCAAATGAGCTAGCTGAGCTTAAGACCCAACTCAATGAGTTGTTGAAGAAGGGTCTTATTTGTCCTAGTTCTTCACCTTGGAGTTGTCCAGCTATCTTTGTGAAGAAGAAGGATCAGTCCTTGCGCATGTGCGTGGACTATCGCTCTCTGAATGCGGTGACCATCAAGAATAAATACCCTCTTCCTCGCATTGATATTCTGTTTGACCAGTTGTCTAAAGCCAAGGAATCCTCCAAGATTGATTTGCGATCTTGGTACCATCAGATCAAGATCCGTCCTGAAGATGTACCTAAGACAGCTTTCTCGACGAGGTATGGGTTGTATGAGTATCTCGTCATGTCCTTCGGTCTCACGAATGCGCCTGCTCACTTCATGTATCTCATGAATTCGGTATTCATGCCCGAATTGGACAAGTTTGTGGTGGTCTTCATTGATGATATCTTAGTGTATTCTCGCAATGAAGAAGAGCACGCGGAGCATCTGCGTGTGGTGTTGTCACGTTTGCGTGAGCATCAGCTTTATGCTAAGTTCAGCAAAAGCGAGTTTTGGCTGAAGAAAGTACCTTTCTTGGGCCACGTTTTATCTAAAGAAGGCATATCGCTGGATCCGGCTAAGGTGCATGAAGTGCTATATTGGAAGGTTCCAACTTCGGTGCACGAGGTTCGGAGTTTTCTTGGTCTGGCTGGGTATTATCGTCGATTCATTCTGGAATTTTCAAAAATATCCAAGCCTATGACTCACCTACTTCAGAAGGATGAGAAGTTTGTGTTGACGCCTAAATGTGAAGAGGCATTCCACAAGTTGAGGACATTGCTAATATCAGCTCCTGTCCTAGCTCAACCCGATATCGAAAAGCCTTTTGATGTCTTTTGTGACGCATCGGGTATTGGTTTGGGCTGTGTGTTGATGCAAGAAGGTCGTGTTATCGCTTATGCCTCGCGCCAACTTCGAAAGCATGAGGTCAATTACCCTACTCATGACTTAGAATTGGCTGCAGTTGTCCACGCCTTGAAAATCTGGAGGCACTATTTGGTGGTTAATCTGTGCAATATCTACACTCATCATAAGAGTCTCAAGTACATATTCACTCAACCTAAGTTGAACATGCGGTAGCGAAGGTGGCTTGAGTTGATTAAAGATAATAATCTTCAAGTGCATGTTGATATTTGGGAACGCAATAAGGAATTGATCCGCAAGCGCACGGATATCGGTGAGCACTTCACCCGGGAGGTTATCCAGAGTATCGTATTTATATTTTTACCACTAGGAGAAAGAGTGCATCTGACTAACCCAGTCTATTACTACTAACCTTTAGGCTACAAAGAATGTTTCTCGATGTGAGTGATATATAGAGAAGACTACAACCGTAATCTCTTTCTAACCATGGTAAGGATAATCTACTGTCCTATTGGGGAAGCTTACTGAATCTAGAGACCAAAGAGGATGTTCAACCCGCACCTATAAACCCTATCCTTCCTGATAACGAGATATGGTCATCAAAGGTAACTTGGAAATGTCATGTTCCTTGCTACTACCACGGTCCAGCTAGTCAGGGAATATCTATGAGTATCCTAGCCCAAACACCACGTCTACGCTAGAGATAATTACTCCAAACTCTACGCGAAGAGATTAAAGTAAACTCATAAACCAAAGAACAATAAAACAAGAACTTACTAGTATTTAGAAGTCGAAATACTGAAGAATCCTAGGAGCAAGCTTCGAGTTAGGAGAACTTGATCCCGCAGGTACAACCTCGGAGTGGACACCGACAGGCCGGGCTTCCTCCAATCTACACCTCCACTCTATCTCTCTCAATCTAGTAGAAACTAGAAGATCTAATTCTACTCACATTGGATGCTGAGCCCTAAGTCTATTTAGAGAAGAGGTATTCCTTCGAAGGCTCCTCTCAACTCTATGATGAACTTGTTCTCCTCCAGGGACCAGGGGGTCTGGTTTTATAGTCCCCTCAGGTAAACGTGGGCCGTTGGATCAAAGCGACATTGATTGAATGGTTATTTTTGATCCTTTAGGTCGGTGGAGCATGATCCGTGAAGAGAGTCCTGATTGGACTCCAGAGGGGGGCGGGCGCCCTGGTCCCTAGGGCGGGCGCCCTAGGCCAGGCTCCGTTCGGTCTTCACTTCGTTCTCGTGGCTTCTGGAGTCTTCTAGATGGTAGAAAATTGCGCGGTGCGTTGATATCTCTATGTAATCCCGACATGTGGGCCTTTCTTCCTTATTTCCTGATAACCCCCTGCAGAAACAGATAAACAACAAAACTCATGGAATTCTGTCAGATCAAACTCTAATTCTAGGTGTTGTTTGTGTATTGATCCTTTCTCTTGTTTATTTGTTAATTAAAATTGAAACTTAAGAACCGTCAACAAATACCCCCATACTTAGGCTTTTACTCGTCCTCGAGAAAAGGATGATTAAGAACAATATCTGGGGTAAAACATTTTAAAACATTCTCTTCATACCTGCAAGGTGTTAAAATCCACTGTGTACTGTAGTCAGGGAAGTATATGGTTAAGAGTAGAGATCCTTTCTTCTCAATCCTGTTACTTGGAGTTTTTGTATGTTTTTTAAAAGAAAGTTAGCATACCTTTATCCTGATAGGTTCTCTCAGATCACTCATTTATTTTTTATATATCTCACTGAGGCTGTTTTAATTTGCAAAAATTCTCAAGCATACTTACCTTGTATTTATTGCCTGATCAAAATGGGATCCGAGGAGAGGAATGCCATACTCTGATATCAAAGACTTTGGAAATTAAAATCTTTGTCAACTCTTACTGGCAAATTGCTTATTAGTGGGACCATGGGACAACATTTCCTTTCTTTTCTATTTTTTCCAGGTGGATACCGAGGTACCCCTAATTCTACTGCCGGACACTTGTCCATTTTTTTGAAGGCTGAGTATGTAGCTCACCAACTGCAGGGACCGGCAGGCATATGGTGGAATCAGGATCGGGAGGCTCTCTTGGACAATAGTGTGCTTGACTGGAATCTCTTCCGTGAAGCTTTCAAGGGACATTTCATACCTCTTGGTGTCAAGGAGATGAAGCATACCGAGTTCATGCAGTTAACTCAGGGAAACAAAACCTTGAAGGAGTATTTGCATGCTTTCAATCATCTGTCTAGGTATGCTCCTGAGTTTGTGAGCACTGAGGTGAAGAAGATTGCTAGCTTCAAGCGGGGTCTTGGCCCCAAGTTGCTGAAGACTATGGGCCGCACTAAGTGTACAACTTTTAATGAATTTGTCAGTGATGCTCTCACCCAAGAGAACTACAACACTGTGTACACTACGACCAAGACTCGCAAGAGGGCTTTTGAGGCCGGGAAGGGGCATCTCAGTCCAAGGCTCCAGTGGAAGCTAGGCTCCAGTATCGTACTCCAACTCCTAACCAGCGATATCGCCCTCCAGCGAAGAAGAATCAGGCGAAGATGGGTTTTCGCAAGGGTTACTCTATTGCTCTTCCTAGGGGCAACACGGGTCCCAGCTATGCCAAGACTCCACCTGCAAACCGTCCGTGCTGGAACTGTAATCAGATCGGGCACTGGCAAAGCAACTGTCCTTACCCGCCAAAGAAGGGCAACCAAGGGAACGTCCGCCAGGGGCGTGTTCACTATACAACTGTGGAAGCAATCCTTGCTGGTGAGGTAGTTACGGCTGGTAAGTTTCTGGTCAATCAATGTGATGCACTTGTACTTTTTGATTCAGGAGCATCACATTCTTTTGTGAGTTCGGACTTTGTGTCTAAGCATAGTCTCAAGGCAATTACACTTGATAAGGGCAGTTATTGCATTAGTGCTGCTGGAAATGATATTTCTACCAATCAAGTGGTTTTGGGGGCAACTCTAGAAATTGGAGACCGTCAGTTTCTTGTTGATCTGGTTGTTCTACCTGGTGTGGGTATAGATGTAATTCTGGAAATGAAGTGGATGAGTGGCAACAGAGTTCTTATCGACACCACCACTCGTGTGGTGATGTTGAGAGACCCGAATACCAAAGAGGCGTTCTTAGTGCAACTTCCTCGAGATATTCATATCCATAGCACGATGAATGCAGTTACATCTAGGGCCATCGAGGATATTCTGGTTGTTTGTGAGTTCCCGGATGTATTCCCTGATGAATTGCCCGGGCTTCCTCTAGATCGGGATGTGGAGTTCAAAATTCAATTGCTTCTAGGTATTGTTCCTATCTCTAGAAGACCATATAGAATGCCACCAAATGAGCTAGCTGAGCTAAGACCCAACTCAATGAGTTGTTGAAGAAGGGTCTTATTTGTCCTAGTTCTTCACCTTGGAGTTGTCCAGCTATCTTTGTGAAGAAGAAGGATCAGTCCTTGCGCATGTGCGTGGACTATCGCTCTCTGAATGCGGTGACCATCAAGAATAAATACCCTCTTCCTCGCATTGATATCCTGTTTGACCAGTTGTCTAAAGCCAAGGTATCCTTCAAGATTGATTTGCGATCTTGGTATCATCAGATCAAGATTCGTCTTGAAGATGTACCTAAGACAGCTTTCTCGACGAGGTATGGGTTGTATGAGTATCTCGTCATGTCCTTCGGTCTCACGAATGCGCCTGCTCACTTCATGTATCTCATGATTTCGGTATTCATGCCCGAATTGGACAAGTTTGTGGTGGTCTTCATTGATGATATCTTAGTGTATTCTCGCAATGAAGAAGAGCACGCGGAGCATCTGCGTGTGGTGTTGTCACGTTTGCGTGAGCATCAGCTTTATGCTAAGTTCAGCAAATGCGAGTTTTGGCTGAAGAAAGTACCTTTCTTGGGCCACGTTTTATCTGAAGAAGCCATATCGGTGGATCCGGCTAAGGTGCAAGAAGTGCTGGATTGGAAGGTTCCAACTTCGGTGCACGAGGTTCGGAGTTTTCTGGGTCTGGCTGGGTATTATCGTCGATTCATTCTGAAATTATCAAAAATATCCTAGCCTATGACTCGCCTACTTCAGAAGGATGAGAAGTTTGTGTTGACGCCTGAATGTGAAGAGGCATTCCACAAGTTGAGGACATTGCTAACATCATATCGTGTCCTAGCTCAACCCTATATCGAAAAGCCTTTTGATGTCTTTTGTGACGCATCGGGTAATGGTTTGGGCTGTGTGTTGATGCAAGAAGGTCGTGTTATCGCTTATGCCTCGCGCCAGCTTCGAAAGCATGAGGTCATTTACCCTACTCATGACTTAGAATTGGCGGCAGTTGTCCACGCCTTGAAAATATGGAGGCACTATTTGCTGGGTAATCTGTGCAATATCTACACTGATCATAAGAGTCTCAAGTACATCTTCACTCAACCTGAGTTGAACATGCGGTTGCGAAGGTGGCTTGATTTGATTAGAGATTATAATCTTCAAGTGCATGTTGATATTTGGGAATGCAATAAGGAATTGATCCGCAAGCGCACGGATATCGGTGAGCACTTCACCCGGGAGGTTATCTAGAGTATCGTATTTATATTTTTACCACTAGGAGAAAGAGTGCATCTGACTAACCCAGTCTATTACTACTAACCTTTAGGCTACAAAGAATGTTTCTCGATGTGAGTGATATATAGAGAAGACTACAACCGTAATCTCTTTCTAACCTTGGTAAGGATAATCTACTGTTCTATTGGGGAAGCTTACGGAATCTAGACACCACAGAGGATGTTCAACGCGCACCTATAAACCCTATCCTTCCTACTAACGAGATATGGTGTGCAAAGGTAACTCGGAAATGTCACGTTCCTCGCTACTACCACGGTCCAGCTAGTCAGGGAATAAATATGAGTATCCTAGCCCACACACCACGTCTACGCTAGAGATAATTACTCTAAACTCTACGCGAAGAGATTAAAGTAAACTCATAAACCAAAGAACAATAAAACAAGAACTTACTAGTATTTAGAAGTTGAAATACTAAAGAATCCTATGAGCAAGCTTCGGGTTAGGAGAACTTGATCCCGCAGGTACAACCTCGGAGTGGACACCGACAGGCCGGGCTTCCTCCGATCTACACCTCCACTCTATCTCTCTCAATCTAGTAGAAACTAGAAGATCTAATTCTACTCACATTGGATGCTAAGCAATAAGTCTATTTAGAGAAGAGGAATTCCTTCGAGGGCTCCTCTCAACTCTATGATGAACTTGTTCTCCTCCAGGGGCCAGGGGGTCTGGTTTTATAGTCCCCTCAGGTAAACGTGGGCCGTTGGATCAAACCGACATTGATTGAACAATTACCCTTGATCCTTTAGGTCGGTGGAGCGTGATCCACAAAGAGAGTCCTGATTGGACTCCAGAGGGGGGCGGGTGCTCTGGTCCCTTGGGCGGGCGCCCTAGGCCAGGCCCCGTTCGGTCTTCGCTTCGTTCTCGTGGCTTCTGGAGTCTTCTAGATGGTAGAAAATAGCGCGGTGCGTTGATATCTCTATGTAATCCCGACATGTGGGCCTTTCTTCCTTATTTCCTGATAACCCCCTGCAGAAATAGATAAACAACAAAACTCGTGGAATTCTGTCAAATCAAACCCTAATTCTAGGTGTTGTTTGTGTATTGATCCTTTCTCTTGTTTATTTGTTAATTAAAATTGATACTTAAGAACCGTCAACAAATACCCCCATACTTAGGCTTTTACTCGTCCTCGAGAAAAGGATGGTTAAGAACAATATCTGGGGTAAAACATTTTAAAACATTCTCTTCATACCTGCAGGGTGTTAAAATCCACTGCGTACTGTTGTCAGGGAAGTATTTGGTTAAGAGTAGAGATCCTTTCTTCTCAATCCCGTTACTTCGAGTTTTTGTATGTTTTTGAAAAGAAAGTTAGCATACCTTTATCCTCATAGGTTCTCTCAGATCACTCATTTATTTTTTATATATCTCACTGAGGCTGTTTTAATTTGGAAAAATTCTCAAGCATACTTACCTTGTATTTATTGCCTGATCAAAACGGGATCCGAGGAGAGGAATGCCATACTCTTATATCAAAGACTTTGGAAATTAAAATCTTTGTCAACTCTTACTGGCAAATTGCTTATTAGAGGGACCATGGGCTAACATTTCCTTTCTTTTCTGTTTTTTTTCAGGTGGATACCGAGGTACCCCTAATTCTACTGCCGGACACTTGTACATTTTTTTCTTGCGAGGTTATCGAGCACTTGCTCCTTTTTATTTCCTCGAAATATCCTTATTTTTGCATAGCCCATGCCTCTAATGCAATAATACTTCAGAAGAGTGAATCTTTCTGAATAAATATCTTGATCTTAGGAGTATGATAAATCTCTCAACAAGGGTCTAACTCATTTTGAACAAACTCAATGCAGAGTAGATATCTTTTATATTTAATATTTTCAGGTTTATCAGGCATATAAAACACTGAGGATGGTAGCTAGAATTTTTGAATAAATTCTCCAAACAACAATGATATCAAGAATGAGAAACTCATACTCTACCATCTCACCCACAATGACTTAAGAAACACAGGGTTTAAAATGATTTTCAATAGTTGTAGGTTTTTAGGAAATACCACAGAGTGAGATTAGTCATGATTAGAAACATTTTAATCTTTATAATTTATCATGTCGGAGACAATATTATGCATAATCCAAGATATATATGTGTATGTGTAAAGTAAGTGTGCAGAGTATGTACCTGGATCGTGGAGTGATGTAGTCGGAGTGTGTTTGGCGTGTCGAGGGATCTCCCCTATACTTGTTTTCTGCTTTCTTGCATAAAAATAAAGTAGAGACACATAATACATAATAATAATACTCTTCATTAATCTTGAGGCATTTATTACAAATGACTAGTAACAGACTAACGATAATAGTAAATCTAAACCGAATTTTAAGATAAATAACTAAGATGCATTGCCTCAAGATCTAAGCTAGATAACTTAGCAGCGCTCTAACTCCTTGATCTTCTTATTGGCACTAGCAAGATCATGCCTAAGGCCTAGTATAATGGTGTTGTGGTAAGAGAACTGCCTAGTGATAGAATTAACCAAGGACTGGAGGTCTATGATGACCCTATCTAGCCTGCGAACGTCCTCATCAATATCTACTATAGTCTTGCGACGCTTAGGAGGTGTCTCAACAGCATTGAGAGCGTGCTTCGGGGCTACCTTTGGAGGGATGAAACAGACTTTAGCTGCTCTAATCCCTTCAAAGTAAGGTCTCTCTTCCTCCATAGTGTAGCGGATGCTACTGATCTCGCTGCTCCGGTTGGTCTTGACTCCAACGACCCTCTCATTGGGTCTAGGTGGAAGGATCCTTGTGCCGGCTGGCACGTTGATGGTGGTCTCCTTCTTGGCTGATGGTCCCTTGAGAAGTGCGGTGCGGTGACAACTGGTTGAGCATGGTAGGATTGGGCTGAGCTGCGCTGGCGTAATGGCATGGCTTCTAGCTGTCGCTTTGTGTTGGCCGGGACGAGAGCACGGGCGTCGGGGTCTTCCTTAGGCTTTATGTTGAGGTTGAAGGGGACGACTTCCCAATCATCGTGGAACTCTTCGGCCATTGGAGCAGCGAGGGACTAAACAAGCTCTAATTGAAAAAGGAGAGAAGGCTTGTATAGATTGGTGTTTGAAAACTGACGTCAGGGGTCTATTTATATAGGGGTGAAAAGTGCCTCTAGGGGTTGTTCGGGTTGCTCCTGTCGATGTGCGTGCGAAACTTTCCATCTGAAGGATTATTTGGTTTACCATAAGTGTGTTTTCCGTGACGGGGGAAATCGGGACCGAGAGGGGTCACAGGCTAGGCGTCCGCCCTCATCATCAGGGCGCCCGCCCTATGTTTGGCCCCTCTGTGGGCCCGCTTCCTCGAGCGTGTTTGTAGATGCAAAACTTATTAGGAAAATATATGTGTGACCCAAAAACGTCAGATTAAAAAGGTCGGGCTCTAATTCTCCATGGGAAGGTAAAAATGGATTATGTCTATTTCTTCTACTTCTTTATTGGGCTCTAAAAATAATTTAAGACGTTGACCGTTTACCTTGAATAACGTACCTTCGTCATTTTGAAGTGTGATAGCTCCGTGGGATGATGAATTGATCACCTTGAATGGTCCCTCCCATTTACTTCGGAGTTTTCCATGCCCGAAAAGCTTTACCTTGGAATTAAAAAGTAATACCTTATCTCCAGGTGCGAACTCCTTCTTCTTGATCCTCTTGTCATGCCACCTTTTGACTCTTTCTTTATAGATCTTCGAATTGTGATATGCTTTCTCTTGCCATTCTTCCAATTCTGATATTTGCATTCTTCTATGGTCTCCAGCGACATCTAGGTCCATATTCCATCTTCTTATGGCCCAGTGTGCTTTGAACTCTAGTTCAACAGGTAGGTGGCAAGTCTTGTCGTACACCAATTGGTATGGAGACATTCCAATTGGGGTCTTGTATGCTGTTCGGTATGCCCAGAGTGCATCGGGTAACTTGTCTTTCCATGCCATTCCCATTTCATTCACTGTCTTCTGAAGAATATTCTTGATTTGCTTGTTGGAAGTCTCTGCTTGGCCACTTGTCTGAGGATGGTAGGGGGTAGCGACGTTGTGACGGATTCCATGTTTTGATAGACATTGCTTGAAGCGTTTGTCGATGAAGTGTGCTCCTCCATCACTTATGACTACTCTGGGGACTCCAAATCTTAGAAATATAATTTCTTCAAACATCCTCTTTGAACTGATGTTGTCGGTGTGTTTGCAAGGTAGTGCCTCTACCCACTTGGAGACGTAGTCAACTGCCACCAAGATGAACTCACACTTCTTTGATGGGGGAAATGGACCCATGTAGTCTATTCCCCAAACATCAAAGAGCTCATTCTGAAGGTTGTTAGTGAGTGGCATGGCATCTCTTGTGTTTATGTTTCCGTGCCTTTGACATGGCCCACATCTTCTGATATATTGCTTCGTGTCTTCAAACATTGTATGCTAGTAGAATCCACACTACCAGATCTTTGAATGTGTACGGAATGCTCCATAATGACCTCCATATGGTGATGAATGACATCTGTCGATGATCTTCCATCCTTCCTTAGTGGTCACACACCTCCTGAGTAAGCCATCAGAGCATACTTGGAAGAGGTATGGCTCAACCCATATATGTGAACGACTTTCTTGAATAAGCTTCTTCTTGTTTGCTCCTGGTGGTACATACCCTGAAACCATAAAATTAACAATATCTGCATACCAGGGGGCAGACCTGTTAATCCCATAGAGCATGTTGTCCTAGAGTGAATCATTGATGGGGGTTTCCTGTGGATTCTTAAAATACATTCTACACAAGTGATCAGCAACAGAATTTTCTACTCTCTTTTTATCTTTTATTTCTAAGTCAAATTCTTGGAGTAATAAGATCCATCTAATCAGGCGAGGTTTAGCATCTTTTTTAGTGAATAGATATTTTAGTGCAGCATGATCAGTATAAACAATTATTTTAGCTCCAACTAAATAAGATCTAAATTTATCAATGGCAAAGACAACAGCCAGAAGCTCTTTTTTAGTGGTTGCATAGTTAAGTTGAGCACCTGTCAAAGTTTTAATGGCATAAGCAATTGCATGATGCTTCTTATTTTTAGTTTGTCCCAAAACTGCCCCCACAGCATAATCACTAGCATCGCACATAATTTCAAAAGGCAATGACCAATCAGGGGGTTGAATGATTGGTGCAAAGATGAGTGCATTCTTTAATAAATTGAAAGATGTTAGGCATGCATCATCAAATTCGAAAGGAGCATCATTGGCTAGCAAAAGAGTAAGTGGTCTAGCAATAAATGAGAAATCTTTTATGAATCTACGATAAAAACCAGCATGGCCAAGAAAGCTTCGAATTCCTTTAATATTCACAGGTGGAGGTAGTTGTTCAATTACTTCAATTTTAGCTTTGTCTACCTCAATACCTCTTTCAGACACTAAGTGTCCCATCAGTATTCCTTCTCTAACCATAGAATGACATTTTTCCCAATTAAGGATTAAGTGCTTTTCTTCACATCTTTGCAAAACATTGTCTAAGTTTTCAAGACAACTATCAAAAGTTTTTCCATAAACAGAAAAATCATCCATGAAAACTTCCATAATCTCTTCAATCATATATCAGAAAATATAGACATCATGCATCTCTGAAAAGAAGCTGGTGCATTACATAACCTAAAAGACATTCTACGGTAAGCATAAGTTCCATACGGGCATGTAAAAGTGGTTTTGCTTTGATCATCGGGATGGATCGGGATCTGGTGATACCCTGAATATCCATCTAAGAAACAGAAGAACGAATGGTTCACTAATCTCTCTAGCATCTCATCTATGAAAGGTAAAGAAAAATGATCCTTTCTTGTGGCTTTGTTTAGTTTTCTATAGTCTATGCACATCCGCCACCCTGTGACGGTGCGTTGCGGAATTAGCTCGTTCTTTTCATTCATAACGACAGTCATGCCTCCCTTTTTAGGCACAACTTGAACTGGGCTCACCCACTCACTTTGCGGCACAGGATATATAATCCCTGCATGCAGCAATTTTATAACTTCCTTTTTAACCACCTCTCTCATCGTGTTGTTAAGTCTATGTTGGGGTTCTCGAGAAGGTGAAACAGAAGGATTTGTCGGAATACGATGGGTACAAATCATAGGACTGATTCCTGTAAGATCTTGGAGTGAGTAGCCGAAAACTGAGTGATGTTTCTCAAGAATGGTCATTAATCGCAGAGTTTGCTCCTGAGTGAGTTTATCACTAATGATCACAGGAAACTCTGGATTATTGTTTAGGAAAGCATAGATAAGACCGGGTGGTAAAGTTTTAAGCTCTATGGGAGGTCTAGGCGTTTCTGCAAACTCGTCTAAGGGTTCAGGTTCAGAAGGTTCAACCTCTTCTTCTATTAAGAAAGGAGCTTCATCTTCTAAGTCTGGTTCATCTAAAAGCTCTAGAGATGCAGCCTTTACCTCCTCCATAGGATCAGGCAAAAGATATGACTTGGACTTATTTTTTAAGGAATGGGAAATTGTTATGGGAAATTTAAAAGTTTTTCCAAAAGAAATGTGTAGCTTTCCAGTATGACCTTCATAAAGGAGTCTTCTAAAAGGTTGTCCTATCAACAGGTCGAAGTCCCATGTATCAAAGATATAGAAGTTCAAATGAACCATGGAGCCTTCTACCACAATGGGTAGGACATTAATAATTCCAAGAATGGGGACTAATCATCCCGAAGATTCCTTTATGACCTTTGTTGAGGGGGTTAAGACAAAATTTTTAAATAATTTAAGTGCAAATGATTCAGACATGATATTGATCCCCACAACAGGAT
This sequence comes from Sorghum bicolor, assembly GCF_000003195.3. Classification (NCBI taxonomy): domain Eukaryota; kingdom Viridiplantae; phylum Streptophyta; class Magnoliopsida; order Poales; family Poaceae; genus Sorghum; species Sorghum bicolor. The sequence goes on along the minus strand of NC_012873.2, from coordinate 25,613,211 downwards.
TATAGAGAGCATCAAATCGATCAGAATCATAAGCACAACGTATAGTTATGGAAGGTGTGTCCAAACAGATCACTTCAGAGGAAAGCTCTAATTCCTCCAACCACTCGCTACTCATGACTGCGATAAGCTCTCTCAATTGATGTTCAGTTGGCAAACAAATGCTAAAATGACTGTTTTGGGGTCTGTCTATAGAATGGTAGATTGAAATGTTTCCAAACCCTAAACCCTAAAACCCTAAACCCTAAACCCTAAACAGCGAGTGGTTTCATCAGATTAAAGATCAGATTCTATATCCAACAGGAAATCAGGTGGTCTCTACTTTGGCTTTGTGGGTTTCATCGTGAAGGGTATTATCCATCTTAGCTTCTAGGATTCTATCTAAGATCACTCTAGCATCATCAGTAGGGATGCGAAAGAAAGAACCTCTAGACATTGTATGTAGCATTTGTTTATGATCTTTCTGAAGACCTCAAAAAAAAGTGAAATAAAAGAACAGGGTCTTCAAGATTAAGGGTTGGACCAGATTCTAAAAGTTCAAAAAAACGTTTCTAGGATTTTCCCAAAGTTTCATTATCTTTTTGTTTAAAAGATAGGACTTCGAGTCTAAGGTCGCCGATACGGTCGAGGGAATAAAAATCTAGACAAAAGTTGGCTCGTAAAACTCCCCATTCACCTCGTTGTTGACTTACCTTCTGACTGTACCATTGTCTAGCTTCTCCCCTTAAAGAAAAAGGAAAAAGCTTCCAACATAAAGTTTTATCAGAAATGCCTTCAATGCGAAGACAATCACATGTTTGCTCCAAATCTCTAATGTGAAGGTAAGGGTTTTCGTCTTCCTTTCCCGAAAAATATGGGTTTTGAATCATGGCAATCAACCTGGAACTTAACCTATACTGGGATGTTTGGATAGGCTGTGATGACTCCCATGGTAAAAGGTCAGATTCAGAAGGTGTTGCAAATTGATAGATTGATTTAGAATCTTGGTTTTCCATAAGGTAAGAATAAAGGAAATAAATAAAGAATATAAAAGATAAGAAAAGATAAAAGTATAGATACAAGCTAGTAGTAAGACTCAAGGTTATCTCAGCAAACCGTCTTTCTCCCCGGCAACGGCACCAGAAATGCTTGTTGATATTTGGGAACGTAATAACGAATTGATCCGCAAGCGCACGGATATTGGTGAGCACTTCACCTGGGAGGTTATTGTTGACGGTCCTTAATGCTCGCATTTAACCGTCAACTAATCATGGAAAAGGATCCAAATGCAACCAACACCCAGACTTAGGGTTTTATCTGACAAAATTCCACAAGTTTTGGTGTTTGTCTATTTCTGTAGGGGGTTATCAGGAAATACGGAGGAAAGGCCCACACGTCAGGTTTACATAGAGATATTAACGTACCGCACAATTTTCTATCATCTAGTAGACTCCAGAAGCCACGAGAACGAAGCGGAGGCAAAACGGGGCCTGGCCCAGTTCGCCCGCCCTAAGGACCAGGGCGCCCGCCCTCCTATAGTGTCCAATTCGGACCCGTTTCGCTGATTATGCTCCACCGACCTAAAGGATCAAGGATAACTGTTCAATCAATGTCGGTTTGATCCGACGGCCTAGATTCATCTGAAAAGACTATATAAGCAAGGCCCCCTGGCCCTTGGAGAGCATACCTCTTCTACAGAATCAAAGCTATGGTTTGAATTCTTCATCCAAGTAGAGAGGATCCCTCTAGTTCATATAGTTCTAGTTCTAGTTAGTTCTAGTTGTAATATAGAAAATAGGGAGAGAGAAGAGGAGAGCGGAGGAGGAGCCGGATCTGTCGGATCTTCCTCAACATTGTACTTTTGCTGCAACTGGTTCGTTCTTCATCGTTCTCCAAGTTCTTCAATTCATAATTCCTAAGTTCTTTAATTACTTTTATTTACATTCAAGTTATTTATTGGATTCCCACTTGCATCAAGTGCTCGAGTCTTTATAACGCTAGAGTAGTAATTAATAGATTAGACGTGGTGTTTAGTCTTGCAATTACCTGGAATTGCACGCAATCCTACGGATTGTTGTGCTAGCCCTAGAGTAGTGACAGCCCTAACGGTCGACGTATTCCACCTCGTTCGGATCGGTGTTTGTAGGACCGTAGTCAGAGCTTCCTAGCCCCCTTCTCATCTCTTTCTGTGGTTAGTGTTCTGATGTCCCAAAATAAATAATCTTTGAAGTAATTCTTGATTCTTAGATCAACTAGATAACTCTCAAGAAACTTCATCTCTTCCCACCAAAAATAATTATATAGTCATCCTTGGGCAATCTCGGATCTTAATTAGTACACTCACGTTCCCTGTGGAAAATCGATACTCTGGAATACTCCCGGGTGAAGGCTACATCGGTATCCGTGCGCTTGCGGATTTTTCTGTTTGCGTTTAAAATACCCAACAAGCTTTCTGGCGCCATTGCCGGGGAACGGTAGCTGTGCTAGTTTCGAAGCAAGTCATCCGTGTATCCTTTTTCTTTTCTTTTTACCACACTCATCCTACCATTTTTCACCATACCACATGGATTTCACTCCAAACATTAATGAGCATGTATTTTATTTCATAGCCACTTCATTTACTCCATGCTCATATGCAACATCTTCCCAATCTTTTGGCTTCTCCAACATCACCACATTCGAGATCTCCAACCCCCTCTTCCTTTCTATTTATAAAAACTTAAAAAGGGCGGTTGTCGATGCATATGTCTATAATAATTATTGCATATCTCGTTGAGTTGATCTTGATATAGGTCAGCGTTGGAGGGGAAACCACTTCGCTGACATAAATTGATGGTTTCCCAATAACAAGCTTAGTGTCCTAAATTAAGCACTGATCAGATCGTAACATGAGCTTTAATTATTTGCAACATTACGTTGTGTTTTGAGCATATAAGGATAATTGTAAAAAAATTTCCTTCAGGTATTCTTGTCACTAACCTTTCCAGGATTGGAGCAAGAAGATCGGATGAATGACAAGCAGAAGGTATGTCCAACCAATCATCATACAACATTGAATTAAATTCATCCAAACTTGAATTTTGCAAAATTCAAGTTTGGGGGAGTACTTTACATAAAAACATCCTTTACCATGTTGCTATGTTGGTTGACCCTACCTTTGAGACATGCTCAATTTGTTAAATACTAATCACACTACTTCATCTCCAGTTGAGTAGATCTCTATAAATGCTCTCATGCTACCTTTATTTGCTTTAGTATATGTCTAGGTTTGGAGTAGTTTCATTTATCTCTTAATTAAGCATGGTGCTTAGTTTAGGAATGATGATCTTACTTCCAAGGGATTTTAAGTTAAGCATGGTGCTTAGTTTAAAACGCCCCCCTAAATCAAGTTAGACATCGTGTCTAGGTTGATTTTTGAGCCGATAGTATGCTATAGTAGATATTGGATATTTTGTTGGACTAACCCCTGTAGGAAAACATTCAATATCGACCTGGGAAGTCCTGAGATAAACTCACATTGGAGACAAAGAGAGAGACACATGAAGTTTAACAATTTACACAAGAAAGCATAGCTCACAAGAGATGATCCATGGAGGGTGCCACAAACACGATGCACAACCGCTAAGAAAGGAACGGTTCCATAAGGTGATACTGTACCATCACTCTTCAAGTAAGGTAACATCTTAAGGTACTTGACTATCACTTCTATAAGCTTCTCCTTGGTTATGGCGTTCACATGAATAAAAGAGACAAACATGTATGATTTACAACTCTAGATTTACCAACCCAGTTAATTCAATATGTTTAGTCCTTCCACTTTTGTGATCCCACACTCCTAATCATATGAACTAAAATGTTGCACATGCAATCTTTGGAAGATATATATAAAGAAAAAAACATAAGTATAGATAGATTATCTTTCCATTAGGTTGAGCGATCTGATATGACAAATGTTTTAAATGCTACACTCATGATCTTATTATCCATCAACTTTGTCTTGCTCACTATGCTTAAGGTTAGAGAGAACAAATACACTTTTGGTTCTGTTGGTGTTTTCCACCAACAGGGCCCATGCACTTGATCACTGCCTTGTCTCTATGAGCAGGTACACTTCGAGCAAAATATGAAGAAGTTTTACAACTCCCAGACTCCACCAAGTGAAGAACCTGGATCTACGAGCACAAACACACTGGAGATACTGGACACTCAGGCAATCACTGCCCTGAGATGCTTGAGGACGTAAACTACATCAACAACAACAACTACTACTACAACCGTCCTCAACAAAATCAAGGTTGGAATCAACAGAAGCCTAACTACTCAGAATCTGCAAATCGTGTAGACATGTTTGATGCAGGTAACTACTAGAGTAACCCCGTTGTGGAAGTAATTACTGACCTTCTGCCGGTCAAGAGAGGCGATCCAGGATGCCCCGTCATCCCGATCTCCATCGCCATGGTGGACTTCCTAGAAGCACTCTGCGACTTTGGCTCCAGCGTCAACATTATGCCCATGGTACTCTATGAAAAATTCTTTACATATCCATTATTAGAAACAACCATGTGTTTGCAGTTTGCAGATCAGGCGTTAAGTTTCCCAAAGGGAATATTGAAGAACCTCTGCGTCTGAGTTGGTACCTTGTACGCCCCAGCAGACTTCGTGGTGATAGAGACCGGTTCTGATGAGAGGGCACCCATCATCTTAGGGAGGCCATTCCTGAACACCTCAGGAGCTGTCATCTATGCTAGTACTGCCAAGATTAGTTTCTACATCAAGGGGAGGAAGGAGACGTTTTCCTTCAAGAACAAGACTACACGAATCTCAGAGCATTTCCGACATGAACCAAGGAAGAGGACCAACAGGAGGAACAAGAACAAGCAAATGTGGACCGAGTCAGCTAAGATGGTCACTGCAGTTCAAGGAGGTCAAGATCGTCGACTAAAGTCACCGTTCCTGACCAAAAAGGACGACCCAGGTATGCCAAGCATCCAGTGCTCCATTAATAGATACAACTTCCAGAAGACGCTTTGCGACATCAGGTTAGGCGTCAACATAATGGCCGCAGTCACCTATCAGCTCCTGTTTGGAACCATGCCCCTAAAAACCGACATACATTCAGCTCCAGATGGCAGATCAGACATTCCAAAAGGTTGAAGGTTATTGACATGGGAGAAGACGAGTTCAATCCACCCATCATCCTTGGAAGACCGTTCCTCAGCACCGTTAAAGCAATCATCTACATTGGAACCGGAGAAGTCCACATGCACTTTCCATCTGAGAAGGTACGCCGTTATTTTATTGACCCTAACTATATAGTTGAAGACTCTAAGCAGGTCAGGACAAGAAGAAGACGACGCAACTGCAACCAGAGGAGGCAAATCATCAAGGACGGATGGGCAGACTACGAAGGAGAAGTAGTAAGGTTTGAAGACATACAACTTGAACAGAACTGTCCTGAGGAGACCGTAGCACCGAGTCAGGTGTGGAGAAAGAAGATAGTTATACACGAAGAGGAGGCGCCGCCGGAACCACCGACTACGCTATCCAGCGAATCCCAGGACGATTGAGAAAACGGAGAGTCCCATTCGGAGGACTTAAAATCACCGAATGCCTTGCCAAGAGGTAAACTCGGTAGTTATCCTTTTCCTTTCAATTATTTAAAATAGTTTGCTTAGTTAATTAGGTTCATATCATCTTGAAAAGAAAAATAAAAATGTTAAAAATAGTAAGCCCCATGTGAGTATGCTCATGGCATAAAACCCATAAGTACATTCACTGTGGTGGCGTAAAAATAAAGTAAATATATTCCTGTCCTATAACAATGAAAATATAAAAGTAAATTTATGATCCTACCAAAGAAAGTAATATTTATTAGAGGAAGCTCAACATGATAACTGCTAAGAGATTTTATGCTAACACTTAACCAGTTCCACAAAGCTTTGTTGTTTATTTTGAGCTCCACATAATTCAAGGATTAAAGAAGACTAGCAGACGGAGGACATCCTAATCGCTGTCAGGGTGCTGCTGACATTCAAATACACCTCCGCCACCTACTAGCAACATCAGAAGAAATTACGTCAAAATCCAGCTTGGGGGAGAGCAACCCCATTTATCCAGCTAAGTGTTCTGCTCATGTTTATACTTTACTCAAATAATAAAAAGATGCATAATCATAAAAACCCAAATAAGGATTTTATGCTTATATATATCTTTGCTTAGTTTGCTAAATAAATAAAGTTTGCTATGAACCCTCATGATAAGCTCTCTCATGGAAATGATGAATAGTTGCTCTGCCATGACTAGTTCTCAAAATTGAAATCTCTCTCAAGTTTAGGCACGACTGTTATTAATTAAGATTTGCTCTAAACCTGAACTTGTGGGAAGAGTACTTGATCTAAAGTCTAAGTAACAGATACGATATGGGAAGGTTGAGCTGCTGTTTATCTGTGTCCTAGAGATGCTAGAATTCTGGAGAACTTTATCTTTGAAAATCTTTAAAATGTTGCATGATGAGTTCCTGTATGATGTGAGTTTAAAATCCTACCATGGCCATATATACATGCTTATTAGACTATGAACCATACATTTACTTTACTGCTTATGAGCATTGAGTGTGGTCAAGTTGTGTAGACCCTTAGGAGCTGGTCATGTGGTTAAAATCAAGATTCACTTGCACGTTCACTCACACATGCTGCTTCTACTCCGGAAGTACGCATCCACATATATCCACCCATTTCCATCTCCAGAACCACCCAAAAATATAATCCGGGAGAGAATAGCCAAAAACATTCTCCTATTTCTGTTTTCCCCTATGAAATAAATGCTCAAGTTATTTCGGTTACTACCACTTGCTACATTATTTAAAGAGGTGAGTGCTCTAAAAAAAGATACAAGGAAATAAAAAGGGGCAAGTGCCCGGAACCTCGAAGAAAAGAAAAAGTGAGACGAGAGGTAAAAATGGACAAGTGTCCGACAGTAGAATTAGGGGTACAAGATACCCACTGAGAGAAAAGAAAAACAAAATATAGAGCATCTCATTCTCCTCAAAAAGTTTTAAAGAGCAAGAAAGGTATGTATCCCCTCAAAAGAGCAAAAGGAGAATTAGACTTTCACCATTGTTATCACCATCATCACCATACACCATTCATTTGCCGCACATGCACATCTTGATTTGACTTATTGACTTGTTCTTCTGGATCCATGGTTTGACTATGCAATAAATGTCTTGTAAGTATGTATTAGCTGTCTCCCACCTATGAGCTCTAGATATCAAAACCTTATTAGAGTAGGGTGAGAGAGAAGGCAATGCCACTATGCCTCATACCAAAAATACCATATACTTGGAAAGGATCCAGAAATACCACAAAAGAGAGAATTGAGAGAGTCATACAAGGAATCTCTGAGTTTTATTTTGAAAATCTGCAAAAACTCTAGAGCTATAGTTGATCAAGAATAAGAGACATGGTGCTTGACTAGACCGTTCTATCTTTTAACTGCTCAAGACACAGGTGACGGTTGCAAGCCCCATGGTGGAAGGTAAAATGAGTAAGTTTAAATCTTAACAGATTACCCTTACCCAGAGATGAGATCTTGTTTGAACGCATGTGTATCATTAAGGTATGAAACCACTGCATAAACTCTTGAGTTCATCTTTGCTCAGGGACGAGCAAATGTTAAGCTTGGGGGAGCTTGTTGACGGTCATTAATGCTCGCATTTAACCGTCAACTAATCATGGAAAAGGATCCAAATGCAACCAACACCCAGACTTAGGGTTTTATCTGACAGAATTCCACAAGTTTTGGTGTTTGTCTATTTCTGTAGGGGGTTATCAGGAAATATGGAGGAAAGGCCCACACGTCAGGTTTACATAGAGATATTAACGTACCGCGCAATTTTCTATCATCTAGAAGACTCCAGAAGCCACGGGAACGAAGCGGAGGCAAAACGGGGCCTAGCCCAGGGCGCCCTCCCTAAGGACCAGGGCGCCCGGCCTCCTATAGTGTCCAATTCGGACCCGTTTCGCTGATTATGCTCCACCGACCTAAAGGATCAAGGATAACCATTCAATCAATGTCGGTTTGATCCGACGGCCCAGATTCATCTGAAAAGACTATATAAGCAAGGCCCCATGGCCCCTAGAGAGCATACCTCTTATACAAAATCAAAGCTAGGGTTTCAATTTTTCATCCAAGTAGAGAGGATCCCTCTAGTTCATCTAGTTCTAGTTCTAGTTGCTTTAGTTCTAGTTCCAGTTAGTTCTAGTTGTAATCTAGAAAATAGGGAGTGTCGGTGTTTTCCCCACCGGGGGTCACACCAACGAGTAAATTTGTATGCGTGCTCCCTTTCCCAGATGGTGATGCAAGAAGACAGAGATTTATCCTTTGAGGGGCTCGAGGTTCCTTGGCTACTCGAATCGTGCAAGGTTTACTAGGTAAGAAAAAAGAAAATTTCTTGGCTTTTTCGACGCACGGGGTGGGGGTCGTCCCCCTGGTAGCCCCCGAGGAGGTGTTGACTATGATGGGTCATAGTCGACTCCCCCTTCTAACGTCGAGATCATGACTTGTAAATCTTTTGGCGCAAAAAGAAGTTGCTCGAGGGAAAGACTTTATTTATTCATGCATTCATTTACAAAGTCTTGGTACAAAATGTACGTAGGAACGTAAGTTTGGAACTTCTAGGGGTAGAATCGACGTAGCTGTTCGATGTTCCATGCGTTGGTGAAGATTGCCCCTTTTTCGTCCGCCAACTTGTACGTTCCCGGCTTCAGGACCTCGGCCACCATGTACGGGCCTTCCCAAGGTGGAGTCAGCTTGTGGCGTCCTTGATTGCTTTGCCGGCGTCGTAGGACTAGGTCGCCCACGTTGAGGTCCCTCTTGCGCACATGCTTGTCGTGGTAGCGTCGAAGTTTCTGCTGATATCTGGCAGAGTTGAGGAGGGCCATGTCTCGAGCCTCCTCGAGTTGGTCGACCGCCTTTTCTTGAGCCTCTTTGTTTGATTGCTCGTTGTAGGCCTTGAGTCGAGGTGACCCGTACTCGAGGTCGGTGGGGAGGACAGCCTCAGAGCCGAAGACCATGAAGAACGGGGTGTACTTTGTGGCCCTGCTTGGCGTTGTCCTCAAACTCCATACGACCGAGGGAAGCTCCTCGACACACTTCTTGCCGAATTTCTTCAGGCGATTGTAGATTCTTGGTTTGAGCCCCTGCAAGATCATGCCATTGGCACGCTCGACCTGGCCGTTAGTTCGAGGGTGAGCCACCGCGGACCAGTTCACAGGGATGTGATGCTGATCGCAGAAATCTAAGAACTTTTTGCCGGTGAACTGGGTGTCGTTGTCGGTGATGATGACGTTGGGGATCCCAAACCGATGGATGATGTCGGTGAAGAAAAGGACAGCCTGCTCGGAGCGGATGTTGGTGATGGGTCGAGCCTCGATCCATTTGGAGAACTTGTCAATGGCCACCAGCAAATGGGTGTACCCTCCTTTCACCTTTTGTAGAGGTCCTACTAAATCGAGCCCCCACACCGCAAACGGCCAGGTGATGGGGATCATCTGAAGAGCGTGGCCGGGCAGATGCGTCTGTTTGGCGTAGAACTAGCACCCATGACACAAGCGTACGAGCTCGATGGCATCCGCCACGGCCGTCGGCCAGTAGAAGCCTTGTCGAAAAGCGTTCCCTACAAGGGTCCGCGGAGCAGCATGGTGGCCGCAAGCGTTCCCTACAAGACCCCCGTTGGGCTTCGTCGATATAGCTCATTGTCTTCGCCATAGATCACATATGACTTGGCCCGTCGAGCGATACGACGGGCCTCTGACCGATCTTCTGGCAGCTCGCAGCGGATTAGGCAGTCGAGGAATGGTGTGCGCCAGTCGAACGTTGTCGGTTGGTGTGTTCCACCTCCATCACCTCCGCTGAGGTCAGCAGCGTGTCGACGTTGTCGGTTGGCTGGGCGGGAGCGGCGTCGACGCCAGCCCCCGAGCCCAAGTCGACGGATGGTTCGTGGAGATCTCTCGAGAGCGCGTTAGGTGGTACCGTGCCTCGGGTCGACGCGATTTTGGCAAGTTCGTCAGCTGCTTCGTTGTAGCGTCGGGCGATGTGCACGAGCTCGAGGCCATGGAACTTGTCCTCGAGTCGACGGACTTCTTTGCAGTACGCCTCCATTTTCGGGTCGTTGCAGCTCGAAGTTTTCATTACCTGGTCGATGACGAGTTGGGAGTCACCTCGGACGTCGAGGCGTCGGACTCCTAGCTCGATGGCAATCTTGAGACCGTTGACGAGGGCCTCGTATTCCGCGACGTTGTTGGATGTGGCAAAGTGAATCCTGATGACATACCTCATATGGACGCCCAAGGGTGAGATGAACAACAGACCAGTCCCGGCCCCCGTTTTCATGAGTGACCCGTCGAAATACATCGTCCACAGTTCCGCCTGGACCTAGGACGGGGGGAGCTGGGAGTCTGTCCATTCCGTGATGAAGTCCACCAGGGCTTGCGATTTGATGGCCTTGCGAGGCGCGTAAGTGAGAGTCTCACTCATGAGTTCGACTGACCACTTAGCTATTCTTCCCGTGGCCTCCTTGCTCCGGATTATCTCGCCCAAAGGGAAAGACGAGACCACCGTGATGGGGTGGCCGAGAAAGTAATGCTGCAGCTTGCGGCGGGCAAGGATTACGGCGTAGATCAGCTGCTGGATTTGGGGGTAACGCGCCTTGGTCTCCGAAAGCACCTCGCTGACGAAATAGACTGGCCTTTGGACCGGCAGCGTATGACCCTCCTCCTGTCTTTCAACCACCACTGCCGCACTGACGACCTGGGTCGTCGATGCGACGTAGAGGAGTAGCGGCTCTGCAGGTTGAGGTGGGACCAGGACTGGTGCCGAGGTCAGCGTTTTCTTTAGTCTTTCTAGAGCTTCCTCGGCCTCGGGGGTCCAAGAAAAGCGCTCGACCTTCTTCCGGAGTCGGTACAGCGGTAACGCCTTTTCTCCTAGTCTCGAGATGAAACGGCTCAGAGCCGCCAGGCATCCCGTGACTCTCTGCACACCCTTGATGTCTCGAATCGGCCCCATTCTTGTAATGGCCGAGACTTTCTCGGGGTTGGCCTTGATGCCGCGCTGCGAAACGATGTATCCTAGGAGCATGCCTCGAGGCACGCTGAAAACGCATTTCTCGGGATTGAGCTTGATCTGGTTGGTGCGCAAGCAGCTAAAAGCGATCTCGAGATCCTGGATCAGGTCCCCTCGCCGTTTTGACTTGACGACAATGTCGTCGACGTAGGCCTCGACCGTTGACCCTATGTATTCGCCAAATACGTGGAGCATGCAACGTTGGTACGTGGCTCCCGCGTTTCGAAGCCCAAATGGCATGGTCACGTAGCAATACATCCCAAAAGGTGTGATGAAAGAGGTCGCGAGCTGGTCGGACTCTTTCATTTTTATTTGATGATAACCAGAATATGCATCAAGGAAAGAAAGGGTTTCACATCCCGCGGTAGAATCGACAATCTGATCAATACGTGGCAAAGGAAAAGGAACTTTCGGACATGCTTTATTTAGACTAGTATAATCGACACACATCCTCATTTTTCCATTCTTTTTCTTGACTAACATAGGGTTTGCTAACCAGTCGGGATGATGAACCTCCTTGATGAATCCGGCCGTCAAAAGCTTGTGGATCTCCTCGCCAATGATCTTGCGCTTCTCCTCGTCGAATCGGCGCAACCGTTGATTCACTGGCTTGGAACCAGCTCGAATCTCCATGGAGTGCTCGGCGACTTCCCTCGGTATGCCTGGCATGTCCGAAGGACTCCATGCAAACATGTCGGCATTTACACGGAGAAAGTCGGCGAGCACAGTTTCCTATTTGGGGTCGAGGTCGGCGCTGATCGTCAGCACCTTACCGTCGGAGTTGTTGGGGTCGAGTGGGATCTTCTTGGTTCCTTCTACCGCCTCGAAGCTGCCCGCGTGGCGCTTGGGCTCTTGGGCCTCAGCGGCCAGGGCCTCGAGCTTCGCGACGAGCTTGGTGTTTTCGACCGCCTCCCCATACTCGACGCACTCGACGTCGCACTCGTACGCGTGCTCGAAGGAGGAGCTGACGGTGATGACACCTTTGGGGCCGGGCATCTTCAGCTTCAAGTAGGTGTAGTTGGGTATAGCCATGAATTTGGCGTAGCCCGGGTGCCCGATGATGGCGTGGTATGTGCCCCGGAATCTGACCACCTCAAAAGTGAGGGTCTCCTTCCTGAAGTTGGCCGTCGTGCCAAAGCAGACTGGTAGGTCGATTCGACCTACTGGCAGCGCCTTTTTACCTGGCACGACGCCATGGAAACCTCCGGCGCTTGGCTGGAGGCGTCCCCTATCGATGCCGAGGAGGTCGAGGGTCTCGAGGTAGATGATGTTGAGGCTGCTGCCTCCGTCCATTAGCACCTTGGAGAGCCGGGTGTTGATGATGATTGGGTCGACAACGAGCGGGTAGACGCCTGGGGCGACTACCTTGTCGGGGTGGTCCTCTCGATCGAATGTAATGGGGGTGTTCGACCAGTTGAGGTACTGGGGCACCGCCATTCTTGCCGTGAAGACCTCTTGGCGTTCCCTTTTGCGCTGCCTCATGGTCAATTGTGTCGAAGGCCCACCATAGATCATGTAGCAGTCGTGGACGGCGGGGAAGCCGTCGTCGTCCTTGTTGCCCTCTTTGTCACCGCCCTTGTCCCTGTTCGAGTCGTCACGCTCATCCCTTTTGAGCCCTAGACTGTCGAAATGCCTTTTCAGCATTCGATAGTCCTTGAGCTTGTGGTTGGCGCCTCCCTTATGGTAAGGGCACGGTTCTTCGAGCATCTTGTCGAAGATACCTCCGTCCGGGGGGCCTCTAGGCTTCTTCCGCTCCATGGCAGTGACGAGATCATCGTCGAAGTTCTCCTGCTTGTACTGCCGCACTTTCTGCTTCTTCTTGTTCTTTTTGAGCTCCCGACTGGGGGTTCCATCTTCATCGACGGGCCGCTTGCCTTTCCCCCCTTCACAGCTGAAGAAGGCGCCGACTGCCTCCTCCCCTGCCGCATAGTTTGCTACTAAGTCCATCAGCTCATCGACGGTCTGAGGGCGATTTCGGCCCAGTTCCCGCACTAAGTCTCGACTGGTGGTACCAGAGACAAAAGCCAGGATGACGTCATGGTCAGGGATGTGCGGAATCTCAGTGCGCTACTTCGAGAAGCGTCGAGCGTACTCTCGAAGAGTTTCTCCTGACTTATGCTTGCATTTGCTGAGGTCCCACGAGTTCCCGGGCCGTATGTAGGTCCCTTTGAAATTTCCCTCGAAAACTTTTACCAAGTCGACCCAGTCGTGAATCTGATTTGCTGGAAGTTCTTCGAGCCATCGGCGGGCGGTGTCGGAGAGGAAGAGGGTTAGCTGTCTGATGATGGCTCGATCATCACCTCGAGCGCCACCTAGCTGACAGGCCAGCCTGAAATCGGCCAGCCATAACTCTGGTTTGGTCTCTTCATTGTATTTCGCGATGCTGGTCGGGGGTCGGAATGGACTGGGCAGGGGCGTGCTGCGGATCGCCCTGCTGAACACCCGTGGGTCCGGTGGCTCGGGGGCCACCCGGTCCTCGTCGCTGTCGTACCTCCCGCCGCGATGCGCGCTGTAACCGCGCTCTTCCGCGTCTCCGTGCCGACGGCGTCGATTTTCTTCGATGTCATGCCGTGCGTCGTGTCGACGCTGATTGTCGATGGGGAGAACAAGAGTGGACTTTCTGCCTTGAGGTGGAGGCTGTTGATGGACTGATACCTCCTTTTCATTTCGAGGTTGCTCGTCGTGCTTTTCTGTGGCAGCCCCTCGCCGTCGAGAAGCTAAGCTTTCGGCCTGTTGAACTGCCGCCACCTGGAGCAGTGTCTGTACCTCGTCTCGAATGCGTCGAGCCTGGGAGTTCGACGGCTCTGGCATGTTGCGCAGCAGCATCGTCGCTGCCACTACGTTTTGGCCTGCTCGAGGGAAGCGGCTGACGGGCTGCTCTGGCTCTGCGTCTCCGACGATCTGTCGATGTACCTCTCGAGCTCGTCTGTGAACACTTCCGCCTGGCGGGTACGGCAAGTCTTGCTCAAGGATTTGCTCAAGCTGAACGAGGTGCTCTCGGTCTTCGTCGAGCTTCATCTTGAGCTCTCGCAGCTGCGCTAGCTGTGCAGCCTTGTCTTCCTGTGGAGGGGGTCGACCTGTCCGTCATTCCCTGGCGTTCTGGGGTCTTCTCGCGCGGCGGGGGCTCGACCGCCCGCAGCAGCATCCCGCGTCTCGTCGGTAGTTTCTACTGCCCCATCGATGTGATAGCACTCCCTCGTAGGGTCGTAGCTATCAGTCTCGGATAGTTTCTACTACCTCATCCAGCAGTCGTTGCCTGAGTGAGGTGATCGTGTATCGCCTAGGGCCTAAGCGGCGGAGGCCTCGCACCCGGGAGTGATCCGGCAGTTCGGACGTCGGCCGTAGTGTCTCAGAGTCACGAGGGAGGACCATTGGTCTCTCTACGTACGTCTGAGCATTTGGGCATATTGTTCTGGCGAGCGATGTCGCGGCGTTGTCCAATCCGAATGGCAGTGCCCTTCTTGGAGTGAACAACCCGTGTGGAAGTAGCTTAGCAGCGGTGGGAGAGGGTGCGCGAGACGCGTCCCCTCCCGTCGTCGCGCGGTGCTGAGCCGTCGTGTCCGCAGCTCCGGCACATGGTATCGCTGGCTCGCGGTCCGCCTCCTGCCTCGCGCGAGTTGCCAGTCGTGATGAGGCAGAGGGGCGGCGGTGGTGTTGCCCACGCCTCTTCTTGGGTGGGGAGGCGTGGTGGCGAGGGCGTCTCGGGGCCCTCAACCGTGCTGGCGCAACACGGGCTCCTCCCGGTCCTTTGACTGAGAGCAAGATCATGTCGTAGCCGGAGCCCGTGGACATGAACTCGAGACTCCCGAACCAAATCACCGTGGAGCGTGGAATCGGCGAAGCAAGAGCTGCCATCTGGAAAGGAGTGGGAAACCGATGAAAAACACGCAGGACCCCTACCTGGCGCGCCAACAGTCGGTGTTTTCCCCACCGGGGGTCACACCAACGAGTAAATTTGTATGCGTGCTCCCTTTCCCAGATGGTGATGCAAGAAGACACAGAGATTTATCCTGGTTCGGGCAAGAGAAGGCCCTACGTCCAGCGGGGGGGAGAGAGTTTGTATTATCTTGCACCGAAGTGCTTGTACAGGGGTGAATACAAGCGTGGTATGGAGTGTGTAAGTTCTACTACGTATGGGGGAAGTGTTGCCTTGTCGTTCTATTCCTGAGTCCTTCCTTTTATAGTTCCAAGGAGTGACTCAGGGTACATGTATAGATGTCAGAGTAGGGGTCGATAGCAGCATGGAGCGCTGACCTACTCGAGGCTTCCGTACCGGCATGGCTTCGAGCTGTCCCGTCTTAATAGCCTGGTGATGATTACGCGTGCCCCTGCATTCTGCTCTGTGCGCCGTCTTGTGCTGGTTCAACGGTCGCATGCTCGTACGGGAGAGCGGCAGATCCGGCGGGGTGGTTGTGGTGTTATCAGTCGACGTTCCACTCGTCCCTAGGAAGGAACCCTGTTCGGTCGAGGGTCGGACGCCGTGTAACGTGGCGATATCCGGAGCGCTGACCTTGAATGTCTCGAGGGGGTCCCGATTAGACGTCCCATCCTTGTTTCACGCGTCCTGACGTCCCCTGGTTCGTTCGGTGGGAAGGCTGCAAAAAGTACGATGGGACGGATGCCTGTTCCCTATCACGCCTCCCGTGACCTGTGTGTTAGGTGGGGAAGCGTCAGACGCATTTAATGCCCCGGCTCGCGTTCGCGCGTCTTGCGGCGGGCGGCGTCCTTGTGCTCGACGCCTCCCAGTTCGTATGAGCTTGCTTCCGTATTCGACGGTAACTAGCGCTCGACCCCTGATCGATTCGCTCGACGCTACTTCCGTCTTCGAGGTTGCGGCCGTCGACGGCAGCGCATACGCGTGACCAGGGCGTCGAGTTGAGGACCTCGACGTACGGATAATCTTGCTAGGCGCGTCAGTGAGGGTACCCATTACCGATACCCTCGACAGGGAGAGAGAAGAGGAGAGCGGAGGAGGAGCCGGATCTGTCGGATCTTCCTCAACATTGTACTATTGCTGCAACTGGTTCGTTCTTCGTCGTTCTCCAAGTTCTTCAATTCATAATTCCTGAGTTTTTTAATTACTTTTATTTACATTCAAGTTATTTATTGGATTCCTGCTTGCATCAAGTGCTCTAGTCTTTATAATGCTAGAGTAGTAATTAATAGATTAGACGTGGTGTTTAGTCTTGCAATTACCTAGAATTGCACCCAATCCTGCGGATTGTTGTGGTAGCCCTAGGGTAGTGACAGCCCTAACGGTCGACGTATTCCACCTCGTTCGGATCGGTGTTTGTAGGACCGTAGTCAGAGCTTCCTAGCCCCCTTCTCATCTTTTTCTGTGGTTAGTGTTCTGATGTCCCGAAATAAATAATATTTGAAGTAATTATTGATTCTTAGATCAACTAGAGAACTCTCAGGAAACTTCCTCTCTTCCCACAAAAAATAATTATATAGTTATCCTTGGGCGATCTTGGATCTTAATTAGTACACTCACGTTCCCTATGGAAAATCGATACTCTGGAATACTCCCGGGTGAAGGCTACATCGGTATCCGTGCGCTTGCGGATTTTTCTGTTTACGTTTAAAATACCCAACAGTTATCCAGAGTATCGTATTTATATTTTTACCACTAGGAGAAAGAGTGCATCTGACTAACCTACTCTATTACTACTAACCTTTAGGCTACAAAGAATGTTTCTCGATGTGAGTGATATATAGAGAAGACTACAACCATAATCTCTTTCTAACCTTGTTAAGGATAATCTACTGTTCTATTGGGGAAGCTTACCGAATCTAGACACCACAGAGGATGTTCTACCTGCACCTATAAACCCTATCCTTCCTGCTAACGAGATATGGTCTGCAAAGGTAACTCGAAAATGTCACGTTCCTCGCTACTACCACGGTCCAGCTAGTGAGGGAATACCTATGAGTATCCTAGCCTAAACACCACGTCTACGCTAGAGATAATTACTCTAAACTCTACGCGAAGAGATTAAAGTAAACTCATAAACCAATGAACAATAAAACAAGAACTTACTAGTATTTAGAAGTCGAAATACTTAAGAATCCTAGGAGCAAGATTCCGGTTAGGAGAACTTGATCCTACAGGTACAACCTCAGAGTGGACACCGACAGGCCGGGCTTCCTCCGATCTACACCTCCACTCTATCTCTCTCAATCTAGTAGAAACTAGAATATCTAATCCTACTCACATTGGATGCTAAGCCCTAAGTCTATTTAGAGGAGAGGTATTCCTTCAAGGGCTCCTCTCAACTCTATGATGAACTTGTTCTCCTCCAGGGACCAGGGGGTCTGGTTTTATAGTCCCCTCAGGTAAACGTGGGCCGTTGGATCAAACCGACATTGATTGAACGGTTATCCTTGATCCTTTAGGTCGGTGGAGCATGATTCGCGAAGAGAGTCCTAATTGGACTCTAGAGGGGGGCGGGCGCCCTAGTCCCTAGGGCGAGCGCCTTGGGCCAGGCCCCGTTCGGTCTTCGCTTCGTTCCCGTGGCTTCTAGAGTCTTCTAGATGGTAGAAAATTGCGCGGTGCGTTGATATCTCTATGTAATCCCGACATTTGGGCCTTTCTTCCTTATTTCCTGATAACCCCCTGCAGAAACAGAAAAACAAAAACTCGTGGCATTCTGTCAGATCAAACCCTAATCTAGGTGTTGTTTGTGTATTGAACCTTTCTCTTGTTTATTTTGTTAATTAAAATTGATACTTAAGAACCGTCAACAACTACCACCCGAGCAAGGCAAACGTAGTTGCAGATGCCTTGAGTTGGAAGGCGCACTGTCATTCAGTTCAGATGGAAGATCCGTTGTTGTCACATCTTATGCACCCACTTGTGCTCAATCAGATTTCTCTGGAGAGTTCTCTTCGCAATCGAGTCATCGAATTGCAGCAAACCGTTGTAGGCATCTACCATACAAAGAGGAAAATGAAAGAAGAAGAAACCAAGCATTTCCGAGTCGATGAAAACAGAATTCTTTGGATCAAAGATCAACTTGTGGTCCCAAAAGACAGTGAGCTGCGAAATCAGATCTTATCCGAAGCTCATTCATCCAAGTTGTCTATCCATCTGTTGATGCAAAAGCTATATCTGCAAACACAAAGGGCTAATACCCGATTTAAACGTTAAGGCGTGCCAGCCGATTTGACCTTACCATCGGCAAAGGTGATAACTCGAATACTTTGGTCCCGACAACAGCGATGCGCCCGGATGCCACGACCAAGAGGTATTCACGCGGAACTCGAGAATACGCCGAGCTTAAATCGACGAACTCCTAAGAACTCGTAATAAAAAGGAAAATATGATGACATCGTCGAAAAAGTAGATGCTGGAATATGAGTAAAAACTTGTGTTTGATTGATTGATTGATATCGATTACAAGGCCCTAGGGTCTACATTTATACCCTGCTCAAGGAGCTACAATCAGACACGACTAGAACTCGAATTCCAAATTAAATAGAATCCGTATACAAAACGATTTAAATAACTAAGGAAAACACAAAACTGTCCTCCCGTGACAAACTGGGACACCACCACAGGCCAATCGGCAACCTCCAGGTTCCTCTTCCGAATCATCGGCAAACCCCTCATCGTAGCCATCGGCACAGGTTAATGCTGATCATCGGCACAAACACATCACCACCCATAGACTTAGTCACATTCAGCTGCCCCTTCATCGGCAACCACCCTGATCGGCAACTCTCCAGCAGACCAGTTACTGTTGCCCCATCTTGCCGATCTACACTTTACCGACACTGGGTATGTGTCCAAAAACGGCGTCAACACATGCCCCCCAATTTCGGAGTATGAAATCATTAATGCTCCGAAATTCTCTGCAGTAATGATGCCTTTCCGCAATTAATTCTCCCAATTTGGTAACCGACAGCCTAAATCTGAACAACCTTGGTCCGATTCTTCCGCAGATTCCTCGAATTCCTCACCAAACGGACACCTCCACTTTAATCGCCCATCGGCAATATTACCGTTACAAGGAACTACCGAAGGACTAACCAGGACATCCCGCACAGTGAAGTATCTTAACCTCCCAAACGGACATCTCCACTTTATTCGCCCATCGGCAATATTACCGTTACAAGGCGTTGCCGATGGACCGACCAGGAAATCCCGCACAGTGAAATATCTCCAGATTATGACCGCTTCCTGTCAAATCACCTGCGCAATCCCTTGATTATCTTGCGAAGAGTTACCATATCCATCTGAATACTCTCGGATTTCAGAGATACGGCGAAGAGATAAGTCAGATTTGCCCTTGTCCGTTTGTCCTATAAATAGTTCCTTCTCGGGTACTCCTTCCCCATCGCATCATTCTACAGCCCCAACTCCACTTTTCTGGCGGCGGTGCTGTTTGAGAGCTCCAAGAACTCCAATGAAGCCCATTCTTCACCAACCTCGAAGTCTTCAATCATCTTTCTCGCGAGGAGATGGCCATCAACTTTGCTGTTCCCGAGGTCAGTTCATCACCATACCTCTTGCATTTTTACCACATCCTTGTTTATCCGCAATTTATTTTACTGAACATTCTTCTCCCTTTTTTTTCTTCTTTTGTTCTTCTTTCTACCCAAAAACCATTAGAATTTGTCCAATAAAATCGTCATCCCTACCGATCAGCCACACCTCCAATGTCTCGGTCCACTAGGGAACCCAGATCCCACTGATCCAATCAATTCAGAAACAAACAGGATCCCTTTTAGAACCGAGAATTTTTCCCTAGATCTGTGGAAAGATACCTTCCATTCCTGGCCCAGCCCTACCGTGGGATGGAAGGATTGGTTCTTGAGAGTCAGCCATTCGAATGAGGTTCAGTGGGGTGAGCGAAAACTGGAACAATGCATCAGGTTGTCCATTGCCGATATGCATAGGAATGAGTCACTGCTGATAGCTGCATCATATTTCTGGTCAGACACGCTCAATGCCTTTATCTTTGGCCACGGCCCTGCTTCTCCCACTCTTGTCGATGTGCTTATGCTCACCGGCTTAGATGTATCCACTGCCGATAGCAGCCACATATTTGATACCACACCTAGTGCCAAGGTGGAAACCCGCGCTATCGGCGGCTGGTCTGCGTACATTTAGAAGTACCGTAGGACGGGGCCTGTTAACATAATGGAACAAACCACCTTTTTGAACATGTGGCTGGACAAATTTGTGTTCGGCGGTCGATCGGCAGGACCAACCTCTGTCTACCTATCGGTAGTAGAGAGATTAGCCAATGGTGGCCGATTTCCCCTCGGCCGATACCTGCTTGGCTTGGCCTACCACCTCCTCCATCAAGTAGCAAGAAAACTCTATATGTGGCTTAGGGGGTTTAGGGTTTAGGGTTCACAAGCGTCTTAGGGGGTCCCTGGTGGTTCATCAATATGTGGCTTAGCCTCCATATGCACAAGCGTCTTGAGTTCAATCTCTTCGCACAACGCTTCCCTAGGGACATAGACGAGGATTATGAATTGGATGAAGAAGAATCGGCAACTCGTCCTCCTCTGAACTTTGGTGAGGCTGTCATAGTTCTGCCTGGCATAGGTGGCAATGCAGACCAGGTCAGCCGATTCTTCCAGACCCTGTACGAAGGCCTGACCAGAGAACAGCGAGCATGGATGCCTTATGAAGATCCAGGCACCATGTTCCCTTTGGTCTTCCATCCGTTCAATGATGCTCTCAACAAGGATCACGATGTGATGATGGCACTGATCACTACCAGAGCTATACCAGTAAACTTCTTTGGTAGTGGGAAAGCCTCCAACCAGACCTATGAGTTTTACAACCCATCGGCACTAGCCCGTTAACTAGCTTTCGGTCAGCCGCCGATCGCACTCTGTTATGCCGATGTGATAAAACCCAGGGAAACCATCACTAGCCTTCTCGAGTGGACCCGAGTAGCTCAACTGCCACCGAATGCCGATACAGATGCAGATCTGTCAAAGTGGATCCCGGCTCTCTTCATCACTCAGGCATACAAGCAATGGTGGGAGGAATGGAAGGAGCATTTGTTTTGCAAATCAGCCCTTACATACCGCGGCATGATCGATCCCCAGTACAAAGTCTCTGATGATACTTTAAGTATTTCAGTACCGATGTTTTAATTTCTTCACTGTCCTTTTCAATCGGTAACCCCATTTCTTTGTTATACACAGGTTGACAACACGCCACCATCGGCCAGCAGGAGTGGTAAGCTGATTGAGCTTTTCCCATCGGGTCCGATCTCCTCAATCGGCAACAATGCTCCTACCTTGGCCGCCATAATGCATCGAGGTATGCGCCTAAAGAAAGTCACCACCAAGCGGACAAAGACATCTCCATCGGTAGCTGCCTTCGCCTTAGCACAGGCCTTCAAGGTAAATTTTTAAACTCTTTCATCCATACAGATTTCATTCTTATATCTACTACACTTGTACTCACAAATTTCCACTATTGTATCAGCATACCGGCGCATCGGCAAGGACCAAAAGCACAAGTGCCAATGCCCCCCAGTCCAGTCAGGTGAAGAGGAAAGGCTCCAAGAGCACCAGATCACAAGCAAAGCGCCAGAAGACAGCAACACCTTCTCCTCCCCCGGTATCACCGATCCCGGTGGAATCTTCTCCCTCTTCTCCAGAGACCCAGATACATCAGGTACCACCTTCTTCTCAGCCACAAGAAGTGCCCCAAGTGGAAGAACTCCAACTAGAAGAACCCCAGCCAGAAGTACCTCAGTCGGAAGACACGACGGCTGACGTGCATGAGCAAACTACCGATCCAGCATGTTCAATTATAGCATCGGTAGTTTCTTCCATCCAAACAAGTACTGCTCCCCCTCAAGGTAACACACTTTCTATGAAATCACTGTCGATGAACCTACTTTCTCTGTCTTATAATCATCTCTATTATTCTTTCAGCTGATATAGTCCCATCGGCAACCCCAACCGATCAGCCTGTGGTTCCATCGGCATCTTCTAGTTAGAGGCGAGAGATCGCCCTGAAACAAGTAAGTCACCCAATCTCTATCGGTATTATTTGTCAATACTTGACCATAGAATGACTCACTTCATTTCTTTTCCAGGAACAAGACTCCCGTGATAGATTGTTCTCCTTCACCATCGACATCTCTGAAGATGAAGGCGAGGAGACAAGTTCTTCCCGAGCAGTCGGAATTACATCGGCAGAGATCAGGGCCAAGTTAGAAGAATTATCAGCCCTCCTTCATCAAGACACAACCCAACTGGTTGATGACTCTGACCCAACCAAGGCTCTGTTCAAGACCCTCAGAGGCCAAATTCCTGCCGATGCTGAAGAAATAATTTTTCAAGCTGCACATCTAGAGAGCTGTCAGCTGCAATATCAAAAGGCTACCCAGCGCCATGCCGACAGAGCTGCCCAGACTCAGCTTTCTAAGGAGATGATGAAAGTAAAGCTCCTTGCCGATGAGAAGCACAAGAACATCGGCATCTTGAAGTCCTCAGGAGATGCGATGAAGCACAAGAGCTTTGATCTATCGGAAAAAGAGAAGCCCTATTGGCAAAACTCAAGCAGGTGGAAGAAGCCTAGTCCCAAGCTCAGCAAGAAGAAAGCCAGCTGCCTGAGGCGATCAAACTCCTTGAACAAGAACGAAATGTTCATGGCCGTAAAGCGCTACAGATGAAGAAAAAGCTGAAGCCAGTAGAGGGCTCTGCCGATGAAGACATCAAAGAGATAGAAGCAGCCAACCAAATCCGCCTGCGCGCTATATCGGTGATCCAGGCGCTGTTGAACATGTGAATTCTTCATCGGCAACATACCTGCTCTTTTTCTTTTGAGCCCTAGTATCTTGGTCTAGCCGATAGGACTGTTATCGGTACTTAAACTTTTATGCATCGACCGATATGCTTGGGTAATACTTCTTTAAATATTTGCCATTTAATGCTCTGGGAAATTTAACTCCTTCAAGAATTTCTAAAATATAGGCATTACCAGGAGCCCATCGACTTATCCGATAGGGACCCTCCCAATTGGGAGACCATTTCCCAAACTTTGAACTTTTAGTCCCAATCGGTAAGATTAGCTTCCATACTAAGTCTCCATTGGCAAACTCCTTAGTTTTTACCTTCTTATCATACCATCTGGCAACTCTCTTCTTATTTTACTCTATACTCATCAAAGCCCTTAGCCGATGCCCTGCTAGATCATCTAACTCGTCTGTCATCAGAGTAGCATAATCATCGGCAGCCAATTGATCTTGAAAAGATAGTCGCCTAGACCCAGTCTTAATTTCCCAAGATAACACTGCATCATGCCCATACACCAACTGATAGGGTGAGACTTTGGTCGATCCATGACAAGCCATCCGGTATGATCATAAAGCTTCATTTAACAACGTGTGCCACCTCCTAGGATTCTCTTCAATCTTCCGCTTAATAAGCATGATAATTCCTTTGTTAGATGCCTCGGCCTGCCCATTAGCTTGAGCATAATAAGGAGAAGAGTTTAATACTTTAATTCCTATACCGATTGCAAATTCATCAAACTCCCCCGATGTGAACATAGTACCCTGATCGGTAGTAATTGTTTGAAGAATTCCAAATCGGTAAATAATATGCTCTTTCACAAAATCAATCATATTGGCTGATGTAACTTTCTTTAAAGGAATAGCTTCAACCCACTTGGTGAAATAATCGGTGGCAACCAATATAAACTTATGTCCTTTGCTAGATGGCGGATAAATCTGGCCGATTAAATCAATAGCCCATCCTCGGAACGGCCAAGGCTTGATGATAGGATTCATGGCCAATGCAGGTGCCCTTTGAACATTGCCAAACTTCTGACACCCTTGACACCCTTTGAAATACTTAAAGCAATCCTCAAGTATAGTCGGCCAATAATACCCGTTTCTTCTGATCATCCACTTCATCTTAAACGCCGACTGATGTGCTCCACTCACTCCCTCATGGATCTCTCCCATCAAATTCTAAGCTTCATCATCACCCAAGCATCGGAGAAGAATCCCATCAATAGTTCGATAATACAATTCATCTTCGAGGAGCACATACTTGGTGGTTTGAAACCGAACTCGCCTCTCAACTTTCTTGGACGGATCCTTTAAATAATCAACGATTTCTTTTCTCCAATCATTAGCACCGATTGCCGATATTGCATTCATCATGGGCTGATATCCTGAGGCATGCTGAGCCAACCGATTGGCCTCTTCATTATGTAATCGAGGAACATGCTCTAATCGGAAATCCTTGAATTCCTTTAACAGTTGCATACTCCTTTCGTGATAAGTTATGAGGACCTCACTTCGGCATTCATAGCTTCTAGCCAATTGATTTATAATTAGCATAGAATCCCCGAAGACTTCAACAGCATCAGCATGAACTTCCCTTAGTAATTCCAACCCCTTTATCAAAGCTTGATACTCAGCTTGATTATTTGTTGACGTGGCAACAATCGGCAAGGAGAATTCATACTTCCTTCCCCGAGGGGAAATTAACACTATGCCGATTCCTGTCCCCCGGTCACATGTGGATCCATCAAAGAAGAGCGTCCAAGGTACAATTTCCAAAGTCTCCACTGTACAACAATGTTGAGTTACAAAATCGACCATAATCTGTCCCTTAACTGCTTTAGCCGATTCATAACGCAAATCAAATTCCGACAGTGCCAAAATCCATTTACCGATTCTGCCACTCATAATCGGCATAGACAGCATATATCAGACCACATCATCTTTGCATATGACAGTGCACTCAGCCGATAACAAATAGTGTCTTAACTTCATACATGAGAAATAAAGACACAAACATAACATTTCAATGGCCGAGTACCTAGTTTCAGCATCAACCAATCTCCTACTTAAATAGTAAATTACACGTTCCTTCCCTTCAAATTCTTGAATTAAAGCCGAACCGATGATCATCCCATCGGTAGACAAATACAATCTGAAGGGCTTCTCTTGCTGAGGTGGAATCAGAACCGGAGGATTTACCAAATAATTCTTGATTTCATTCAGGGCCAATTGTTGCTCTTTCCCCCACACGAACTCTTGATTGGCTTTCAACTTAAGTAAAGGACTGAAAGCACGAATTTTACCAGATAAATTAGATATAAATCTCCTGATAAAATTTACCTTGCCGATCAAGGACTGGAGGTCAGTCTTGTTGGTAGGAGGAACTATTTTGTTGATAGCATCAATGGATCTCCGACTAATTTTGATTCCTCTTTGATGCACCATGAAGCCAAGAAATTGTCCTGCCGATACACCAAATGCACACTTATTGGGATTCATCTTCAAACCATGCTTCCTTGTGCATTCCAACACCTTTCGCAAATCGGCAAGATGCTTTGTGAAATCTCCAGATTTAACCACCACATCATCAATATAAATTTCCACCAGCTTGCCGATGAACTCGTGAAATATAAAATTCATAGCCCTCTGATAAGTAGCACCAGCATTTTTCAAGCCAAAGGTCATGACTATCCATTCAAACAACCCAACATGACCAGGACATCTAAATGCAGTCTTTGGAATATCCTCTTCAGCCATGAATATTTGATTGTATCCCGCATTACCATCCATAAAGCTGATAATCTGATGCCCAGCCGCAACATCGACTAGGAGATCGGCAACTGGCATTGGGTAACCATCCATCGGTGTAGCTTTATTGAGATTTCTGAAATCAATGCAAACCCGAAGCTTCCCGTTTTTCTTGTAAACTGGAACAACATTGGAAATCCACTCGGCATACCGACACTGCCGAATAAATTTAGCTTCAATAAGTTTGGTTATTTCGACCTTAATATCAGGAAGAATATTAGGATTACACCAGCGAGCTGGCTGCTAATGTGGCCAAAATCCAGACTTGATAGGCAACCGATATTCAACCAACCAGGCATCTCAGTATAATCCCAAGCAAAGCAATCTTTATATTCTTTTAACAAATCGGTTAACTGCCGCATACACTCAGAATTTAACTTAGCACTAACAAAAGTAGGCCTAGGCTTATGATGACTACCTATATCTACTTCTACTAAATCATTCGCCGATGTGAATCTCTGGCCCAATTTTCCATCATCGGCGAACCTATCCATCAAAAACCTTCATCAGAACCGACTGCTTGGATCGGTGGAATTTCATAATTGGCAACTTTGAGAAAATCATTTTCCCAACCTTCTCCTGAGATACACCTAGTCATTTCAAAGGTGTCTGCCTCTGTCGATGCAATAACATAGGAAGAATCTCCCGGGACAATTTCAATCTTGTCTCCTACCCACTGGACCAAGCATTGATGCATTGTTGATGGTATGCAACAATTGGCATGAATCCAATCTCTCCCTAACAGTAGATTGTAAGCACCTTTTCCACTGATCACGAAGAAGGTTGTCGGCAATGTTTTGCTGCCGATGGTCAACTCAACGTAGATTGCCCCCTTAACCAGAGACACATTGCCCTCAAAGTCTTTGAGCATCATATCGGTCTTGGTCAAATCCTGATCTCCTTTTCCAAGCTTCCAATACACTGTATATGGCATGATATTGATAGCAGCCCCACCATCAATTAAAATCTTAGTCATTGGTTGACCATCCACTCTTCTTTTGACAAACAGAGCCTTAAGATGTTGCCTTTCATTATCGGCAGGCTTTTCGAAGATAGCTGTCATCGGATCCAAACACTACAAGAAATGTGTCATCTTTTGACATTTGATATATGTCATAACTCATGCAAAATAAGTCATAGATTACCATTTATGACATCAAGTTGACGAAAACTGAAATGTCAAAAGATGCGCGTCTTTAATGACAACTTGTGACGTTTAAGTATCCATGTCATAATATCATGACATTAGTTTTAGATGTCACAAGCGTTTATGACTTCTACTTTTATGTCATAGGTTCTTAGGCCTTGTCACCTAGGATGACTCATTGATTTGCTCGATCCATACCATCACGTACGGCACCCACACATCAAACAATCCACATTCACATGTGTAGGTCCAATAATATATTCCATTCATGACCAAATCAACAGGTTCATAAGTCATTCATCAATATATTTATTACATTCCTCACGAACACCAAACTATAGTTCAACAAGTGAACTTAGTCACAAAGTTATCTCAGATAAATTAAACAAATGGAAATCTCACATTCCTATCTCACAAGTGACCTTAGTCACCAAATTACTAATAGTTCAACAGGTGCTGGCAGCTAGGTGTTTTTGGTGTCCGGAGCATGATTGAATACCTTAGGTTGCTGAAATTTCTCCATGTCCTATAGAAAACACATTAGAAACAAACATCACTTGTTGAAACAAATGAAAAAGTCAAAAAGGAACTTTTCATATGTAAGCTGGAAGAAATCAAACAATAGTTACAATAATCTTTGCATATATGATCTCACTACACCAACATCGTGCATTCTTTTAACAACACTCTAGACTATATCAATTCATTAAGTTCATCTGTCTTCTATTTACCTGTCTTCTATCTCTCCTAAAATGTGAGTGCTCAGATACTGGTTTCTTCTCTTGCATCTCCAAAAAAGAGTGTGCTCAGATTCTTGTTCCTATGTGTTCTTGCTCTTTTTATTATGCACCTGTAGCTATAGAAAACACAAAACTGAGAGCAAATTCATTACAAGAGTATAAGAGAAAAAAATGCAAAGAAAAACTAATTGTTACGTTGAGCAACATTAGTACATTTCAGTAGCTATATACAAAACACATAACATGGAACACATGCATTACATGGCTATAGAAAATGCAAAATATAGAAGGACAGGAGTTGCCTAATGTAAACAAGCCAATCTGCTGAACAAGAAAATATCCATGATCCATTGGAAGTATTGGGTGCAGGTGTTGTTAATGGAATTGATCTTTTACCTGGCCTCATCTTTCAAGTTGCAGGTTAGACTGATGAAGTGGATGGAGGTGACAATGATAGAGGGCAGCATTGGGGTCTTGATCCATTTGATTTAAACGATCCACAAGAAGAACAAGAAAACCTGCATTGAGGTATTATTTGCATCATTTCAAAGACATGTTACAAATATTGATTCCGTATGATACAAACTGTGATCATCAATGTATTGACAATATGCATGAACCATCTAAATTACTTTGGTAGGCGATGACAATGATGAAGAATTTCAGGAAACACACCAAGACCAAGCATCAAATGCAACCAAGAATTTGACAGGAAGACAAAGGCAAGACATATATGAAGAGTTGCTTCAGAGAAGCAAGAAGGGTAAATTAAAAAGGACAGACACACCACACGTTGCTGCAAAGTTCAATGTGCAGTTGCGTACAGTGCAACGTATATGGCAGAGAGCAAAAAAATGCAAGGCACAAGGCATACCAGTAGATGTGAAATCACTAAAACCTAAGAATTGTGGTCGTAAAAAAATTGAAGCAGACCAGTCAAGGGTTGCCGATATTCCCTTAAACAGAAGAGGTACCATAAGGTCATTAGCAAATGCTCTCGGTCTAAATAAAACAAGTCTAGATAGGTGGTTCATAGAAGGATTGATTATACAGTACTCCAGTGCAATCAGGCCCTATTTAAAAGAAGCAAACAAAAAGGATAGGAGGCATTGCACGGCTGTATTGGATCCCCAAGGCACGACGCACAGGAAGCCCGCTAATGTAAGAATCTATAAAAATTTCAAAACAAAATGTATGTCACTATCGTGGTTTAACATAATTAGAAATCATCTTTACTAAAGTCATATGAAAAATTCTATGTGATGAATTAATGTTTCTGAGCATGCTTACATGAGTTCACAAATAAAGTAATTCTAGATTCAAAGGACTATGCATGTCTGTACTAAATAAGCACGACCAAACAAGGTAAAACGTAAATTGATTGAAATGTTATCAAATGATTTGTGTGACAGCAAACATAAATTGATTGAAACGTTCTTAAATGATGTGTGTGACAGCAAACCTTCACAGGAGAGGTGGAAGGCACGGCCGTGCGCTAGTGAAGGGGCAGGCTGACATCGTCGGGTCCAGATGGGGAAGGGGACGCGACCACACACGCCAGGTACAGGGGGCAGGCCGGCAGTGCTTGACGGTGAAGGGGAAGCAGCTGCAGTTTGGGGCAGCTCCCGAGCCACGGACGAAGATGTGAGGGACCAGCCCCCTTGGAGGATGTGGGCGGAGGTGGCATGCCGAAGGAGGCGAGCCGATGTGGTGGACGCTTGTGCGCTCGTGGGCAGATCCAGATCGACGCGCCGCAGCACGCCGACTGGAGGACGAAGCGGACGGAAGGCTGTGGGGGTATAAACCCCTATACCCTTACGGCTAGACTTCAGCCAGGAAGCTTGGCCCACTACGAGACGAGTTCAAGGCTTGATCCGACAGCCCGAGTTTCGCGCAAGGAAACAAGACGTGGAGATCAAGCAGGATTCTAGTCGGTTAGAATAGGAATTGATATCGAATTATCTATGGCAATTGTAACCGACTAGGATTAGTTTCTAGATCTGTAACCCTGCCCTCCAGACTATATAAGGAGGGGCAAGGGACCCCCTAGGACAGATGATCTCTCAACACAATCCAATACAACCAGACGCAGGACGTAGGTATTACGCCAACTCGGCGGCCGAACCTGGATAAAAAGCTTGTCCGTGTCTTGCGTCACCATCGAGTTCGTAGTTTGCGCACCGTCTACCGATAAACTACTACCGTGGGTATACCCCAAGGTAGACTGCCGACCAGCTTTCGTCGACAGTGGCGCGCCAGGTAGGGGGTGTGCGTGCAACTTTTCCGGCGAACAAGATGGTCACGATCCCAGCTTCCGCGACCGTGCCCGAAGGCCTCACGTTCACCGTCGGCCAGATCACGTGGACGACGTGCAGCGGCGGTTTCGCGACCACGGTTCCGAAAGAGATCCAGATCCAATCTGAGATCACGCCGTCTCCGACCACACGCATGACGGCACCAAGCTCCCGACCACCGTTCCCGCTCTACAAGGGAACGGAGATCGACTGCTCGGACCTCCTCCAAGCGCTCGATCGCGCTGACTCCAAGCTACTCGAAGTCTCCCAACTAATAGATGGAGTTCTGCGCCAGCCCGACCAAGCCGCTCGAGCGGATTTTTCGAAATTCCGCCGGCCAACTCGTGTCGCCACACACGAACGGCTGGGAACGTCCCTGACGATAACCTCAACCCCCGCAGGACGATCCGTCGTGCTCAAAAAGGAAGACTATCCTTGCGGCCTGAACAACTCGGCCTCTGTTTACTCACAGCATGTCCAATCCGTTTTCAGCAAAGCGGGCTGGTCGCCGACAAGGAACAATCGTCACCACGTCAACATGGTGACCATCCGAGAGCTACGGGACGGCCAGGTGTCCAGCACCAACTCAAGCACCGGCTCCGTCCCCACCGAGGTTGTGAACACCGAAGACGAGGACTACGACCTGGATTTCCCTTCACACCCTCCGGGTTTCGACCGATTCCCGATATTCCCCCCCCCGGCGAGGGGATATTGTATTCAATGTCAGCGCCGACGAACCGGCTGTTGACGGAGAAACAGACGACCAGAGGCAACTCCGCGAACAGCGTAACGCCGATCGCGCCCGACGGCGTGCGGACGAGCAACAACAGACGCCACCAGGTAACCTCCACGATGCCTTTGACATGGTCGGGGACCAGCCGGTCTACAAAACGCCAAGCGCCAACGTGGCTGTCGCCATGGCCAACCTGGATCGGCTTCCTGACACCCCCGAATGCCAGGGAGTCCGGACCAGTATCCGAGCACACCTGATCGCCGCGATGGGACAGACAGCCACTCTGCTCAAGAGAGTCCAGGACGTCTCTTATACGGAAGCCGCCTCCGACCAGACTCATTGTAGCCGGGCCTCGCCCAGCAGGCGTCGCCGCAGCCGCTCCCCCGACAACCGTCGAGGGGACTCATGGCGCGACGATGGTGGTCGGGACGCCAATGGCCGCCGCCAGCAGAACCGCGTACGCGGCCAGGAAGAAGAAGATCAACACAGGGATCTCCGCCACAACATCCCTCCCAAAGATGCCCGGGACCGCATCAACAGGCGCGCCGCAGAGAGAGCAGTCCACGAAAACCTGCGCCGCATCGAGTACGATGCGACCCATGGTCCCCCGGGCCTAAGGCAGTTCTCCTCACACCTCCGCCAGGTCGTGTGGCCCCGCAATTTCAAGCTCGAAAAACTTAAAAAATACGACGGCAAGGAAAATCCAGAGAACTGGATCACCCTCTACGAAATCGCCGTCCGATCAGCGGCAGGAGATGAGCACGTCATGGCTAACTACTTCCCCGTAGTCCTCGACCAGGCTGGTCATCAGTGGCTTCTCGGCTTGCCCGAGGACTCCTTCGACTCTTGGGAAGAGCTACGACAGGCTTTCATTGACAACTTCATCGCCACATGCGAGCAGCCCGGAAACAAGTATGACCTTGAAAGGATAAGAGACAGGAAGAATGAACCTCTGCGCGATTACATCCGACGATTCTCGGATATGCGTCTCAAAATCCCGAAGATTTCTCATGACGAGGCCATATCAGCCTTTATCAAGGGCTTACGTTTCCATGAAGCGCTGAGGAACAAGCTGTTCCGTAAGCGTCCATCAACGGTAGCAGAGCTCCTCGCCATGGCTAAAAATTATGCCGATGCTGATGACGCAGAAAAACTAATCCGAGACGATGCGAGAGGCACCGACCAGCCCTCCCGGCGAGATGACGGTCGTGGCCGCTACGACAACAGAAATCACCGCCGCTCCGACAACCGCGATCACCGAGAGGGTTGGGATCGGCGGCGCGACAGCCGCGACGACTTCAGAGGAAAGCGCCCTCGCGAATACGACCACGAAGTAAACACGGTCAAACGTCCCAATGGACGACGGGACTACCAAGATGACTACAACAAAACGTTGAAGGGACCGTGCCAGCTACACCCAAAGTCTAACCATACCATGGAAGAGTGCCGCGTCCTCAAAAATATCTATACACGGCGGGCCGCCCAAGAAGACACCGCCAAGAAAAGTAACAAACGCGATGGGCACGACCACGAAGATGAGGATGAGGACCAAGACAGGGACCCCCGACACCAATACGTCAGCCCCACCGACGTGGTCCACTCCATTTTCGGGGGCAAGGTCTCCACTGAGTCCAAGCGAGAAAGAAAGCTGTTAAAGAGAGCCTGCCTCAACATAGACAGCACGGACGGGCTGATCGCAGATCCGAAATTTCCCGCCTGGTCCCACAGGGAGATCGCGTTCAGCAGGAAGGACCAGTGGGCCGCTATCCCAGAGCCGGGTCGTTTCCCACTAATTCTTGATCCCTGCATCAATAGCATCAGATTCGAGCGCGTGCTCGTGGACGGGGGAAACTCCATTGACATCCTCTTCCGCAACAGCCTGCCCGCCCTCAAGATATCACCGGCACAACTAAAACCTTACGACGCCCAATTCTGGGGGGTTTTGCCAGGTCAAAGTTCGGTGCCCCTCGGACAGATAACATTGCCTGTCCAATTCGGCACACCCGATCACTTCCGGACGGAGTTCATCAACTTCGTAGTCGCGGACTTCGACGGGACCTACCACGCCATACTGGGCCGCCCATCGCTGACAAAGTTCATGGCAGTCCCGCACTACTCATACCTAGTGCTTAAGATGCCCACGGAGAAGGGTGTCCTGACCGTCAGAGGCAACGTCTACACTGCGTACACCTGCGAAGAAGAAAGTTTCAAGATCACCGAGGCAATTGACCTCTCAATCCGCATGGCGGAAACAGCAAACCAAGCCGCACAGCTGCCCCCCGACCAGCTCCGATTACCTGAGCAGGAGACAGCCAGAAAGAATTCGAAATCCAAGGAGTACAAAGAAGTGCAGCTGGTCGAAGGCAACCCCGAGAAGACAGCCCTCATCGGGGCTAACCTGGATCCAAAATAGGAAGACGCGCTCGTCAGGTTTCTAAGGGACAACGTGAGCGTTTTCGCATGGAAACCCGCAGACATGCCCGGCGTCCCACGAAACCTGATCGAGCACTCCTTAAACGTCTCGAAGACCGCAAGACCAATCAAGCAAAAACTGCGACGGTTCGCTCGTGACAAAAAGGAGGCTATTAGGACAGAAATAACACGGCTTCTAGCAGCCGGATTCATAAAAGAGGTGTATCATCCCGATTGGCTCGCCAATCCGGTTCTTGTACGCAAAAAGAATAATGAATGGAGAATGTGCGTTGATTACACCGATCTCAACAAACACTGTCCTAAAGATCCTTTTGGTCTTCCTCGCATCAACGAGGTGGTCGACTCAACGGCCGGATGCGAACTCCTCTCCTTTCTAGATTGCTACTCTGGTTATCACCAGATCTCGTTAAAAGAAGAAGATCAGATCAAAACATCCTTCATCACACCCTTCGGCGCATACTGTTACACTACCATGTCTTTCGGACTTAAAAACGCCGGGGCCACTTATCAAAGGGCCATCCAGCAATGCCTCCACGACGAGATTCGCGATGACCTCGTCGAGGCCTATGTGGACGACGTGGTCGTAAAAACAAGGGACGCGAGCACCCTAATCGACAACTTAGACCGAACCTTCAAGGCACTCAATAGGTACAAGTGGAAGCTCAACCCCAAGAAATGCATTTTCGGCGTTCCTTCCGGTCTACTGCTCGGCAACGTCGTCAGTTGCGACGGCATACGACCAAACCCTTCAAAAGTCAAAGCCGTACTCGACATGCGACCACCGAAGAACGTCAAGGATATTCAGAAGCTAACCGGATGCATGGCCGCCCTTAGTCGTTTCATCTCAAGGCTGGGAGAAAAAGGCCTCCCTTTCTTCAAACTATTGAAAGCGTCAGAAAAATTCTCCTAGACAGAAGAAGCCGACGCTGCGTTCACTCAGCTTAAGACCTTCCTCACTTCACCGCCTGTCCTCACAGCGCCTCAGCCCAATGAAGACCTGCTCCTTTACATTGCTGCAACCGACAGGGTTGTTTCCACGGCAATAGTGGTCGAGCGAGATGAACCAGGTCACGTCTTCAAGGTCCAGAGACCCGTTTACTTCATAAGTGAAGTTCTAAACGAATCCAAGGCCAGGTACCCACAAATACAGAAGCTTATATACGCCATCCTGATAACGTCAAGAAAGCTGAAGCACTACTTCGACGGCCATCGAGTCCTGGTGACAACCAGCTTTCCTCTCGGGGACATCCTGCGCAATAAAGACGCCAATGGCAGAATCGTGAAATGGGCAATGGAATTATGTCCATTTTCCCTAGAGTTCCAGAGTCGCACCACTGTCAAGTCTCAAGCCCTGGTCGATTTCATTGCCGAATGGACGGATCTCAACGAGCCTTCCGTTCCAGATGTCTCAGACCACTGGTCAATGTTCTTTGATGGGTCCTTGAACATCAACGGTGCAGGCGCTGGGATATTGTTCGTATCACCAAACAAGGACAAACTCCGCTACGTCCTTCGGATCCTTTTTCCGGCGTCAAACAATGTCGCCGAATACGAAGCTTGCTTACATGGCGTACGACTAGCCGTCGAGCTGGGGGTTAAGCGCCTCTATGTCTACGGCGACTCCGCTTTGGTCATCAACCAGCTCAACAAGGAGTGAGACGCAACCCACGAGAAGATGGATCTCTACTGCAAAGAAATTCGCAAATGGGAAACTAACTTCTATGGCATAGAGTACATCCACGTGGTCCGGGATAAGAACCAAGCAGCAGATGCGTTGTCAAAGTTAGGCTCGTCTCGGGCCCAAATCCCGCGGGGTATTTTCGTCCAGGACATCCATGAGCCGAGCGTAAGCTCCCCCCTGGTCGACAAGCAACCCACCGAGGCAATGCTCATAGATGACGCCACTCCGACAACCGGTGGGCGCGACTGGCGTATCCCGTTCATCAAATACATCTCAGACGGGACAGGTTTTCAGAACAAAACAGAGAACGAGCGTCTCATCCGACGATCAAAGAACTACATCCTGGTCGACGGAAAACTCATGCGGAAAAACGCAAGCTCCGAGGTACTGCTCAAGTGCATACCCCAAGACGACGGTATCAAGCTCTTGGAGGACATACACGCCGGATCCTGCGGCAACCACGCCGCATCTAGAACGCTGGTCGGAAAGGCTTTCCGAGCAGGTTTTTATTGGCCAACCGCGGTCAGCGACGCAGAAAAACTGGTTCGGCATTGCGAAGGATGTCAGTTTTTCGCTAAGAGGACCCACGTACCTGCCCATGAAATTCAAACCATCCCGTCGTCTTGGCCCTTTGCTTGCTGGGGGCTTGACATGATCGGACCATTTAAACCAGCCCCGGGCAACTTCAAGTTTGTCTTCGTGTTAATCGACAAGTTCTCCAAGTGGATTGAATACATGCCCCTGGTCAAGGCAACTTCCGAGAAGGCTGTGGAGTTCCTCAATCAAATCATACACAGATTCGGCATCCCGAACAGCATAATCACCGACCTGGGCACTCAGTTTACTGGCACCACTTTTTGGGATTTCTGCGATGACAGAGGCATAGTCATAAAATATGTGTCAGTGGCACATCCACGTGCCAACGGTCAAGTTGAACGTGCTAACGGAATGATCGTCGACGCCCTAAAGAAAAGATTGTACACCGAGAATGACAGAGCACCCGGTCGATGGATGAAAGAATTGCCGGCAGTGGTCTGGGGCCTTCGAACTCAGACCAGTCGAAACACAGGGGTGTCTCCCTATTTCATGGTGTACGGCGCAGAGGCGGTTTTGCCGTCCGACATACACTTCGGATCTCCTAGAATCGAGCACTTCGACCAGGCGACCGCCGACAACGCCAGAGAACTCGAAATCAATTGCATGGAGGAAAAGCGTTTAGTTTCATGTCTCCGAACAGCAAAATATCTCGCGGCAGTCAGGCGATACTACAACAGGAACGTCAAGGACCGTTCCTTCGTGGTCGGTGATCTGGTGCTTCGATGGAAAACAAGCCAGGAGGGAATGCACAAGTTATCTACTCCCTGGGAAGGACCCTTCGTGGTGACCGAGGTCACACGACCTACGTCCTACAGATTGGCATACCCAGACGGAACACGAGTGCCTAACTCTTGGCACATCGACAAACTGCGACGTTTCTATCCATAAAGTTTTAACGACTTTCTTTTGTAAGTGTCTTATAATTTTTGACAATAAAATTTTCTATTTTTCGCCTATACCTTGTCATACACAGCACTCGGCAAAACTCCTGCAATGGATGCTCTTGGCGACAACCAAGACAAATACGGTGACACGTCACTCAGATATTTTTACAGCGCTCAAAACAACAGTCATGACAAAAAGAAAACTTTATTACAAACTTTACATACAAAGTTTACAATAAATACCCTGACGGGCAGATACTAGTCTATTCCTACAGACTACTTTATTGGCCTAGCTGCTCGGGCTGATCACCCGCCTGGCCCTGCTGCCCGGACGAAGGGGTCGGGGCCACTGGCGCCTGGCTGGTCGAGACCGCAGGCGTCGACCGCCCATCTCCAGCAAAGGACGCGCCGACAACTCCCTGGCCGACCTATCTGAGCTCGGCTGGTCTGGAGGAGTGGCCGTTCCGCACAGGTTGATGTCGCCGATCACTGTCGACGACAAGTCCAGCAGACTACCCCGAAGTTCGTCCGCTTCCTGTGGGCCGACTTCCTTCGGGTACCCCTTCTCCAGCCTGCTCAAGTCGACCAGGGGGTAGTGGGCGCGTACCATGCTGAGGACGTGCGCGCCGGCAAACTCCCCAGCGTCCTTCACAAACTGCTGGAGCCAGTCCCACGCCCGTTGCGCCTTTTCGACCGGGGTCAACTGCGGCGCGCGGGGCTGGCTCTCTGGGAGCTCGGGACTGATCAGGTCCAGGACCGGGGACACTCCCTTCCAGATCCTGCAACAGTTGACCTTCCAGGAGTCCCGGTCCTTGATCAGGTCATCCAGGTGCTTTTTGGCGTTCACCTTGAGCACTGCAAATGAAACGAAACGTTACTTTCGGCATACCAGACAAGCAAAGGGGCAGGCAGCAACCAATAAGGCGGCACCCATTACCAGCTAACTCCCGGTCTTTTCGACCCAATTCCTCCTCCGCTCGCCGCCCGGACTCCTGTGCACTGGCGAGCTGTTGGCCGAGCTGCTCCTTCTCTTGTTGGAGGCTCGCCACCTCCTCCTCCAAGTCTGCGTGAATCCTAAACTGGTCAGCAAAGCAAATTATACAAGTACGCGAAACTGCTCGGAGCGTGTGACTAACCTTCCTGCAGCCGGTACTGGTCGGCCAGACGACGAGCGAGGTCGAGACGACGCTCCTTTTCAGCGCTCATCTCGACCACCTTCTCCCCGACCTCCGCCCGCAACCGGTCTACCTCCGCGGCAAGGGCCTTGTTCTCGGCCATGACGCTTTCTATCTGGTCAAAGCACCGTTTCCGGTACTTCGCTGTTTTCATTACGTCCTACAAAGCAAGCATATAACGATCAAGCAACACAAGGCAAAAGAATGCGCAACAGTACAAAAAGCCGCTTACCTTGACTTCGTCGACAAGGCGCTTGGCCGCGCGCTCCACCCTGGCGGCCTCTTCGGTCACGGCGACCTCCTCATGACCGATAAAGTGATCCCCGCGTTGGCGCCACACATACACGTGTTGGCGGCCATCACGGGGACGACCCTCGATCTCCTCCACCTCGTCGTCGGAGGCCGCCCGGGTTTCTTCCTCCTGTGCTGCGTCACCCCCGGTGGTGGTC
Organism: Sorghum bicolor; assembly: GCF_000003195.3. NCBI lineage: Eukaryota > Viridiplantae > Streptophyta > Magnoliopsida > Poales > Poaceae > Sorghum > Sorghum bicolor. The sequence goes on along the minus strand of NC_012873.2, from coordinate 25,575,396 downwards.
CCAGGCATTACTGGCCCTTGGACCAGACCTGGGGAGCCCGCAGCCGAAGAGGCTCCTGCTCGGGGCAGCGGGGGGACTTCACTCCCCCCGGCAGCAGGAGCGGTCGGAGATCTCCCCTTCTCCGAGGAGTCAGTTGGGGGAGCCTCTCCAGCCCTGGTCGGGCTGCTTGTTGTCGGCGCCGCGCTCGGGAGCCCCTCGGTGCTCCCAGGCGCGACTGCAGCTGTTGGCTGCTCTGTGGTCTGGGGGGCTGCATCCCCAGAACCGCGGGCAGGCTCGTCCGTTCCCTGGCCGGCAGTTTGGCCAGGGTCGACATCCGATGCCGCACTGCAGGAACAAAAGTTTAAAAAAAAAAGAGGAGTCCAAAATACGTAAGTCGAACACTTACAGGTCTGACCGGCGATGGGTCGCGGTGAACCTCCTCCTCGCCCGGCCGGTCGGCACCTGTGCCCCCACCTCGGCAACTTGCGGGGCAGCGGCGCCGCTGGCCACTCGATCAGTGGCGACCGGCGCAGTGTCTGGGCGGCTCCGAGGCCGTCGGACCAACGACGGCGCAGCCTCCTCGTCGTCGTCGTCGTCGTCGACGATCCGCACGAGCCGACGATGTTTCGGCGCTTGGCTGCTCTCCGCCGGTAGGTCTGCTGGCAGCCCCGGTGTCGGCAAGGGATCCGCCGGCAATGGCCTTTTCCCCGCTACCCTCTCCTCGGGGGTCGGGACGGGGCGGGCTCGGTCTTCCTCACTGCTGGTGTAATGAGTACACCGAGCAGCGTCCTCCTCTGGCGGGACCTCTCCCGCAGGATTTTCCATCCCCGGCGCCAGTGATACATACACCACGTACCGGTCGACATCACCGACCTGCAAAAGCAACAGAGATGAGTCAACTACAGACGATATACAAATGATCAAATGGAGTCTACTACATACCTTTGGTGCTGGTCGTCCTAACTTGAAGGCTTGCACCCGATCACTGCCACGGGTGAAGCCCCCATCCGCGAAGTTAAACAGCTCGTTCAATAGCTGTTGTACCTCCGCTTTCTCCAAGATCTCCGACCGCATCCTGGTCGGGTCTGCGCTTCCGGCATACTCGTACGCCGAGTGCACCCTCTTCTGGCAGGGCATCACCCGGCGGCAAATGAAGTTGCCGACCACGCCAAGCCCATCCAGGCGCGACCAGTCGATCAGCTTCATCAGATCCGCCACTTGACCGTCGAACTCTGGGCGGTCGGTCCAGCTCGTCCTCTTCTCGGGAATGTATCCCACGTCGCAGAACGTGGAGCTGCCCGGTTCCTCCCTGACATAGAACCACTTCCTGTACCATTCGGTCAAGGAAGTGTTCCATGAGCAGTGCAGATAGCGATTCTTCATCCCATCGCGAAGGTTGAGGTATACTCCACCTGCAACCTTGGAGCCTCCAACTGCTCCCTTCTTCCTCAAGCAGAAAAGGTATCGGAAAAGATCGAAGTGCGGCTCTATGCCAACATAGGCCTCGCACAGGTGGATGAAGGTGGAAATAAGGAGAATTGAGTTCGGGTGCAGATTGCAAATCCCGATCTCATAGTACAAAAGAAGACCTTGAAGAAAAGGATGGACAGGAACACCAAAGCCTCTCTTAACGAAATCCTCAAAAACGACGATCTCACCGGCGCGAGGGTCGGGGTAGCTCTCCCCCTCCGGTGCCCTCCAGCCGCCGAGCTCTGCGCCGTGCAGAAGCCCCATATCGACGAGGTCACCAAGAGATTTTGTGGTGCTGCGAGACTTCTTCCACTCCTTGGCCATCAGTTCGGCCCTCTTCCTGGAGTCGCTCTTCGCCATTAGAGGTGCGAATGTGGGCTGGAGTTAGGAAGATGCAGGAGATTGGAGAAGATGAGAGCGTAAGGTTTGAAGGCAATGGCAGGAGAAGCGGTACAGGCGGTCCTATTAGACCCTTATAAACCCGCGACCCCACCTCTCCCACTTCCTGTATTCTCGAGAAGTGGGCAGGCCATGCGGCGGACGCGGCGTTTCGGTTTACAATGATTATAGACAATTAATGCGGCGGAGTTTTCGTACCAATTGATGGTTTCCTTTTCTCAAACCATGCAAATAGCGGTTGTACAGTTGCCAGGTGCAGCTTTTCATGCATCCGACTGACATATCGTCAGGAGACCCCGTCACGTCAACTTTAATTGGAAAGATCTTTTCAAAAGAAGACACATACGCCAGTGAGTCAGCAATCCGGGGACTGCACCGACCACCGAGCACTCGACGCTCGGGGACTGGTTGCCCAGTCTGTCAACTCAGAACTTCAAGGACTACACCGACCACCGAGCACTCGACGCTCGGGGACTGGTCGCCCAGTCTATCAGCTCGGAACTTCAAGGACTGCACCGACCACCGAGCACTCGACGCTCGGGGACTGGTTGCCCAGTCTGTCAACTCAGAACTTCAAGGACTACGCCGACCACCGAGCACTCGACGCTCGGGGACTGGTCGCTTAGTCTATCAGTTCAAAACTTTAAAGCATGCGCCGACCACTGAGCACTCGATGCTCGGGGACTGGTCGTACAGTATAGCAACATATAATTCCAAGAAGCACACTAAGTGCCTGGGGACTGGTCGATTGGTCTTTTCGATTGCAGACGAGCATGACATGCTCGGGGACTGGTAAATTCAATTTTTTAGACCTTGCTACAAGGCTCATACTTCGCCTTCCAGCAAGCTCGGGGACTACATCGGTACGATGCATCTAGCGATGCATCTCAGTTCTCGAAACTACTTTGGGGAATTTTCTTTTGACCCTGGCACCACGTGCCTACACCACCTACTACCAGGCTCGGGGACTAAGTGGGCACACTTCACCTGGCGGTGAATTTGCTTGCTTTTTTGGATGCTACTACCTTTCAAAAAGGCAAAGTGGGCACACTTCACCAGGAAAGAAATTTTTTTTAGAGCACCATGCATTCTTCGAACAACCTGCTTCTTCGATGTCAACGTTGATCAAGGAACCGTTGCAACTGTTTGGGCGATTTCCCCGCTTATTGAAGACGACAGGCCTCGCTGGTCGAAGAAGCTCAAGACGGCGTGTTGCATCACAATACATGGCGCTCGGGGACTAGCTGTGGGGGTATAAACCCCTATACCCTTACGGCTAGACTTCAGCCAGGAAGCTTGGCCCACTACGAGACGAGTTCAAGGCTTGATCCGACAGCCCGAGTTTCGCGCAAGGAAACAAGACGTGGAGATCAAGCAGGATTCTAGTCGGTTAGAATAGGAATTGATATCGAATTATCTATGGCAATTGTCACCGACTAGGATTAGTTTCTAGATCTGTAACCCTGCCCTCCAGACTATATAAGGAGGGGCAAGGGACCCCCTAGGACAGATGATCTCTCAACACAATCCAATACAACCAGACGCAGGACGTAGGTATTACGCCAACTCGGCGGCCGAACCTGGATAAAAAGCTTGTCCGTGTCTTGCGTCACCATCGAGTTCGTAGTTTGCGCACCGTCTACCGATAAACTACTACCGTGGGTATACCCCAAGGTAGACTGCCGACCAGCTTTCGTCGACAAAGGCCGACGCCGCACGCGGACTGAAGGAGGAGGAGGACGAGGCGCAGCGGAGAGGGGCGACGCCGCACGCAGACTGGAGGAAGCGGAGGGGAGGGGCCACGCCGGACGCGGAGGCAGAGCGGAGGGGCCACGGGCACAAGCGGATGGGAAGAGGCGAAAGGATAAGGAAGGGAGAAAGAGGAGCTGCGAGAGCCGTGGAGACACTTCCGTCGGTGGAGAGGATAAGGCTGACCGCGAATGGCTGCGAGAGCCGTGTCCTGATATGGAGTTTGCCACACTGAAGACATTTTTTTGACATAAAATCATTTTTGTCACTAAGTTGAGATGGCTTTCAAAAAAATGTCATAAACTGCTCGATTTAGAGACATTTTAATCACATGTCATGCCATAATCGTCATAAGATGATACATTTCTTGTAGTGAAAGCCAACTGAGCTATTTGGTCGGAAAACTCCAACTCATCATCACTGGACGGTGCAAGGAACTCCATTGGCAACATAAATACCATGTTGACATCTGCCGATGGACCTTTTCCCTTAGGATCTGATTGTTCTTGATCCCCAGACTGGCCAGAGTTCTCACCCTTGTTCAACTCTTCTCGTCTTTCGCGCTGCAGCCTCCTCTTCGGTGTCCTAGTCAACCCCTCTAGACAGCACGGAGGGAGTTGCTGTTGCCTTACCGATGGGCGACGATTTTCCCTTGACTCCATCCGATAAGTGTTAGCGTCCCTGAAAAATATGAACTCATCGGGAACCCAAGCATTAGCCATTTACTCAAGCTCTTCCTGATTCCTAGGAAAATATTCAACTTGATCTCCAAGCCTGTCATGCACACTAAGTCTGCCCCCCAGTCGATCATGAACCGACGCTTTCCCCCTAATTGGTCCATCAAACCGGCAGTTATTGTTCTGATACTGCCGATTTGATCCGTCATACCGATCATAACCATTGCATTCCGGGCAGTCTCTGACAGTAGGAAGCTTGATATTTTCCTCCCAACAATGAATGAAGAACGGACAATTCCAGTGATCCCTGTGCCGATTCCACTCTTGTCGTCGTCTTTCTTCTTCCCGACGATAGTCTTCTTGCTGGCGTTGATACCGATCCTCACGTTGCTGCCAATTCTCCCGAGACCTTCTATGAGTTATCACGATACCGGATCGGGGAGGCCTTCCTGAATTACTCCCTTATTGGATTAAGCCTTTTCCCTTGGCATCGGCAGTAGTGATTTGATGCTGAGGATCCACCGATGCACTTCTTTCAGCCGCTTCCGATGTCAAGACCTTGGCCTTTCCCTTAGCATCCAGCATGTTTGTTGGGAAAGGGTGCTGATCGATCTTCATCGGCTTCTGAGTTTTGGAGCTGTCAAATTTGATCCTTCCAGATTCTATAGCCGATTGCAGCTGTTGCCTAAAAACTTTGCACTCATTGGTGTTGTGAGAAGTTGCATTGTGCCATTTGCACTACTTCATCTTCTTTAATTCCTCAGCCGATGGGATTACATGATTAGGTGACAATTTGATCTAACCTTCCTGAAGTAGAAAGTCAAATATCTTATCGGCTTTAGTGATGTCAAATGCGAACTTCTCTGGCTCTTTATGCCCAAAGGGGCAAGACATCGGCTTCTTATTTTTTACCCACTCTGCCAAGCCGATGACTGGTTCCTCATCAGAGTCCGAGCTTGCTGCTTCATCCACAAATGATACCTTTTTGTTCCATGCTCTCTTGGGCTCAAAAGGCCTGATGTCTTGATCAGAAATTCTCTGCACCAAATGACTCAAGCTTCCGAACTCCTGAGATGCATACTTGTCCCTGATATGTGGCAACAAACCCTGGAAAGCCAAATCGGCTAGCTGCCGATCATTCAAAACCAGACTATAGCATTTATTCTTGACTTCCCGTATTCTCTGCACAAAACTTTGAACTGATTCATCATTGCATTGCTTCAGTTTGACCAAATCGTAATCTTCTTCTCATGGACTCCAGAAAAGAAGTACTTGTGGAATTGCTTCTCTAGATCGGCCCAAGTGATCACTGAGTTGGGAGGTAACGATATAAACCAGGTGAACGCTGATCTAGACAACGATGACGAGAACAAACAAACTCTTAACTCGTCCTTGTTAGCAGCTTCTCCACATTGAATGATGAACCTATTGACGTGCTCCATGGTCGACGTATCATCCTGCCCAGAAAACTTAGTAAAATCCGGCACTTTGTACCGATTTGGAAGCGGGATTAAATCATATGCAGGAGGCTACGGTGTCCGATAAGAGTAAGTGTTGACTTTAGGTTTTATCCCAAACTGGTCTCTCATTACTTCAGCAATCTTATCGGCCCAATAAGCATCGGCATATTGCCGATGAGGCGGTTGCAGATCTAGGATCTGCTGATATGCTTCCACGTGTCTGTGTCGTGCGCGGCCTGCATGGAACATTGGGTTAATCATCTGGCCACCAACCTGCTGACCGCCGATCTGTGGGCTACCAAACTGCTGACCACCAACCTGTTGTCCGCCAATCTGCTGCCCAAGATTCATCGGCTGGTTGGGCAACCCTTGGTTGTGGAATCCAGGGTAGATCTAGTGTTGTTGGAACCCTGTAACCTGATGATTCTGTTGGGGCATTTGTGGAAAGACTTGCTGCTCAAGCCATCCACTATTAGCATTCATCGGCATAGGATCTGCCGATGACTGGTAATTGGGCATCATCATTGAATTGACATACCCTGGCTGAGTCATTAGCCTCTGTTGCATCAGCATTGAATCTGCCGATGCATTAGGCATCTGGAACGTTGGAGCTTGAGATTTCCCAGTGTAAGGCCTTGCAGTGGTGCTTGTAGTATACTAGGGACTCTGATTCATCGGCATATTTGGGGGCGCCGATGCCATAGGAGCTTTGCCTCTCACATCAGTCATCTGAGATGTACCAGGTGTCTTCAACTCTGGAGGCATACCATAACCCCACCAGTTAGGAGGAGGGACCGATCCCGACATCGCCGATGCCAATAGATCTGTAGCAAGCTTAATATGCCCATCTGAAGTCGATGGATTGGTCGTCATCGGCGTAGATTGTGCATTAGTGACTCCTAACGTGCTTGGAGGAGCAGTAGTTTCTGTGCCCGCAGCGGCTGTAGCAGCCGATGGAGCTGTGACCACCGGTGATCCTGGCTCATGATGAGAAGGGCCCACGTAATTTGGTGGCAATTGTCCTTCCTTGAAAGTTCTAGCCACGGCATTGAAAACCGTACTGGACAGCACACCAGCTTGATTGATCAAGGCACGGTTAATAGCATTATCAACAATGTCTTGAAGTTTACCAGGATTGGCTTCAAAAGTAACCTACGGAGGCATCGGCAGTGCTTCTTTCTAGATCACTTCGCCGCTCCTGTTGATGCTGAAGGCCTTGAGACATTGTTGCTTGTAATCCTCCATAGCCTTCGCAATGGCTTGCTTCTGCTCATCTTTGAGGCTAGCCTCCGTCACGGGATGACATTCTCCAAATCAAACTCAGTAGTCGACATGTTGATCTTGATATTGAATCTGGTCCCACCGGGCGTGCCAAAAGATGTGTTGATGCAAAAGCTGGATCTGCAAACACAAAGGGCTAATACCCGATTTAAACGTTAAGGCGTGCCAGCCGATTTGACCTTACTATCGGCAAAGGTGATAACTCGAATACTTTGGTCCCGACAACAGCGATGCACCCGGATGCCACGGCCAAGAGGTATTCACGCGGAACTCGAGAATACGCCGAGCTTAAATCGATGAACTCTTAAGAACTCGTAATAAAAAGGAAAATATGACGAAATTGTTGAAAAAGTAGATGCTGGAATATGAGTAAAAACTTGTGTTTGATTTATTGATTGATATCGATTACAAGGCCCTAGGGTCTACATTTATACCCTGCTCAAGGAGCTACAATCAGACACGACTAGAACACGAATTCCAAATTAAATAGAATCCGTATACAAAACGATTTAAATAACTAAGGAAAACACAAAACTATCCTCCCGTGACAAACTGGGACACCACCATAGGCCAATCGGCAACCTCCAGGTTCCTCTTCCGAATCATCAACAAACCCCTCATCGTAGCCATCAGCATAGGTTAATGCTGATCATCGGCACAAACACATCACCACCCATAGACTTAGTCACATTCAGCTGCCCCTTCATTGGCAACCACCCTCATCGGCAACTCTCTAGCAGACCAGTTACTATTGCCCCATCTTGCCGATCTACACTTTACCGACCCTGGGTACGTGTCCAAAAACGGCGTCAACACCATCCTCGTAGTAGCAAGATGTATCAGGACCTGAAACCTCTATTCTGGTGGACCAAGATGAAAAAGGAGATTGCTGCTTTTGTCGCTCGTTGTGACAACTGTTGTCGTGTGAAGGCAGTTCACATGAAAGCAGGGTTACTTCAACCCTTGTCAATTCCTGGTTGGAAATGGGAAGAAGTCAGCATGGATTTCATCGTTGGACTCTCAACTTCTGTTAAGGGTTACGACTCTATTTGGGTAATTGTAGAGCATTTGACCAAGGTTGCTCGTTTTATTCCAGTTCGAACTGACTATTGTCAACATTAGTATGTGGAGTTGTACTTCGAGCACATTGTCCATCAGTATGGTGTGCCTCAAACTATCATCTCAAACCATGGACCACAGTTCACTGCCCATTTTTGGGAGTGTCTCCATGAGCAGATTGGTACTCACTTGGTTCGTAGTTCAGCATATCATCCCCAAACGGTCGGCCAAACTGAACGGGTCAACCAAATCCTAGAAGACATGTTGAGGGCATGTGCTCTCTCTTCAAAGGGTTCTTGGGTAAAGTGGCTGCCGTTAGCTGAGTTCTCTTATAACAATAGTTACCAAGAGAGCATCAAGATGGCTCCATTTGAAGCCCTGTACGGTCGAAAATGTCGAACCCCGTTGAATTGGGTGGAATCCGGGGAACGAAGGTATTATGGCATCGATTTCGTGAACGAAGCGGAGCAGCAAGTCCGTACCATCCAGCATCATCTGGAAGCTGCTCAAGCTCGTTAGAAAAGCTATGCTGATAAGAGAAGGAAGCCGATTGAGTTTGCAGTCGGTGACCATGCGTATATCAAGGTGTCTCCGATGAAAGGCGTACAAAGGTTCGGAGTCAAGCGAAAGCTTGCACCTCGTTACGTGGGGCCTTATCCGATTCTTGAGAAGAAAGGGAACGTAACATACAAAGTTCAAGTACTGGATGAGCTTCGAGCTATTTTTCCTGTATTTCATGTATCACAATTGAAGAAGTGCCTTCGTGTTCCGGAAGAACGAGTGGAAGTTCGGGATATCAAGTTGAAATCTGACTTGGTGAACGAGGAGAAACCTGTAGCGGTTCTTGACCGCAAGGAACGGGTGACTCGTAATCGTGTGGTTAAGTTCTACAAGGTGTTGTGGAGCAACCACGGGGAGGAAGATGCCACTTGGGAAACGGAGGACTATTTAAAAGAAGTTTATAAAACCTTCTTCGAAAATCAGTAAGCTTCCAAATCTCAAGATGGGATTTTGGTAAGGGCGAAGGGCTGTAACACCCCAGTGTTATGGTTGCATCAATCACATGCATAACATGAGCATCATCATCTACTCAAGCATATCATGATCATCATTTACCTTGGGTCATGTCATTTTATGCAAAAATGTGATTTAACTTGCTTAATTATGCCTCCTATGCTTGTGTTTGTTTGTACCATGCTCATACTTGTGTGCTATGCCTTGGTAATTAGTTTATCTATGCTTAACTCAACCTTAGGACCAATGTTCATGTTGATCACTTCTCCAAATTAAGTACTTAAGTCATACTTCCATGAATAGGCCCTAGAAACCCTTTTGTTTAAGCTTTTATAAAGTGTTTCATAAATTGTTTGCATGTCAAAACTTCCTACAGAAAAGTTGTAGCAAATTTTATAAGGAACAAAAGTTGTTTTATGGCCATCTCATGAAAATGACCACATCATGCTCAAAAAGTGCTTGCAAGGCAGTTTTGGGTGCTGTTTTAGCACTTAGCCAAATTTGGCTAAGTCCTGGCGCCACCAGTTTGCTCGATCAATTTTGGGAGCTTCATATCTCTCAATCCACCCTGATCTGGATCTTTCTCCAGTTGACAATGTTGTAGAACTCAGCTAGTACTCCATCTTTGTTAACTACACCATCTCCTAATTTGTCTTGGTTTGGGAGATAATCGCTGTCGAAGTCGCTCTGTCAGACGACCATCACCATGTCTGAATCGGAACCGAGCTCGTCGACGTGGCCGACCGGCGACAGAACATCGGCGACATTTGGCGCCCGAACATCATCTCTGGCCCCGCTCGTCAGCTCCCAGCGCGCGCATGACCTCCACGGCGACACCCCGGACGCAGTGGACGCGTCCATTCTCTCCTCCCTCTCGCTCTCACGCCAGAAAAGCGGCCGCAGCGAGCTCACCGTCGCGAGCTCACTCCGGTGAGCTCAAACGCGCTCCTCACTGCGTTGCTGCCCACCAAAACTCGCCCACAGCTCCGCCGTGACCCGCTCTCCATCCTCCACCCGCAAAGTCGCCGTGAAACTCTCCGGTGAGCCGACATTTCCAACTTCCCCCAAATCGGGTCACCGTGACCTTCTTCTCCGGTGAACTCAATGCTGAGCTCCTCGGAGCCTCTCGTCTTCTCTGGTCAGGTCCTAGAGGTAGCTTAGGTCCTTAGCGAATGTTTGCGCCACTTGGTGGATGCTCTACCACGCTCACCGTCACCGGACACGACGCCCAGCGCCGCCGTGTTTCCGCCGGAGTTCGGCTCTCTCGTGGCCAGCTCATTCTGCACCGTTTCAAGCCTAATCACCTACCTAGGAAGCTTCACCATAGTTCACTGGTGCTGTAGGAAACCCTAGGTCGCGCTCTACCAGACTGAGAGCTCTAGCGTAATGCCGAGCACCACTGCCGAGCCGCCATGGTCGACGGCAAGCCATTTCCGGTGGCTCCGCCGTGGAGAAAAGGGGGTCACTCGGTTCGCAAGGGTCTGGAGATTGTTGATATTTGGGAACGCAATAAGGAATTGATCCGCAAGCACACGGATATCGGTGAGCACTTCACTCGGGAGGTTATCCAGAGTATCATATTTATTTTTTTTACCACTAGGAGAAAGAGTGCATCTGACTAACCTGGTCTATTACTACTAACCCTTTAGGCTACAAAGAATGTTTCTTGATGTGAGTAATAAATAGAGAAGTATACAACCGTAATCTCCTTCTAACCTTGGTAAGGATGATCTACTGTTCTGTTGGGGAGGCTAACAGAATCTACACACCACAGAGGATTTTCAACCCACACCAATAAACCCTATCCTTCCTACTAACGAGATATGGTCTGCAAAGGTAACTCGGAATTGTCACGTTCCTCGCTACTACCACGGTCTAGCTAGTCAAGGAATATCTTTGAGTATCCTAGCCTAAACACCACGTCTACGCTAGAGATGATTACTCTAAACTCTACGCGAAGAGGTTAAAGTAAACTCATAAACCAAAAGAACAATAACACAAGAACTTACTAGAATTTAGAAGTTGAAATACTAAAGAATCCTAGGAGCAAGCTTCGGGTTAGGAGAACTTGATCCCGCAGGTACAAGCGCGGAGTAGACACCGAAAGGCCGGGCTTACTCCGATCTACACCTCCACTCTATCTCTCTCAATCTAGTAGAAACTAGAAGATCTATTTCTACTTACATTGGTTGCTAAGCCTAAAAAGAAATTTTATTTAGAGAAGAGGTTTTCCTTCGAGGGCTCCTCTCAACTCTATGATGAACTTGTCTCCTCCAGGGGCCATGGGGTCTGGTTTTATAGTCCCCTCAGGTGAACATGAGCCGTTGGATCAAACCGACATTGATTGGACTGTTATCCTTGATCCTTTAGGTCGGTGGAGCGTCGTCCGCGAAAAGAGTCCCGAACCAAGCCCAGAGGGGGGCGGGCGCCCAGTGCCTGGCCCCGTTCGGCCTCCGCTTCCTTCCCGTGGCTTCTGGAGTCTTCTAGATGGTAGAAAATTACGCGGTGCGTTGATATCTCTATGTAGTCCCCACATGTGGGCCTTTCTTCCTTATTTCCTGATAACCCCCTGCAGAAACAGATAAACAAGAAAACTCGTGGAATTCTGTCAGATCAAACCCTAATTCTAGGTGTTGGTTGCATATTGGTCCTTTCTCTTGTTTATTTGATAATTAAAATTGATACTTAAGAACCGTCAACAAATACCCCCATACTTAGGCTTTTACTCGTCCTCGAGAAAAGGATGGTTAAGAACATTATGTGGTGTAAAACATTTTAAAACATTCTCTTCATACCTACAGGGTGTAAAATCCACTATGTACTATAGTCAGGGAAGTATATGGTGAAGAGTAGAGGTCCTTTCTTCTCAATCCTGTCACTTGGAGTTTTTGTATATTTTTGAAAAGAAAGTTAGCATACCTTTTATCCTCATAGGTTCTCTCAGATCACTCATTATCTTTTATATATCTCACTGAGGCTGTTTTAAGTTGCAAAAATTCTCAAGCATACATAGCTTGCATTTATTGTCTGATCAAAACGGGGTCCGAGGAGAGGAATGCCATACTCTTAGATCAAAGACGTTCGAAATTAAAATCTTTGTCAACTCTTGCTGGCATATTGCTTATTAGAGGAACCATGGGCTATCATTTTCTTTTTTTTCTCTTTTTTTCTATTCATTTTTTAAAGTGGATACCGAGGTACCCCTAATTCTACTGCTGGACACTTGTCCATTTTTTCTGCGAGGTTATCGAGCACTTGCTCCTTTTTATTTCCTCGAAATATCCTTATTTTTGCATAGCCCATGCCTCTAATGCAATAATACTTCAGAAGAGTGAATCTTTCTGAACAAATGTCTTGATCTTAGGAGCATGATAAATCTCTCAACAAGGGTCTAACTCATTTTGAATAAACTCAATACAGAGTAGATAGCTTTTATAATCATATTTAATATTTTCAGTTTTAGTAGGCTTGTAAAACACTGAGGATGGTAGCTAGAATTTTGAAGATTTTGAAATAAATTCTCCAAACAACAATGATATCAAGGATAAGAAGCTCATACTCTACCATCTCACATTCCATATTGACTTAAGTAACATAGGGTATTTAAAATGATTTTTTCAATAATTGCAAGTTTCAAGAAATATCACAGAGTGAGATTAATCATGACTATGAAAATTTTAATCTTTTTAATTTATCATGTCGGAAACAGTATTCTGGATAATCCAAGATATGTGTATGTGTAAAGTGTGCATAGTGTGTACTTGAATCGTGGAGTGGTGTAGTCGAAGTGTGTTTGGCATGTCGAGGGATCTCCCCCATACTTGTTTTCTGCTTTCTTGCACAAAAATAAAGTAGAGACACACAAGACAATAATAATAATACTCTTTATTAATCTTGAGGCATTTATTACAAATGACTAGTAGCAAACTGATGATAATAGTAAATTCTAAACCGAATTTAAAGATAGATAACTAAGATGCATTGCCTCGAGATCTAATCTAGATAACTTAGCGGCGCTCTAATTCCTTGATCTTCTTATTGGTACTAGCAATATCATGCCTAAGGCCTAGTATAACAGTGTTGTGGTTAGAGAGCTGCCTAGTGATGGAGTTAACTGAGGACTGGAGGTCTATGATAACTCTGTCTAGCCTGCGAACGTCCTCATCAATATCTACTATAGTCTTGCGACGCTTAGGAGGTGTCTCAAAAGCATTGAGAACATGCTTCGGGGCTGCCTTTGGAGGGATGAAACGGACTTTGGCTGCTCTAATCCCTTCGAAGTAAGGCCTTTCCTCCTCCGTAGTGTAGCGAATGCTGCTGATCTCGCTGCTCCGGTTAGTCTTGACTTCAACGACCCTCTCATTGGGTCTAGGAGGAAGGATCCTCATGCCGGTTGGCACCTTGATGGTGGTCTTCGTCTTGGATGATGATCCCTTGAGAAGTAGGGGTTGTGGTGGTGTGGTGAGAACTGGTTGAGCATGGTAGGATTGGGCGGAGCTGTGTTGGTATAATGGCATAGCTTCTAGCTGTCGCTCTGTGTTGGCCGGGACGAGAGCACCGGCGTCGGGGTCTTCCGCAGGCTCCATGTTGAGGTTGAAGGGGACGACTTCCCAATCATCGTGGAACTTCTCGGCCATTGGAGCAGCGAGGGGCTAATCAAGCTCTCATTGAAAAAGAAGAGAAGGCTTGGGTGGATTGGTGTTTGAAAACTGATGTCAGGGGTCTGTTTATATAGGGGTCAAAAAGTGCCTCTAGGGGTTGTTCGGGTTGCAACCGTCGATGTGCATGAGAAACTTTCCATCTGAGGGATTATTCGGATTACCATAAGTGTGTTTTCCATAACGGAGGAAATCGGACCGAGAGGGGTCAGGAGCTGGGTGCCTACCCACTTGATCAGGACGCCCGCCCTCTCTCTGGCTCCTCTGTGGTCCCGCTTCCTCGAGCGTGTTTCTAGATGCAAAACTTTTTAGGAAAATATATGTATGACCCAAAAATGTCAGATTAAAAGTGTTGGGCTCTAATTCTCCATGGGAAGGTAAAAATGGACTATGTCTATTTCTTCTAATTCTTTATTGGGCTCTAAAAATAATTTAAGACGTTGACCATTTACCTTGAATAACGTACCTTTGTCATTTTGAAGTGTGATAGCTCCGTCATTTTGATGGTCCTTCCCACTTACTCCGGAGTTTTCCATGCCCAAAAAGCTTCACCCTGGAATTAAAAAGTAATACCTTATCTCCGGGTGTGAACTCCTTCTTCTTGATTCTCTTGTCATGCCACCTTTTAACTCTTTCTTTGTAGATCTTCAAATTGTGATATGCTTTCTCTCGCCATTCTTCCAATTCTGATAGTTGCATTCTTCTATGATCTACAGCAACATCTAGGTCCATATTCCATCTCCTTATGGCCTAGTGTGCTTTGAACTCTAGTTCAACAGGTAGGTGGCAAGTTTTTCCGTACACCAATTGGTATGGGGACATTCCAATTGGGGTCTTGTATGCTGTCCGGTATGCCCAGAGTGCATCGGGTAACTTGTCTTTCCATGCCATTCCCATTTCATTTACTGTCTTCTGAAGAATATTCTTGATTTGCTTGTTGGAAGTGTCTGCTTGGCCACTTGTCTGAGGATGATAGGGAGTAGCGACGTCGTGACGGATTCCATGTTTTGATAGATATTGCTTGAAGCGTTTGTCGATGAAGTGTGCTCCTCCATCACTTATCACTACTCTGGGGACTCCAAATCTTGGAAATATAATTTCTTCAAACATCCTCTTTGAACTGATGTTGTCGGCATGCTTGCAAGGTAGTGCCTCTACCCACTTGGAGACGTAGTCAACTGCCACGAAGATATACTCACACTTCTTTGACGGGGGAAATGGACCCATGTAGTCTATTCCCCAGATATCAAAGAGCTCAATCTGAAGGTTGTTGGTGAGTGGCATGGCATCCCTTGTGTTAATGTTTCCGTGCCTTTGACATGGCCCACATCTTCTGATATATTGCTTCGTGTCTTCATACATTGTAGGCCAGTAGAATCCACACTACCAGATCTTTGAATGTGTACGGAATGCTCCATAATGACCTCCATATGGTGATGAATGACATCTGTCGATGATCTTCCATCCTTCCTCAGTGGTCACACATCTCTTGAGTAAGCCATCAGAGCATACACGGAAGAGGTATGACTCATCCCATATATGCGAACGACTTTCTTGAATAAGCTTCTTCTTGTTTGCTCCTGGTGATACATACCCTGAAACCATAAAATTAACAATATCTGCATACCAGGGGTCAGACCTGTTAATCCCGTAGAGCATGTCGTCCCGGAGTGAATCATTGATGGGGGTTTCCTGTGGACTCTTAAAATACATTCTAGACAAGTGATCAGCAACAGAATTTTCTACTCCCTTATTATCTTTTATTTCTAAATCAAATTCTTGGAGTAATAAGATCCATCTAATCAGGCGAGGTTTAGCATCTTTTTTAGTGAGCAAATATTTTAGTGCAGCATGATCAGTGTAAACAATTATTTTAGCTCCAACTAAATAAGATCTAAATTTATCCATGGCGAAGACAACAGCCAGAAGCTCTTTTTTAGTGGTTGCATAATTAAGTTGAGCTCCTGTCAAAGTTTTACTGGCATAAGAAATTGCATGATGCTTCTTATTTTTAGTTTGTCCCAATACTGCCCCCACAGCATAATCACTAGCATCACACATAATTTCAAAAGGCAACGACCAATCAGGGGGTTGAATGATTGGTGCAGAGATGAGTGCTTTCTTTAATAAATTAAAAGATGTTAGACATGCATCATCAAATTCGAAAGGAGCATCCTTGGCTAGAAAAAGAGTAAGTTGTCTAGCAATAAATGAGAAATCTTTTATGAATCTACGATAAAAACTAGCATGGCCAAGAAAGCTTCGAATTCCTTTTATATTCACAGGTGGAAGTAGTTGTTCAATTACTTCAATTTTAGCTTTGTCTACCTCAATACCTCTTTCAGACACTAGGTGTCCCAGCACTATTCCTTCCCTAACCATAAAATGACATTTTTCCCAATTAAGGACTAAGTGCTTTTCTTCACATCTTTTCAAAACCTTGTCTAAGTTTTCAAGACAACTATCAAAAGTTTTTCTATAAACAGAGAAATCATCCATGAAAACTTCCATAATCTCTTCAATCATATCAGAAAATATAGACATCATGCATCTTTAAAAAGAAGCTGGTGCATTACATAACCCAAAAGACATTCTACGGTAAGCATAAGTTCCATATGGGCATGTAAAAGTGGTTTTGCTTTGATCATCGGGAAGGATCGGGATCTAATGATACCCTGAATATCCATCTAAGAAACAGAAGAACGAATGGTTCGCTAATCGCTCTAGCATCTCATCTATGAAAGGTAAAGGAAAATGATCCTTTCTTGTGGCTTTGTTCAGTTTTCTATAATCTATGCACATCAGCCATCCTGTGACGGTGCGTTGCTGAATTAGCTCGTTCTTTTCATTCATAATAACAGTCATGCATCCCTTTTTAGGCACAACTTGAACTGAGCTTACCCACTCACTGTGCAGCACAGGATATATAATCCCTGCATGCAGCAACTTTATAACTTCTTTTTTAACTACCTCTCTCATAGTGTTGTTATGTCTACGTTGGGGTTCTCGAGAAGGTGTAACAGAAGGATCTATTGGAATACGATGGGTACAAATCATAGGGCTGATTCCTGTAAGAATGGTCATTAATCACTCAGTAGCCGAATACTGAGTGATGTTTCTCAAGAATGGTCATTAATCGCAGAGTTTGCTCCTGAGTGAGTTTATCACTAATGATCATCGGAAACTCTAGATTATTGTTTAGGAAAGCATAGATAAGACCGGGTGGTAAAGTTTTAAGCTCTATGGGAGGTCTAGGTGTTTCTGCAAACTCATCTAAGGGTCCAGGTTCAGAAGGTTCAGCTTCTTCTTCTGTGAAGAAAGGAGTTTCGTCTTCTAAGTCTAATTCATCTAAAAGCTCTAGAGATGCAACCTTTACCTCCTCCATAGGATCAGGCAAGAGATATGACTCGGCCTTATTGTTTAAGGAGTGTGAAATTGTTACTGAGAATTTAAAGGTTTTTCCAAAAGAAATATGTAGCTTTCCAGTATGACCTTCATAAAGGAGTCTTCTAAAAGGTTGTCCTATCAATAGGTCGAAGTCCCATGTATCAAAGATATAGAAGTTCAAATGAACCATGGAGCCTTCTACCGTTAGAGGTAGGACATTAATAATTCCAAGTCTGGGGACTAATCGTCCCGAAGATTCCTTTATGACCTTTGTTGTGGGGGTTAAGACAAAATTTTTAAATAGTTTAAGTGCAAAAGATTCAAACATAATGTTGATCCCTACAACAGGATTATAGAGAGCATTAAATCGATCAGAATCATAAGCACAACGTATAGTTATAGAGGGTGTGTCCAAACGGATCACATCAGAGGAAAGCTCTGATTTCTCCAACCACTCACTACTCATGACTGAGATAAGCTCTCTCAATTGATGTTCACTTGGTAAATAAATGCTAAACTGGCCATTTTGGGGTCTATTAATAGAATGGTAGTTTGAAATGTTTCCAAAATCGGCAAAAAGATCAAATTCTATATCCAGCATGAAGTCCGGTGGTGGAATTTCTTCCTTTTGTGGCTCAGAACCTGGGATATCTAAAGTAGATGAAGAATTTGGCAGAGTGTCTACTTCGGCTTCGTGAGTTTCATCATGAAGGGTATTATCTATCTCAGCTTCTAGGATTCTATCTAGGATCACTCTAGCTTCATCAGTAGGGATGCGAAAGAAAGAACCTCTAGACATTGTATGTAACATTTGTTTATGATCTTTCTGAAGACCTCAAAAAAATGAAATAAAAGAACAAGGTCTTCAAGATTAAGGTTTGGACCAGATTCTAAAAGATTAGAAAAATGTTTCCAAGATTTTCCCAAAGTTTCATTATCTTTTTGTTTAAAAGATAGGACTTCGAGTCTAAGCGGCGTTTTCCTAAACGCTAAACGGTAAACAGTCGGTCACCTGCCGTTTAGCCATTATTCGAGATAAACAGTCCATTAAACGGGCTAAACGGTCAATTAAACGGACTAAACAGATGATTAAACGGAAATGGTGTACCATTGTGTAGCATTTACACGGCGTTTAAATGGTCTAAACGGCCGTTTAGGCGAACACTCTAAGGTCGCCGATACGGTCGAGGGAATAAAAATCTAGCCAAAAGTTGGCTCGTAAAACTCGCCATTCACCTCGTTGTTGACTTACCTTCTGACTGTACCATTGTCTAGCTTCTCCCCTTAAGGAAAAAGGAAAAAGCTTCCAACGTAAAGTTTTATCACAAATGCCTTCAATGCGAAGACAATCACATGTTTGCTCAAAATCTCTAATATGAAGGTAAGGGTTTTCGTCTTCCTTTCCAGAAAAGATAGGTTTTGAATCATGGCAATCAACCTGGAACTTATCTTATACTGGGATGTTTGGATAGGCTGTGATGACTCCCATGGTAAAAGGTCAGTTTCCGAAGGTGTTGCAAATTGGTAGATTGATTTAGAATCCTGGTTTTCCATAAGGTAAGAGTAAAGAAAATAAATACAGAATATAAAAGATAAGAAAAGATAAAAGTATAGATACAAGCTAGTAGTAAGACTCAAGGTTATCTCAGCAAACCTTCTTTCTCCCCGGCAACGGTGCCAGAAATGCTTGTTGATATTTGGGAACGCAATAAGGAATTGATCCGCAAGTGCACGGATATCGGTGAGCACTTCACCTGGGAGGTTATCCAGAGTATCGTATTTATTTTTTTTACCACTAGGAGAAAGAGTGCATCTAACTAACCTGGTCTATTACTACTAACCCTTTAGGCTACAAAGAATGTTTCTTGATGTGAGTGATAAATAGAGAAGACTACAACCGTAATCTCCTTCTAACCTTGGTAAGGATGATCTACTATTCTGTTGGGGAGGCTAATGGAATCTAGACACCACAGAGGATATTCAACCCGCACCTATAAACCCTATCCTTCCTGCTAACGAGATATGGTCTGCAAAGGTAACTCGGAATTGTCACGTTCCTCGCTACTACCACGGTCTAGCTAGTCAGGGAATATCTATGAGTATCCTAGCCTAAACACCACGTCTACGCTAGAGATGATTACCGTAAACTCTACGCGAAGAGATTAAAGTAAACTCGTAAACCAAAAGAATAATAAAACAAGAACTTACTAGAATTTAGAAGTCGAAATACTGAAGAATCCTAGGAGCAAGCTACGGGTTAGGAGAACTTGATCCCGCGGGTACAAGCTCGGAGTAGACACCAACACGCCGAGCTTCCTCCGATCTACACCTCCACTCTATCTCTCTCAATCTAGTAGAAACTAGAAGATCTATTTCTACTTACATTGGTTGCTAAGCCTAAAAAGAAATTTTATTTAGAGGAGAGGTTTTCCTTCGAGGGCTCCTCTCAACTCTATGATGAACTTGTCTCCTCTAGGGGCCAGCGGGTCTGGTTTTATAGTCCCCTCAGGTGAACGTGAGCCGTTGGATCAAACCGACATTGATTGGACAGTTATCTTTGATCCTTTAGGTCGGTGGAGCGTCGTCCGCGAAAAGAGTCCCGAACCAAGTCCACAGGGGGGCGGGCGCCCAGGTCAACTGGGTTGGCGCACAGTGCCTGGCCCCGTTCGGCCTCCGCTTCCTTCCCGCGGCTTCTGGAGTCTTCTAGATTGTAGAAAATTGCGCGGTGCGTTGATATCTCTATGTAGTCCCGACATGCGGGCCTTTCTTCCATATTTCCTGATAACCCCATGCAGAAACAGATAAACAACAAAACTCGTGGAATTCTGTCAGATCAAACCCTAATTCTAGGTGTTGGTTGCATATTGGTCCTTTCTCTTGTTTATTTGATAATTAAAATTGATACTTAAGAACCGTCAATAGAGATCACGTTGGTGCCCTTGGTGTCGACGAAAGCTAGTCGGCAGTCTACCTTGGGGTATACCCACGGTAGTAGTTTATCGGTAGACGGTGCGCAAACTACGAACTCGATGGTGACGCAAGACACGGACAAGCTTTTTATCCAGGTTCGGCCGCCGAGCTGGCGTAATACCTACGTCCTGCGTCTGGTTGTATTGATTTGTGCTGAGAGAATATGATGTGATATGTCCTCTAGGGGACCCCTGCCCCTCCTTATATATCCTGAAGGGACAGAGTTACAAGCAAAGTATCCTATTTGGTACAATATCTTGTAGCCTTGCGGTGCACGCCGACCAGTCGTGCGCCGCACGTCTTCATTTTGTGGGCCGAGCCACCTCTGATGGTGCGGCCCATATAGGCCCGTGAGGGTATAGGGGTTTATACCCCCACAGCTAGTCCCCGAGCACCATGTATTGTGATGTAACACGCCGTCTTGAGCTTCTTCGATCAGCGAGGCTTGACGTCTTCAATAAACAGGAAAGTCGCCCAAACAGTTGCAACGGTATTTTGACCAACTCAAAAGACAGTTGATCAACATTGACATCGAAGAAGCAGGTTGTTCGAAGAATGCATGGTGCTCTTAATTAAAAAAGATTTCTTTCCTGGTGAAGTGTGCCCACTTTACTTTTCTGAAAAGTATAGTCTTTCAAAAAGCAAGCATATTCACCGCAAGGTGAAGTGTGCCCACTTAGTCCCCGAGCCTGGTAGTAGGTGACGTAGGCACGTGGTGCCAGGGTCAAAAGAAAAGTCCTCAAAGAAATTCTGAAACTGAGATGCATCGCCAGATGCATCGTACCGATGTAGTCCCCGAGCTTGCTGGAAGGCGAAGTATGAGCCTTGTAGCAAGGTCTAAAAAATTGAATTTACCAGTCCCCGAGCATATCATGCTCGTATGCAATTGAATAGACTAATCGACCAGTCCCCGAGCATAGAACGCTCGGTGGTCGGTACAGTCCCCGAATTCTCAAATTGGTGGGCTGGTCGACCAGTCCCCGAGCGTATAGTGCTCGGTGGTCGGTGCAGTCCCCAAGCTCTTAAATTGGTGGGCTGGTCGACCAGTCCCCGAGCGTATAGTGCTCGGTGGTCGGCACAGTCCCCGAGCACGGCGTAGGGACCGGTGGACAAGTCCCCGAGCGTGGTTGGGAACGTAAACGTGCTCGGTGGTCGGCACAGTCTTCGAGCATAGCATAGAGAGTAGTCGACAAGTCCCCGAGCGTGGTTGGGAACGTAAACGTGCTCGGTGGTCGGAGCAGTCCCCGGGCACAGCGTAGGGAATAGTCGACGAGTCCCCGAGCGTAGCTTGTCGACTGGGCCAAACTCCTGAAAAATAAATATAGAGAAAATAGGTAGTACATGATGTATAAATAAACTCTAGATAAAAAATCAGCACTGAGATAAGTTTTAGATTTTTTGTTATAAAATTAGCACAAGTAGTTAATTCATCCTAGAGCTTGTACCAGCTCTGGTCTAGCCAACAATCAGCATGAGGTGCGGAACCTAGGCATGCGTAGGATTGTCAGCCACGTCAGAGAGTACTGCCGACCACCCGGAACGCAGAGGGCGGATCTCGTGCACGTGTAGGGAGGAGTCGGAGACAATACCGGCTCTGGAAAGCTCGTGTAGGAGAAAAAACTAGTCGGCTAAAAAAGTTGTTTTGAAGAATAATAAAAAATATTATGCCAAAAATAAATAAGATATTAGAAGTGTACTTATCTTTGGATGAAAGTCTAGTTAGTGACGACAAAATTGTCCGGCCTTCGAGCTTTTCGACTTGTCATGATGATGGTCGCTGTTGTCGTAGCGTCGTTCTTCGCGGCGATTATTATTGCGACTCGTGGTCAGAGCAAGTAGGCCAAACAATTTGGTCGATGGCCTAAGCAGGTCGGTGTCGTCGATCTGCCTCCCTTTGTAGCAGAGAAGCGGGTGACGCATTGTCGGCGTGGTCGGAGACGTTGCTGGAGTAGTTGGAGTCGTAGCCAGCGTGGTTGAAGCCGCCGCCGACGTCGATGAAGAAGTGGTTGGCGCAGATCGGATCTACACCTCCTCCGTGGTCGTGACGGTGAAGCTGACGGTGAACGTGAAGTCGCCCGCCATGGCCACGAAGTCGGGGATAATGACCATCTCGTTCGTCGGGAGAGCTGTACGCACACCCCCTACCTGGCGCGCCACTGTCGACGAAAGCTAGTCGGCAGTCTACCTTGGGGTATACCCACGGTAGTAGTTTATCGGTAGACGGTGCGCAAACTACGAACTCGATGGTGACGCAAGACACGGACAAGCTTTTTATCCAGGTTCGGCCGCCGAGCTGGCGTAATACCTACGTCCTGCGTCTGGTTGTATTGATTTGTGCTGAGAGAATATGATATGATATGTCCTCTAGGGGACCCCTGCCCCTCCTTATATATCCTGAAGGGACAGAGTTACAAGCAAAGTATCCTATTTGGTACAATATCTTGTAGCCTTGCGGTGCACGCCGACCAGTCGTGCGCCGCACGTCTTCATCTTGTGGGCCGAGCCACCTCTGATGGTGCGGCCCATATAGGCCCGTGAGGGTATAGGGGTTTATACCCCCACACTTGGTTTGGCCGGAGACCTCGCCGTCGTGGAGAAATCACCGGTGAATGTCGTCTCGGTCATGAGGAAGATGACCCTGACATGCGGGACCCGCTGTCAGTGACACATCGTTTCCCTCCTTTTCTTTTATTCAAATCCAGATTTTTGGCATTATGGCAAAAATCATATCTTCTGTTTCGGTGATCCAAAAATCGTGAAACAAATTTTGTAATGTTCCTTGAGATGGCTAGTTTTTAATAAAAATATAACATGCACCATGTTTTCTGGGAAAAATAGTTGTTATGATTTAATCTTGTTATTTATGTATAAATTCATATCTCTTGGTATACTGCTCCTTTTGATATGAAATATTTATGTTATGCTTTCAGTGGTATATGAATGCTGTGATAATTATTTCATGATTTTTGGAGTATTGTATCTGTGATATGTAATTTATGTTTGTGATATGGCTTGTTTCCATCTTTAAATCATAATAAATGTTTGGTGCTTATGCTGGTGCTCTACTCTGGTGGCAAACTTGTTTATGGTAATAGTAACATGTAAATAATCTGAATTCTGTTGTTTGACACTATCTAGGCTATGTTTCTTAATTTATGAAATAAGCACCTTGTCACATGTTAAATGCTTATCTTAAATTTGGCATGTGCATTTGTTCTGAAAATTTTATGGTAATGTCAAGATGCTATGCTTGTGCTTGTGTAATTTTTGTGGATTTTTCTGAGCACTTTTGCTGGTATCTTGTAAATATGTCCTTTTATGGAATTAATTTAATAAATGCCATGTTATTATATGTTTAGTGGTTAACATGTGATGCTCTGGTAACCTGAGGATATACTTATGTTTGTAAGCCATTTGGTTGGCACTAATTATGTTTTGGCTATGTCTTTAAATAATTAATTAAGGGGTTAAAAACTGTTCTGGACAGCAAGGGAGTAATCCAACCATTGCTTAATGATAACTTGGTTTTCTGGGAGACTTGTCTAAATCAAAGTTGTTGTAAACTTTATGATCTAGCTGTGGTTAAATTTTGGGATCATTTGGTCCAATAGTTTAAAAGTTATAGCTCTTCCAAGTTGGGTTCCAGAAATAGGTGTTTTTTGTTTTTCTCGGACAGAACCTGAAACTTTCTTTAATTGACTTGTTTAACTTATGAATCTTGCTGTGATGTTTAAAGATTAAATGTAGACAATTTCATAAGCTTTCTAAAATGTCCTCTTTCATGTTTGTTGGATCTGTATAGCTCCAGTTATGATTTATTCCTTGAGCTACAATGTTATTTTGGTCATTGCTGTTGTAGCTTAATTTGGTAACCTTGCTAAGTAGTAATCATCTTGTGTGAACTTGTTATGACAGTTACTCCGTAAATAAGTGTCCAGTGAAGTTTTAATTATGTTATCAAGCATTCATCCTCATCTAGGATGCACACATTCTCATTCATCGTGCATGCAATAGGTGCACCGGAGACGACCGCTTCGTTCGAGCTCAATCAAGCGAACCCCGAGGGCCAGGAGTTCAACCCGGAGGTGGAGGTCCAGCAAGCCGAACACGAGGAGCCCAAAGAGGAGATCGAGTGCCATAATCACGAGACTGCATTGTTCGTGAAAGGCAAGCACCGGAGCATCTTAAGTCTCCCACTTTAATTTTGAAAGTTTACTTGAATATGTTATATCTATTGATGCATTACGTACAGGAGTTGTGATGAAACCCTTGCTGCATTATCCTTATTCCTTGTCCAGATATCTTACCATTGCCTGGTCATAGAGTTAGGATCGAGTAGCAGCTTAGCCATGCTTAAATCGGTAGAAGTCGGGTGATGTCCTGTCACCTGCGCGAGATAGGGTTGTGTCGGATCACAATTGTCTATATGAGCTATCGTGGAAGGAACCTGATTAAAATGACTTAAGTCGGGTGGAGTTTTGTAAGGATGTAGTAACTCTGTCGGTGGCAGCTAAGGACCAATCATTGTACGTCCTCTTGTAATGTTGAACGCATGCCTGACACTTAGTTGGCCGGATAACTCGTTCCGACCGCGAAGCCTAGTAGTATGACTCAGGCTGAAAGACCGGCAAGTATAAAGTGCGCACTACCGGAGGAAGTGCGGTGTGCGGGGGACCATTGGCGTAAGACCAAAAGCAGGTGAGTTAAAAGTCTTGACCTCCCTGGCAGAGTGGTAGCACAGGGAGTGCAGCGCTGATCGGAGCCGCGATTCCTGCGTCGTACCAAAGGTGACCCGCTTGCTCTCCGACGGGGGATGCTTGGGTGAGTGCTAGGAATAACCCTCTAGCAAGATAGGAGTCGACTCGAATCGCGGTCTCTCCCGGATAGTGAGAACTTGACAGAGCAGCGACAAACGTAGCATTCACTAAGTACAATGGTTCTTGATAATGATGTTGATGATAGCAAGGAAGAACATATGATGAACTTGATATGGTTATTATTGCTTGTAATAATCAAGTGAAGTGTTTTAGTCTAGGTGCTAACCTAGTGATAGGTTAATGATGATTAATAGGATCCTAATACAAGTAGTAAAGTAATCACTTAAGCTTTTGGCAAATGTTGAGTCAAGCCAGCTACACTTTATGCTCAAACTTGTATGATCCTTGGTGTCTTTTATGTTTTATTAGACGGGTAAGTCTAGCTGACTACATCCTCGTACTCAGGGTTTATTCCCACCTGTTGCAGATGATATCTTCTATGATGGCTTCTGCAAGACCTGTCTCCATCCCGCTGGGGATGAAGACTAAACCGTTGGGCACGGTTCTCTGACCACTTCATACCTGTTGCTTTTGATGGATGGCATAAGAGTCTGGCAGAAACAAGAACTTGTGAACTGAACTTTGGAACATGTGTTGTACAACTATTTTGCTTCCGCTACTGTAAACTTGTGTTGCAATAACTAAGTAACTCTGATGTGGTGCCGCTTCGATGGCAATGTTTGACTATGTAACATTCGCTGTGTGATGTTGAACTAGTACGATCTTGGTTTGTTGCAAGTTGGCTTGAAATCCTTCATGATTTCAGTTGACTACCAGGATTATATGGGCTGAAGTTTGGAAACTTGATTGCTAGTCAATCGTTTCTACACTTGAACTACTATAATTTGGTCGGTTCTGTGACACTGCGGGGTCTCGGGTTATATGCGCCCACTATGGGGGCACCGAATGCTCTTAAGTGGTCACCGGACCCGTCCGCTACCCACTGGACTTAAACACAGAGGGCTCCGCAAAATTTCCGAGCACCGGACGATGGCCACCGGACGCTCGCCTAGCGTCCGGTGCCATAGGGCACCCCTTGATGAATCACTGAACGCTCGTCACCGAACGCGCTCAGCGCACTGTGCGCATATCCAGTGAGTGCATACCGTGAGATCCACCACATCGGACGCACTAGGTGTGCGTCCGATGCACCTTTACCCAGAAATTCAACAGAGAACTTTGCCCGACTTTCACCCAACCAAGTTCCAACTTCTAGAAGACTCAAATAAACACAGATTGGAGCTGGTATGAGTGACCTCTCTCAACCCCTCAAATTTTCACAAAAATTTAGCCTTAGGCATTGTAGTTTTTTATGAAACTATTCAAGTGAAAGCCCTAAGGAGCATCGTGTGGCCATAAAGCTAGGGGTTCAAACCATGGTGAGCTTTGAATGCTCCCCCTATCTATGGACAAACACAATGGATGCTCAAAGCATAACCAAAAACAAACGGTAAAACCAACAAGCATGCATATGATATGAAGTGCAATGCAATACTTGAAAGTAAACCAATGCTTGTCAAGTTTGATCCAATGTTATGCTTTTTCACACTCACAAGGTGGTTATCTTAACCATGTTAGACAAGCCCTACTCTCAATCTTTTTGTATTTTTGTTTATGGTATGCATGATATGCAAAGCAAAAGCTATTTATAAGAACAACACACAACTTAATTTTTTAGTAAAGTTAGAAAGATCAAGCACATTTAGTTCCTTTCTCAACATACAAAACCTAGCTTCATCTATGGGTTTTGTGAACATATCCGCCAAATGATTTCCTGTCCCCACATTCTCTAGGGATATATCACCTCTAGCAACATGATCCCTAAGGAAGTGATGACGGATGTCAATCTGCTTTGTGCGGGTGTGTTGAACCGGGTTGTTTGCAAGTTTTATGATACTTTCATTGGCACACAACAAAGGTACTTTGTCTAGTACTACTTCATAGTCTAGCAAAGTTTGTTTCATATAAAGTATTTGTGCACAACAAGCACCGGTGGCAATGTATTCCGCCTCGACCGTTGACAAAGCAACACTATTTTGTTTCTTTGACATCCAAGAGACAAGTGATCTACCTAGGAAGTGTAACCCTCCAGATGTGCTCTTTCTATCAATGCAGCACCCGGCATAATCCGAATCGGAATAGCCTAAAAGTTGGAATCTTGCACCTTCGGGATACCACAAGCCTGGGCAAGGTGTGTATTTTACATACCTAAGAATTCTCTTGACGACAATCAATTGAGATTCCATAGGCATAGCTTGATATCTAGCACACATATACACACTAAACATGATATCGGGCCTAGATGCTGTGAGGTAGAGCAAACTTCCTATCATGGAACGATAGAGAGTTTTGTCAATTGGGTTACCTCCCTCATCCAAGTCGAGATGCCCATTTGATGCCTTGGGAGTCTTGATTGGCTTTTAATCCATCATCTTGAATCTCTTGAGAAGATCTTGTGTGTACTTCCCTTGAGAGATGAAGACCCTTATTTGACTTGAAATCCTAGGAAGAAGGATAGCTCGCCTATCATGGACATCTCAAACTCCTTGGACATCAAGTCACCAAATTCCTTGCAAAAATCTTCATTAGTGGAGCCAAAAATAATATCATCAACATAAACTTGGCAAATGAAGATTTCCCCACTCATCTTCTTGGTGAAGAGTGTTGTTTGAACTTTCCCAATCTTGAAGCCCTTCTCAATGAGGAAGTCCCATAGCATGCTTCGGACATCTGGTAGACATGCTTGGGGTACCTAGGGTCTTCAAAATCGGGGGTTGCTCAACATAGACAAGCTCATTAATGTAACCATTCAAAAAAGCACTTTTCACATCCATTTGAAACAACTTGATATCATGACTAGATGCATATGCAAGTAGGATACAGATAGCTTCAAGTCTTGCCTCCGGTGCAAAGGTTTCACCGAAGTCAAGACCTTCCACTTGTGAAAAGCCTTTTGCCACGAGCCTTGCCTTGTTGAGCACCACCTTGCCTTGATCATCTTTCTTGTTCCAAAAGACCCACTTTGTTCCAATCACTCTTGCATCTTTGGGTCGCTCTTCAAGTGTCCACACTTGGTTGTGAGAGAAGTTGTTCAACTCCTCTTGCATGGCAATGATCCAATCCGCATCACGAAGAGCTTCCTCTATAGTATTTGGTTCATCTTCAAGAGACACAAAGGCGTGATGTTCAATAAATAAAGCATGTCTAGAGCGTGTAGTTACACCACGTTATGGACTCCTGATGATGAGATCTTGAGAGTGATCTTGGAGGAGGTGTGATGATCTTCTTAGCGCCACTTGATGGATTGCTTGCGGAGCATCAACATCTTATGCTTGTGCCACCGCTTCCTCCTGAGTGACTTGAGTGTCTTCATGAGCTTCTCTCACATCCTTGTCTTGATCTTGTGGCACATGTGAGGTGGATGGTGGCTAAATGATTTGCACATCATCATGTTCTTCACCAGCATGTCCTTCATATCATCACTTATGGTTCACCACCTACATCATCAAGATTATCACTTGCTCCTTGGGAGTCATTAGTTTCATCAAATTCAACATCAAAAGTTTCTTCAACCATGTCTGTGGCATGGTTAAAGACACTATAAGCCTTGGACTTTGATGAATAGCCAACCAAGTAGCCAATGTCGCATCTCCTTTGGAAGTTGCCCAAGTGCTGGTGCTTCTTCTAGATGTAGCATTTGCACCCAAACACTCTAAAGAATGAGACATCGGGCTTCTTCCCATTGAGCAACTCATATGGTGTATTCTTTAGGAACTTGTGAGGAAAGAGCCAGTTCGATGCATAGCATGCGGTGTTGATTGCCTCGGTCCACATCTTCTCCGAAGTGTTGTACTCGTCTAGCATTGTTCTTGCCAAGGTGATCAATGTCCGGTTCTTTCTTTCTACTACCCCATTTTGTTGTGGCGTGTATGTTGAGGAGAACTCATGTTTGATCCCAACATCATCACAGTATTCTTCTATGTTGGTGTTGTCAAACTCTTTGCCATTATCACTTCTAATTTTCTTGATCTTGACATCAAATTGATTTTGAGCATTCTTTGCAAATTTCTTAAAGATTGATGCAACTTTGGCCTTGTCTTGCAAGAAGAATGTCCAAGTGTACCGGGAGTAAGAATTAACTATGACCAAGCAATATTTGTTGCCTCCAAGACTAGCATATGTGGTTGGTCCAAATAAATCCATGTGGAGTAGCTCAAGCACTCTTGAAGTAGAGAGATAGGCCTTGGTTGGATGGGTGTTTGCAACTTGCTTACCGGCTTGACATGCACTACATAGCTTGTCCTTCTCAGAAGTCACATCCTTCAAGCCTCTAATCAATTATTTTTTTCATCAACTTCTTGAGTGTGCCCATTCCAACATGTGCTAACCTTCTATGCCACAACCACCCAAGTGAGGTCTTGGTGAATAAGCAAGTCTTGACATCAAATTCATTAGATGAGAAATCAACTACATACAAGTTGTTGTGTCAGAAGCCTTTGAATGCCATTTCATTGTCATCTTCCTTGGTCACTATCACTTCCTTTTTCTTGAATAGGCATTGGAAACCAAGATCACAAAGTTGTCCAACCGAGAGCAAGTTGAAACTCAATGATTGCACATAGAGCACATTGGTGACGGAGTGGTCATTGGATATTGCAACCTTTCCTAGACCCTTGACCTTGCCTTATGAATTGTCACCAAATGTGATCTTCACTTGGTGGTCAACATCTTCATCAAGTGAGGTGAACATGCGGGGATCTCCGGTCATATGTTGAGTGCAACCACTATCAATTACACAATGTGATCCACCGGTCTTGTAGTTCACCTACACATAAGAGATCAAGCTTGAGATTTAGGGACCCACATTTGTTTAGGGCCCTTGACCTTCTCTACTAGGTGCTTTGGCACCCAAATATTCTTTGGCCTTTGCCTGTTTGGCGGCCCCATGAAGATAACCTTGACCTTGCCACTCTTGTCTTTCCTTACAATGTAGTGAGCATTGAAGGCAAATGGTCTAGCATGCTTGGGCAAGGGTGGCGGTAGTGGTGCCTCACACTCATGAGCAAAGTGTCCCTCTTGTCAACACTCAAAGCACCTCTTTGTCTTTGGCTTGCTTGGTTGATCATGAGTGGCTAGTGACTTTATGAGCTTGCTTTGATGAGCCTTGTAGACAATCCCACTTTTGTCCATCATCATGACGGTATTCATGAAAAGCTCACTTTGAAGGTCCTTCCCTTTTGTGAACTTTGCTCACCCCTTGGTTAGATGCTCCTTCTCTTTCTTGAGCTTGTTGTTCTCTTGAGTTAGCTTCTTGATGATTGGGTCATTATTGCTCTCTAACTCTTCCAAGATGGACTCATCTTCTTCTTGCTTGTCATACAACAACCCAAGCTTGAGATATTGGTTTTATTCTTTGAGCAACTTGTTCTCATATGCAAGCTTCTTATCTTGATCAAGTGACTCAATCACAATGGTGTTGTGCTTGGCTTGCTCTTGTAATTCTTTCTTGAGCTTGGCATTCTCTTCCTTGATCTTGATAGTGTCCTCATAGCTCTCGGCCACTACCACTTTCTTGCCCTTGCAACCAACACATTTGCTAGTGCTCTCCACAAGTAAGTCATCACAAGATGTTGCTACATCAAGCTTAACAACATTGTTAGTAGCAACATGTGTTTCATTGATTGCAAGATCATAAGCTATCTCAAGCTTGTCATAGTTTGCTTTTAGAGTTGTGAATTCTTCCTTCAAAGCTCTATGTCTAGTGATAAGCTCATCATGAACACTCTCAAGTTTATCATGTTTTTCTTTAAGCTCTTTTAGAGAAAGTTTGAGCTCCTTGAGCTTAGTGGTCATTATATCATTTTGATCTCTAAGCTCATCACTGGATTTAAGCTTTGCTAGAAGTGATTCATTTTCACGTTCAAGTTTATCATTTTCACTTCTAGTTTTTCTTATGACCTTAGCGTATTTGTTTAGCAATTGCACAAGTTCGTCATAAGAGGGTGATTCATATTCACTATCACTCTCACTACAGTCATCCTCACTTTGTACCTTCCGGTCACCCTTGGCCATGAGGCATAGGTGTGTAGAGGATGTAGATGGTGGTGAAGATGGTGGTGATGAAGCATCAATGGCAATGGCGGCAACCTTCTCATCATCACTTTTGTTGTTGGAGGAGTCACCACTTGTGCTTTCAATGTTAGTGAGCCAATCACCAACAATGTAAGCCTTGCCATTCTTCTTCTTGTGGTACTCCTTCTTCTTGCCACCTTTCTTCTTGTATTGCTTCTTGTCGTTCTTCTCTTCATCACTTGAATTATCTTGCTCTTTGTTCTTCTTCTTGTACTTGTCCTTCTTGGGCTTGGGACATTGGTGAGCAAGATGACCAAGATCACCACAATTGTAGCAATCCATCTCGGAGATGGGTTTCCTCTTGCTACTTGTGAAGAACTTCTTCTTCTTGGAGTCAAAGTATACTTCATTCTTGTCGAGCTTCTTCAACATCTTGGTGGTTTTTCTCACCAAGAGGGCAATGGATGCATAATCATCACTTGAAGTTGATGACTCAACTTCAATCTTCTTGGCTTTGCCCTTGAGAGAAGCTTTGAGGGCCAAGTCCTTCTTCTCCTTCTTGGCTGATGAAGAGTTATCTTGGGGGTTCATGTGCGTGTACATCTCATGAGCGTTGATCTTCCCCAAGATGGACGTTGGTGTGGCGAAGGAGAGATCGCCTTGATGAAGCACGGTTACTATGTGCTCATATTTCTTAATGGCAAGAACACATAGTATCTTCCTCGCCACATCCGCTGAACTCATTTGATTGAGCCTAAGTCGATTTAGCTCTTCTACAATGACATTCAAGCAAGAATACCTTTCATTAGAATTTTCTTTTGGAAGCATTTCAAATTTATTAGAATTTTCAAAGCGTTCCTCACGCTCACTCTTCAATCCCTCATGGAGCGCACAAAGTTCCTTCCATAACTCATGGGTGGTTTTGTGGTTCCTCACGCGATTGAAGACATCTTTGCAAAGACCTCTAAAGATGTGGTTTTTGGCCTTTGCATTCCACAGTTCTCGTTCTCTTGCTCTTGTGGATTAAGAGCGGTGTCTTTTGTCAGAGGGGTAAACCCTTCGGTCGTGGGTTTTAGGCACTTAGTGTCACATGCCTTAAGGTATGACTCCATCCGTATTTTCCAATACTGGAAGTCATCGCCATCGAACATGGGTGGCGGTCCATCCCCGTTAGACATCTTTTCTCTAGGCGGTGAAGCATAAATAATGAGCACTAGGCTCTAATACTAATTGAAAGAATCAAGATGCCCAAGAGGGGGGTGAATTGGGCTTCTCTAAAAAATTAAGCATCCTATAAGCTCGAATTCAACCCCTTGTGCCTAGTGTGATCTAGAGAGCTACTAGATAAAAGAGTTTTGCAACCAAGTTCCAATCCTATTCTGGCATGGCAATTCTAAGAATATAAAAGCTCAAAATAATTGCACAAAGTAAATGCTAGAAAGTAAAGGAGGAGGGCAAGAAAGCACTCAGCGATGTTTCGCTGAGGTATTGGAGAGTCGCCCCGCTCAACTAGTCCTCGTTGAAGCACCCGCGCAAGGGTCTTGCTCCCCCTTGGTTCGCGCAAGGGTCTTGCTCCCCCTTCGCCTACAACCACTCACAAGCTTGACACGAGCCATCAACAAGAACTCTGGGCGGTCTTCGTGCCTCCAATCACCACCGAACCGTCTAGGTAATAGCGACCACCAAGAGTAACAAGCAAAGAACTCTCACTTGACCCAAACAAGGCACTAGAGAGTGGTGGATGCACACTTGACACTTGGAACTCAACTAGAGAAGGATTATCACAAGAAATCTCTCAAATCTCAATCCTCTTTAGGCTCTTGCTTCTCTCTTGCACCACAAGGTGATTCTCAACTGATCAAATGGGAAAGAGGCCTCCCATAGATGAGGTGGAGGAGTATAAATACTCCCCATCAAGTCTAAGGGCCGGCCAACCGTTATACACTGAAAACGGGAGCACCGAACGTTGTTGATGTTGCACCGGACGCACTACACCGAGTGTTCGGTGACACACAACGGCTAACTGTACTCTCTTCTGACAGAGCACCAGACGCTACCTCTGAGCATCCGGTGACACCATCCGGTGTGAGGGTAAACTTACACGCTCCCTAGGTTTAGGACCGAACGCTACCCGGTGAGTCCGGTGCTAGTGTCAGATGCCTTCGTCAAATGCAGACCTCCCTGGGTGTAGGACCGGACACTACCCGGTGAGTCCGGTGCTAGCGTCCGGTGCCTAACCCTAGGCACCCAGTCACTCTAACTTGAGTCAACCTCACCAGACGCACTCACATAGTGTCCGATGCTGCGTCCGGTTCCTACTTAGGCACCCAAACTTTGTTGAAACACGGTCTTTCCAAAACGAAGTTTGTTCCTCTCGATCTAAGGACTATCTCTGAGCTGCCTAGAGCTAGGTTTACCAAGTGTGCACCACACCTAAACCTAAAGCCTTGCCTAGGTCAAGCTACTCATTCAATACCCCTCTTAATAGTACGGTCAAAGGAAAAACAAATCCTAAACTACTCTAAGTGCCCTTCTTCACCATGTGACACTTAAACCTAGTCTAGTCTTGACGATGTCCAACCATCCATTGAAAACCAAAATGATTTCCACTATTAGTTAGGCATGAACGTCCCCGTCCATCGAGTACCTATTACCATGACCTAACACTAATGACTTTGCCTCTACAAAACACACGTTAGTCACATTAATCAACATTGTCATTAATCACCGAAACTCACTAGGGGCCTAAATGCTTTTCTGGGTTGCGAGGAGGGTTAGAACTTGGAGCCCTAAGTACTTTGGATCTAGCAGTATGTGGCTAGGGTTTTTGATTGTGTAAGTTGTGTATGCTAGCTTGAACTTGCCCTATTCTACATCCTGGCGTCCCCTTTTATAGGTGAAGGGGAGGCACAGGGGTACATGATGTCTAGGACTAATCGTGGATGATGTTATGGGAGCTGATGCCGATTATGTCGTGGCTGTCGTAGTGGTATGGCTTGACAACTCTTGTAGCATTGTACTCAGCGATGATGAGATCGTCCTTCCCGTGTACATGAAGACGTGGCTGATGGTTGACACGAGACTGGTGCTCATACGCATGCGTATGTATTCCTACATACGTTGCGTTAGGAGTCGTTGGAGCACTGACTGGTCCTATGGGATCCTTGCCAGAGAAGGCAACCAACGGTCTCGAGGCTTGAGCAGATATGGATGAGCCCTATGAAGGCGGAGGGAGCATTGACTAATGCGTCTCCAGGAGGTGCCCAATGGGGCACAGTGCACGTGATGGTGGAACTACCTTGTACTTTTTGCCAACTCCCCCGGTAGGGGCGGTAAAAGGTAGGAAATGACCAGGGTACGATCCATCATTATAGTTGCTATAGCCATGATGTTAGGTGGTGAAAGGTCCTAATATGGCTAGAGGGGGGTGAATAGCCTATTTAAAAATTCGACAAACTCACTAGAGCAAGAAGCTAGTAAAAAACAAACCGTAGCTTTTTGCTCTAGCTCTAATGGGGTGTTTGCAAGCCACCTATCCAACAATTCTAGTTGATATGATCACTAGGCACACAAGAGCTATGTCACTACTTACACTAGAGAGCTATCTAAAGTTCCTATACAAGTATGTAAGCTACTCTAGTTTGTGGGAAAGTAAAAGAGAGCCTTTGATCTTTACACCGCCGTGTAGAGGGGATGAACCAATCAAAAATATGAAGTCCAACCACCAGAAGAAATCCAATGAACAATCACAATGGAGACACATAATTTTCTCCTGAGGTTCACATGCTTGCTGGCACGCTACGTCCCCGTTGTGTCGACCAACACTTGGTGGTTCGGTGGCTAAGAGGTGTAGCACGAACCTCGTCCTCACCAGGACACTGCAAGAACCTACCCACAAGTGAGGTAGCTCAATGACACCCGCAATCCACTAGAGTTGCCTTTGGCTCTCTATCAGGGTAGGCACAAACCCATCACAATCACCAAGAGATGGCCACGAATAATTACCAACTCGTGCCAATGCTCCTCTGCTGTTCTAAGCCATCTAGGTGGCGGCAACCAACAAGAGTAACAAGAAAACCGCAGCCAAAATGATCCCCAAGTGCCACTAGATGCAATCACTCAAGCAAATGAACTTGGAATCACTCCCATTCTACAAATATGAATAATCTATGAAGGAGATGAGTGGGAGGTGTTTGCTTAGACTCACAAGGATGTCAAGTATGCTAGAATGCCAAGAGAGTGAGCCCCAAGCCAGCCAAGATGCAATTATAAGCCCCTCAAACAAATAGAGCCGTTGGCTCTTTCACTGGGCATATTGATAATCCTTGTTCCAATTAAATATTCTTTTGACAATCCTTGTTCCACAAAGTTCCCATCCTTGGGGGTACTTTTGGATGCATATTGATAGATCACCAACATAAATATATAAGACCTAGGATCACACCTTGACTTCTCAATTCATGCATGTGTCACACCTTAATCACTTCTACTATATCACATGTTCTTCTTTTGACTCTAAATACCAACATAGGTTGTTGAAAGCTATTGTAACCGTACTCTATAGTAGGTACCATAATCCGTGATCACGTTATAGCGTCGAACCTTGTAGTCTCCTCTGGAACCATGGCCATAAGGAAAAAACTGTAGGGTGCTCGTTAAACATCGAGATCTCTGATTATGCTCTACTATAGTCTACCGTTAATTTGCTTTTGATCTCCTTGGAAGCTCCTTTCGAGATTCATATTCTTTTATGATTTCTCTAAAATTCTTGTTAACTACAACTTTTCGTTGATCTTAGTTGTAATTCTCAACTCAATCTTCATTATTTTATGAACTTCTTAGAAATTAATGTGTTTGACACATTTCCTTTTTGAGTACTTAACCCCACGGGTTTTAGTACCCTGGAAATATTAGGACGAGATTTCTTTAAGGGGGAAGGGCTATAACATCCATGATGTTACGAATACTAAAATTTGATCATGTCATCATAAGCATTGCAAAGCATATTTGTCAAGCACATCAAGATGCATCAACTTAAAATAGGTTTATTTTTGACGATTGTGCTTAGGAAGCTAAAGTGTGTTTAGTTTGTGAAGTGAGGCTTGTGATGATTGTGTAATCATTAGTAATGGAGGGTTATAAGGAAATATGGGAGAAAACCCAAATTTTAAAACCCTAGCTTTTACCCCCTTTTGTGTAACTTAAAAACTAAGCAAAATTTGGGGATGGGTTCAAAAGTAAAGTTGTAGATCTTGTCAAGATGTACAACTTTGGTATTTTGGTTTTTCGAAGTTTCAATGCAAAATTCAAATTAATTTTGAAAATACAGATTTCCAGAAATTGCCCCCTTTTCAATTTGAATCCCTAATTCAAAATCTATTTAGAATCTTGAAAAGTGATCAAAATGAAAGTTGTAGAGCTCATCAAAATGAACAACATTTATTTTGGGAGTTTTTCAAGTTGTTGAGTGAAATAAAAAGTAATTTTGGAATTTCTGTTCTGACCAAATTCAAATTGGATTTGCCCCCAATTTGGAATTTGAATTTCAAACTGATTTGCACAAATTCATACTCTTCCACTCAAAATTGGCTCTAGGTCCTTAAATAAGTTTTGTAGAGTTCAAAATTTTGAAGAACTTTTATTTTGATCAAAATTTGACTTCTATTCAAAAATTTGAAGTAATTTAAAAAAACAGAAAGGGGGGGGGGATAAACTTGGCTAGAAGGGGGAATGCACTGTCGCAGGCCGCTGGTGGGCGTGCTGCGTCCCGCGCCACCACGCGCCTGGCCACATAGCTGCTAGCCTGCCTGACCTCGCCAGGGCGTCCTCATCCGCAGCACGCTCTTCGTCGCGTGGATAAAGCTCCGAACGACCGTGAAGTTTCATTTTTTTCCTCTCTTAACCTCACCGCCGACCGCCACCACCCGCCGACGAAATTCACCGTTGCCTTAGCATCTACATCCCCTAGCTCCTGCTCCTAGCTTCGCCATGAACTCAGCTACCTCCTAGTCCCCTCACCGCATGCTCTAACCCCTTGAAGATTCCATTCGAGCCCGTCTTTCCTAACTCCGGCCAAAAGCGCCGACGAGGAGTACCTCACTGTCGCCAGGCCACTCTAGTGCATCTCTATAGCTTAAAGGCACCTTTACACACTCCTGCTGAGCCACTGATGCTAACGCGGTAGAGAGCATATCTAGACATAATATAGCTATATGTCTAGATATAATATACCTTTACACACTCCTCTACCTTTATATGATGTTGTTATATCATATCTAGACATAATATAGCTATATGTTTGTAGAAAATATTGAATTTTATATTTATTTTACTCTTGCATGCTTTCTTGTAATGGCAACTTGTCTTTTTCCATAGAGATTGGTATACTTAATTAAATGGAATGAACTTTGTGCAGTAGAGTTTTGAGAACATATATGAACTACTGTAATTTTCTCAGAATTTACTGCACAATTTTAGTATATATTTATTATTTCACCTATTAACCTAAATAAATTAATAGAAGCGTGAAAATAATTTATTTAGGGATGATCACTATGTTTTCTAGTACTCTTTTGATGTATTGCAACTGTTGGTAAGCTTGGTTCTACCCAGGTTCAAGTTTGGAACATAAATGAAATGTTATTTCTCTATAATTCAATTGTTAGTGGTTTCTCGGCAGTTTCTGGAGCATTATGAATTGCTCTAGGTAAATAATGTTAGATATGAAACTTGTCTATAACAAAGCTGTATATAATTCATGTATCTAGCTCGTGTTAAATTTTGTTGGAATTTGGTCCTGTAGTTTCTGAGTTATGCTTGTTTAAATTTAAGTTTCAGAAATGGTTTCTGTCTGTCATAAACTGGATCAGTTTCTATAGTAGTGTAATTTCAACTTGATAGACTTATGAATCATGCTTTGATGATAAAAGATGAATTGTAGAAATTTTTATTTGCTTTCCAAAATGTTATGGATCATGAATTTTGGTGATTTAGAACTCTAATTATAGATATTTAAAGCTTAATGGCTGATTGTGTCCAATGTCTAGACATGATTGTTTCTTTATGCTGTTTGGAAATTTTACCTATTGAATCAGTTCTTGAAAATAATAACCAGGTCCTAGATAATTATCTAATCCAGAAAGTCTAATATAACCTTTATTGGATGCTTGGATCCCTAATTATGTTGAATGAAGTTGCATGTATGCTGATGTCCTGGTTATGTGTGCAAATTTGATTTATGTTTGAATATGTATAGAAACAGTTGTGTAGATTCAAAAATGATGAAAATTTTTGTATAGGTTTTGTACAGTAAGTAGAATATAGGAAAAATGTTAGATTTCATTTTCTGATATTTTTAGTCTACGTTTTCTCAGAATTTACTGCACACTTTTAGTATATGTTTATTATTTCACCTATTAACCTAAATAAATTAATAGGGGCATGAAAATAATTTATTTAGGGATGATCACTATGTTTTCTAGTACGCTGTTGATGTATTGCAACTGTTGGTAAGCTTGGTTCTACCCAGGTTCAAGTTTGGAACATAAATGAAATGTTATTTCTCTATAATTCAATTGTTAGTGGTTTCTCGACAGATTCTGGAGCATTATAAATTGCTCTTGGTAAATAATGTTAGATATGAAACTTGTCTATAACAAAGCTGTATATAATTCATGTATCTAGCTGGTGTTAAATTTTCGTGGTATTTGGTCCTGTAGTTTTTGAGTTATGCCTGTTTAAATTTAAGTTTCAGAAATGGTTTCTCTGTGTCAAATCCGGGATCAGTTTCTGTAGTAGTATAATTTCAACTTGATAAACTTATGAATCATGCTTTGATGATAAAAGTTGAATTGTAGCAATTTTCATATGCTTTCCGACATACTATGGATCATGAATTTTGGTGATTTAGAACTCTGTTTATAAATATTTAAAGCTTAATGGTTGTTTGTGTCCAATGTCTAGACATGATTGTTTCTTTATGCTGTTTGGCAATTTTACCTATTGAATCAGTTCTTGAAAATAATAACCAGGTCCTAGATAATTATCTAATCCAGAAAGTCTAATATCACCTTTATTGGATGCTTGGATCTCTAATTATGTTGAATGAAGTTGCATATATGCTGATGTCCTGGTTATGTGTGCAAATTTGATTTATGTTTGAATATGTATAGAAACAGTTGTGTAGATTCAAAAATGATGAAAATTTTTGTATAGGTTTTGTACAGTAAGTAGAATATAGGAAAAATGTTAGATTTCATTTTCTGATACTTTAAGCATGTTCAAAAATTGTGTCCTTTATTTAGTAAATAGAACTTCCATGAATTTTAGGAATTTATTTATATGTCCAAAAATCACCAAAATTTGTGAGATGTCTCCGAATATTATTTCCTGGCTTCACACAATGTTTGGTGGCATTTGGATAAAGTTGAGTAAAATATTAATATACCCTTAATTAGTAATTATGTAATAATCCTAGAATAATTAAATAATGATTAGCTTAATTTCCAAATTAGGATTTGAGTGATTTTGGGATTGTGTGATGACCTGTGGTCATTAACCTTAATGACCTTTAGCATTTAATTATGGTTTGGTACTCATGCTTATTTACTATCACTGATGCTTAATTAAGGTTTACTTAAGATAAGTGAGATTAATAATTAGTTAATTAAGAATAATTATCAATTAAGAAAAGTCTTAAATTACTGTTGCAAACTCTTGGGTAAAAACACTAAGATGTTGAACAACCTTTAATTATTGCTTTTGCACCTTGAAGGAAAGTTGTACTCAACTCAATCCTTCTTATATGTTGTCATAAGCATATCATGAGCATACATCATTTACGTATAGTGCACGCGACCGAAGGAGCGACCGTTGAACCGAACCCTGAGGTTGGCGTTCCGTTTGAGGAAGTTGGAACCGAGACTTGGGAAGTCTCTAAGGAACCCACTCAGCTCTGCAACCAAGACAAGCCCCGGATGCATTTAACCTTCCCTTGAATGTTTTAAATCTTTTATCACTTATGAAGTACAAATGTTGCACTACATAGTCAGGAATTGGGTTTAACCTACTTGTTGCATTTACTACCTTGATATTTGTTATCCTGTCCTTGGCACCTGTTTTATTTTAAAATTGCATAGTGATCCTTAGCCCTGCTTATTAGATAGGTTCGCAACTAAGAAAGTTTGAAGGGTCGTTGTGGAATACTTTTATGGTCAATGATGTTTCAACTTGAGACCGGTCGGTGTACTTGCTTTAAGAATGGAGTCTTAAAGTAGTGTCTCCAACTGTGTCGATTAAGAACCGGTCCATTGATGGCCTGCTGGGTTGAGAATTTATAGTACTAGCCACTTGCCCTCGGTAAGCCCGGTCTTGTGATTCCTCGACGTGAGCGGCTACTCGCACACTGGGCATGGAGCGATGGCGAGAGTAGTGTGTACCCTCGTAGCAAATGGGCTGGACGGTGGAGTACTGTGCTCTCAGGTGCCGCGAACCCGGTCAAATCTTGGGAAAGCTAGATTTCATTTGACATATGCAAGATTCGGTTCTACATATGTCGGGAGGTTAGGGACTCCAGCTGCATTGCTAAGCGATTCGAATCATCGTTGCTCCACGATTGGGAGACTCAATCCACTAACCCCATCGTAGTTAAAAATGAAACTAAGTTATTAAATGGGGGAAAAGAAAATGTCTCATGAAGTTCGGATCCCAATTCCCGGACTCAGAGTGACATGAAGCTACGGTCGTCGGATGAATAACACTTTTGTTCAGACTAGGGATTCACAGACTTCTCTGTGAAAAGCAACTAGATAGACTGTGGCCTCTCGAGGTGACCGATTCAAGGCTAAAACTTGAAAGTAAGGATGCACTATTAGTAAGCTTTTATGCAAAACAAATTGGCTCCTTGCTCAGCCACTCCTTGTCTACCCTAAGCCTGCATTCCTATGTTCTCCTCTTTTTCTGTCGGGTAAGTCTTGTTGAGTACTCCAATACTCAGGGTTCTTTAACCCCTATTGTAGGTGCTGACTTGTGCTACTAATGGAGGTCATGTCACTGGGCGCGACATGATTTGTCCACCTCTTCTACCTTAGCAGCTTTCACCTAGGATGCTTTCGCTACACTGCACACCTTTTGCAAATTTAGTTGTTTATATTCCATCATATGTTGTAAGTTGAGTTATAAATCTGCCGCACACCAATGTAAGTTATTTTTGTGACAAATGTTGTAATGTTGTGGTAACTCTGTGTTGATCCTGTATGAGTAAAAAAATGTGGATGATCCGGGGTCCTCTGAGGGCACCCGACAGACTATTCGAGTTATATGACTCTCATGTGCAGTAGTCAGAGGTCTTAAGGACAATGACAGGTGCATGTGGGCCATATAATTAGGGTGGTTCTGCAACATAGTGGTATCAGAGCTCATACATGGATGTTTTACAACATTACTTGTGAAAAACTTCAAATAGAATTTACAAATTAAATGTTTTTGAGGATAACAACTTATGATTGCTCCTTAACTTTTCTTATGCTTCCTGTCCAAGTTCTACGAAGATTTTCTACTGACTCAAATAGAAGGCATTGAAAGAAGCTTCAAGCCCTCGGCAAGCCAAGTGAAGAATCAAACTACTCCAACAATGCTTTGTCACTAGTCTTGCAGCGTTCCATCTGAAGCAATAAAGATAATGTATAAAGTATGCCCTATATAAGTAGTTACCTTCTAGCTAACATTGTAAAGATGTACAGGGCAAGCATACATCATATCATTCACTTCAAAATAATGATACGAGGATGTTATAGATTTCCTTTTTAATCCAGGATAACTATTCTCCTTATAATTGTTCTATTCGATAAATCTCGTCGTGCCAAGTCTCATCCAATTAAATATTCTTTTGACAATCCTTGTTCCACAAAGTGCCCATCCTTGGGGGTACTTTTGGATGCATATTGATAGATCACCAACATAAATATAATGACCTAGAATCACTCCTTGACTTCTCAATTCATGCATGTGTCTGTTGGGTATTCTTAACATCATTACCAAAAGTAGACGTAGTTTTCTAATTCTGATAACGGTGCCAAAAATGCCAAACCTATCCCTCATACCACTTAAACCAAGTTGTCATCCCCAGCATGACATGAGAGACGCGGTATTGAAATATGCAATTGCTCTTCTAAATAAATAATTAATAGGATCTGCAAGCGCACAGATTAATACCGATGTAGCATTTTAACCGGGAAGTATTCCAGGTATTGTTATTTATATTTTTACCACTGGGAAGGGATTAGCAATCATCAATATTGATTACAGAATAGAATATGAGATTGAGTATCTATCATTGCATGTATAATTGAGAACTTTTATCTAACTCTTTCATACAGGGATAAGTGTCACATAAAAGATATATGAAGTAATGAATAGTGACAAAGATAGTTAATCTGATCAGCATAACTAGCCACATATAAATATGATAAGCACCTCAATTAGATACTCTAGAAAGTCATTAGCATGGAATTAGAACGAACTACAAGAATATTTCCTAAGTTATTCTCAACTATATAGTCTAGCATTATCATAATTAGTGCAAGCATACTTAGCAATCATTGTGAGACAAGACTACGCCCATGCATAGTGATATTAGCAAGGTAAGTGTAAGTGTGAAACATAGCAATCACTCCCCTGTAATAATATTACTCTGCCATCCCAATACATGAGAGGGGGACTATATAAGAATCAACGAAGCTGTCACTATCACGAACTACCCCACCATCTGGCATATTGGGTACAATCGCATATAAATACGGTATAAGCACCATGCCTACACAATATCTATCATTTACCCATGGATCCGATGGATAAATGCTATACGATCCTAAGCATGTATATAGATCCAATCTAACTAAGCCAAGTATATAACTATGATAAACTAAGAACAATATAATCTTTAATATAAACAAGTAGAGCAAAGTCATAAGCAATATGTTGAAGTAGAACAAAGTCATATTCATAATATTGAAGAACAATGATAATTAGAAGAACAATTAGAAGCACAATTAGAGAATTACCAAGAATCCCCTTGACAGATCCGGAAACCAATCGAAGATTGACTCCTTCTAGTTCTAATCATATGTAGCTATGCTAATCTAGATGTCTAATTGATGTGGTGGCTCTAATCTTGATCAGAGGCTTCTTCTCCCTTGAAGAATGTAACACCCCAAAATTTGCAATTTTCCAAAACAGGATAAAATGTTAAATTGTGTTTTTTTTGAGCCCATGAAATATAGGAAAAATAATATTTTTCTTTGAATTAAAATTCACTATAGGAGTTAACAACTTGTTTGAGCATGCATGCCGTTGCATTGGGTTTATTGTGATGAGTGGTTTGACTAAAGTTTTAAAGGAATTCAAATTTTGTTTTGAAATGTGTTTTGTTTTAAAAGAAAAGGGAAACAGAAAATAAAAAGAGAAAGACTCTCTCCCTCGCTGCTCTTGGGCTCGGCCCACTCCTTCTTCTTTTTTTTCCCCCGCGGCTTGCTTCTCCCCTTCCCCCTTTCTCTTCTTGCTTCGGCCCAGCGCCAGCACGGCCCATCTCGCGGCCCAGAGGGATCAGCCCGCGCCGCGCGCCTCCTCTCCCCTTCGCCATAGTGGATGACAGCGGGGTCCCGCGCCTTTGCGTCACTACCAGGTGGGACCCACCTGTCGGGCTCATCTTCTACCTCGAGTCCGAGCCGGACACGAGCTGCACTGCAACCGTGCGCGCGATTCGCGAGAGGAGTCCCGATTTCGCCCGATTCCCGTGCTTTATATACCGCCCCGAAGCTCCGCTAACCCCCAATTCAACCCGAGCCACAGCCAACGCGTCCAAGCTCGCCTAAAACGCCGCCGAGATCCGCCGCATCACCAACCCGCCGCTGCAGCGCCTTCGAGCCTCCGCGAGCGACGTGCCGGGCTTCGTTTTCGTCGTGCGAAGTCGCAGAGACTTCGCGCTCTACTGTTTTATACCCACCGCTAACGCTCGCCGAACTTTCTTCCAAGGCCACCGTCCGCCGTTCTCTGTTGCGGGCGCACTCCGACCACCCCGTGACCCCGTGTTAGCCCGAGGTGAGCTCGCGATAAGTTTCTTTACGTCTCTGTGCTTTCGGTTCACCGATTCATGCCCTAAATCGCGCACACCGCGAGCTCCGGCCATGTTCGGCCATGGCGCCGCTGCGGCCGACCTCAACTCCGGCCGTCCGACTCCATCCCCCCCTGTGATCTAATCTAGGCCCTTGATTCGCAATCCAACGGCTCAAATCAAAAGATACCCCTTCGGCCGATATTCTTGCAGAAAACCCCCCGTGCTTTTTAAAGTCTTAACCCGCAGTCCTTTGCGGATTTCCAGAATACGCTTCCTAACTCCGAAAGCGTATTCCCGTCTGCTCTGATTTAGAATACGTTTTCACAGTTTAAAAACGTACTCCGTGCTGGTTTATTCAAAATACGTTTTCAGGAA
Source organism: Sorghum bicolor (assembly GCF_000003195.3). Taxonomy (NCBI): domain Eukaryota; kingdom Viridiplantae; phylum Streptophyta; class Magnoliopsida; order Poales; family Poaceae; genus Sorghum; species Sorghum bicolor. The sequence goes on along the minus strand of NC_012873.2, from coordinate 25,530,918 downwards.
ATTACAAGTTTGCCACTGGATTTGTTTTACACATAAAATATTCATCTTAATTCCGTTTTGACTCGTTCAAATTGCGTTGGTTTTGTATTCAAAAGGTCTACATGTTAGTAAAACTGTTTTCTTAGTTTAAAACTTTTAAATTCCGTGACCCAAATTAATTAATTGTTTTCTAAAGAAAATCTTAGAAAATCCATATATTCTTCGTTTTAACTCCGTTTTAATCCGTTCAAGTTGCGTTAGATTCGTTTTCGCGTAATCTATAGTCTAATGCTACTGTAGTACAAGTTTTCAACTTTTCAAATCTGAGTTTAGATTTAATCTATTATTTATTTAAAGGAAATCTTAGGAAAATCATAACTTCTTTGTTATAACTCCGATTTTCGTGATCTTTACGTTTGTGTGATCGTAGAGCGATGTAGATTCGTTTTATAAACTTTTTATCTTTATTTATTACTGTTGGTGTACTGTTCTAATAATAGGCTTGTTTGCTTTGTATGATTGCCTCTGGATGATTGTTGTTGATGTGATGATTGAGTAGACGGTGAGCAGTTCGTGGGTGAACAAGAGTACTTCTACGAGCAGGATCAGCAGGACCAGTGTGATCAAGGCAAGTATAGCATGGGATCATCCTTGTTTCCTAATAACTTTAATCACACAATTCATATTGCATGTGTCTCCTTGATAAGGATTTCCTAGTATTGATCTTATACCTTGTCACCTATGGTTATGCATTTGGTAGCTTATGCTAGTGCTCCACTAAACCATGATCTTGTAACTTAATTGAAGAATTATGCAATAAACATTAAAAGATGACTTTTTAGCAATATTGGAAAAGAGGGCTGGAGCATTGGGCTACCTTATGGTGCTCTAGTTTCTCTCCATAAGGACTTATCTGTATCTGACCATCCGGGACATACAGTACAACTGTGAGGGCTATATGGCTCTGGCTTCAGCTCAGTATGAGGACCTTTTCTAGCTTGTTAGTGGTTACCGTTGTGGCGCAAGTGGGGGATAGCAGACCGTGGATTCCTGCGGGTGAGTCACACGGACTGACTAACGAAACCTAGCGGCCCTAACTTGTTAGACGAACCTTTGAAAGGCTTCATAGTGAACCCTGCCGGTCTTCCTTGGGAGTGGGCTAAGGGGCTGATCACCTCGGGCGAAAGGGTAAATCACGACTCACAGTGAAAGTCTACAACCTCTGCAGAGTGTAAAACTGATATATCAGCCGTGCTCACGGTCACGAGCGGCCTTGGACCAATACAGAATAAATGAACACTAATGACAATTCATTAATGGTATTATTGTTAATATGTTGTTTATGCTATTCTTTATTCACTTTACCTGATCATGAGTTTATTATGGGTCTTGACAACTTGATGCTACTCATATGCTAAAATTGTGACAACTAAAAGCTACATGCAGTTCAACCAGTGTCTAGCCTTTGGGCCTCATGAACCCTATGTTATTCTTGCTAAGTACGAGATGTACTTACGCTTGCCTTTACATTTTATTTGGATAAAAATCCCGGATGGGTACCAGATTGCAAGTTTGGAGAAGAGTTTAGGCTTGTGCTCAACCAGTCAGTGGTCCCTGTGGATTTGGAGCTTTTGCCTGAAGAACGGAGTGTCTTTCTGCTGTTTGCTATCTAAGGTTATATCTTTTATACTAAGTTCGTTATATAAGCATTGACTATTGATATTACCCCTTATTTGTGGCTATATGTGAGATTTGACTTCCTGGGCTCACATATGGTGTGTATCTGGTTTTGTTCTTAAAACCGGGTGCTACAAAGTGGTATCAGAGCAATGCTGACTGTAGGACGCAAGCCTAGATAGAGATGGTCGTTTTAGTCATCTTCGCTTCACTATATTCATGCTTACTATCTCACCCTTGCTATTTGCTAAAATTCTTATGCTTCTATCATCTAATTCTATTATGAAAGTATTGCTTCTATTCTAACTCCCTCTTGGTCTAATTCCATAGATGGTTCATAACGAAAAGTTTGCTCGCAACAACTCTAGAAGACCATGCTTAACTCGAGGTATCTATGGCTTAATGGAACCAGAGTATGAAGAAGCTCGCCCTGTCCCATCAAGACATACTTGTTGGCGGAAGGAGTACTTAATCACATCCTTTAGTGGCGAAGATTTCTTTCACCCTCAGCTTGTGCGTATACTACAAGACCACTATCCTGAACAGCAAGCCAAGGTGGAATATAAGTGCACTAAGTGGACCCATCCTAAGTATGAGAGCCACTGGAGCACAGAAGCACAGATCACAAGGTGGAATGAGTTTACTGGTTCACGCGTGGTGGAATCCATTCATTCGTCTCTCAGTGACCGTTTCAGTAAGCATGCTAGCATCTCTGATGCTGCCCATCAAGCTCTTCTGGCATATCCTGGAAAGCACTACGAAGAGAGGAAGAATGGCAAACAAAAGTATCTTCCTCGTCGTCCACCAGGCACTTTGCAATGTGTAATGGCTGACCCCTACTTGGAGCAGAATGAGCAACTAAAGGAAATGGCTTTGACTATCCAAGTCATGCATCAAAAGCTAGAAGATAGTCAACCGGAATTGGCAGAAGTAAGGCAACACTATGAGGAAGCCCTTGATGAGATTGATGAGTGGAGAAATCGTGGTGGATTATCCAAGATCAATGAGGTGGAGGACATACCTCGCTTAACTCCACGCAAGAGATGCTACCCTGGATGCCGCTGCAGTCACACCGTGTTTAAGAAGTAGGAAGTCCCCTTTGTAATAAACGTTAGTAGCAAAAGTTGAGTCTAGTCAATATGTGTGCTTTGTGGACCTTTAATGTTTGGTTGCTTTGTTTTAGTGCTTATGGTTGAGTTGGATTTTTGTAATGAGTGCAATGATCTTGTGGGTTTCTCCACAATTTCATTTAGTTTACATGCCTAAGGTATAAGGATTAATTGAATAAATAGTTGGGTTTCAGTTTCTCTTGTTCTCTGTCCTTGTCTTTTGGGAGCAACTTATCTTTTTAAGTTCAAATCCCTATTCCTGGAGGACCATAAAATCATGCGAAAATTCTGGGTAATAGAAGACTTCAAGATCCTTCTCTGACCGCAAGAATCACCCCCATAGCTGTTGTGGTTTGGGAATTACGAAAATCACAAAATGGTACAGTTGAGCTGTCAGGAATCTGGACCAGTTTTAGTTGCCTACTGTTTTGGACAAATGTAACTCCAGAATTTGGGAAAAGGTTCTATAAGAAAGTTTAAGGTCTTTTGATAAGCTTTCCAATGATGTAATCTGCAACTTTATCGGATTAATAGAACTTGAGTTATGACATCTATAAGTTGCTGTTGCTGCACAGTTCAAAATATGGACAGTTCTAGTTAGTTCCTATTTTCAGCCAACTTAACATCAGAATCTGGAAAAGTGGGATAAATAGAAGTTGTGGAGGACTTCATAAGCTTTTCAACCATGTAAGACTCGTCCCCATATGATCTAAGTAACTCGAGATATGACTTCTGCAAGTTGCTGCACCAATGCTGAGACATTGTCGGGAAAGATATCATGTATGGCTGTTTTACCTAGGTTTAATGACAGAAACTAAGGAAGCCTTCTATATGAAAGTTGTAGGGAATTTGATAAGGTTTCTAACGGTATAAGCTAAGACCTTATTGGATTAACAGAAAAGGAGTTATTTATATTTTACTGTGCTGGCGTTTCTCATGTTGTGAGGAAATTCAGATTTCTTGTACACATCAGTGCACATGAGTTTCTCTTCGGTATTAGAAGATCTCATGATAAGAAACACACTAGAGAGGTGGACTAAACTACCCATTTAAACCCCTAGTTACCTTTTCTAAGGGGGGTAGTCTTATCAAAGGAGTTACAAGAAGTGTTGGTTAACAGTGGATCATCGATAAGGACCTCAAGTGTTTGGTGAATTTGGTTTTTGATGCAAGAAATAGTTCCATTGAAGTGTGCTAATATGGATGGAGATATAGGTCAACGCTGGTACTCATAGCTTAAGTGGTGCTTATGAGAATCAGGTGACACCAAAGTCTACCAAGTTATACATGGGATGTGAGAGCAAAGCAATTCAACTCTGATAGAGGTACCAATAGTTGGAACGTAGTGATGAAACCAACTCTAGATCATGAGACTTGGTACAATGATTTTAAAAGACCATATGATGTGAATCATCTAGACAGTATATGAAGAGCTAGTCCATACTGTCCCCCTACCTATCTCATTTTAAGGGGGTAGTACCCTGATATGATAGATTAATGCCCTTTTAATTTACCATGAAGTAAGAAGTGTCTCTGGAGATATCCCATGATTATAATCATCTACTCTGGCTCAAGTTAGTGAAAATTGGTCACTTGACAACTTAGGAAGTGGATAAGCTGCATCTACTATTGACTCTACTGAGATTCAAAAGGCTTCATTGCTAAAGAGAGCATGACCAGTATGTTCTAGTTAATGGAAATTCTCATCTAGGAGACGTCATCTTTAATGATGGACCTAAGAAAGTTAAAGATGTAAGAGTTGGAAACAACCAAAGGAAAGTGAATGAGACTTAGAGTTTTATAGATATGACAAGAGACTATCATAGGTTTGCTAGAGCCAGTGTGGTCTTGACATAAGAGTGAATAAGAGATTGACTTGGAATGATAAAATTCTATCAATGGTTCACGGAAGGTGTTATAAAGATTAACAGATAGAGTTCTTTTATCCCAGCAAGACTTTAGATGTGCTTTATACAAGAAAAGTAGTGGCCTGTGCATAAGTTGACTAAGTAAGTTGGACCACCCAACACATGGTGGGGAGGTATCCATAGTGCATCATGGAGATACTATCCTCTTGGATGTAAAAGTGATATCTACGTGGAATGAAAGAATCTAAAGGGCATCTTTACGAAGTTGGATTTGAGCCGGTCACATTGTCGATGGAGTTCAGTAAATCAAGGGTATGACTAGGAAAAATGCTATCACTTGAAGGAGAAAAGCCTTGGTGAATGCTCAGAGCATAAAGAGTGTGCTAGAGGAGTTCAAATAACACCAAGGTTTGAGGAGTTGATGTGTTGGAGGGATGTCACTAGCACTGCCAAATGAGCTCTACAATTACTCATTTGGGAACCACAGGAACTACAAGGATTACTTAGAAGATATGTTGTGAGCTGGTGTATTGCAGTATGGTACAAAGAGTTTACCGTATGCGAAGTTTTCTTAGAACAACGGTTAGAGCCTTCAGTGGGAGCCTTTTGAGAGTGTATATGGATGTAAGTGTAGAACCCTGTTGATTTGAAATCAAATGGGAGAACACAAGTGTTTGGGCTAGAAGCTCTAAGTGATGTAGAACAACAATTAAGAGTGATCAGAGATAATCTAAGGGTGGCACAGTCTCGATAGAAGAGTTATGTTGACGTCTGAGAAAAGAATTAGATCTGACTACGTGTATTTGGAGGTGTCACCTAAGAGAAGTGTGTGGAGGTTTACTATGAAAGAAAAGTTAGCACCAAGGAATGTCAGGCCTTTCAGGATGCAAGAAATATGGAACGAAGTGGCTTACCAAATAGAACTACCTGAAAGTTCAGGAGGAGTGTATGATGTCTACCATGTGTCTCAACTTAAGAAGTACTTGTGTGTGCCATAAGAGCAGATGTCATTAGAAGAATTGACTGTTAAATTGGATTTCACATACGAAGAGTATCCGGTAAGAATTTTGGAAACAACAGAAAGGGTTACTAGGAGTTGGATTTTCAGGATGTACAAGTCCAGTGGAATCAGTGCACCGAAGAGGAGGCTGTTTGTAATAGAGAAGAGGATCTGAGAAAAACATACCCGCAGTTGTTGGAGTAAGCACCAACCGAATCTCGAGGACGAGATTCATCTTAAGGGGGGTAGAATTGTAACACCCCAAAATTTGCAATTTTCCAAAACAGGATAAAATGTTAAATTGTGTTTTTTTTGAGCCCATGAAATATAGGAAAAATAATATTTTTCTTTGAATTAAAATTCACTATAGGAGTTAACAACTTGTTTGAGCATGCATGCCGTTGCATTGGGTTTATTGTGATGAGTGGTTTGACTAAAGTTTTAAAGGAATTCAAATTTTGTTTTGAAATGTGTTCTGTTTTAAAAGAAAAGGGAAACAGAAAATAAAAAGAGAAAGACTCTCTCCCTCGCTGCTCTTGGGCTCGGCCCACTCCTTTTTTTCCCCCGGCGGCCTGCTTCTCCCCTTCCCCCTTTCTCTTCTTGCTTCGGCCCAGCGCCAGCACGGCCCATCTCGCGGCCCAGAGGGATCAGCCCGCGCCGCGCGCCTCCTCTCCCCTTCGCCACAGTGGATGACAGCGGGGTCCCGCGCCTTTGCGTCACTGCCAGGTGGGACCCACCTGTCGGGCTCATCTTCTACCTCGAGTCCGAGCCGGACACGAGCCGCACTGCAACCGTGCGCGCGATTCGCGCGAGGAGTCCCGATTTCGCCCGATTCCCGTGCTTTATATACCGCCCCAAAGCTCCGCTAACCCCCAATTCAACCCGAGCCGCAGCCAACGCGTCCAAGCTCGCCTAAATCGCCGCCGAGATCCGCCGCATCACCAACCCGCCGCTGCAGCGCCTTCGAGCCTCCGCGAGCGACGTGCCGGGCTTCGTTTTCGTCATGCGAAGTCGCAGAGACTTTCCCTTCGCGCTCTACTGTTTTATACCCACCGCTAACGCTCGCTGAACTTTCTTCCATGGCCACCATCCGCCATTCTCCGTTGCGGGCGCACTCCGACCACCCCGTGACCCCGTGTTAGCCCGAGGTGAGCTCGCGATAAGTTTCTTTACGTCTCTGTGCTTTCGGTTCACCAATTCATGCCCTAAATCGCGCACACCGCGAGCTCCGGCCATGGCGCCGCCGCGGCCGACCTCAACTCCGGCCGGCCGACTCCATCCCCCCTGCGATCTAATCTAGGCCCTTGATTCGCAATCCAACGGCTCAAATCAAAAGATACCCCTTCGGCCGATATTCTTGCAGAAAACCCCCCGTGCTTTTTAAAGTCTTAACCCGCAGTCCTTTGCGGATTTCCAGAATACGCTTCCTAACTCCGAAAGCGTATTCCCGTCTGCTCTGATTTAGAATACGTTTTCACAGTTTAAAAACGTACTCCGTGCTGGTTTATTCAAAATACGTTTTCAGGAAATTACAAGTTTGCCACTGGATTTGTTTTACACATAAAATATTCATCTTAATTCTGTTTTGACTCGTTCAAATTGCGTTGGTTTTGTATTCAAAAGGTCTACATGTTAGTAAAACTGTTTTCTTAGTTTAAAACTTTTTAATTCCGTGACCCAAATTAATTAATTGTTTTTCTAAAGAAAATCTTAGAAAATCCATATATTCTTCGTTTTAACTCCGTTTTAATCCGTTCAAGTTGCGTTAGATTCGTTTTCGCGTAATCTATAGTCTAATGCTACTGTAGTACAAGTTTTCAACTTTTTAAATCTGAGTTTAGATTTAATCTATTATTTATTTAAAGGAAATCTTAGGAAAATCATAACTTCTTCGTTATAACTCCGATTTTCGTGATATTTACGTCTGTGTGATCGTAGAGCGATGTAGATTCGTTTTATAAACTTTTTATCTTTATTTATTACTGTTGGTGTACTGTTCTAATAATAGGCTTGTTTGCTTTGTATGATTGCCTCTGGATGATTGTTGTTGATGTGATGATTGAGTAGACGGTGAGCAGTTCGTGGGTGAACAAGAGTACTTCTACGAGCAGGATCAGCAGGACCAGTGTGATCAAGGCAAGTATAGCATGGGATCATCCTTGTTTCCGAATAACTTTAATCACACAATTCATATTGCATGTGTCTCCTTGATAAGGATTTCCTAGTATTGATCTTATATGTTGTCACCTATGGTTATGCATTGGGTAGCTTATGCTAGTGCTCCACTAAACCATGATCTTGTAACTTGATTGAAGAATTATGCAATAAACATTAAAAGATGACTTTTTAGCAACATTGGAAAAGAGGGCTGGAGCATTGGGCTACCTTATGGTGCTCTAGTTTCTCTCCATAAGGACTTATCTGTATCTGACCATCCGGGACATACAGTACAACTGTGAGGGCTATATGGCTCTGGCTTCAGCTCAGTATGAGGACCTTTTCTAGCTTGTTAGTGGTTACCCTTGTGGCGCAAGTGGGGCATAGCAGACCGTGGATTTCTGCGGGTGAGTCACACGGACTGACTAACGAAACCTAGCGGCCCTAACTTGTTAGACGAACCTTTGAAAGGCCTCATAGTGAACCCTGCCGGTCTTCCTTGGGAGTGGGCTAAGGGGCTGATCACCTCGGGCGAAAGGGTAAATCACGACTCACAGTGAAAGTGTACAACCTCTACAGAGTGTAAAACTGATATATCAGCCGTGCTCACGGTCACGAGCGGCCTTGGACCAATACAGAATAAATGAACACTAATGGCAATTCATTAATGGTATTATTGTTAATATGTTGTTTATGCTATTCTTTATTCACTTTACCTGATCATGAGTTTATTATGGGTCTTGACAACTTGATGCTACTCATATGCTAAAATTGTGACAACTAAAAGCTACATGCAGTTCAACCAGTGTCTAGCCTTTGAGCCTCATGAACCCTATGTTATTCTTGCTAAGTACGAGATGTACTTACGCTTGCCTTTACATTTTATTTGGATAAAAATCCCGGATGGGTACCAGATTGCAAGTTTGGAGAAGAGTTTAGGCTTGTGCTCAACCAGTCAGTGGTCCCTGTGGGTTTGGAGCTTTTGCCTGAAGAACGGAGTGTCTTTCCGCTGTTTGCTATCTAATGTTATATCTTTTATACTAAGTTCTTTATATATAAGCATTGACTATTGATATTACCCCTTATTTGTGGCTATATGTGAGATTTGACTTCCTGGGCTCACATATGGTGTGTATCTGGTTTTGTTCTTAAAACCGGGTGCTACAAAGAATAATGAAATAGGGTTGAGAGGCTCTCTCCTCCAGGGGCCAGGGGTTCTGGTTTTATAGTCCCTTCAAGTGAATATGGGCCGTTGGATCAAACCGACATTGATTGAACGGTTATCCTTGATCCTTTAGGTCGGTGGAGATCTCCCACGAAACAGAGTCCTGATTGGACTTATGGAGGGGGCGGGCGCCTAGGGAAGGAGGGCGGGTGCCCTGCATCTGGGCCCTTTCGGCCTCCGCTTCCTTCCCGTGGCTTCTAGAGTCTTCTAGATGTAAGATAATTGTGCGGTATGTTAATATCTCTATGTAATCCCGACATGTGGGCCTTTCTTCCGTATTTCCTGATAACCCCCTGCAGAAATAGACAAACACCAAAACTCATGGAATTCTGTTAGATAAAACCCTAAGTCTAGATGTTGATTTCATTTGGATCCTTTTCTTTGTTTATTTGATAATTAAATTTGATACTTAAGGACCGTCAACAAACTCCCCCAAGCTTACCTTTTGCTCGTCCCTGAGCAAGGATAGACTCAGCTATGAATCATAAGTTGTTGCAATGCTTTTAAAAATTGAGGGTACACATGCTTTTAAATGAGGTCTCATCTCTGAGTCAGAGTAAACTGTCAAGACTTAAAACTTACTTACTTTACCTTTCACCATGGGACTTGTAACCGTTACTTCTGTCTTAAGTAGTTAAAAGATAGAACAGTCTAGTCAAGTGCCATGTCTCTTATTCTTGATCAGCTATAGCTCTGGAGTTTTTGCAGATTTTCAAATAAAACTCAGAGATTCCTTGTATGATTCTCTCATATCTCTCTTTTGTGGTATTTCTGGATCCTTACCAAGGCAGTGATGGTATATGCATTCTCTCAAATGTATGTGGTATTTGTGGTATGAAGCATAGTGACATTGTCTTCTCTCTCACCCTACTCTAAATAGGCTTTAATATCTGGAGCTCATAGGTGGGAGATAAAGTATACATACTTACAAGACATTTATTGCATAGTCAAACCATGGATCCAAAGAAACAAATCAATAAGTTTAATCAAGATGTGCATGTGCGGCGAATGAATGGTGTATGGTGATAACAATGGTGAACGTCTAATTCTACTTTTGCTCTTTTCAGGGGATATATACCTTCCTTGCTTTTTGAAACTTTATGAGGAGAATGAGATGCTCTATCTTTTTCTTTTTCTTTCCTCTCAGGTGGGTATCTTGTACCCTTAATTCTACTGTCGGACACTTGTCCATTTTTACCTCTCGTCTCACTTTTTCTTTTCTTTCGAGGTTCCGGGCACTTGCCCCTTTTTATTTCCTCGTATCTTTTCTTTCTTCTTTTTTTAGAGCACTCATCTCTTGAGATAATATAGCAAGCGGTATTAACAAGATAACTTGAGCATTTATTTCACAGGGAAAAATAGAAATATTTTTGGCTATTCTCTCCCGGATTAGGAGTAGAATATTTTTAGGTGGTTCTGGAGATAAAAATGGGTGGATATATGTGGATGGTACTTCCGGAGTAGAAGTAGCATATATGAGTGAACGTGTAAGTGAAATCTTGATTTAACCACATGACAAGCTCCTAAGGGTCTACACAGCTTGACCACACTCAATGCTCATAAACAGTAAATAGTAAATGTGTGGCTCAAAGTCTAGCAAGCATGTATATATGGCTGTGGTAGGAATTTAAACTCTCATCATACAGGAACTCATCATGCAACATTTTAAAGATTTTCAAAGATAAAATTCTCCAGAATCCTAGCATCTCTAGGAATAGATAAACAGCAGCTCAACCTTCCCATATCGTATCCGTTAACAACTTAGACTTCAGATCAAGTTTTCATCCCACAAGTTTAGGTCTAGAGCAAGCTTTAAATTATAACAGTTATATCTAAACTTGAGAGAAAACTTCAAATTTAAAAAATAGGCAGAGCAACGATTCATCATATCCATGCTAGAGTTTTATTTAGATACATATTAGCATAACCACTTTATTTATTTATTAAACACACTAAGCAAAAGATATATATATAAGCACAAAATCTTTATTTGGTTTTTCCTAGTTTATTTATATTCTAAAATAGTATAAGTATAGATAGAAATACTTAGTGGGATAAATGGGGGTGCTCTCCCCCAAGCTGAATTTTGACGTATTTTCTCTTGATGTAGCTAGCAGGTGGTAGAGGTGTATTTGAAAGTCAGCAGCATTCTGACAGCGATTAGAATGTCCTCCGTCTTCTAGTCTTCTTGATTCTTAAATTATGTGGAGCTCAAATAGACAACAAAGCTTGTGGAACTGATTAAGTGTTAGCATAAATATCTAGCCTTTATCATGTTGAGACTCCTTAATAATTATTACTCCCTATTTTTATATTTTTATTTTATAAAGCAGAAATGAAATATTTATTTTATTTTTATGCCACCACAGTGAATGTACTTATGGGTTTATGCCACTCGTATACTCACATGGGGCCTACTGTTTTTTCAAATTTTTATTTTCTTTTTAAGATAGTATGAACATAATTAACTAAGTAAACTATTTTAAATATTTGAAAGGGAAATGATAACTACCAAGTTTACCTCTTGGTAAGGCGTTCAGTGTTTTTAAGTCCTCCGAACGGGACTCTCCATTTTGTCAATTGTCCTGGGATTCGTTGGATGGCAAAGTCGGTACTTCCGGCGGCGCCTCCTCTTCATGTATAGTTATCTTCTCTTTCCATACCTGACTCGGTGCTATGGTCTCCTCTGGATAATTCTGTTTAAATTGTACGTCTTTTGACCTTACAACTTCTCCTTCATAGTCTGCCCATCCGTCCTTGATGATTTGCCTCCTTTGGTTGCGGTTGCGTCGTTTTCTTACCTGCTTAGATTCTTCAACGACATAGTTAGGGTCAATAAAATAACGGCGTACCTTCTCTGAGGAGAAGTGCATATGGACTTCACCGGTTCCAATGTAGATGATTGCTTTAACGGTGCTGAGGAACGGTCTTCTAAGGATGATGGGTGGATCGTACTCATCTTCTCCCATGTCAATAACCTGAAAGTTTATGTAGACAAAATGATCGTCTATCTTGACAGGGACATCAGTTACTGTTCCTTTAACATCTCAAAATGTCTCATCTGCCATCTGGAGCTGAATGTATGTTGGTTTTAGGGGCATGGTTCTGAACAAGAGCCGATAGGTGACTGCGGCCATTATGTTGACGCCCGATCCGGTGTCGCAAGTTGTCTTGTAGAAGTTGTATCCATTTATTGAGCAGTAGATGCTTGGCATTCCTGGGTTGTCCTTCTTGGTCAAAAATGGTGACTTAAGTTGGTGGTCTTGACCTCCATGAACTGCAGTGACCATCTTAGCTGACTCGGTCCACACTTGCTTGTTCCTGTTCCTCCTGTTGGTCCTTTTCCTTGATTCACATCTGGATTGATTTGGGATTTGTGTAGTCTTGTTCCTGAAGAAAAACGTCTCCTTCCTCCCTTTGATGTAGAAACTGATCTTAGCAGCACTAGCGTAGATGATAGCTCCCGCGGTGTTTAAGAATGACCTCCCTAAGATGATAGGTGCCCTCTCATCATTGCCGGTCTCTACCACTACGAAGTCTGCTGGGGCATACAAGGTACCAACTCGGACACAAAGCTTCTTCAATATTCTTTTTGGAAAACTTAATGCCTGATCTGCAAACTGCAAACACATGGTTGTTCTAATAAAGGATATGTAAAGAATTTTTCATAGAGTACCCTGGGTATAATGTTGACACTGGAGCCAAAGTCACAGAGTGCTTCTGGAACGTCCACCATGCCGATGGAGATCGGGATGACGGGGCGTCCTGGATCGCCTCTCTTGACCGGTAGAAGGTCAGTAGCGAATTTAGTGACGGGGTTACTCCAATTACCTGCATCAAACATGTCTACAAGATTTGCAGATTCTAATCCTTCCGGTTGTGATGGTATACCGGGGTTAGTAGTAGGAACAACAGCAGCTATTTGATTTAATTGTGATTCAATCATTTTAGTAAAGCTAATTTGATTCTTGATGGCAGTAGAGAAATTATCCATTCTATTATTTATATTTTCTAGCATTTTATCATTAGATGCCAATTTCTTAGATAGGTTATCCATTAGCTTTTCTTGATTAGACACTAACTCTCTCAGAGGTGGAAAATTATTATTATTGTTGTAAGAATTGTTACCTTGATAATTACCTGAGTAGTTAGGCCTCTGTTGATTCCAACCTTGATTTTGTTGAAGACGGTTGTAGTAGGGGTTGTTGTTGTTGTTGATGTAGTTCACATCCTCAAGCATCTCAGGGCAGTGATTGTGTGAGTGTCCAGTGTCTCCACACTCCTCACAAGTCATGTGAGAGTCGTAGATGTGCATAACTTCTTTCTTATCTCTAGCTCTATCATCGAGCTTCTTTATGAGTAGGTCTAGCTTTGCAGACAGCATGTCTACCTCCTTGAGCTGATGCATACCTCCACCCCTCTTGCGTGTCTGGGTCCTCTCTTCATTCCATCTTTGATTGGACGCCATCTTCTCCACAAGAACTGTGGCTTGTGGTATGGTAAGTGATAAGAATGCTCCTCCAGCTACAGCATCCATGGTCTCTCGGGCACTATTGTTGAGCCCATGATAAAACGTCTACATCAATAGCCAGCTCTCCATTCCATGATGGGGACATTCTAGAATGTAGTCTTGGAAGCGCTCCCATGCTTCTGGAACAAATTCGTCATTTTGTTGCTGAAAACTTGTAATCTTCCCACGGAGAGCATTGGTCTTGCCCATGGGAAGAACTTAGCCAGGAAGTTTGTTGAGCAGAATGCCCACGTAGTATTCTTCTCCTTTGTAGTGTAGAACCATTGCTTCGCTCTTCCTAACAGTGAGAATGGGAAGTGGCGAAGTAGTATAGCATCTCTGGAAACTCCTGATATGGTAAACGTGTTGCAAATCTCTAGGAAGTCTTGTAGATGAGCACTAGCATCTTCGTGTGCCTTCCCACAGAACTGGTTGGAGTGCACCATGTTGATAAGTCCAGGCTTGAGCTCAAAGTTGCCATCGATCTCTGCAGCAGGTCTAGTGCGGATGTTGTCCATAGTGGGAGCTGAGAACTCGCGGATTGATTTGTTCGCCATGGCTTCGAACTCTGAAGACAAGTTTCGGTGATCTTCTTGATTGGATGAAGCTTCTTGCTGAAGTGTTGATGATCTTCTTGATTGGATGAAGCTTCTTGAATAACGCTTCGGGATTGTCAACAAAATTTCCTGGAAGATGTCTTCTATTCATACATTCTCCTGCATAAGATAAAATAGAAAATATCGGGGTAAAACTGTATCAGATAATAGATAAGCTCAATCATATTAGTGATGCGAATGATAAATCAAAATCCTTTATTCCATTCCTAATTAGTAATCAACCTTTCCCGGCAATGGCGCCAAAAATGCTTGTTGGATATTCTTAACATCATTACCAAAAGTAGACGTAGTTTTCTAATTCTGATAACGGTGCCAAAAATGCCATACCTATCCCTCATACCACTTAAGCCAAGTTGTCATCCCCAGCATGACATGAGAGACGCGGTATTGAAATATGCAATTGCTCTTCTAAATAAATAATAGAAAAAGTTTACATAACCCTCCAAACTATCTAAGGTGGAATACTTCATCCCCCAAAGTATAAAACCGGATATTCTAGCCTCTGAACTTTCAAAACCGGTCAAATAACCCCCTCGAGTGGTTTTAGAGGGTGGTTTTGTCTTTTTCTTTTTTATTTATTTCCATTGAATCTTTGAAAAATTATAATAAATCACAGAAAAATCATAAAATGAAAAATTCAATTTTGTTGGACTTCTGATGAGTAGATCTACACAATGAATATATAATATGGTATACTTTAGTACAAAGTTTTGGTTGTAGATTTAAATCTATGTTTTTCTATAATTAAAAAGAATAATTCATATATGTAGTTCCAATGGTTTAATTGTGGTAAATTTTTAATGGTGGACTCATTATTGTATGCTTGAACTATGGTAAAAGTTTCGTATCCATTGGATCAAGTAAAATTTAGTTATAGATTTATTTAGCTTTATTCTTGTTAAATCTATTTTTTATCTATAACTAAGTTATATGTGATCCGATGAGTATGAAATTTTTACCATAGTTCAAGCATACAATAATGAGCCTACCATAAAAATTTTACCACAATTGGACCATAGGAACTACATATATGAATTATTCTAATTAATTACAGAAAAACATAGATTTAAAGCTACAGAAAAAACTTTGTTCTAAAGTATATCATATTATATATTCACTATGTAGATCTACTCATCAGGAGACCAACAAAATTTAATTTTTTATTTTATGATTTTTCTGTGATTTATTATGATTTTTCAAAGATCCAGCGGAAATAAATAAAAAACAAAAAGACAAAACCACCCTCTAAAACCACTCGAGGGGGTTATTTGACCGGTTTTTAAAGTTCAAGGGGTAGAATATCCGGTTTTATAGTTTGGGGGGTGAAGTATTCCACCTTAGATAGTTTGGGGGGTTATGTAGACTTTTTCCAATAAATAATGAATGGGATCTGCAAGCGCACAGATTAATACCGATGTAGCATTTTAACCGGGAAGTATTCCAGGTATCGTTATTTATATTTTTACCACTAGGAAGGGATTAGCAATCATCAATATTGATTACAGAATAGAATATGAGATTGAGTATCTATCATTGCATGTATAATTGAGAACATTTATCTAACTCTTTCATACAGGGATAAGTGTCACATAAAAGATATATGAAGTAATGAATAGTGACAAAGATAGTTAATCTGATCAGCATAACTAGCCACATATAAATATGATAAGCACCTCAATTAGATACTCTAGAAAGTCATTAGCATGGAATTAGAACGAACTACAAGAATATTTCCTAAGTTATTCTCAACTATATAGTCTAGCATTATCATAATTAGTGAAAGCATACTTAGCAATCATTGCGAGACAAGACTACGCCCATGCATAGTGATATTAGCAAGGTAAATGAGAAACATAGCAATCACTCCCCTGTAATAATATTGCTCTGCCAGCCCAATACACGAGAGAGGGACTATATAAGAATCAATGAAGCTGTCACTATCACGAACTACCCCACGATCTGGCATATTGGGTACAATCGCAGATAAATACGGTATAAGCACCACGCCTACACAATATCTATCATTTACCCATGGATCTGATGGATAAACGCTATACGATCCTAAGCATGTATATAGATCCAATATAACTAAGCCATGTATATAACTATGATAAACTAAGAACAATATAATCTTGAACATAAATAAGTAGAGCAAAGTCATAAGCAATATATTGAAGTAGAACAAAGTCATATTCATAATATTGAAGAACAAAGACAATTAGAAGAACAATTAGAAGCACAATTAGAGAATTACCAAGAATCCTCTTGACAGATCCGGAAACCAATCGAAGATTGACTCCTTCTAGTTCTAATCCTATGTAGCTATGCTAATCTAGATGTCTAATTGATGTGGTGGCTCTAATCTTGATCAGAGGCTTCTTCTCCGTTGAAGAATAATGAATTAGGGTTGAGAGGCTCTCTCCTCCAGGGGCCAGGGGGTCTGGTTTTATAGTCCCTTCAAGTGAATATGGGCTGTTGGATCAAACCGACATTGATTGAATGGTTATCCTTGATCCTTTAGGTCGGTGGAGATCTCCCACAAAACAGAGTTCTGATTGGACTCAGAGAGGGGGCGGGCGCCCAGGGAAGGAGGGCGGGCGCCCTGCCTTTGGGCCCTTTCGGCCTCCGCTTTCTTCCCGTGGCTTCTGGAGTCTTCTAGATGTAAGATAATTGTGCGGTACGTTAATATCTCTATGTAATCCCGACATGTGGGTCTTTCTTCCGTATTTCCTGATAACCCCCTGCAGAAATAGACAAACACCAAAACTAGTGGAATTCTGTCAGATAAAACCCTAAGTCTAGATGTTGATTTCATTTGGATCCTTTTCTTTGTTTATTTGATAATTAAATTTGATACTTAAGGACCGTCAACAGTGTCACACCTTGATCACTTCTACTGTGACACATGTTCTTCTTTTGACTCTAAATAGCAACACATGTTGTTGGAAGCTATTGTAACCGTACTCTATAGTATGTACCATAATCCGTGATCACGTTATAGCGTCGAACCTTGTAGTCTCCTGTGGAACCGCGGCCATAAGGAAAAAACTGCAGGGTGCTCGTTAAACATCAGGATCTCTAATTATGCTCTACTATAGTCTACCATTAATATGCTTTTGATCTCCTTGGAAGCTCCTTTCGAGATTCATACTCTTTTATGATTTCTCTAAAATTCTTGTTAATTACAACTTTTCGTAGATCTTAGTTGTAATTCTTAGATCAATCTTCATTATTTTATGAACTTAGAAATTAATGTATTTGACACATTTTCTTTTCCATTACTTAACCCCACAGGTTTTAGTACACTGGAAATCACGGGACGAGATTTCTTTAAGGGGGAAGGGTTGTAACATCCGTGATGTTACGGATACTAAAACTTGATCATGTCATCATAAGCATTGCAAAGCATATTTGTCAAGCACATCAAGATGCATCAACTTAAAATAAGTTTATTTTTTATGATTGTGCTTAGGAACCTAAAGTGTGTTTATTTTGTGAAGTGATGCTTGTGATGATTATGTAATCATTAGTAATGGAGGGTTATAAGGAAATATGGGAGAAAACCCTAATTTTAAAACCCTAGCTTTTACCCTCTTTTGTGTAACTTAAAAACTAAGAAAAATTTGGGGATGAGTTCAAAAGCAAAGTTGTAGATCTTGTCAAGATGTACAACTTTGGTGTTTTGAGTTTTTGAAGTTTCAATGCAAAATTCAAAGTAATTTTGAAAATACAGATTTCCGGAAATTACCCCCTTTTCCATTTGAATCCCTAATTCAGAATCTATTTGGAATCTTGAAAAGTGACCAAAATGAAAGTTATAGAGCTCATCAAAATGAACAACTTTTATTCTGGGAGTTTTTCAAGTTGTTGAGTGAAATCAAAAGGAATTTTGGAATTTCTGTTCAGACCAAATTCAAATTGGATTTGCCCCCAATTTGGAATTTGAATTTCAAACTGATTAGCACAAATTCATACTCTTCCACTCAAAATTGGCTCTATGTCCTTAAATAAGTTTTGTAGAGTTCAAAATTTTGAAGAAGTTTTATTTTGACCAAAATTTGACTTCTACACAAAATTTTGAAGTGATTTAAAAAAAACATGAAGGGGGGATAAACTTGGCTACAGTGCTCTAGAAGGGGGAATGCACTGCCGCAGACCGCTGGTGCACGTGCTGCGTCCCGCGCCGCCACGCGCCCGGCCACGCAGCTGCTGGCCTACCTGACCTCGCCAGGGTGTCCTCATCTGTAGCATGCTCTTCGTCGCGTGGATAAAGCCCCGAACGACCGTGAAGTTTCATTTTTTTTCCTCTCTCAACCTCACCGCCGACCGCCACCACCCGCCGACGAAATTCACCGTTGCCTTAGCTTGTCCATCCCCTAGCTCCTGCTCCTAGCTTGGCCATGAACTCAGCTACCTCTTGGACCCCTCACTGTATGCTCTAACCCCTTGAAGCTTCCAGCTGAGCCCGTCTTTCCCAACTCTGGCCAAAAGCGCCGCCAAGGAGTACCTCACCATGGCCAGGCCACTCTAGTGCATCTCCACAGCTTAAAGGCACCTTTACACACTCCCGGTGAGTCATTGATGCTCACGCGCCTTTCATTTTGGTCTCTACCGCGCAGTAGGTAGTGACTGTGATATCGCCACCACTCTGCACCGCCGCTCCACCTCCGCGTGGCCATTCCTCTGCAGGCCACCTCCGACTGAGTAGAGGACACCATCAAATGCGCATGAGTCTGAGCAAGCTCCCTCGCCACTCCGTTTCCACAGATAAGCATCCCACCGTCGAAACCACAAACTCTGACGAGTTCCCCTATTTTCGGTTCATGCAAGGGACTTTGCGTTCGAATTTGACACAAGGCATGGGTCTAACTGTGAAGTTCGTGACTCAGGTGAATAGTGCCAACCTATTTGTAGATGTTTTGTTAGATATTTGGAAATACATATCTGGAGTTTGGTAACTCCAATTTTGGTGAACCAAATTTTGTTGTTCTCCTTGAGATGTCTAGTTTTTATTAAAAATATGAAACTGGCCATGTTTTGTAGTGAAATAATTAGTTATGATTTATGCATTTTAACTATGTTTAAAAAGGAGAAATTCATATCTCATTTTGTGTAGCGCCTATTGGCCCAAAATTTTTATAGTGTTCTCATGATGTTATGTGAGTGTTGCAGTAAAGATTTCATGTTCAGTAGATGATGTATGGTTTTATTAATTTACCTTGTTTAGTGCTTATTAAATTGTTTATAATTAAAATAAAAATGAATAAATATAAAATATTGTTCCTCTACCTTAATATGACGTTGTTATATCATATCTAGACATAATATATATGTTTGTAGAAAATATTGAATTTTATATTAATTTTACTCTTGCGTGCTTTCTTGTAATGGCAACTTGTCTTTTTCCATAGAGATTGGTATACTTAATTAAATGGAATGAACTTTGTACAGTAGAGTTTTGAGAACATATATGAACTACTGTAATTTTCTCAGAATTTCAGTATATATTTATTATTTCACCTATTAACCTAAATAAATTAATAGAAGCGTGAAAATAATTTATTTAGGGATGATCACTATGTTTTCTAGTACTCTTTTGATGTATTGCAACTGTTGGTAAGCTTGGTTCTACCCAGGTTCAAGTTTGGAACATAAATGAAATGTTATTTCTCTATAATTCAATTGTTAGTGGTTTCTCGACAGTTTCTGGAGCATTATGAATTGCTCTAGGTAAATAATGTTAGATATGAAACTTGTCTATAACAAAGCTGTATATAATTCACGTATCTAGCTAGTGTTAAATTTTGTTGGCATTTGGTCCTGTAGTTTCTGAGTTATGCCTGTTTAAATTTAAGTTTCAGAAATGGTTTCTGTCTGTCATATCCTGGATCAGTTTCTGTAGTAGTGTAATTTCAACTTGATAAACTTATGAATCATGCTTTGATGATAAAAGATGAATTGTAGCAATTTTCATAAGCTTTCCAAAATGTTATGGATCATGAATTTTGGTGATTTACAACTCTAATTATAGATATTTAAAGCTTAATGGCTGATTGTGTCCAATGTCTAGACATGATTGTTTCTTTATGCTGTTTGGAAATTTTACCTATTGAATCATTTCTTGAAAATAATAACCAGGTCCTAGATAATTATCTAATCCATAAAGTCTAATATCACCTTTATTGGATGCTTGGATCTCTAATTATGTTGAATGAAGTTGCATATATGCTGATGTCCTGGTTATGTGTGCAAATTTGATTTATGTTTGAATATGTATAGAAACAGTTGTGTAGATTCAAAAATGATGAAAAGTTTTGTATAGGTTTTGTACAGTAAGTAGAATATAGGAAAAATGTTAGATTTCATTTTCTGATACTTTAAGCATGTTCAAAAATTATGTCCTTTATTTAGTAAATAGAACTTCCATGAATTTTAGGAATTTAATTATATGTCCAAAAATCACCAAAATTTGTGAGATGTCTCCGAATATTATTTCCTGGCTTCAAACATTGTTTGGTGGCATTTGGATAAAGTTGAGTAAAATATTAATATACACTTAATTAGTAATTAAGTAATAATCCTAAAATAATTAAATAATGATTAGCTTAATTTCCAAATTAGGATTTGAGTGATTTTGGGATTGTGTGATGACCTGAGGTCATTAACCTTAATGACCTTTAGCATTTAATTATTGTTTGGTATTCATGCTTATTTACTATCACTAATGCTTAATTAAGGATTAATTAAGATAAGTGAGATTAATAATTAGTTAATTAAGAATAATTATCAATTAATAAAAGTCTTAAATTACTGTTGCAACCTCTTGGGTAAAAACACTAAGATGTTGAACAACATTTAATTATTGTTTTAACTTCTTTCGCACCGAGAAGGAAAGTTGTACTCAACTCAATCCTTCTTATATGTTGTCATAAGCATATCATGAGCATACATCATTTACGTCTAGTGCACGCGACCGAAGGAGCGACCGTTGAACCGAACCCCGAGGTTGGTGTTCCATTTGAGGAAGTTGGAACCGAGACTTGGGAAGTCTCCGAGGAACCCACTCAGCTCTGCAACCAAGGGAAGTCCCGGATGCATTTAACCTTCCCTTGAATGTTTTAAATCTTTTATCACTTATGAAGTACAAATGCTGCATTACGTAGTCACGAATTGGGTTTAACCTACTTGTTGCATTTACTACCTTGATATTCGTTATCCTGTCCTTGGCACCTATTTTATTTTAAAATTGCGTAGTGATGCTTAGCCCTGCTTATTAGATAGGTTTGCAACTAAGAAAGTTTGAAGGGTTGTTGTGGAATACTTTTGTGGTCAATGATGTTTCAACTTGAGACTGGTCGGTGGACTTGCTTTAAGAATGGAGTCTTAAAGTAGTGGCTCCAATTGTATCGATTAAGGACCGGTCCGCTAATGGCCTGCTTGGTTGAGAATTTATAGTACTAGCCACTTGCCCTCGGTAAGCCCGGTCTTGAGATTCCTCGACGAGAGCGGCTACTCGCGCACTAGGCGTGCAGCGATGGCGAGAGAATCATCGTTGCTAAGCGATAAGAATAACACTTTTGTTTAGGACTAGGGATTCACAGACTTGCTAAGCGATAAGAATAACACTTTCGTCGTTGCCAGCCACGTGGATTGCTAAGCGATAAGAATTGTCGTTGCTCCCCGATTGGGAGACTCAATCCACTAACTCCCATCGTAGTTAAAAATGCAACTAAGTTATGAAATGGGGGAAAAGAAAATGTCTCATGAAGTTTCGATCCCAATTCCTGGACTAAGAGTGACATAAAGCTATGGCTGTCGGATGAATAACACTTTTGTTTAGGACTAGAGATTCACAGACTTGTCTATGAAAAGTAACTAGATAGACTGTCCTCGAATTCCTCGGCGTCTCCAGGTGACCGATTCAAGGCTAAAACTTGAAAGTAAGGATGCACTATAAGTAAGCTTTTATGCAAAACAACTTGGCTCCTTGCTCAGCCACTCCTTGTATACGCTAAGCATGCATTCCTTGGTTCTCCTCTTTTTCTACCGGACAAGTCTTGTTGAGTACTCCTGTACTCAGGGTTCTTTAACCCCTGTTGCAGGTGCTGACTTGTGCTGCTAATGGAGGTCATGTTAGTGGGCGCAACATGATTTGTCCACCTCTTCTACCTTAGCAGCTTCACCTAGGATGCTTTCGCTACTCTAGACACCTTTTGGAAATTTAGTTGTTTATATTCCATCATATGTTGTAAATTGAGTTATAAATCTCCCGCACTCCGATGTAAGTTATTTTTGTGACAAATGTTGTAATGTTGTGGTAACTCCATGTTGATCCTGTATGAGTAAAAAAATGTGGATGATTCAGGGTCCTCTGAGGGCACCTGACAGACTATCCGAGTTATATGACTCTCATGTGCAGTAGTCAGAGGTCTTAAGGATAATGACAGGTGCATGTGGGCCATATAATTAGGGTGGTTCTGCCACAGCTTTCAATCTCCCCCTTTTTGGTAATTGATGACAACCATTTTTAGAAAGATTTTCAATAAAATTTTCTTGGATTCATGTTGCTTTCCCAAGCGTTTTACCATGTGCAAAGGA
Source organism: Sorghum bicolor (assembly GCF_000003195.3). Taxonomy (NCBI): domain Eukaryota; kingdom Viridiplantae; phylum Streptophyta; class Magnoliopsida; order Poales; family Poaceae; genus Sorghum; species Sorghum bicolor. Next base: position 25,508,178 of record NC_012873.2, on the reverse strand, counting down.
CATGGACAAGTTTCATAAACCCAAAATTGGTAGCAGTTGCTCCCCCTACATATGTGCTGAGAGCTTGGATTTGAAAGCTTGCTCATATGCTTGAATAGGAAATATAGGAGTCAATTTCTACCAAATGATGCTAAGGTGTAAAGAATGGACCTTTGAAGCGTGATACCAATCGAAGCTGCCAATATACACCATCCTTAGCACCATTAATAACTAGACATTCACAAAACTAGAAGACCCCATTAGATCAACATTATAAACAAGGTTCTAGTATCACTTGTGAAACAACTAAAAGTCTAGTTACACTACCTATGCATGCTAGTTCTTCATTTCATCAATCAAGCCTACAACTAGCATACACCACACAAGCAAGGTATCGGAGATAAAGCTTTCTAAAGCTAATGCAAATACAAGCAAACATATGTGATGCACATTCAAATGCAACATACAATACAAGTTTATGAGCTTGCTCCCCCTACTTATGTGCTTCAAATTTTAATTGATCCCTTGATCCCCTCATGTTACTCCCCTATCTTTGTACTTCTCCCCTTTTAGCAAATCTTTGGGAAATTCTCTCCCCCTTTGTCATCAATGACCACAAAAGGTGAGCTTAAATATTAAATTAGTTAGTGTGAGACCATGTGAAGTGAGATCATGTTACCAAATTGGTCCAATCTAGATTACTTGCCTAAGATATTTAACTTGGTTTGATCCAAGGACAAGCTTCTTCACACCTCCAAATAAGGGTTATCTTGTTTCATGTTGAGTTAAAAACTTATAGCTCATATTCTAGATCAAACACTAGGATTGCAAGTCCACAAACATGTTATATGCTACCACTAGATCAAATCAAGTATAGAAGCAATAGTGGTACCATACAAGCATCAAATTCATTTGTTTTTCATGAATGAGCCTAAGACATGTAAGGAATGACTAGATGCACTAAGCAAGTCCTTAGCATAGGATGAATGACATGTCAAATAATTTTACCTTGCTTTGCTCAAAGGAGAGACATGTCATATAAGTGGGGCTGCATCAACCCATATTTGAGAAGTAAAGTATGTTCAATTCATTCCTTAGCTTGCAAAACCTCTTCTCATCAAGTGGCTTGTTGAATATATCGGCAAGTTGATCATCGGTGCCTATACTCTCAGTGAAAATGTCCTCTTTTTGTTGATGATATCTTATGAAATGATGGCAGACATCTATATGCTTTGTTCTTTAGTGTTGAACCGGATTGTTGGTGAGCTTCATAGCACTTTCATTGTCACATAGCAATGGCACTTGGTTGAAGTTGATTCCAATGTCCTTCAAAGTTCCCTTCATCCATATGATTTGTGCACAACAACTACCGGCCGTAATGTACTCTGCTTCGGCGGTTGATAGTGCAACACTATTTTGCTTCTTGGATGACCATGAGACAAGTGATCTACCCAATAGTTGACATGTGCCCGATGTGCTTCTTCTCTCAACTTTGCATCCCGCATAGTCCGAGTCAGAATATCCAACAAGTTCAAACTTTGCACCTTTGGGATACCACAAACCAACATTTTGTGTATGCTTCAAGTACCTCAATATTCTCTTTGTTGCTTTCAAATGGTTTCTCTGGGTGAGGCTTGGAATCTTGCACGCATGCATACACTAAACATGGCATCCGGTCTTGATGCGGTAACATAGAGTAGGCTTCCATTTGTTCCCATTGAAGTGCTAATTGCCTTTGCATCATCCATTCCAAACTTCTTGAGCATGTCTTTTATGTATTTGCCTTGACTCACAAATGTGCCATTCTTCAATTGCTTGATTTGAAGACCAAGGAAGCAAAAAGTTCTCCAATCATTGACATCTCAAACTCATTATCCATCATGTTGCCAAACTCCTCACAAAATTCTTGGTTGGTTGATCCAAATATGATATCATCAACATATATTTGCAACATAAACAAGTCTTTGCCAATCTTCTTGGTGAAGAGAGTGGTGTCAACATTGCCCATCTTGAAACTGTTAGAGAGTAAGAAATGTCTCAATCTCTCATACCATGCTCTTGGTGCTTGCTTTAAACCATACAATGCCTTTCTTAGCTTATAAACATGGTTGGGTTTCTTGTCATCTTCAAATCCGGGAGGTTGCTCAACATAAACTTCTTCATTAATATAGCCATTGAGAAATGCACTCTTCACATCCATTTGATATAACTTGATGTTATGTGCACAAGCATAGGACAACAATATCCTAATTGCTTCCAATCTTGCAACTGGGGCATATGTTTCACCAAAGTCAAGACCTTCAACTTGAGTATAGCCTTGTGCTACCAATCTTGCTTTTTTCCTTACAACTATCCCATCTTGATCTTGTTTGTTGCGAAAGACCCATCTAGTACCAATGACATTATGATCACTAGGCCTCTCAACCAATTCCCATACTTGATTTCTTTTGAAGTTGTTAAGCTCTTCATGCATAGCATTAACCCAATCAACGTCTCTCAAAGCTTCATCTATCTTCTTTGGCTCAATGTGAGACACAAAGGAGAAATGCTCACAAAATGATGCTAGTCTTGATCCAGTTTGTACTCCTCTTTGAATGTCACCAATGATATGATCCAATGGATGATCTCTTGCAATATTTGTTGGTTGGAGTATTTGGACTTGATTACTTGCACTTGGTTGATCATGAGATGATGTACTAGCTTGTTGATCTTGCACTTGTGTACCACTTGTACTAGCTTGATTTTGATCATAAGAACCACTAGCTTGCACATTAGAGGTAGGATTGATCTTTGTTATATTCAACATCAATCATCTCTCTAGGCCTTAAATCACCAATATCCATATTCTTCATTACACCGGCCAATTGAGTGCCTCTCACATCATCTAGATTCTCATCTTCTTCTTGAGAGCCATTAGTTTCATCAAACTCAACATTATGCACCTCCTCAAAAGTATCACTAGCCAAATTCCAAACTCTATAAGCTTTGCTAGTTGTGGAGTAACCAAGCAAGAAACCTTCATCACATTTCTTTTCAAATTTGCTCAATCTAGTGCCTTTGTTCAATATGTAGCATTTGGGCTTTCTACCATTCAAGAGCTCATATGGTGTCTTCTCCATCATTGGGTGACAATAGAGTCGGTTGCTATAGTAGCAAGTTGTGTTGATTGCTTTGGCCCAAAAAGAATGACTCACATTGTATTCACTCAACATAGATCTCGCCATGTCAATCAAGGTTCTATTCTTCCTCCCAACAAGACCATTTGATTGTGGAGTGTACTTGACCGAGAATTGATGCCTAATACCAAATTCATCACAAAGCTCATCAACTCTTGTATTCTTGAATTCACTTCAATTATCACTTCTCATTTTCTTGATGGTTGTTTCAAACTCATTGTGTATTCTCTTGACAAATGATTTGAAGGTTGCAAAAGCATCACTCTTGTCACTAAGAAAGAGTACCCAAGTGTATCTTGTGAAATCATTCACTATCACAAATTCATATTTATTTCCACTAATGCTTGTGTATGTGGTTGGTCCAAATAAGTCCATGTGCAACAACTCAAATGCCTTGCATGTACTCATGATGCTCTTCTTTGGATGAGTGTTGCCAACTTGCTTTCTGGCTTGACATGCACTACAAAGTTTGTCTTTCTCAAATCGACATCTTTCAAGCCTCTAACAAGATCATGCTATTGGGCATTCTTAACGTCATTAACAAAAGTAGACTTAGTTTTCTATTTCTGATAACGGTGCCAAAAATGCCAAACCTATCCCTCATGCTAAGCCAAGTTGTCATCCCCAGCATGACATGAGAGACGCGGTATTCAAATATGCAATTGCTCTTCTAAATAAATAATAAAAGGGATCTACAAGCGCAGAGATTAATACCGATGTAGCATTTTAACCGAAAAGTATTCCAGGTATCGTTATTCATATTTTTACCATTGGGAAGGGATTACTAACACCAATGTTGATTGTGGAATGAAATATGGAACTGAGTATCATCGCATGTGTAATAGAGAGCATTCATCTATCTCATCAATACAGGGATAAATGTCACATAAAATATAGATAAAGTATGAATGGTGACAAAGATAACTAATCTGATCAGCAGAACTAGCCACATATGATAATGATAAGAACCTCAATAGATATTCTAGCAAGTCATTAGCATAGAATTAGGATGGCTACAAGAATATTTCCTAAGTTATTCTTAACTATAAAGTCCAGCATATCATAATTAGTGCAATTATACTTGGCAATCATTGCGAGACAGGATTACGCCCATGCATAGTGATATTATCAAGGAAGATGAGAAACATAGCAATCACTCCCTGTAATAATGTTGCTCTACCTGCCCTATACACGGGAGGGTGCCTATATAAGAATCAACAGAGTTCTCACCACCGTGAACTACCCCGCGATCCGGCATATAGGGTATAATCGCAGATAAATACGATATAGGCACCACGCCTACACAATAATTATCATTTACCCATAGACCCGATGGATAAACACTATACGATCCTAAACATGTATATAATTCCAATCTAACTAAACCAAGTATATAACCATGATAAACTAAGAACAATATAATTGCAAATATAAACAAGTAGAGCAAAGTCATAATCAATATATTGAAATAGAACAAAGTCATATTCATAATATTGAAGAACAATGATGAACAAATGAAGAATAGTAGAGGAATTACCAAGAATCCTCTTGACAGATCTGCAAATCAATCGAAGATTGACTCCTTCTAGTTCTAATCCTATGTAGCTATGCTAAACTAGAGATCTAGTTGATGTGGTGGCTCTAGGGCTTGATTAGAGACTCTCATCCTTGGATGAATGAATGAATTAGGGTTTGAGAATGAGAATGCCTCCTCCAAGGGCCAGGGGGCCTGCTTATATAGCCCTTCCAAATGAACATGGGCTGTCAGATCAAATTGACCTTAATCACACGGTTTTCCTTAATCTCTTAGGTCGGTGGAGCATAATCCGCGAGGCGGGCACTTTTTGGCCGCCAGAGCAGGGCGGGCGCCCTAGGGGGAGGGCGGGCGCCCTGCCCCCGGGCCCGCTCGGCATCCTGTTCATTCCCGTGGCTTCTGGAGTATTCTAGATGATAGAAAATTGCCTCACATGTTAATATCTCTATGTAAACCCGATGTGTGGGCCTTTCCTCCATATTTCCTGATAACCCCCTGCAGAAATAGAGAAACACCAAAACACATCGAATTCTGTGAGATAAAACCCTAAGTTTGGGTGTTGGTTGCATTTGGATCCTTTTCTTTATTTATTTGATGATTAAGTTTGATACTTAAGGACCGTCAACAAACTCCCCCAAGCTTACCTCTTGCTCGTCCCTGAGCAAGGATACACTTAGTGATGGATCAGAAGTTGCTGTAATGCCTTAGAAAGTTGACGGTACACATGCTCTCAAACAAGGTCTTATCTTTGAGTTAGAGTAAACTGTTAAGACTTAAAACTTACTCATTTTACCTTCCACCATGGGGCTTGCAACTGTCACTTATGTCTTGAGCAGTTAAAAGATAGAATGGTCAAGTCAAGCGCCATGTCTCTTGTTCTTTGATCAACTATAGCTCTGGAGTTTTTGCAGATTTTCAAAATAAAACTTAGAGATTCCTTGTATGACTCTCTCAATTCTCACTTTTCTGGTATTTTTGGATCCTTACCAAGGCAGTGATGGTATATGCCTTCTCTCAAAGTATGTAGTATTTGTGGTATGAAGCATAGTGACATTGCCTTCTCTCTCATCCTACTCTAATAAGGCTTTGATATCTGGAGCTCATAGGTGGGAGATAAAGTATACATACTTACAAGACATTTATTGCAAAGTCAAACCATGGATCCAGAGAAACAAGTCAATAAGTCAATATCAAGATGTGCATGTGTGGCGAATGAATGGTGTATGGTAACGATGGTGAAAACAATGGTGAAAGTCTAATTCTACTTTTGCTCTTTTGAGGGGATACATACCTTTCTTGCACCTTGAAGCTTTATGAGGAGAATGAGATGCTATATATTTTCTTTTTCTTTTCTTTCAGGTGGGTATCCTGTACCCCTAATTCTACTGTCGGAAACTTGTCCATTTTTACCTCTCGTCTCACTTTTTCTTTTCTTCGAGGTTCCGGGCACTTGCCCCTTTTTATTTCCTCGTATTTTTCCTTTTTCTTCTCTTTTTTTATAGCACTCACCCTCCTGGAACAATGTAGCAACTGGTAGTAACCAAAATATCTCGAGCATTTATTTCACGGGGAATAACATGGATAGGATAATATTTTTGGCTATTCGGTCCTGGATAGGAGTAGAATAATGTTGGGTGAATCTAGAGATGGAAATGAGTGGATGTAGGTGGATGCGTACTTCCGGAGTAGAAGCAGCATGTATGAGTGAACGTGCAAGTGAATCTTGATTTTAACCGCATAACAAGCTCCTAAGGGTCTACACAGCTTGACCACACTCAATGCTCATAAGTAGTAAAAAAAGTAAATGTATAGTTCATAGTCTAGCAAGCATGTATGTATGGCCGTGGTACGAATTTAAACTCTCATCGTACATGAACTCATCATGCAACATTTTTTTAAGATTTTCAAAGAAAAAATTCTCCAGAATTCTAGCATCTCTAGAAATAGTTAAAGAACAGCTCAAGCTTCCCATATCATATCCGTTAACGACTTAGACTTTAGATAAAGTTCTCTTCCCACAAGTTCAGGTTTAGAGCAAGCTTTAAATTATAACAGTTATGTCTAAACTCGAGAGAGAGAGCTTCAAATTTGAAAATTAGTCTGAGCAACTATTCATAATATCCATGCTAGAGTTTATTATTAAGATTCAGTTTAGCATAGCCACTTGATTTATTTATTTAGAAAACTAAGAAAAAGTAAATATATATAAGCACAAAATCTTTATCTGGGTTTTTATGATTATGTATCATTTTATTATGTGAGTAACATATAAACGTGAGTAGAAACACTTAGCTGGATAAATAGGGGTGCTCTCCCCCAAGCTGGATTTTGACGTAATTTCTTTTGATGTAGCTAGCAGGTGGCGAAGGTGTATTTGAATGTCGGCAGCGCCCTGACAGCGATTAGGATGTCCTCCGTCTGCTAGTCTTCTTGATCCTTGAATTCTGTGGAGCTCAAATAGACAACAAAGCTTTGTGGAACTAATTAAGTGCTAGCATAAATATCTAGCCTTTATCATGTTGAGCCTCCTCAATAAATGTTACTCGCTTTGGTAGGATCACAATCTTATTTTTATATTTTCATTTTTATAGAGTGTTGGCATTTCTTAGCATCACTACTAAAGATAGACTATAAATCCATCATTAGCAATGGCACCAGAAATATCGGGTGTTGGTATACCATAACTATCGTTACGTCAGAGAGATAACCCAAGGCCTTTAATGGCGCCGACCTTAGCACTGCAGTCTGGTAACAATAATTAGGAATCCTGGATTGGCCATCCTAACCATCCTTACTTACGATATGCAAAGTTGTAGCACGGTGCCAGATAAATGCATAGAGTTTACAATCTTAAGTAACGGTACTTAAGTACGCCAATTAATAGTTCATGAATATAAAGAATAAAACTACAAGCGAACAGAACTATCATTGTAGCATTTCAACCCGTGAGTATTCAAGGGTTATCATATTTAATCCCATAGGAGGGCGTAAAACAAATGCATCTAGCTTGGTTTGTAGCATGATCACTTATTGAGATGCGTACGTAGACATAGTCTAATCAGGGGTCACGGCAGGCTCTTAAAATATGGATAGTGGACACACTCATCGGGGCAATCTCAAGGAATAAAGAGAAAAATAAGGAAATAAAAGAAATAAAGAACAACTACTTGAGCTGGCATTGATCTTATATAACTATGCAAAGAATTGTTAGTAGAACATCTAATCAATATAACTAGAGTTAGAACTAAGTCTGAGGCTCTCAGGAGATCCCCGCAGCTGGACATCCAGCCGATAGGGACTTTACAGAACTCCTACTAGAATACCTGATCGTGGGGGATACCAGGGATGACAAGGCTGTCACTACCCTACCACCTACCCCTCTACCTGAAAGATACCCGCGCATCCGCTGATCTCCGCATACCCGAGCACCTCGCCCGTGTAATTGGAAACGTCTCCTAGCCTCCCGGGACCCCAACCCTTCGGATTGACAGGCTCGGCTACAAGTGGCCATCATAGCCCAACAAACTGTTACCCCAATCTTAATCCTTTGTCTATTCATACTAATTCGATGAACGATGAAGAACAAGGATGAACACATCAAGAACATAGCACAAGAACTAAGAACTAGTTCATATACTATGAACAATATATGAAGACAACTATACTCTAATTCAATTGCATAATCATATAAATAAGATAAGAACTTGCTCATGAAGGAGAACTAAATTGTATTCATACCAGGAAACTCTAAGATCCTCCAAGGAGACAAGCTCTCCTTGCTAGCTTTGCCTTGCTCTACTACTGAATCTAAACTAAAGAACAAGTGTAGAGATGTGAGGTGTATTGCTCCAAATGATGGTGTGTGTGTTGAATGGTGTGGATCCATCTATTTATAGCCCAACAAGGACGGTTCATGGTGATCTGGTAGGAGGTGAAACCGTCCTATGCATGCCGCCATGCAACCGCCTGAAAAAGGTGGGACCGAGCTGCCGCCATGGGGGGTGCGCCCGCACCAGGGTGCGGCCACACCACTGGTGGGCCCCCTGGCCACCGCCTTCGCGTTGTCGGTTCATCTCTGGGCCCTGATCCTTCCCGTGGTTACGGATGGATCCAGTTTGGTGTTTTGGTGGGCTTTTCCATTTATCTTTGATTTGCGCCTTTTCTGAATACGCTTTCTTGAAGTGCACTTTCTCGTGTCTTTTGCGCCTTTCCACGTGTCATACCTGAAATTTATATTTGCAACAAAACATGTGGAAAGGTTAGTTTAAAGCCCTACCATCTATTTATTTTATTTATTAAAATGATTTTTACAATTATAAGATAAGGGGTACCAACAACTCCCCCACACTTGGTCCTTTGCTCGTCCTTGAGTGAAGGCACTAAAGACCAAATGGGTTCATCTTCCTTGTCAAAAGAATCTGCATACAGGTTATTCCCAGCTTCATCTGGATTTATGAACTTCAAAGTGTCTACCAAGCTATCTTGGGTAATTGAAACATGGAACAACCTGGATTCAAATCCTCTAACATAGTCCCTGTGTAGAAACTTGGGGTTTTGCAAGATTTTGAAAAATAAAGATAGCATATGTTTCTTGAATGATGCTCTCAAGTCCCTCCTAATATGTGAGTGGTTTCTTACCAAGGCATAAAGAGTTGATGCCTTCTTTTTGATCATCCTACTTTTAAAAGGCTTATCTGGAGTTTTGGGTAGGTATGATGGTGGAACTTACTTACCCTACATATGTTGTCGAGTCAAACCCAGAACCATACTGGAGGAAGTGCGCCATACCCTTAGATCAGAATGTGCAAGTGTGTGGAATTTTTGGTGGAATCCTATCACTACTTTTATTGCAATATTCCTTGCATCAAGACTCTCTTTTCAAATGAGATGAAAAACTTCAGAGGATATGGGCTATAACACAAATTTTATTTTTTTATTATATATATATATAGCCCATTCCTATGATTCTGATGAAAACGAAAGAGAGCTTTATGATAACAAATGCAAGGAATGTATATGAATGCACAATTCTCAGGGTGAGATATTGGCATTTTTATTTGATGGATATATGTGCGCAACCCTCACTGTAAGAGTTGTTAAAATTTTGGGTCGATGGAGAAAGCATGTTGTGCGCGATTTCTCAGTGTGAGAGTCGGCTTTTATATGGTGGGTGCAAGTGAATTTTGATCTTAGAGGCATGAAACATCTCTCGACAGCGGTCCAAAAATTTGACCAAACTCAACACAGAGCAAGCAGCATATGTAGAATGTTTAATCATGAACAAATATTTGGCCATGGTAGGAATAAAGCTTGATCATTCAAGAAACATGCTATTAAATTTTGCTTTTTATAAAAGAAAACCCAAGTACTTTGCAAGAACCAGCAAGCATCATGTCATCCTACTATATCACATATGTCAATTACTTAGATAAAATGGGGTCCCTATAACAAGTGTTCATAAATCTCTAGGGATATTAGCTAAGAATAAAAAGTATGCAAAAACATATTTGAACATAGGAGACATGTTCGATAGAGTATGAAGGTAACATCATTTTCAACATTTCATTTAAAAAATTTTTTGGGGGAAGAGGGTTTGCACAAACCGATATTTTTGATTGAATAGTCCTTCCCCCACACTTGTTTTCTTTCCTGTCATGGTTAGTCACAATATATATAGAAAACAAGTGCACAAGAGAAACAAACTTTTTTATTGATAACTTTGAATAGGCACATTACATTGGAAGGGAAAAAATATTTGAAACATAAATATTGTGAAAAGGAAAAATGTGCCTAAACAAAGATTCGTGCAAGAGGTGTGGTCTAAAGATCTTCAACAAGGCGTCCAACACCTAAGGCTTCAGCGACCTTTCTAAGTTTAGTATTAAACTTGAAGCAAAACCTATTAACATCATCACTGAGGTTCCCAATCTCAGTGTTCTTTTCCTCTAGGTCGCCTTCTAAAACCCATAACTCAGCACGTAGGCTAGCCTGCTTAGCTAAAAGCTCGACTATGATATTGGGATCATCTTCTTCATTGCTGCTCTCGTACTGTCCTGCACGATGCTTGATTGACGGCAGTGGTAAGTGCCTCCTGATCCTAGGAAAAGTACTGGACGACTCCGTCTTCTTGGCCTTGCCACCCATCTTGCTACCAGCATGATTGCCTTGCCTATCACCACTAGGGGCTTTTCTCTTAAGTCCTATGTTGCTAGTGGACGAACTGGCAGTACCAGGTATGTTGGCGGCGCTATTGGAGGGCGCTTTGTTGTTTGCTGGCAACAAAGCTAACGGCTTTCTCTTCTCAACATGGACCTCTTTGCTAGAACTCTCTTGGTGCTATGTCTAGATTGGCTATGGTCTTGGGAGCATTGATCAGCGAGAGGGCATAGCTAGACATGGTCACTACTGAAGAATGGGAGAGCTTAGCAATCTTCATAAGAGGGAGATGAGAAATGGTTGGTCTGAGAAGAGAAGAGGCCTATGGAGGATTTTATAGGTGCTAACATAGTCTCTAATCTGGAAACAACTTGATCATAACCATGGACGTGATGCTAATTAGTGCAGAAGAGGAAGGGAAAAAGATTGGGGCCGATTGGTAGACTTGGGGGTGCGCCCGCACCAGGGTGCGGCCGCACCACTAGGTCCACCAGTCGGCCTCAGTCTTTCAGGTATTTCTTTCCCTCTCTGAGTATTTCGCGATCCTAGTTACAATCAATCGTGATGCACAGTGGAATCAGAGTGATGGTGTGTGGGATAGAGTTTTGAATTTTGAAAACTTTCTAAAAGCTATCACACTATCATGCATTTATGAGTGATTGATACCCATGATCACAAAGATTCAAAAATGAAGAAAAGATCATAGGGGCAATATGGACTACAAATAAATACAACAAATGCACCATTTATTCAAAACATAAATAGAAAGAATTTATTAAAAATAAATAAATAAGTAAAAAGAAGATATATATTTATATTTTTTTATAAGTAAAAACTTACCTAGGGATAACTTATCGAATTACCTTCGGCAAGGGCTCATCTTTATAATCCATTGAGCGGGACTCTTCCCCAATTACTTCTTGCTTGATGATGGCACATCTGTCTTGGGAGGTGTATATGGTTGCACCTGCTTGGGCCTCCACTTTAGCAGTATCACCTTTGGAGGTGGGGAAGTTTGTTCAACCTTCTGCTTTGGTTTCCACACCTGCTTCGGTTGTGAAGGCTTGGGGACTTCGTCCCTCTTTTCATTCTTTTTAGGAGCTATTTTCTTTTTCTGCTCCTTATTATTTTTCTTAGGAGCCACCTTTTCTTTTGGCTCTAGTTTTTTCTTAGATATTTTTGTATTTTTAAAAAGTTGAGGCTGGATCTCAACCTGCCTGATGCCTTGGGGGTTTGGCCCAAAGTGGATGCGTATCATGTTGCACTATTGTTGATGGTGTGACCTGAACTCGAACTTCTCTTCTTGGCCATTAATGTTGAAGTGGATTTCTCCAGCCCCAACATCAATCTGTGCTCCAGCTGTACTCAAGAATGGTCTTCCCAGGATAAGTGGTGTTTCTTTAGTGAGCTCCATGTTGAGCACCACAAAATCCACTCGAACATAGTATCCTCTGATCTTGATAGGGATGTCTTGAGCAATCCCTGCCAGGTACCGGACTGACGAGTCTGCCAACTGGAGTGTCATGGTGGTTGGCTCCAAGTTGGTGGAGTTCAGCCTATCGAAGACTGATTTCGGCATGACGCTCACACTCGCCCCCAAATCACATAGGGCGTGGTCGAGTTGCTGGGCCCCAATTGAGCAAGAGATTGTGGGGCACCCAGGATCCTGCTTCTTCTCGAGCAGCTCATTGAGTATAGTTGTGCTACATTCTTCTGTCAGCTTGACAACTTCAGTGGACGGCAATGGTCGCTTCTTGTTGATGATGTCCTTGATGAACTTGGAGTAGGACGGAATATGCAAGACATCCATCAATGGTACACTAACATGCGTCTTTTCGACCATTTCCTCGAAGTGGAGGAACTATTCATCTCTGTCCTTCTTCTTCCTCCTTTCTCTTGTGGGAAAGGGTAGCATCGTGGTGTCCCCATAGTTGTTTGGGGTCGGCTTGTCTTCCATGGATTCTTCTGATGGTTGAGCCGGCGCTTCTGCCTGTGTTTCCTCTTGTTGTCGTGGTGCCCTTCCTATCTTATGGTTTGGATAAGGGGGATCATGAGTGGTCTTACCCCCTCTCGTGGTCACCGCATTTACATTTTCCACAGAATCAGGAGAAACAACAGCTTTAGTGGCAGAAGCAAGGTGAGCTACTTTTAAATCGATCTTCTTATTAAAAGCTAGCTGATCTCTAACAAAAAGGGTCAGGGCATCAAGCTTTGTATTTATGTTGACAAACATTTCATCATTTTTAGAAAGCTTTTTAACAAGATTTTCATTGATTTTGGCCTGGCCTAGCACAAGATCTTTCAGCGAAGGCTGGGAGGATTTAAAACTGGTGTAATTACCGTGGGGGCAGTTCTGGTTGTTCCACCAATTACCTTGCTGTTGTTGACGGAACCCGTTGTTGATGAATGATGTGTCCTCCTGGGTTCTAGGGCAATTGATCCCCACGTGGCCAACATTCCGACATTCCTCACACGTCATGCGTCAGTCGATGGCTTGGACAATGCCGGTGGTAGGATTAGTGGCTTGTCCGTTCAATATCTTCATTAGTAGGTATATTTTTGCGGCAAGCAGATCCGTCTCCTTCACGGTATGCATGACTTTTTGTGTTTTGCGTCCCTCTCCCCAACTGTGGTTGGCTACCATCTTCTCAATTAATGTCGTAGCATTCTTGATGGTGAGGGAGAGGAACGCACCTCCAGCAGCAGCATCGACGTGCCCCTTCGACATGGGCGTGAGCCCCTCGTAGAAATTTTGAAGCACGAGCCAATCTTCCATCCCGTGGTGGGGGCAGGCCTGGATGTACTCCTAGAGCCTTTCCCAAGCCTCAGGAATGGATTCGAGTGAAGTCTGCTGGAAGTTTGATATCTTTCACCTCAGAGCATTTGTTTTGCTCATGGGGAAAAATTTCACGAGGAACACCGCGGAACATTTGTCCCATGTGTTGACAGCTTCGTTGCTTTGGTAGATCCATTGCTTCGCCTTCCCCGAGAGGGAGAAGGGAAACAAGCGGAGCATGACGCTTTCAAGTGCGACATCCTTGATGATGATGGTTTCGCACAGCTCAAGGAAGTTATGTAGATGCGCCTTTGCGTCCTCATTTGGCAAACCATAGAACTGGTTTGCCTGCACCACTGTGAGTAGGCCAGTGTGAAGCTCAAAGTTTCCATTCCTAGTGTTGACTGCGGGCCCAACGGGCACATTGGCAACAGTGGGGGTGGAATAGTCGCGGAGTGACCTGGCCATGGTGGTTGAAACGGATGGTGCGGGGGTGATTGGTTCGACTGTCGGCGGTGTGGCAGAGGAAGAAACGGCACGAGTCCTTTTCTTCCTTAGGAGTGCCTTTGGATTGCTGTTGAAGTTTGCCGGCAAGTTGAAACCGCTCATACACTATCCTGTTTTCATTCCAATAAAAAGAGGAAGAAAACAGCACAGATTAACCAGCTTAAACTATAGCTACTAATGCTTATTTTGTAATCAATGCTAAATGCCAAAGCTAGATGTTTGCATTGTTCTTTGCCCTCCTCGGCAACGACGCCAGAAATGCTTGTTGGCATTTCTTAGCGTCACTACTAAAGATAGACTATAAATCAATCATTAGCAATGGCACCAAAAATGTCGAGTGTTGGTATACCATAACTATCATTACGTCAGAGATATAATCCAAGGCCTTTAACAGCGCCGGTCTTAGCAGTGTAGTCTGGTAACAATAATTAGGAATGCTGGATTGGCCATCCTAACCATCCTTACTTACGATATGCAACTATAGCACGGCGCCAGATAAATGCACAGAGTCTACAATCTTAAGTAACGGTGCTTAGGTACGCCAATAGATAGTTCATGAATATGAAGAATAAAACTGCAAGCGAACAGAACTATCATTGTAGCATTTCAACCCGTGAGTATTCAAGGGTATTTAATCCCGTAGGAGGGCATAACAAATGCATCTAGCTTGGTTTGTAGCATGATCACTTATTGAGATGCATAGGTAGACATAGTCTAATCAGGGGTCACGGCAGGCTCTTAAAATATGGATAGTGAACACACTCATCGAGGATACCTCAAGGAATAAAGAGAAAATAAGGAAATAAAAGAAATAAAGAACAACTACTTGAGCTAGCATTGATCTTATATAACTATGCAAAGAATTGTTAGTAGAACAACTAATCAATATAACTAGAGTTAGAACTAAGTCTGAGGCTCTAGGGAGATCCCTCTAGCTAGACATCTAGCCAATAGGGACTTTACAGAACTCCTACCAGAATACTTGATCGTGGGGGAATACCAGGGATGACAGGGCTGTCACTACCCTGCACCTACCCCCTCTGCCCAAAAGATACCCGCGCATCCGCTGATCTTCGCATACCCGAGCACCTCGCCCTTGTAATTGGAAACGCCTCCTAGCCTCCTAGGACCGCAACCCTTCGAATTGACAGGCTCGGCTAAGAGTGGCCATCACAGCCCAACGAACCGTTACCCCAATCTTAATCCTTTGTATATTCATACTAATTCAATGAACAGTGAAGAACAAGGATGAACACTCAAGAACATAGCACAAGAACTAAGAACTAGTTCATATACTATAAACAAGATATGAACACAACTATACTCTAATTCAATTGCATAATCATATAAATAAGATAAGAACTTGCTGATGGAGGAGAACTGAATTGTATTCATACCAAGAAGCTCTAAGATCCTCCAAGGAGACAAGCTCTCCTTGCTAGCTTTGCCTTGCTCTACTACTGAATCTAAACTAAAGAACAAGTGTAGAGATGTGAAGTGTATTGCTCCAAATGATGGTGTGTGTGTTGAATGGTGTGGAGCCATCTATTTATAGCCCAACAAGGACAATTCATGGTGATTGTTGACATTCGTTAAGTGGAATAAGAATAAGAAAAATTCCGCAAGCGCACAGAACATCATCGTAGCATTTTACCGGGAGTATTCTAGGTATCGTTATTTATATTTTACCACTAGAAAGCTAAGGTCAAAGAATCTAATAACTTACTATCATGCATCTACTAATTTAATAAACCAACTAGACTAAAGTAGGGGTAAATGATATATGTTAGGTGTTGACACCGTTTTTGGACGTACCCAGAGACCAGTAGAGTATAGATCGGCAGGTGGAGCAACGGTAACTAGACTGCAGAAGAGTTGTCGATGAGGATAGTTGCCGATGAAGAGACGATTGAATATGACTAAGTCCCGAGGTGGTGACGTGTTCTGCCAATGCTCAATATTGGTGTTTGCTGATGGCCATAATAGGAAGACTGCAGATGACTCTGAAGGGAAGCGTGGAGGTTGCCGATTGATCTGTGTCGGTGTCCCGATCGGTTACGAGGGGGTGGTTCTATGTTTTCCTTAGTTATTTAAAATCGTTTTGTATACAGATTCTGTTTAATTTGGAATTCGAGTCCTAGTCGTGTCTGATTGTAGCTCTTTGAGCAGGGTATAAATGTAGACCCTAGGGCCATGTAATGAGATATCTATCAATCAATCAAACACAAGTTTTTACTCATATTCCAGCATCTACTTTTTCGACGACTTCGTCATATTTTCCTTTTTATTACGAGTTCTTAGGAGTTCGTCGACTTAAGCTCGGTGTATTCTCGAGTTCCGCGTGAATACCTCATGGCCGTGACATCCGGGCGCATCGCTGTTGTCGGGACCAAAGTATTCAAGTTATCACCTTTGCCGATAGTAAGGTCAAATCGGCTGGCATGCCTTAACGTTTAAATCAGGTATTAGCCCTTTGTGTTTGCAGATCAGCTTTTGCATCAACACATCTTTTGGCACGCCCGGTGGGACTGCTTCAAGATCAAGATCAACATGTCGACTACCGAATTCGATTTGGAGAACGTCATCCCCGTGACAGAAGCCAATCTCAGAGATGAGCAGAAACAAGCTATTGCAAAAGCTATGGAGGATTACAAGCAGCAATGTTTGAAGTCCTTCAGTGTCAACAGGAGTGGCGAGGTGATCCAGAAGGAAGCACTGTCGGTGCCTCGGCAGGTTACTTTTGAAGCCAATCCTAGTAAACTTCAAGACATGGTTGATAGTGCTATTAACCGTGCCTTGATCAATCAAGCTGGTGTGCTGTCCAATACGGTTTTCAACGCCGTGGCTAGAACTTCCAAAGAAGGACAATTGCCACCAAACTATGTGGGCCATGTCTATCATTAGCCAGGATCACCAGTGGTCACGGCTCCATCGGCTGCTATGGCCGCTACGGGTACAGAAACTACCGTTCCTCCAAGAACGTTAGGAGTCACTAACGTGCAATCTACGCCGATGACAACCAATCCATCAACTTCAGATGAGCAGATCAAGCTTACCACAGATCTATTGGCATTGGCGATGTCGGGGTCCGTTCCTCCCAACTGGTGGGGTTATGGTATGCATCCGGAGATGATGTTGAAAACTCCTGGAACATCTCAGACGGCTGACACGAGAGGCAAGGCTCCTATGTCATCGGCACCTCCAAATTTGCCGATGAATCAGAGTCCCCAGTATACTACAACTACTACTGCAAGACCTTACACTGGGAATTCTCAAGCTCCAATGTTTCAGATGCCTAACGCATCGGCAGATTCAATGCTGACGCAGCAGAGGTTCATGACACAACCAGGGTTTGGCAATTCAATGATGATGCCCAATCTTCAGTCATCGGCAGGGTTCATGCCGATGAAAGCTAATAATGGATGGATAGGGCACCTAGTCTTTCCACAGATGCCTCAGCAGAATCATCAGGCTGTTGGATTCCAACAAGGACAGGTCCAACCTGTGTTTCAGAATCAAGGATTGATCAACCAGCCGATGAATTTGGGTCAGCAGATTGGTGGTCAGATGGTTAATCCCATGTTCCATGCAGATTGTGCGCATCAGCGACACGTGGAAGCTTACCAGCAGGTGCCAGATCCACAACCACCCCATCCGCAAGATGCCGATGCTTATTAGGCCGATAAGATTGCTGAAGCAATGAGAGACCAATTTGGGATAAAACCCAAAGTCAACACTTACTCTTATCGAACACCGTATCCTCCTGCATATGATTAAATCCCGCTTCCAAATCGGTACAAGGTGCCGGATTTCACTAAGTTTTCTGGGCAGGATGATACATCGACCATGGAGCATGTCAACAGGTTCATCATCCAGCGTGGGGAAGCTACTAACAGGGATGAATTGAGGGTTCGACTATTTTCATCATCTATATCTGGATCGGCTTTCACCTGGTTTATATCATTGCCTCCTAATTCAGTGATTACTTGGGCCGATCTGGAGAAGCAGTTCCACAAGTACTTCTTTTCTGGAGTCCATGAGAAGAAGATTAGTGATTTGGTCAGATTGAAATAGCACAATGATGAATTGGTTGAAAGTTTTGTATAGAGGTTGCGAGAAGTCAAGAATAAATGCTATAGTCTAGTTTTGGACGATCGACAGCTAGCCGATTTGGCTTTCCAGGGTTTGTTGCCACATATCAGGGACAAATATGCTTCTCAAGAATTCGAGAGCCTGAGTCACTTGGTCGAGAGGATTTCTGACAAGGATATTAACCCCCTTTGAACCGAAAAGAGCTTGGAACAAAAAGGTGTTGTTTGTTGATGAGGTAGCAAGCTCAGATTCTGATGAAGAGCCAGTCATCGGCTTGGCAGAGTGGGTGAAAAATAAGAAGCCGATGTCTTGTCCTTTTGGGCATAAAGAGCCACAGAAGTTCGCATTTGATATCACCAAAGCCGATAGGATATTTGACTTTCTACTTTAGGAAGGTCAGATCAAATTGTCACCCAATCATGTAATTCCATCGGCTGAAGAATTAAAGAAGATGAAATACTACAAGTGGCACAATGCAACGTCTCACAACACCAATGAGTGCAAGGTTTTTAGGCAACAGCTGCAATCGGCTATTGAATCTGGGAGAATTAGATTTGACAGTTCCAAAGCTCAAAAGCCGATGAAGATTGATCAACATCCTTTCCCAACAAATATGTTGGATGCTAAGGGAAAAACCAAGGTCTTGACATCGGAAGCAGCTGAAAGGAATGCATCGGTAGATCCTCAGCATCAAATTACTGCTGCCGATGCCAAAGGAAAAGGCTTGATCCAAGAGGGAACTAACTCTGGAAGGCCTCCCCGATCTAGTATTGTGATAACTCGTAGAAGGCCTCAGGAGACCTGGCAGCAACGTGAAGATCGGTATCGGCGTCAGCAAGGAGACTATCGTCGGGAGAAAGAAAGACGCCGTCAAGAGTGGAATCGACACAAGGATCACTGGAACTGCCCGTTCTTTATCCATTGTTGGGAGCAGAACATCAAGTTGGCCACTGCTAGAGAATGCCCTAAGTGTAATGGTTATGATCGGTATGACAGATCCGATCGACGCTATCACGATGATGATCGGCGATTATTGGGCCGATTAGGGGGAGAGCGTCCGTTCATGATCGGCTAGGGGGCAGGCTCAGTGTGCATGATAGGCTTGGCGATCGTGTTGAATATTTTCCCAGGAATCAGGAAGAGCTTGAGGAGATGGCTAATGCACGAGTTCCGGATGAGTTCATATTTTGCAGGGACGCTAACACTTATCGGATGGAGTCAAGGGAACGTCGTCGTCCATCGGCAAGGCAGTCACCACTTCCCCCATGGTGTCTAGAGGGGTTGGATAAAACACGGATACGAGGGTTGCTACGAGTAGATGTCAACGATTATTCGAGGCGAATATCACGCTTAGATGATAGGGTTGGATTTGCTAAGAGAAGTTCTTGCTGATGCTGTTGAGTCTTTGGGGATTCTATGCTGGTTATAAATCAATTGGCTGAGAGCTTTGAATGCCGAAGTGAAGTCCTAATAACTTATCACGAAAGGAGTCTTCTTGCTAATGCTGTTGAAGTCTTTCTAATGTTGTTGAAGTCTTTCGCGTTGCAGTCTTCTTTTCTGTGTTTTAGTCAACCCCTCTGACACCATGGGGGAAGTGGTGACTGCCTTGCCGATGGACGACGACGTTCCCTTGACTCCATCCGATAAGTGTTTGCGTCCCTGCAAAATATGAACTCATCCAGAACTCGTGCATTAGCCATCTCATCAAGCTCTTCCTGATTCCTGGGAAAATATTCATCACGATCGCCAAGCCTATCGTGCACATTGAGCCTGCCCCAAGCCGATCATGAATGGACGCTCTCCCCCTAATCGGCCCATTAAATCGCCGATCATCATCGTGATAGCGTCGATCGGATCTGTCATACCGATCATAACCATTGCACTCAGGGTAATCTCTAACAGTGGGCAACTTGATGTTCTGCTCCCAGCAATGGATAAAGAACTGGAAGTTCCAGTGATCCTTGTGTCGATTCCACTCTTGACGGCGTCTTTCTTCCTCCCGACGATAATCTCCTTGCTGACGTCGATACCGATCTTCACGTTGCTGCCAGGTCTCCCGAGGCCTTCTATGAGTTATCACAAAACCAGATCAGGGAGGCCTTCCGGAGTTAGTTCCCTATTGGATGAAGCCTTTTCCTTTGGCATCGGCAGCAGTAATTTGATGCTGAGGATCTACCGATGCATTCCTTTCAGCTGCTTCCGATATCAAGACCTTGGGTTTTCCCTTAGCATCCAACATATTTGTTGGGAAAGGATGTTGATCAATCTTCATCGGTTTCTGAGCTTTGGAACTGTCAAATCTGATTCTCCCAGATTCAATAGCCGATTGCAGTTGTTGCCTAAAAACCTTGCACTCATTGGTGCTGTGAGAGGTTGCATTGTGCCACTTGCAGTATTTCATCTTCTTTAATTCTTCAGCCGATGGAATTACATGATTGGGTGACAATTTGATCTGATCTTCCTGAAGTAGAAAGTCAAATATCCTATCGGCTTTGGTGATATCAAATGCGAACTTCTCTGGCTCTTTATGCCCAGAAGGACAAGACATCAGCTTCTTATTTTTCACCCACTCTGCCAAGCCGATGACTGGCTCTTCATCAGAATCTGAGCTTGCTACCTCATCAACAAATGACACCTTTTTGTTCCAAGCTCTTTTCGGTTCAAAGGGCTTAATATCCTGGTCAGAAATCCTCTGGACCAAGTGACTCAGGCTCTCGAATTCTTGAGAAGCATACTTGTCCCTGATATGTGGCAACAAACCCTAGAAAGCCAAATCGGCTAGCTGCCGATCGTCCAAAACCAGACTATAGCATTTATTCTTGACTTCTCGCAACCTCTGTACAAAACATTCAACCGATTCATCATTGCACTATTTCAATCTGACCATATGAGTAATCTTCTTCTCATGGACTCCAGAAAAGAAGTACTTGTGGAACTGCTTCTCCAGATCGGCCCAAGTAATCACTGAATTAGGAGGCAATGATATAAAGCAGGTGAAAGCCGATCCAGATAAAGATGATGAAAACAGTCGAACCCTCAATTCATCCCTGTTAGCAGCTTTCCCACACTGGATGATGAACCTGTTGACATGCTCCATGGTCGATGTATCTCCTGCCCAGAAAACTTAGTAAAATCCGGCACCTTGTACCGATTTGGAAGCGAGATTAAATCATATGCAGGAGGATACTGTGTTTGATAAGAGAAAGTGTTGACTTTGGGTTTTATCCCAAATTGGTCTCTCATTACTTTAGCAATCTTACCAGCCCAATAAGCATTGGCATCTTGCCGATGGGGTGGTTGTGGATGTGGCACCTGCTGGTAAGCTTCCACGTGTCGCTGATGCGCACAATCTGCATGGAACAAGGGATTAACCATCTGACCACCAATCTGCTGACCCAGATTCATCGGCTGGTTGATCAATCCTTGATTCTGAAACCCAGGTTGGACCTGTCCTTTTTGGAATCCAACAGCCTGATGATTCTGCTGAGGCATCTGTGGAAAGACTAGCTGCCCTGTCCTGGTGTCTGGATCTTCATAGGGCATCCATGCTCGCTGTTCCCTGGTCAAACCCTCATACAGAGTTTGGAAGAATCGGCTAATCTGGTCTGCGTTGCCACCTATGCCAGGCAAAACTATGGCGGCTTCGCCAAAGTTCAGAGGGGAACGAGTTGCCGATTCTTCTTCACCTAGTTCGTAATCCTCGGCTATATCTCTAGGGAAGCGCTGTGCGAAGAGATCGAACTCAAGGCATTTGTGCATGTGGAGACTAAGCCACATGTTGATAAACCACCAGGGACCCCCTAAGTTGCCGATGGGTTGACCAAGCAGTAGTTTCTGGGCTACCTGGTGGAGGAGGTGATAAGCCGAGCCAAGCAAATATCGGCCAAGAGGAAATCGGCCGCCATTGGCTAATCTTTCTGCTGCCAATCAGTAAACCGAAGTTGGTCCTGCCGATCGGCCACAGAATACGAATTTATCCAGCCACATGTTCAGAAAGGTGGTCTGTTCCTTCACATTGACATGGCTTGTTCTTCGGTACTTCTGGATGTACCCTGACCAACCGCCGATAGAACGAGTTTCCACCTTAGCACTGGGTTTGGTATCAAACAGGTGGGTGGTATCGGCAGTGGATACATCTAAGCCGGTAAGCATAAGCACATCGGCAAGCGTGGGAGAAGCAGGGCCATGGCCAAACACAAAAGCATTGAGTGTGTCTGACCAAAAGTATGAGGCAGCTATCAGTAGTGACTCGTTTCTCTCCATATCGGCAAGAGACAATCTAATGCACTGATCCAGTTTCCGTTCACCCCATTGGACCTCATTTGAGTTACTGTCTCTCAGGATCCAATCCTTCCATCCCTTGGTAGGACTGGGCCAGGAACGGAAAGCATCCTTCCATAGATCTAAAGAAAAATTCTCGGCTCTAAAAGGGATTCTGTTTGTCTCCGCATTTATAAGATCGGTGGGATCCGAGTTTCCTAGTGGACCAAGGCATTGAAGATGGGGTTGATCGGTAGGAATAACGATTTTATCGGCCAAATCCTAGAAATTTTTGGGAGCGAAAAGAAGAAGAAAAAGAAGAAGGATTCGGTAAGACAGATTGCCGATGAACAGGGGTACAGTAAAAGTACAGGAAAAAGGGCGGTACGCTGACCTCAGTAACGACGAAGTTGATGGCCATCTCCTCGCTGGAGAGAAGATCGAAAACTTGGGAGTTGTTGCAGGAAGTTCTTGTTGAAGTTCTTGGAGTTCTCGAACAGTGCCGCCACCAGGAAAGCAGAGTTGGGGCTGTAGAATGATGCAATGGAGAAGGAGTACCCGAGAAGGAAGTATTTATAGGACAAAACGGGCAAGGGCAAATTTGACTTATCTCTTCGCCGTATCCGTGAAATCCGAGGATACTCAGGTGGATATGGTAACTGTTCGCATGGTATTCAAGGGATTGCGCAGGTGATTTCACAGGAAGCGGTCATGATCTGGAGATATTTCACTGTGCGGGATTTCTTGGTCGGTCCATCGGCAGTTCCCTCTAACGGTAATATTGCCGATGGGCGCATAAAGTGGAGAGATCCGGTTCAGAAGGTTGAGGAATTCGAGGAACCTGTAGGAGAATCGGGCCAAGGTTGTTCAGATTTAAACGATCGGTTACCAAGTTGAGAGAATTAATTGTAGAAAGGCATCATTATTGCAGAGAATTTCGGAGCATTAATGATTTCATACTCCAAAATTGGGGGGCATGTGTTGACACCGTTTTTGGACACGTACCCAGAGACCAGTAGAGTATAGATCGGCAGGTGGAGCAACGGTAACTAGCCTGCAGAAGAGTTGCCGATGAGGATAGTTGCCGATGAAGAGACGATTGAATATGACTAAGTCCAGAGGTGGTGACGTGTTCTTGCCGATGCTCAATATTGGTGTTTCCCGATGGCCATAACAGGAAGACTGCCGATGACTCTGAAGGGAAGCGTGGAGGTTGCCGATTGATCTGTGGCGGGGTCCCAGTCGGTTACGAGGGGGTGGTTCTATGTTTTCCTTAGTTATTTAAAATCATTTTGTATACAGATTCTGTTTAATTTGGAATTCGAGTCCTAGTCGTGTTTGATTGTAGCTCTTTGAGCAGGGTATAAATGTAGACCCTAGGGCCTTGTAATGAGATATCTATCAATCAATCAAACACAAGTTTTTACTCATATTCCAGCATCTACTTTTTTGACAACTTCGTCATATTTTCCTTTTTATTACGAGTTCTTAGGAGTTTGTCAACTTAAGCTCGGCGCATTCTCGAGTTCCGCGTGAATACCTCTTGGCCGTGACATCCGGGCGCATCGCTGTTGTCGGGACCAAAGTATTCGAGTTATCAGCTTTGCTGGTAGTAAGGTCAAATCGGCTGGCACGCCTTAACGTTTAAATCGGGTATTAGCCCTTTGTGTTTGCAGATCAGCTTTTGCATCAACATTAGGTAATAATATAAAGGTGAGAATTCTATGATAAATGCGTAGATAGCCATAGCAGGAGGACAAGGGGAGGGACCTAGGTTCCTATATACTTCTCTATTACTTCAGTTTTATGATAACAAAGAATGAATAGATATAGCAATCACAAATTAGCACTTTGGGACATCAGAACACCAACCACAGAAAGAGATGAGCAGGGGGTTGGGAAGCTCTGACTACGGTCCTACAAACACCAATCCGAACGAGGTGGAATACGTCGACCGTTAGGGCTGTCACTACCCTAGGGCTACCACAACAATCCGCAGGACTGGGTGCAACCTCAGATAACCTCCAGTATAGACACCACGTCTACACTAACGATTACTACTCTAATTACCATGAATAACTAGAGCACTCGATGCGAACGGAGATCCCATGCCAAAATATAACAACTACACTACTCCATAATAATAAAGGCATAAAAGTAAATAGAGAAGATAAATATATTAAAGCATAAGTCTTACAATAAATATAAAGACATACAAAAACTCTGAAGACTTCTCCAGAACCGATGCGTAGCTCCACTCTCCCTAACTCCCAACTAGAACTAATCTACTACATTGGAATGTCTAGCCCTAATTCTCTATAAGGAAAGGTTATCCTTCGAGGGCACCTCTCAACTCTATGATGATATGTTCTCCTCCAGGGGCCAGGGGCCTCGCTTATATAGCCTCCTCCTTTGTGTCCTTTTTGGTTCAGCAGGCGATGTGGTACTAAAGTTTCCACCATATCTCATTAAAATGCACATAGGCCTTAATGGACCAAAATCTGATTTGGACCCAATTAATCCCGCGGCTCTTTTATGTGGAGTCCTTCTTTTATTAATATCTCTTGATTCCGAACACCAAATGTAGCAAATACTATATGCATTTCGATCAGCTCGACGAGATCTTTGTAATAGTGTACTCCATTCTTTGATTGGTGCTTGTACCAGGGCGGGCGCCCTAGGATCAAGGGCGGGCGCCCTGGCCCCAGGCCCGTCTCGGCTCCGCTTCGGTCGAGTTGCTTCTAGAGTCTTCCTGATTATGGAAAATTACCGCACACATTAATTCTCTATGTAAACCCGACGTGTGGGCCTTTCCTTCGTATTTCCTGATAACCCCCTGCGGAAATAGACAAACACCAAAACTTGTGGAAATCTGTCAGATGAACCCCTAAGTCTAGGTGTCGGTTGCATTTGGATCCTTTTTCATGATTAGTTGACGGTTAAATGTGAGCATTAAGGACCGTCAACAAGCTCCCCCAAGCTTAACCTTTGCTCGTCCCTGAGCAAAGATGGACTCAAGAGTTTCTATAGTGGTTTCATGCCTTAAAGGTACACATGCGTCCAAACAAGATCTCATCTCAGGGTTAGGGTAAACTGTTAATATTTAAACTTACTCATTTTACCTTCCACCATGGGGCTTGCAACCATCACTTATGTCTTGAGCAGTTAAAAGATAGAACGGTCTCGTCAAGCGCCATGTCTCTTGTTCTTCGGTTAACTATAGCTCTGGAGTTTTTGCAGATTTTCAAATAAAACTCAGAGATTCCTTGTATGACTCTCTCTAGTCTCTCTTTTGTGGTATTTCTAGATCCTTACCAAGACAATAATGGTGTATGCCTTCTCTCAAAGTATGTGGTATTTTTGGTATGAGGCATAGTGGTATTGCATTCTTTCTCACCCTACACTAATAAGGTTTTGATATCTGGAGCTCATAGGTGGGAGACAGCTAATACATACTTACAAGACACTTATTGCATAGTCAAACCATGGATCTAGAAGAACAAGTCAATAAGTAAAATCAAGATGTGCATGTGTGGCGAATGAATGGTGATAATGGTGAAAATAATGGTGAAAGTCTAATTCTTCTTTTGCTCTTTTGAGGGGGTACATACCTTTCTTGCACTTGAGGCTTTTAAGGGGAATGAGACGCTCTATATTTTATTTTTCTTTTCTCTCAGGTGGGTATCTTGTACCCCTAATTCTACTGTCGGACACTTGTCCATTTTTACCTCTCGTCTCACTTTTTTCTTTTCTTCGAGGTTCCGGGCACTTGTCCCTTTTTGTTTTCTCGTATTTACTTTTTTTCAGAGCACTCACCCTCCTGGAATAATGTAGCAAGTGGTAGTAACCAAAATATCTCGAGCATTTATTTCAAAGGGAATAATAGGGATAGGATAATGTTTTTGGCTATTCTCTCCCAGATAGGAGTAGAATAATTTTGGTTGAATCTGGAGATGGAAATGAGTGGATGTATGTGGATGCGTACTTCTGGAGTAGAGGCAGCATGTATGAGTAAACGTGCAAGTGAATCTTGATTTTAACCGCATGACAAGCTCCTAAGGGTCTACATAGCTTGACCACACTCGATGCTCGTAAGCAGTAAAAAGTAAATGTATGGTTCATAGTCTAATAAGCATGTATATATGTCTGTGCTAGGATTTAAAACTCTCATCATACAAGAACTTATCATGCAACATTTTAAAGATTTTCAAAGACAAAATTCTCCAGGATTCTAGCATCTCTAGGAACAGATAAACAGCAGCTCAACCTTCCCATATCATATCTGTTAACGACTTAGACTTTTGATCAGGTACACTTCCTGCATATTCAGGTTTAGAGCAAGCTTTAAATTATAACAGTTATGCCTAAACTTGAGAGAGATCTCAAATTTGAAAACTAGGTACTTGGCAGAGCAACTATTCATCATATCCATGTGAGAGTTTATCATTGAAGTTCAGTTTGGCATAGACACTTTATTTATTTATTTAGCAAACTAAGCAAAGATATATATAAGCAAAAAATGTTTAATTGGGTTTTTATGATTATGCATTTTTTTATTATTTGAGTAAGGTATAAATGTGAGTAGAAACACTTAGCAAGATAAATGGGGGTGCTCTCCCCCATGCTGGATTTTAACGTAATTTCTTCTGATGTAGCTAGCAGGTGGCGTATGTGTATTTGAATGTTGGCAGCACCCTGATAGCGATTAGGATATCCTCAGTCTACTAGTCTTCCTTGATCCTTGAATTCTGTGGAGCTCAAATAGACAACAAAGCTTTGTGGAACTGATTAAGTGTTAGCATAAAATCTCTTAGCCTTTATCATGTTGAGCTTCCTCTAATAAATATTACTCTCTTTAGTAGGATCATAAATTTATTTTGATATTTTCATTTTTACAGGACAAGAATATATTTATTTATTTTTACGCCACCACAGTGAATGGGTTTTATGCCACGAGCATACTCACATGGGGCTTACTGTTTTTAACATTTTTATTTTCTTTTCAAGATAGCATGATTAACTAACAAGCTATTTAAGGAAAGTAAATAATTTAAGAAAAAAAAGAATGCACAAAGGATAAATATGGATAACTACAAATTTTACCTTTCGGTGAGGGTTCAATATTTTAAGTCTTCTAAACAAGACTTCTCACCATATTTATTCTTTAGGTGCGTCATTTGAGTTAGGTGTGGATCTTGACATGTGCACCTCTTAATACGGTGTCACCCATGTTTTTCGTTTGCCCAGCAGTTTGAAGTGCGGTGTTGGCGGCATCCTCCTCAGTGTGTTTGTGCTCGTAGATCCAGATCCTTCACTTGGTAGAGTCTGGGAGTTGGAAAACTCCTCCATGTTTTGCTCGAAGTGTATCGTGCTCATAGAGACAAGGCAGAGATCAAGTGCATGGGCCCTGTTGGTGGAAAACACCAACAGAACCAAAAGTGTATTTGTTCTTCTCTAACCTTAAGCATAGTGAGCAAGACAAAGTTGATGGAAGATAAGATCATGAGTGTAGCATTTAAAACATTTGTCAGATCAGATCACTCAACCTTATGGAAAGATAATCTATCTAAGTAATTTTTTTTCTTTACATGACTATCATTTTCCAAAGATCGGATGTGCAACATTTTAGCTCATATGGTTAAGAGTGTGGGATCAAGAAGGTAGGACCGGAAACAAAGATTAAAGGACTAAACATGTTCAATCAATTGGGTTGGTTAATTTGGAGTTATAAATCATACATGTTTGTCTTTTTATCCATGTGCATGCCAGAATCAAGGAGAAGCTTATAACAGTGATAGTCACATACCTGAAGATGTTACCTTAATTGAAGAGTGATGGTACAATATCACCTTGTGGAAGCTTTTCTTTCTCACTGGTTGTGCATCTTGTTCGTGGCACTCTTCGTCTCGTTCCATGGATTATCTCTCGAGCTATGTCTTTCTTGTGCAAATTGTTAAACTTCACGTGTCTCCTTCTTTATCGACATTCTGAAATTATCTTAGGACTTCACAAATCGATATTGAAAAGTTTCCTGCAGAGGTTAGTCCAACAAAATATACCAGTGTCTACACAAGCAGTTTTTAGTTCAATAACTAAACTAGACTCCATGTCTAATCGGATTAAGGAAGGCTATTTAACCTAAGCACCATGCTTAATTTAAATGCCAATGGAAGTATGGTGAGTATTTCCAAACCAACACTTACTTGTGAATAGACAAAGGTAGCATGACAACATTATAGAGATCTACTCAAGTGGGGATGAAGTAGAATGATTAGTGTTTAACAAATTGAGCATGTCTTAAGGGTAGGGACAACCAACATAGCAACATGGCAAAGGATGTTTTTGTGTTAGGTATTCCCCCCAGCTTGAACAAGTCAAGTTTGGATGAAATTAATTCAATGTTGCATGATGATTGGTTGGACATACCTTGTTGTTATTCTTCACTCTTTTACTTCAAGCCTGAATTGCGAAGATAACGGTATTGCTTTCCCCCAAGCTGAATGTTGACATAGTCTTTAATCTTGAATCCGCACAACACAGATGTTCTTCAATATTCTTGAGCTTCAAAATGTTAGTGATGATTGCAGTGCTTCCAAGTTGATGAAGATATCTTGATCATTGGGGATTCTCTCTTTAAATCATGTTAAACTAAAATAGACAACAAAACTTGTGGCACCGATTAGACATTAGTAGTTGGCCACTTAAGCCTTAGTTGTCCAAGCTTTTTAGATTTTTCTTAATTCTTTTTCTAAGCAGAGTTTCAACAAGATCTCTTTCTCAATATATATATTTTTTTGGTTTTAGTCTTTTTATGAAGCAAAAGGAAATGGAACAGGATGAATGCATGTTTATTTACTTTTATTTATTTATTTAGTTTTATTCCACCACGGTGAATATCCGTGTGGGCTTTTACACACCACACAATTTATTCACATGGGGTTTTAGTATTTAAGATACAATGAGTTATATAAAATATTTTTATTATATTTTCTAATGCAACAATAATGCAGGAAGATAAATATGTTATGGAGAAATGATGATGAAAAATAAATATGCTAAAAACAAATGCAGAAAAAATAAATACAATAAACCTACTAAAGCTAGTGATACATTAAATTAGCAGACATCAAGATCATTATCAAAATCTTCACACCAATTGCTTCCCCGGCAACAGCGCCAAAAATGCTCGTTGACATTCGTTAAGTGCAATAAGAATAAGAAAAATTCTGCAAGCGCACACAACATCATCGTAGTATTTTACTGGGAGTATTCCAGGTATTGTTATTTATATTTTACCACTGGAAAGCTAAGGTCAAAGAATCTGATAACTTACTATCATGCATCTACTAATTTAATAAACCAACTGGACTAAAGTAGGGGTAAATGATATATGATAGGTAATAATATAAATGTGAGAATTCTATGATAAATGCGTAGATAGCCATAGCGGGAGGACAACGGGAGAGACCTAGGTTCCTGTATACTTCTCTATTACTTCAGTTCTATGATAATAAAGAATGAATAGATATAGCAATCACATATTAGCACTTTGGGACATCAGAACACCAACCACAGAAAGAGATGAGAAGGGGGCTGGGAAGCTCTGCCTACGGTCCTACAAACATCGATCCGAACGAGGTGGAATACGTCGACCGTTAGGGCTGTCACTACCCTATGGCTACCACAACAATCCGCAAGACTGGGTGCAACATCAGATAACCTCTAGTATAGACACCACGTCTACACTAACGATTACTACTCTAATTACCATGAATAACTAGAGCACTCAATGCGAACGGAGATCGTATGCGAAAATATAACAACTGCAGTACTCGATAATAATAAAGGCATAAAAGTAAATAGAGAAGATAAATATATTAAAGCATAAGTCTTATAATAAATATAAATACATACCAAAACTCTGAAGACATCTCCAGAACCGAAGCGCAGCTCCGCTCTCCCTAACTCCCAACTAGAACTAATCTACTACATTGGAATGTCCAGCCCTAATTCTCTATAGAGGAAAGGTTATCCTTCGAGGGCACCTCTCAACTCTATGATGATATGTTCTCCTCCAGGGGCCAGGGGCCTTGCTTATATAGCCTCCTCCTTTGTGCCCTTTTTGGTTCAGCAGGCGATGTGGTACTAAAGTTTCCACTATATCTCATTAAAATGCACATAGGCCTTAATGGACCAAAATCTGATTTGGACCCAATTAATCCTGCAGCTCTTTTATGTGGAGTCCTTCTTTTATTAGTATATCTTAATTCTGAACTCCAAATATAGCAAATAATATATGCATTTCGATAAGCTCGACGAGATCTTTGTAATAGTGTACTCCATTCTGTGATTGGTGCTTGTACCAGGGCGGGCACCCTAGGATCAAGGGCGGGCGCCCTGGCCTCGGGTCCGTCTCAGCTCCGCTTCGGTCGAGTTGCTTCTAGAGTCTTCCTGATTATGGAAAATTACCGCACACATTAATTCTCTATGTAAACCCGACGTGTGGGCTTTCCTTCGTATTTCCTGATAACCCCCTACAGAAATAGACAAACACCAAAACTCGTGGAAATCTGTCAGATGAAACCCTAAGTCTAGGTGTCGGTTGCATTTAGATCCTTTTCATGATTAGTTGACGGTTAAATGTGAGCATTAAGGACCGTCAACAGCGAGCTAAATTTGGTAGGAGGTGAAACCGTCCTATGTATGCCGCCATGCAACCGCCTAAAAAAGGTGGGTCCGACTTGCCGCCACGGGGGGTGCGCCCGCACCACGGTGCGCCCGCACCACTTGTGAGCCCCCGTGGCCACCGCCTTCACGTGGTCGGTTCGTCTCTGGGCCCTGATCCTTCCCGTGGTTACGGATGGATCCAGTTTGGTGTTTTGGTGGGCTTTTCCATTTATCTTTGACTTGCGCCTTTTCTGAATACGCTTTCTTGAAGTGCGCTTTCTCATGTCTTTTGCGCCTTTCCACATGTCATACCTGAAATTGATATTTGCAACAAAACTTGTGGAAAGGTTAGTTCAAAGCCCTACCATCTATTTATTTTATTTATTAAAATGATGTTTACAATTATAAGATAAGGGGTACCAACATAGAGCAAAAAAAATATTTATTTTATTTTTATGCTTCCATAGTGAATGTACTTATGAGTTTTATGCCACTCGTATACTCGTCTTACTGCTTTTTAACATTTTTATTTCCTTTTTAAGATCGTATGAACATGATTAACTAAACAAGCTATTTAAGGAAAAGTAAATAATTAAAGGGGAAAAGGGATAACTACCAAGTTTACCTCTTAACACGGTGTTCAGTGTTTTTAAGTCCTCCGAACGGGACTCCTTGTGTTCTCTTAACACGGTGTTCCAGCGGTGCCTCCTCTTCTAGTACAATTATCTTCTCTATCGACACCTGATTTTGTGCTACGGTCTCCTCAGGACAATCCTGTTCAAGATGTATATCTTTGGACCTTATTACCTCTCCTTCGTAGTCTGCCCATCTGTCCTTGATGATTTGCCTCCTCTGGTTTCGATTGCGTCGCCTTCTTCACATCCTGATCTGCTTAGAATCTTCAACTATATAATTAGAGTCACTAAAGTAGTGGTGTACCTTCTTAGAGGGGAAGTGCATGTGGACTTCTCTCGTTCCAATGTAGATGATAGCTTTGATAGTGCTGAGGAACGGTCTTCCAAGGATGATGGGTGGATCGTACTCGTCTTCTCCCATGTCAATGACCTGAAAATCTATATGGACAAAATGGTTGTCTATTTTGATAGGGACATCAGTTACTATACCTTTGACTTTTTGGAATGTCTGGTCTGCCATCTGGAGGTGAATGTATGTTGGTTGTAGGGGCATGGTTCTATACAAGAGCTGATAAGTGACTGCGGCCATTATGTTGACGCTAGATCCGGTGTTGCAGAGTGTCTTCTGAAATGAGTATCCATTGATTGTGCACTCGATGCTTGGAACACCTGGGTCGTCCTTCTTGATCAGGAAAGGCGACTTGAGTCGACGATCTTGACCTCTGTGAATTGCAGTGACCATCTGTTGACGGTCCTTAATGCTCACATTTAACCATCAACTAATCATGGAAAAGGATCTAAATGGAACCAACACCTAGACTTAGGGTTTTATCTGACAGAATTCCACAAGTTTTGGTGTTTGTCTATTTCTGCAGGGGGTTATCAGGAAATACGGAAGAAAGGCCCACACGTCGGGTTTACATAGAGATATTAATGTGCCGCGCAATTTTCTACCATCTAGAAGAGTCCAGAAGCCACGGGAGCGAATGGGAGACGTAACGGAGCCGGGCACTGGGCGCCCGCCCTCCCTTACTGGGCGCCCGCCCTCCCCCCTGGACCAATCAGGGCGAAGTTCGGGGATCATGCTCCACCGACCTAATACTTCAAGGAAAACCACACGATCAATGTCGGTTTGATCCGACGGCCTAGATTCATCTGAAAAGACTATATAAGCAAGGCCCCCTGGCCCCTGGAGAGCATACCTCTTCTACAGAATCAAAGTTAGGGTTTCAAGTCTTCATCCAAGTAGAGAGGATCCCTCTAGTTCTTCTAGTTCTACCTCTAGTTCATCTAGATCTAGTTCTAGTTCATCTAGTTCTAGTTCTAGTTCCTCTAGTTCTAGTTCTAGTTAGTTCTAGTTGTAATCTAGAAAATAGGGAGAGAGAAGAGGAGAGCGGAGGAGGAGGAGCCGGATCTGTCAGATCTTCCTCAACATTGTACTTTTGCAGCAACTGGTTCGTTCTTCATCGTTCTCCAGGTTCTTCAATTCATAATCCTGAGTTCTTTAATTACTTTTATTTACATTCAAGTTATTTATTGGATTCCCGCTTGCATCAAGTGCTCTAATCTTTGCAACATTAGAGTAGTAATTAATAGATTAGACGTGGTGTTTAGTCTTGCAATTACCTGGAATTGCACCCAATCCTGCGGATTGTTGTGGTAGCCCTAGGGTAGTGACAGCCCTAACGGTCGACGTATTCCACCTCGTTCGGATCGGTGTTTGTAGGACCGTAGTCAGACCTTCCTAGCCCCCTTCTCATCTCTTTCTGTGGTTAGTGTTCTGATGTCCCGAAATAGATAATCTTGAAGTAATTCTTGATTCTTAGATCAACTAGAGAACTCTCACGAAACTTCCTCTCTTCCCACCAAAAATAATCATATAGTTATCCTTGGGCAATCTTGGATCTTAATTAGTACACTCACGTTCCCTGTGGAAAATCGATACTCTGGAATACTCTCGGGTGAAAGCTACATCGGTATCCGTGCGCTTGCGGATTTTTCTGTTTGCGTTTAAAATACCCAACAAGCTTTCTGGCGCCGTTGCCGGGGAACGGTAGCCGTGCTAGTTTCGAACCAAGTCGTCCGTGTATCCTTTTTCTTTTCCCTTTTACCACACTCACCTTACCATTTTCACCATACCACATGGATTTCACTCCTATCTATAAATTCTTTGCTCCAAAGGGCGAGTTATTAGAGCCACCACCATCATCACATCCAATTCTTACAGATGGCTACGACCTCGGCCCTGATCTAATAGCCATGATTCAGGAGCAACCCTTCTCTGGGCAAGTAGATGAAGATCCATACACCCACCTTAGAGAATTCGAGCAGTTGTGCTCTTGCCGATCTATTTCTGGCATGACACAAGAAACCCTTAAATGGAAATTATTTCCGTTCTCCCTTTTGGGAAGAGCAAAAAAGTGGTATGCTCATTCTGTAGGAGGCATTAATGGAAATTGGGACGAACTTCGGGACAACTTTTGTCTCGCTTTCTTCCCACTCTTTCGAATCGCTGACCTTAGAATCGAAATTCTAACATTCAAACAAAGAGAGAAGGAAACTTTAGGAGCAGCTTGGGCTAGGTTCACAAGCCTTACCAATTCCGGTCCAAACCTTTCCATGCCTGACCATGTACTGTACTACCACTTTTATCGTGGTCTAAGCAAGGAGGCTGCTCTTCACCTCGACATTGCTTCAGGAGGCTCATTCACACACAAACTCACAGATGAGAGGAGAGCTATCCTAGAAAGAATCCTTGAAAATACCCCTTACACAGGCATTTATGATGAGTTTCCTGAAGGAGAAAAAGAAGTCGAGCCTGATCCTAACCCAAAAGATGAGGAACTTGCAACTGAGTTAGAAATTCCACCTGACCCACCTATTAATTTGGTTGTAGAGAAACCTCCTGATAAAGGAATGCAAAACCAACTAAGGGATGATGAACCACCACATTTAGAGCATCCCTTTGAATTCGAGGACGATCTTTTTGAAGATTATGGAAACACCTCGAATTTTCCTATCCAAACACGACCTCTAGCAAGGACCACTCAATCCGTTCTCAGAGTAGAACCTGTTGACATAGAACACATCAAAAGACTTTCGGCTATTCCGAGTTATGAATGGCTAACAGAAGCAGAGCTGTCCCTTGAGGTAGCTCGAATCATCACTCCTTCAACCATTCTTCTGTGCCAAATTAGAGGGTCTCCTAGGAAGGTCCACTACAATCCATATGTTGGGATAAATGTTATTTCCAAGGAGTTAGCTGACACTCTTTATCCCAACGAGTCCATAACCCCATCCCAAAAACTTTTACAAAGTCCATCTGGATTAATTCTAGAAAGCCATGGGGTATTAAGGGCAGTTCCTGTTAGAATCAAGGACTCTAGAATATGTCTAGATTTTCACATTTTTGACATACCCGAGATTCCTCTCTTGATTGGCAGACCAATCATGAAACTTCTACAGGAACAACCACAACGAGGTCATTTAGACTTCAAGGTTGGGAATTCCACTATTGTTGTTCCTCTTGCTAGATCAATTAACACGATAGTGGAACCCAAACTTGACCCAGATCCTATTGAGGAGGTCTTAATGGTGACTCAAGAGGAGATGACCCAACCATTCTTTAATCATGAACACTTTGTTCAAGAAGAAGAAGAGTTGGTAGAACCCGTTGAGCTAGACAAAAATGAACTACCTTCACCTCCTTCGATAGAATTAAAACCTCTTCCTTCTGGCCTTAGATATGTCTTCTTGCACAACAACTCAAAAACTCCAGTAATTATCAGTGACAAGCTTTCCGATTATGAAACACAACAACTTGTCACTGTTCTTGAAAGACATAGATCAGCTTTTGGCTACTCTCTCGAGGATCTCACGGGCATTAGTCCCATTCTCTGCACTCATCGTATCCCTATTGATCCCAATTCTACACCTTCAAGGGAACCACAACGGAGACTTAACAATGCTATGCGAGAGGTTGTTAAGAAAGAGGTCCTCAAACTCTATCGTGCTGGGATTATTTATCCTGTGCCACATAGTGAGTGGGTTAGCCCTGTCCAAGTAGTGCCAAAGAAAGGAGGAATGACGGTCGTTAGGAATGAGAAGAATGAACTCATCCCTCAAAGAATTGTCACTGGGTGGCGTATGTGTATTGACTATCGAAAACTCAATAAGGCTACAAAGAAAGATCACTTTCCGTTACCCTTCATTGATGAAATGTTGGAACGGCTTGCAAACCACTGTTTCTTTTGTTTCCTTGATGGTTATTCTGGATACCACCAAATCCCAATCCACCCAGATGACCAAGAAAAGACAACCTTTACATGCCCATATGGAACTTATGCATACCGACGAATGTCGTTCGGATTGTGCAATGCTCCAGCTTCTTTCCAACGGTGCATGATGTCTATTTTCTCGGACATGATTGAGAAGATCATGGAGGTTTTCATGGATGATTTTACTGTCTATGGCAAAACCTTCGATCATTGTTTGGAGAATTTAGATAGAGTCTTGCAGCGATGTGAAGAAAAGCACTTAATCCTGAACTGGGAGAAATGCCATTTTATGGTTCAGGAAGGAATAGTGCTAGGACATAAAGTGTCCGAACGTGGTATAGAGGTGGACAAAGCAAAGATTGAAGTTATTGAAAAACTTCCACCTCCCACGAATGTGAAAGGAATCCGTAGCTTTTTGGGACATGCAGGGTTCTATAGACGCTTTATCAAGAATTTCTCTCAAATTGCTAGACCCCTAACTAGTCTCCTAGCTAAGGATGCACCTCTCATCTTTAGTGATGAGTGTCATGAATCTTTTCAAACTCTTAAGAAAGCACTCATCTCAGCCCTGATTACCCAACCACCTGATTGGAATCTTCCTTTTGAGATCATGTGTGATGCTAGCGATTTTGCGGTTGGTGCCGTTTTAGGACAAACCAAGGATAAAAAGCATTATGCCATATCCTACGCTAGCAAAACCTTGTCTGGACCACAGCTCAATTACACTACAACTGAAAAAGAGCTTTTGGCTGTTGTCTTTGCTATAGACAAGTTTAGATCTTACTTAGTGGGGGCGAAGATAATCATCTATTCAGACCATGCTGCTCTTAAGTACCTCCTCACTAAGAAAGATGCTAAGCCTCGTCTAATTCGATGGATTCTTCTTCTCCAAGACTTTGACATAGAAATCCGAGATAGGAAGGGAGTAGAGAATTCCATAGCAGACCCCTTGTCTAGGCTTCACTATAAGGAAACACATGATGAGCTTCCCATAAATGACTACCTAAGGGATGACACCCTACTTAAGATAACACATGCAGATCCATGGTACGCAGACATCGTAAACTTTATAGTAAAAGGCTATGTCCCACCTGGTGCAAACAAAAGGAAGTTACTTCACGATAGTCGTTTCCACCTTTGGGATGAGCCATATCTTTTCCGAGTCTGCGCTGATGGACTCTTGAGAAGGTGTGTTCCTATGGCTGAGGCTACTCAAATTATGGAAAGATGCCATGCCTCGACATATGGAGGACACTATGGAGCATTCCGGACACATGCTAAAATTTGGCAAAGTGGCTTTTTCTGGCCAACGATGTATGAAGATACAAAGGACTTTGTCAGGAGATGCCACCGATGTCAAAAACATGGGAATATCAACTCACGAAATGAAATGCCTCTCACAAATAATCTTCATGTAGAACTTTTCGATGTATGGGGCATTGATTTCATGGGGCCATTCCCTATGTCCGGGAATTGCGAGTATATCTTAGTAGCTGTGGATTACGTGTCCAAATGGGTAGAAGCCCTACCTTGTCGATCAGCTGATTCAAAACATGCCAAGAGAATGTTCCATGAAGTAATCTTTCCTCGCTTTGGTATACCCCGGATAGTTATAAGCGATGGAGGTTCTCACTTCATCGACAAAATCTTCCGAAAGTACTTAGCCGATCATGGAGTTCGACACAACGTCGCAACACCATACCATCCTCAGACTAGCGGTCAAGCCGAAACATCTAACAAACAAATCAAAAATATTTTACAAAAGACCGTAGATGAGATGGGTAAGGGATGGAAGGACAAACTTCCTGATGCACTTTGGGCATATAGATCTGCATTCAAAACACCCATAGGCATGTCACCTTATCAACTTGTATATGGAAAAACTTGTCATTTGCCTGTGGAAGTAGAGTTTAAGGCTCATTGGGCACTCAAGAAATGGAACATGGATCACCACCTTGCTAGCGAGAATCGTCTGATGCAACTATCTGAGCTAGAAGAATGGAGAGAGAAAGCCTACCACAATTCAAGGATATATAAAGAAAGAACAAAACGATGGCATGATAAGAGAATCAAGCATAAGGAGTTTAAGCCTGGAGATAAGGTTCTACTATTCAATTCAAGAGTTAAGCTCTTTGGTCATGGTAAGCTACGAAGTAAGTGGGATGGACCATACAAGGTTATTGACACTTCAACTCATGGAGCCATTACCATCCAAGATGACATAGGTAACACTTTTAAGGTAAATGGTCAACGCTTGAAAATCTATCTTGAGCCACAAAACAACTTGGTAGAGGAACTTGATGTGATTGAGTTCATAGAATTCTCACATTAAGCTCTCATAAGCTCTAGACAATTACCGAACCCTTAACATGTTCCACAAGTTTTGTTGTCTATTTGGGTTGTGCAGGATTTTGAGGCTTAAGAAGAGTGAGACCAAACATGCAGGCCACAAGAGTGAACGACTATGTCAACATCCAGCTTGGGGGAGGCACTCCCACGTGTATCTAGATAAGTATTACTTTTCTTCCTTTGGTTTTATTTTCTAGTATTCGGAAATAAATAAATAAATAAAAAAATGCATAACCATGAAACCAAACAAAGTGTTTCTTTCGAGTAATATACAATAGTTTTGTGTAATTCTAAGTTTTAAATAAAAATAAAAGAAAGTTTGATTCAAGTCTAGGTAATTGACAAACATGATATGAGAAGGTCTGAGCTACTATTTAACTTGTTCGAAGTTTTGCTAGAGTTCTGGAGATTTTATCTTTTGAAAATCTAAAAATTCATAAAAAAAAATATGAGATCATAATACCTAGAGTCTTATAAGATATAAATATTAAAACTGTGGGCACTTGCTTTGTTCAAGCCATTGTTAATTCTTGTAGTTTTGGTTGAGAGAATTATCATGCTCCCAAGATCAAGATCTTTTTTTGTTTTAAAAATATAAATATTCACTCTTCCGAAGTATTATTGCATTAGAGGCATGGGACTATGCAAAAATTTGATTCGAAAAAAAAAGAGAGTGAGACGAGAGGTAAAAATGGACAAGTGTCCGAAGTAGAATTAGGGGTACAAAGATACCCACCTGAGTGAAAAAAAATGGACACGTGTCCGATAGTAGAATTAGGGGTACTTAGTGCCCACTTAATAAAAAGAGAAGAAAAAAAAGAGAGAGAGACTGAAAAAAAAAGAAAGAAAAAAAATGATAGCCCATGGTCCCTCTAATAAGCAATATGCCAGTAAGAGATGACAAACTTTTCAGAAAGGTCAAAGGTCTTGATCTAGGAGTATGACATTCCTCTCCCTTACTCCGAGCATTGACATAGCAAAATGCAAAGTAAGTATGCTAAAACTTTTAAAGCTCTACTTATATATATCTTTCGAGAAGAAGGCAATGCCTCAGTTTCATTTTGCAGATTTATAAAAAAAAACTCCAGAACAAAGGTAAGACAGAAGAACTTGAGACATAGTGCTTGACATGATCATTCTGTTTTTCAATCACTTAAGACGTTAGTGATAACTTAAAAACCCTATAGTAAGAGGCATAAAAGTAACCCTTGTTTTCTTGCTGATTTTAGCTTTGCTTAGGGACGAGCAAAGGTTAAGCTTGGGGGAGCTTGTTGACGGTCCTTAATGCTCACATTTAACCATCAACTAATCATGGAAAAGGATCTAAATGCAACCAACACCTAGACTTAGGGTTTTATCTGACAGAATTCCACAAGTTTTGGTGTTTGTCTATTTCTGCAGGGGGTTATCAGGAAATACGGAAGAAAGGCCCACACGTCGGGTTTACAAAGAGATATTAACGTGCCGCGCAATTTTCTACCATCTAGAAGAGTCCAGAAGCCACGGGAGCGAACGGGAGACGTAACGGAGCCGGGCACTGGGCGCCCGCCCTCCCTTACTGGGCGCCCGCCCTCCCCCCTGGACCAATCAGGGCGAAGTTCGGGGATCATGCTCCACCGACCTAATACTTCAAGGAAAACCACACGATCAATGTCGGTTTGATCCGACGGCCCAGATTCATCTGAAAAGACTATATAAGCAAGGCCCCCTGGCCCCTGGAGAGCATACCTCTTCTACAGAATCAAAGTTAGGGTTTCAAGTCTTCATCCAAGTAGAGAGGATCCCTCTAGTTCTTCTAGTTCTACCTCTAGTTCATCTAGATCTAGTTCTAGTTCATCTAGTTCTAGTTCTAGTTCCTCTAGTTCTAGTTCTAGTTAGTTCTAGTTGTAATCTAGAAAATAGGGAGAGAGAAGAGGAGAGCGGAGGAGGAGGAGCCGGATCTGTCGGATCTTCCTCAACATTGTACTTTTGCAGCAACTGGTTCGTTCTTCATCGTTCTCTAGGTTCTTCAATTCATAATCCTGAGTTCTTTAATTACTTTTATTTACATTCAAGTTATTTATTGGATTCCCGCTTGCATCAAGTGCTCTAATCTTTGCAACATTAGAGTAGTAATTAATAGATTAGACGTGGTGTTTAGTCTTGCAATTAGCTAGAATTGCACCCAATCCTGCGGATTGTTGTGGTAGCCCTAGGGTAGTGACAGCCCTAACGGTCGACGTATTCCACCTCGTTCGGATCGGTGTTTGTAGGACCGTAGTCAGACCTTCCTAGCCCCCTTCTCATCTCTTTCTGTGGTTAGTGTTCTGATGTCCCGAAATAGATAATCTTGAAGTAATTATTGATTCTTAGATCAACTAGAGAACTCTCAGGAAACTTCCTCTCTTCCCACCAAAAATAATCATATAGTTATCCTTGGGCGATCTTGGATCTTAATTAGTACACTCACGTTCCCTGTGGAAAATCGATACTCTGGAATACTCCCGGGTGAAAGCTACATCGGTATCCGTGCGCTTGCGGATTTTTCTGTTTGTGTTTAAAATACCCAACACCATCTTAGCTGAATCGTTCCATACTTGCTTCTTGTTCTTGTTCCTCCTGTTGGTCCTCTTTCTTGCTTCATATTAGGGTTGCTCTAGGATTTGTGCAGTCTTGTTCTTGAAGGAAAACATCTCCTTCCTCCCCTTGATGTTGAAGTTGATCTTCGTAGCACTTGCGTATAGGACAGCTCCTAAGGTGTTCACGAATGGCCTCCCCACGATGATGTGTGACCTCTCATCGACATCGGTCTCTATCACCACGAAATCTGCTAGGACGTACGAGGTACCAACTTGGACACATATATTCTTCAGTATTCCTTTTGGGAAGCTCAGTGTCTGATCTGCAAGCTACAAACACATGGTTGTCTCCAATAAAGGATGTGTAAAGAATTTTTCATAGAGTACCCTGGCATAATATTGACACTGGAGCCAAAGTCGCAGAGTGCTTCTGGGAAGTCCACCATGCCGATGGAGTTCGGGATGATGGGGCGTCCTAGATCGCCTCTCTTGACTGGCAGAAGGTCATTATGTACTTCTCCAATGGGGTTACTCCAGTAGTTACCTGCATCAAACATGTCTAGAAGATTTGCAGATTCTAATCCTTCTCACTGTAATGGTATACCGAGGTTAGTAGCAGAAACAGCAGCAGCTATTTGATTCAACTGAGATTCAATCATTTTATTGAAGCTAATTTGATTCTTGATGGCAGTAGAAAAATTATCCATTCTATTATTTATATTTTCTAGCATTTTATCATTAGATGCAAATTTCTTAGACATGTTATCCATTAGTTTTCCTTGATTAGACACTAACTCTCTCAGGGGTGGAAAATTATTATTGTTGTAAGAATTGTTACCTTGATAATTACCTGAGTAGTTACCTAAGTAGTTAGGCCTCTGTTGATTCCAACCTTGATTTTGTTGAGGACGGTTGTAGTAGTTGTTGTAGATGTAGTTCACGTCCTCATGCACTGTTGGTAGTCATTATAGACAAATTATAAACTGCCAACTTGACCCAAAAAGAGAAGAAGCAATCATATTATATACACACATGCATTTTATTACTAACAAGTTCCACTTGTACCATAGTGATTATATTTTGCAGGAATTATAGTGCAACAAGTGGAAATGTGCCATACCAAGAAGAAAGCGCAAAGTACCAAAAGACGTATTTAGAAATGCGCAAACCAAGAAAATAGAGAAAGGCCCGAACAACGCAGAACTGAGCCTGATCGTAACCACGGGAGAGATCCAGGCCTAGAGCCAAACCGACCACGCGAAGGCGGTGACCAGGGGGACCCACCCAGGGTGCGGCCTCACCCCTGGAGGCGGCAACCCGAGCCCATCTTTCTCACGCGGTTGCATGCCGCCATGCATAAGACGGTTTCACCTACTACCAAATTTAGATGCGACGAACCGTCCTAGTTCCACTATAAAAAGGGAGGCACTCCCCCCTTTTCAACACACACATCATTTGGAGTCAATTTACCTCACACCTCTCACTTCTATCTTTAGTCTAGATTAGTAGTAGAGCAAGGCAAGAGCTAGCAAGGAGAGCTTGTCTCCTTAGAAGAAAGGATATTCTTGGTATGAATAATATTCAATCATCTTCCATGAGCAAGTTCTATTTATCTTTATATGATTATGCATATGAACTAGAGTATGGTTATGAACTATTTCTTAGTTCTTGTGCTATGTTCTTGATATGTCCATCATTGTTCATCAGATTAGTATGATTAGGATTAAAATTAGGAATGGGATGATGGTTCACTGTGCTGTGATTGTTGCTCTTAGCCTAGCCTATCACTCTGAAGGGGTGGGGCCCGCGGGGGTTAGGAGTTGTTTCCAATTACGTGAACATGGTGTTCACGTATGCGGGAATCAGTGGATGTGCGTGTATCTTTTGGGTAGAGGGGTAGGTGGCAGGGTAGTGACAGCTCTGTCATCCTTTGCATTCCCCCTCGATCAGGTATTCTGATAGGAGTTCTGTAAAGTCTCTATCGGCTAGGTATCCACCTGCGGGGATCTCCCCTCATCTCAGGCTTAGTTTTAGCTCTATTTATTGCTTACTAGATGATCCGCTAACAGTTCTATGCATAGTTATATGTGACCCATGCCTGCTCAAGTAGATTTATTTCTTTATTCTTTATTTATTATTTCTCTTCTATTTTATCCTTGAGGTTGATCCAATGTGTGTCCACTATCTTGAATATCATGTTTATTCCTATTTACTCTATGTCTACCAAGCATTCAATAAGTAATCATGTTTACACCATGTTTGAGCCCTTTGCCTTCCTACAGGAATTATAAATTCGACACACTTGAATACTCACGGGTTGAAATGCTACAATGATATTTCTA
Organism: Sorghum bicolor; assembly: GCF_000003195.3. Classification (NCBI taxonomy): domain Eukaryota; kingdom Viridiplantae; phylum Streptophyta; class Magnoliopsida; order Poales; family Poaceae; genus Sorghum; species Sorghum bicolor. The sequence continues at coordinate 25,464,870 of NC_012873.2, read as the reverse complement.
TCAACTTGAAGTTATATTACTTCTTCATTCATGAACTATCGATTGGCGTACCTAAGTACCGTTACTTAAGATTGTAATCCTTGTGCACTTTCAAGCGTAGTGCCACAGCTTTGCATATCGCAAGTAATGATGTTTAGGAAGGCCAATCCAGCATTCCTAATTATTGTTACCAGACTGCACTGCTAAGGCCGACGCCCTTGAGTTGCCTTTGGTTATCTCTCTAGTGTAGCGATAGTTACGGTATGCCAACACCCGACATTTCTGGTGTCATTGCTAAGGATGGATCTATGGTCTTTTTAGTAATGACGCTAAGAAATACCAACATGCACCTCAGGTAAGTGATTGCCTGAGTGTCCAGTATCTCCACACTCCTCACAAGTCATGTGAGAGTCGTAGATGTGCATGACTTCTTTCTTGTCTCCAGCTTTATCATCAAGCTTCTTTATGAGCAGGTCCAGCTTTGCAGACAGCATGTCTACCTCCTTGAGGTGGTGCATACCTCCACTTTTCTTGTGTGTCTAGGTCCTCTCCTCGTTCCAACATTGGTTGGACGCCATCTTCTCCACAAGGGTTGTGGCTTGTGGTATGGTGAGTGATAGGAATGCTCCTGCGGCTGCAGCATCCATGGTTTCATGGGTGCTATTGCCGAGCCCATGATAAAACGTCTGCATCAGCAGCAAGCTCTCCATTCCATGATGGGGACATTCTATGATGTAGTCTTGGAAGCGCTCCCATGCCTCTGCAACAAATTCATCATGTTGTTACAGAAAACTTGTAATCTTCCCGCGGAGAGCATTGGTCTTGCCCATGGGAAAGAACATGGCCAAAAAGTTCATGGAGCAGAGTGCCCACGTAGTATTCTTCTCCTTTGTTGCATAGAACCACTGCTTCGCTCTCCCCAACAATGAGAATGGGAAGAGGCGAAGTAGTATGGCGTCTCTGGGAACTTCTAAAATAGTAAATGTGCTACAAATCTCTAGGAAGTGTTGGAGATAAGCACTAGCATCTTCGTGTGCCTTCCCATAGAACTAATTTGCTTGCACCATGTTGATGTGCCTAGGCTTGAGCTCAAATGTCCAGTCGATCTCTACAGCAGGTCTAGTGTGGATGTTGTCTGTGGTGGGAGCTAAGAACTCGCGGATCGACTTGTTCGCCACGACTTCAAACTCCGATGACAAGTTCCAAATGAAACTTCGGCCATCTTCTTGATTTGATGAAGCTTTGTGCTGAAGTGTTGACGATGAAACCTTCTTGAGCTTGGCTCTTGTTTTCCTGATTATTGCTTCGGGGTCGTCCACATAATTTTTTGGAAGATGTCTTCTATTCATACATCACCCTACAAAAAATAATAAAAATAACAAAGTACAGGGGTAAAGCTATATGAGAGAATTGATGATCTCAATCATATTAGTGATGCGAATGATGAGTCATTATTTTGTATTCATTCCTTATTGGGTATTCTTAATGTCATTACCAAAAGTAGACTTAGTTTTCTATTTCCGATAACGGCGGCAAAAATGCCGAACCTATCCCTCATGCCACTTAAGCCATGTTGTCATCCCCAGCATGACATGAGAGACGCGGTATTGAAATATGCAATTGCTCTTCTGAATAAATAATAAAAGGGATCTGCAAGCGCACAGATTAATACCGATGTAGCATTTTAACTGAGAAGTATTCTAGGTATCGTTATTTATATTTTTACCACTGGGAAGGGATTACTAACACCAATGTTGACTGTGGAATGAAATATGGAACTGAGTATCATCGCATGTGTAATAGAGAGCATTCATCTATCTCATCAATACAGGGATAAATGTCACATAAAATATAGATAAAGCATGAATGGTGACAAAGATAACTATTTTGGTCAGCACAACTAGCCACACATGATAATGATAAGCATCTCAACAGATATTCTAGCAAGTCATTAGCGTAGAATTAGGATGAACTACAAGAATATTTCCTAAGTTATTCTTAACTATAAATTCTAGCATATCATAATTAGTGCAATTCTACTTGGCAATCATTGTGAGACAGGATTACGCCCATGCATAGTGATATTAGCAAGGAAGATGAGAAACATAGCAATCACTCCCCTGTAATAATGATGCTCTGCCTGCCTTATACACGGGAGGGGGACTAAATAAGAATCAACAGAGCTGTCACCACCGTGAACTACCCCGCGATCTGTCATATATGGTACAATCGCAGATAAATATGGTATAGGCACCACGCCTACACAATACTTATCATTTACCCATGGACCCGATGGATAAACGCTATACGATCCTAAACATGTATATAATTCCAATCTAACTAAGCCAAGTATATAACCATGATAAACTAAGAACAATATAATTGCAAATATAAACAAGTAGAGCAAAGTCTTAATCAATATATTGAAATAGAACAAAGTCATATCGATAATATTGAAGAACAATGATGAACAAATGAAGAACAGTAGAGGAATTACCAAGAATCCTCTTGACAGATTCGGAAACCAATCGAAGATTGACTCCTTCTAGTACTAATCCGATGTAGCTATGCTAAACTAGAGATCTATTTGATGTGGTGGCTCTAGGGCTTGATCAGAGACTCTCCTCCTTGGATGAATGAATGATTTAGGGTTTGAAAATGAGAATGCCTCCTCCAAGGTCCAGAGGGCCTGCTTATATAGCCCTTCAAAATGAACATGTGCCGTCGTCAGATCAAACCGACCTTAATCACATGGTTTTCCTTAATCCCTTAGGTCGGTGGAGCATAATCCATGAGGCGGGCACTGATTGGCCGCCAGGGCAGGGCGGGTGCCCTAGGGGGGAGGGCGGGTGCCCTACCCCCGGGCCCGCTCGGCCTCCTGTTTGTTCCCGTGGCTTCTAGAGTCTTCTAGATGATAGAAAATTGCCGCACCGTTAATATCTCTATGTAAACCCGACGTGTAGGCCTTTCCTCCATATTTCCTAATAACCCCTGTAGAAATAGACAAACACCAAAACTCGTGGAATTGTTTGAGATAAAACCCTAAGTTTGGGTGTTGGTTGCATTTGGATCCTTTACTTTATTTATTTGATGATTAAATTTGATACTTAAGGACCGTCAACACATGCTTGACTAACTTGTTTAATTGTTTCATTCCAACAAGACCAAGCCTTCTATGCCATAACCAACCCATGCTAGATTTAGTGAGCAAGCATGTTGATAATTGAGCTTCACTAGCATTGAAATCAAGCAAGTATAGATTCTCATATCTAAAGCCTTTGAATATCAAGTTAGAGCCATCTACACTTATGATATCTACATCCTCAACTCCAAATATGCATTTGAAACCATGATCACAAAGTTGAGCTACGGATAGCAAGTTGAAATTTAAGCTCTCTACTAGTAGCACATTGGAAATGCTCAAGTCATTGGATATAGCAATTTTACCAAGCCCTTTGACCTTGCCTTTGCCATTGTCACCAAATGTGATACTATCAACACCATTATCATCATTTGCATTGATTGAATTGAACATTCGTGAACCACCGGTCATGTGTTGTGTGCACCCACTATCAAGCACCCAATGCCTTCCTCTGGCTTTATAGTTTACCTACAAAACAAATCAATGTTTCTTAGGTACCCATACTTGTTTGGGTCCTTGTAGGTTAGTGACTAAGCTTTTTGTTACCCAAATGGCCTTCTTCTTTGGACCCACAATTGGTGTACCAACAAACTTAGCATGCACACCCTTCTCACCCTTGGTAAGCACATAACAAGAATCAAAAGGAATGTAAGATACATTAGCATTTTTGTTGTTCTTATTCATTTTATTGCAATTATGCTCTAGGTGCCCAACTTGCTTGCATTTGTTGCAATACCGACCATTTCTCTTCACAAAGCTAGGCTTGTGAGTTGCAAAGGCCATCTTGCCTTTCTTGGGAGTGTAGCCTAATCCCTCTTTGTTGAGAGAAAATCTTTGGCTACCCAAGCACTTTAGCAATCGGGCCTCACCACCACAGGCTTTGCCTAGGGCATGAGTGAGCTCATCCACCTCTCTCTTGAGAGTCTCATTCTCAACCTTTCATTATGTATCACAAGTGACACTAACACTAGAAGTAGAGGTAGAATTGGTGGTGGTGGATGAACACCTACAAGAAGAGTTAGTGGCAACAACAGTAGATGGGTTGGATGATTCCTTAATTAAGTCACATGTTGTGCCCACATCACATGATACAACAACCTTTTCCTTGTTCTCTTCTAACAACAACGAGTGAGCATTCTCAAGCTTGGTGTGATCCTTCCCAAGCTTCTCATGGGCTTTCACTAGCCTCTCATGATTAGCATTGAGCTCATCAAAGGATTGCTCAAGAGCTTTTAACTTCTAGCCCAATTCTTTGCACTTCTTGTTTTTAGATTGAATAAGAGAATCGACTTGTTCTAACATGTCCATGAGTTGTTCATTAGTGAATTCATTTTTGTTATCACTATCACTATCATGTTCATTTTCACTTTCACTTTCACTCACATCATATTGTACCTTGTGGCCCTTGGCCATGAAGCACGAAGGACTGTCGAAGAGTGATGGCTTGTTGATGGCAATGCTTGCAAGTGCCTTCTTCTTGGATGACTTGTCATCATTGCTTGAATCATCATCTGAAGAGGCATCACTATCCCATGTCACAACATAGGATCCACCCTTCTTCTTCTTCTTGAAGACCATCTTCTTCTACTTCTTTTCTTTCTTCTCCTTCTTATTCTTCTTCTCACGCTCATCATTGTCACTATTGTAAGGACAATCCACCACAATATGATTGGGACTCTTGCACTTGTAGCATAGCCTCACATGCTCCTAGTTCTTGAAGTGATCTCTTCTCTTTCTTGTGTGATAGCCCTTCTTCTTCATCATCTTGCCAAACTTGCGGACGAAGAGTGCTAGTGCTTGATCATGACTATCATCATTGGAGCACTCCTCATCACTTGATTCTTCCTTCTTGGCCTTGCCCTTGTTCTTGCTCTTGGATGAAGAGCTAGCTTTGAATGCTACACTCTTCTTCTTGTTATCATCATCATCCTTCTTCATGACCTCATCATCATCATTGTCATTATATTGATCCTCGGTCATGACATCTCCAAGTACCTCATTGGGAGATACACCCGTCAATCCACCTCTAATGATGATGGTTCTCAATGTCTTGAACCTCTTGGGAAGCACATCAAGAACTTGTGAATAAACTCCTCATCCTTCACTTTCTCACCAAGGCCCTTGAGATCATTGATGATGACTTGGAGCCTGTAGAACATCTCCGAAATTGACTCATCATCCTTCATCTTGAAATTGGATAGCTTATCCTTGAGCATGTACAACTTGGCACTTTTTACCGTTGTAGTGCCATCATAGGTCTCTTCTAGCCTTGTCCATACTTCACTTGCCTTCTCAAGATCTTTGACTTGTTCAAACACCTTTGAATCAATGCCATTGTAGATTGTGTTGAGAGCCATAGTATTGCTTTGATTGTTGGCTCTCTCATTGTCGGTGGGGTTGGTGGGATCAAGGATCACAAAATCATTTTCCGTCACTTCCCACACTCTATCATTTATTGGTCCAAAATACATTTTCATTTTTCTCTTCCAATTGTCAAAAGAACTTGTGCCATCAAAGAACGGTGGTTTGCCCTCAACATGGTTGAACACTATTTGAGCCATAATTTGAGCACCAAGGTTGTTAAGCTTTCACAAAACGGTGACCACGGCTCCGGTACCACTTGAAAGGTCCTATTGGCTAGAGGGGGTGAATAGCATGTTTAAAAATTCTACAAACTCACTAGAGTAAGAAGTTAGTAAATAACAAAGCGTAGCTTTTTGCTCTAGCTCTAATTGGGTGTTTGTAAGCCACCTATCCAACATTTCTAGTTGATATGATCACTAGGCACACAAGAGCTATGTCACTACTTACACTAGAGAGCTATCTAAAGTTTCTATACAAGTATGTAAGCTACTCTAGTTTGCGGGAAAGTAAAAGAGAGGGTTTGATCTTTACACCGCCGCATAGAGGGGATGAACCAATCAAAAATATGAGGTCCAATCATCGGGACAAATCCAATGAACAATCACAATGGAGACACACAATTTTCTCCCGAGGTTCATGTGCTTGCCAGCACGCTACGTCCCTGTTGTGTCGACCAACACTTGGTGATTCGGCGGCTAAGAGGTGTAGCACGAACCTCGTCCTCACTAGGACACCACAAGAACCTACCCACAAGTGTGGTAGCTCAATGACATGTGCAATCAACTAGAGTTGCCTTTGGCTCTCCGCTGGGGCAGGCACAAACCCCTCACAATCATCGGGAGATGGCCACGAACAATCACCAACTCATGCCAATGCTCCTCCACTGCTAGAAGTCGTCTAGGTGGCGGCAACCACCTAGAGTATCAAGAAAACCGCAGCCAAAACGATCCCCAAGTGCCACTAGATGCAATCACTCAAGCAAATGCACTTGGAATCACTCGCATTCTCACAAAGATGAATAATCTATGAAGGAGATGAGTGAGAGGTGTTTGCTTAGGCTCACAAGGATGTCAAGTATGCTAGAATGCCAAGAGAGTGAGCCCCAAGCTGGCTAACATGCAATTATAAGCCCCTCAAACAAATAGAGTCATTTGCTCTTTAACTGGGCTAAACTCGGGGTCACCGGACTCGCTGCAGGTGAGGCACCGGACGCTAGAACAGAGCGTTCGGTGCTCCAGAAACAGCAATGTGTCAGCTCTTTGAATCTCACACGCCGAAGTCTAACGGTAACCTGCAGACCACCGGACGCAGTGCAGTGAGCACTGGACACGTCCGGTGAACACCGGTCTCGTGCGCAGAGAGGTCTACAAATGCGCGGGGTCACCGGACCCACACACCGGACACGCTGCTAAGCGTCCGGTCCCTTACCCAGAGAGCACTTCAAAAAGCGTGAACAATGGACGTGCACCACGAGACGCACCTTGAGCGTCCGGTGCTCTCAGTCAGAGACTCCTACAAAAGTCAGGCAGCACTGAACGTGCCAACAGGGTTTGACCTGCGTCTGGTGCTCAGCGTCTGGTGCCTAACCTTAACAGCCATGAAGCAGACAGCACACCGGACGTGCAAGCACTGCGTCCGGTGCCTCCGGGCCAATGTCCGGTGAGTGTTTCTCAGTGAAAAACACTCCTGCGACTTCTCCAAATTTCCCACCGGTGCAATAGAAAATATGCACTTCACTTTCTCAAAAAGCATCGAGTCCCACCTCATAAGCTCGATGGGAGGGAGAGAGGAACCCAAACCCTCTCTACCATTCAAACTCCACCTCCTTTTCAAAGTGTGCCAACACCACAATGTGTAAACCAACATGTGCTCATGTGTTAGCATTTTCACAATCATTTTCTTCAATGGAGTTAAGTTAGATCACTAGGTTATAAATGCATGCTCATGAATAATGACACCTAGTGGCACTTGATAACCGCTTAGCCAAAGAATTCCCCTCTTTATAGTACGGCTATCTATCCTAAATGTGATCACGCCCTCTATGGTGTCTTGATCACCAAAACCAAAACCCTAAGCAATACCTTTTCCTTGATCTCCATAGGGTTCTGTTTTTCTCTTTCTTCTTTTCCAAGTTGAGCACTTGATCATCTTGTGGTCAATACCATCATCACCATGATAATCTCTTGCTCCATGACTTGGCATGTACCAACCTAATTAAGTCTATACACACTTAATATAGAGGTTAGTACTAGGGTTTCATCAATTATCTAAAACCAAACTAGGGCTTTCAGGTGGCTGTAGGGCAAACACATTAATTAAATGCTCTAGGATCCGTACCGGGAGCAGGTAATCGAGGCGTACCCGGGCTCGAGGCCAAGTAGTTCACTCGAGCCTACTTCTATCATCGAGGGGCAGGTTGAGTGACACGCTTGCCGTGCTCGTCCTATCTCGAGCGGCGACATAATGAGTGGATGGTAGTTTGGGCTCTCGAGGATCGCTCCTGGGCTCGCCCAGTGCGGTCCGTTCGTCGGGCATTTTTACTAGTTGAAGCGGGGAAATGATAGTGCGGCGTGGGCACTTATCAGAGGTTATTTTTCTAGCACATGAATAAAGATACCCCCCTTATTCAAATCCTCGACACATGGTAATTAAATGAATAATTATAATAATGACTAAATTTGGTCAGATTTTGCAAATTGACACAGCAATATAATTTAGGTCCATAAACATTCCATAAAAGTTTGACACAAATTTAATAAAGTGGTACTCTCTTCACAAATAGAAAGATCTCTCCTATAGTCAAATAACTAAGTTTATGATGTATCTACTTTCGGATATTAATTGATTTTAGAATAGTAAAGAATTTGAAATTAAAAGGTCACCAACAATAAAGTCACAGGACTCATCCTGATCTACAACTCTTGTTTTAGCCCTTTCTCTATCAAACTTTGTTTCAACAATTCTAATTTTTGATTTGAAACTATGAGAACTTCATACAAACTTTTGGAATAATAAATGATTTCAAATGAAAACATTGACAACAACAAGTTTGTTGATCTCATTGAGATCTACAACTTTGGTTTGGATCATCTCTTAATCCGAGTTTGTTTGAATAATTCAAAAATTCAAATTTCAAATTATGACAACTTCAAACAAAATTTTCGGATCTCACAATATGCCTTCTTTATTCATTTAACAATAAAAAAACTGTAGTGGGCCAAGGATGAGAATGGTCCTAGGATTGGAATCAGCCCAGCATCTGGCCCAACAATTTAAATTTTTGAATTTCAAAATATAAGAATTTTGAACAAATTTTTGAGATATTAAATGAATTCAAATGGAAAGGTCATCAACAACAGAGTTATAGAACTCATCAAGATCTACAACTTTTATTTTGATCATTTCTCCATCTTACTTTGTTTGAACAATTCAAAATTTAAATTTCAAAATATAAAAACTTTGAATTGAATTATGAGAGAGTAAATGATTTTAAATGTCATCAAAAACAAAGTTGTAGAACTCATGGCTAACTACATCTTTAGTTTTAAGAGAGTAAATGATTTTGAATGAAAAAAGTTATCTGTTTGAGTAAAAAATTATAATAGTTCTATATTTAATGACGATCAACTATTGTCATCGATCTATCGTCACAAAGCCTATGTATTGTATACTATGACGATGTTTATAATAGCGTTATTTATATTTTACCACTGGGAAGGGATTAACAATCATCAATATTGATTACGTAATAGAATATGATATTGAGTATCTATCATTGCATATATAATTGAGAACATTTATCTAACTCTTTCATACGGGGGTAAGTGTCACATAAAGGATATATAAAGTAATGAATAGTGACAAAGATAATTAGTCTGATCAGCATAACTTAGCCACATAATAATTATGATAAGCACATCAATTAGATACTCTAGAAAGTCATTAGCATGGAATTAGAACGAACTACAAGAATATTTCCTAAGTTATTCTCAACTATATAGTCTAGCATTATCATAGTTAGTGCAAGCATACTTAGCAATCATTGCAAGACAAGACTACGCCCATGCATAGTGATATTAGCAAGGAATATGAGAAACATAGCAATCACTCACCTGTAATAATGTTGCTCTGCCAGCCCAATACACGAGAGGGGGACTATATAAGAATCAATGAAACTGTCACTATCACGAACTACCCCACGATATGGCATATTGGGTACAATCGCAGATAAATATGGTATAAGCACCATGCCTACACAATATCTATCATTTACCCATGGATCCACTGGATAAACGCTATACGATCCTAAGCATGTATATAGATCCAATCTGTTACTAATCCAAGTACATAACCATGATAAACTAAGAACAATATAATCTTGAATAAAACCAAGTAGAGCAAAGTCATAAGCAATATATTGAAGTAGAACAAAGTCATATTCATAATATTGAAGAACAAATATGATTAGAAGAACAATTAGAACCACAATTAGAGAATTACCAAGAATCCTCTTGATAGATCCGGAAACCAATCAAAGATTGACTCCTTCTAGTTCTAATCCTATGTAGCTATGCTAATCTAGATGTCTAACTCATGTGGTGGCTCCAGGCTTGATCAAAGGCTTCTTCTCCCTTGAGGAATAATGAATTAGGGTTGAGAGGCTCTCTCCTCCAGGGGCCAGGGGGTCTGGTTTTATAGTCCCTTCAAGTGAATATGGGCCGTTGGATCAAACCGACATTGATTGAACGGTTATCCTTGATCCTATAGGTCGGTGGAGATTAGTCCTGAAATAGAGTCCTGATCCAACTCTGCAGGGGGGCGCGCGCCCAGGTCAACTGGGCGGGCGCCCAGTGCCTAGCCCCGTTCGGCCTCCGCTTCCTTCCCGTGGCTTCTGGAGTCTTCTAGATGTAAGATAATTGCACGGCACGTTGATATCTCTATGTAATCCCGACGTGTGGGCCTTTCTTCTGTATTTCCTAATAACCCCCTGTAGAAATAGACAAAGACCAAAACTCGTGGAATTCTGTCAGATAAAACCCTAAGTCTGGTTGTTGATTTCATTTGGATCCTTTTCTTTGTTTATTTGATAATTAAATTTGATACTTAAGAACCGTCAACAAACTTCCCCAAGCTTACCTCTAGCTCATCCCTGAGCAAGGATAATCTCAGCGATGGATTAGAAGTTGTTGCAATATCTTTAAAATTTGACGGTACACATGCTTCTAAATAAGGTCTCATCTCTGAGTTAGAGTAAACTGTCAAGACTTAAAACTTACTTACTTTACCTTTCACCATGGGAATTGTATCCGTCACTTCTGTCTTGAGAAGTTAAAAGATAGAACAGTCTAGTCAAGTGCCATGTCTCTTACTCTTTATCAGCTATAGCTTTGGAGTTTTTGCAGATTTTCAAATAAAACTCAGAGATTCCTTGTATGACTCTCTTAGATCTCTCTTTTGTGGTATTTCTGGATCCTTACCAAGGCAGTGATGATATATGCCTTCTCTCAAAATATGTAGTATTTATGGTATGAGGCATAATGATATTGCCTTCTCTCTCACCCTACTCTAATAAGGCTTTTGATATCTGGAGCTCATAGGTGGGAGATAAAGTATACATACTTACAAGACATTTATTGTATAGTCAAACCATGGATCCAAAGAAACAAATCAATAAGCCAAATCAAGATGTGCGTGTGTGGCGAATGAATGGTGTATGGTGATGATGGTGATAACAATGGTGGAAGTCTAATTCTACTTTTGCTCTTTTGAGGGGATACATACCTTTCTTGCTTTTTGAAACTTTGTGAGGAGAATGAGATGCTCTTCTTTTTTTTCTTTTCTCTCAGGTGGGTATCTTGTACCCCTAATTCTACTGTCGGACATTTGTCCATTTTTACCTCTCGTCTCACTTTTTCTTTTCTTTCGAGGTTCCGGGCACTTGCCCCTTTTTATTTCCTCGTATCTCTTTTTTTCTTCCTTTTTTTAGAGCACTCATCTCTTGAGATAATATAGCAAGTGGTAGTAACAAGATAACTTGAGCATTTATTTCATAGGGGAAAATAGAAATGTTTTTGGCTATTCTCTCCCGGATTAGGAGTAGAATATTTTTGGGTGGTTCTGGAGATGGAAATGGATGGATATATGTGGATTCTACTTCCGGAGTAGAAGTTGCATGTGTGAGTGAACGTGCAAGTGAATCTTGATTTAACCACATGACAAGCTCCTAAGGGTCTACACAGCTTGACCACACTCAATGCTCATGATCAGTAAATAGTAAATGTGTGGCTCAAAGTCTAGCAAGCATGTATATATGGCTGTGGTAGGAATTTAAACTATCATCATACAGGAACTCATCATGTAATATTTCAAAGATAAAATTCTCCAGAATTCTAGCATCCGTTGGAACAGATAAACAGCAGTTCAACCCTCCCATATCATATCCGTTAACAACTTAGACTTCAGATCTAGTTTTCTTCCCACAAGTTTAGGTTTAGAGCAAGCTTTAAATTATAGCAGTTATGTCTAAACTTGAGAGAACTTCAAAATTTGAAAATTAGGCAGAGCAACTATTCATCATATCCATGCTAGAGTTTTATTATTAAGATTCAGATTAGCATAGCCACTTTATTTATTTATTAAACACACTAAGCAAAAGATATATATATGTATAAGCATAAAATCTTTATTTGGTTTTTCATAGTTATGTATATTTATATTTTAATATAGTATAAGTATAAAGATAGATAGATATACTTAGCGGGATAAATGGGGGTGCTCTCCTCCAAGCTGAATTTTGACGTAATTTCTTTTCATGTAGCTAGCAGGTGGCAGAGGTGTATTTGAAAGTCGGCAGTATTCTCACAGCGATTGGAATGTCCTCTGTCTGCTAGTCTTCTTGATTCTTAAATTCTGTGGAGCTCAAATAGACAACAAAGCTGGTGGAACTGATTAAGTGTTAGCATAAATATCTAGCCTTTATCATGTTGAGCCTCCTCGATAAATGTTACTCCCTAATTTTATATTTTCGTTTTATAGAGCAAAAAAAAATATTTTTATGCCACCACAGTGAATGTACATATGGGTTTTATGCCACTCGTATCCTCACATGGGGCTTACTGTTTTTCACATTTTTATTTTCTTTTTAGGATAGTATGGACATGATTAACTAAGTAAACTGTTTGAAATAATTGAAAGGAAAAGGATAACTACCAAGTTTACCTCTTGGCAAGGCGTTCGGTGTTTATAAGGTCCTCCGAACGGGAATCTCCGTTTTCTCAATTGTCCTGAGGTTCGTTGGGTAGCGTAGTCGGTACTTCCGGCGGCGCCTCTTCTTCATGTATAGTTATCTTCTCTTTCCACACCTGACTCGGTCTACGGTCTCCTCTAGATAATTCTGTTTAAACTGTACGTCTTCTAACCTTACAACTTCTCCTTCATAGTCTGCCCATCCGTCCTTGATGATTTGCCTCCTTTGGTTGTGGTTGCGTTGTTTTCTTACCTGCTTAGAGTCTTCAACGATATAGTTAGGGTCAGAAAAATAGCGGCGTACCTTCTCTGAGGGGAAGTGCATATGGACTTCTCCAGTTCCAATGTAGATGATTGCTTTAACGGTGCTGAGGAACGGTCTTCCAAGGATGATGGGTGGATCGTATTCGTCTTCTCCCATGTCAATAACCTGAAAGTCTGTGTAGACAAAATGATCGTCTATTTTGACAGGGACATGAGTTACTATTCCTTTAACTTCTTGAAACATATGATCTGCCATCTGGAGCTGAATGTATGTTGGTTTTAGGGGCATGGCTCCGAACAAAAGTCCATAGGTGACTGCGGCCATTGTGTTGACGCCCGATCTGGTGTCGCAAGTCGTCTTGTAGAAGTTGTATCCATTTATGGAGCAATAGATGATTGGCATTCCTGGGTCGTCCTTCTAGGTCAAAAATGGTGACTTAAGTTGTTGATCTTGACCTCCATGACCTGCAGTGACCATCTTAGCTGACTCGGTCTTGTTCCTGTTCCTCCTGTTGGTCCTCTTCCTTGGTTCATGTCTGGATTGATCTGGGATTTGTGTAGTCTTGTTCTTGAAGGAAAACATCTCCTTCCTCCCTTTGATGTAGAAACTGATCTTGGTAGCACTGGCGTAGATGACAGCTCCCGAGGTGTTCTAGAATGGCCTCCCTAAGATGATGGGTGCCCTCTCATCATTACCGGTCTCTATCACCACGAAGTCTACTGGGCATATAAGGTACCAACTCGGACACAGAGGTTCTTCAGTATTCCTTTTGGAAAACTTATCGTCTGATCTGCAAACTGCAAACACATGGTTGTTTCTAATAAAGGATATGTAAAGAATTTTTCATAGAGTACCCTAGGCATAATGTTGACACTAGAGCCAAAGTCGTAGAGTGCTTCTGGGAAGTCCACCATGCCGATGGAAATCGGATTGACGGGTCGTCCTGGATCGCCTCTCTTGACCGGCAGAAGGTCAGTAGTAACTTCAGTGACGGGTTTACTCCAGTTACCTGCATCAAACATGTCTACAAGATTTGCAGATTTTAATCCTTGCGATTGTGATGGTATACAGGGGTTAGTAGTAGGAACAGCAGCAGCTATTTGATTTAACTGAGATCCAATCATTTTATTAAAGCTAATTTTGATTCTTGATGGCAGTAGAGAAATTATCCATTCTATTATTTATATTTTCTAGCATTTTATCATTTGATGCCAATTTCTTAGATAGGTTATCCATTAGCTTTCCTTGATTAGACACTAACTCTCTCAGAGGTGGAAAATTATTATCATTGTTGTAAGAATTGTTACCTTGATAATTATCTGAGTAGTTAGGCCTCTATTGATTCCAACCTTGATTTTGTTGAGGACGGTTGTAGTAGTAGTAGTTGCTGTTGTTGATGTAGTTTACATCCTCAAGCATCTCAGGGCAGTGATTGCCTGAGTGTCCAGTATCTCCACACTCCTCACATGTCATGTGAGAGTCGTAGATGTGCATAACTTCTTTCTTATCTCCAGCTCTATCATCAAGATTCTTCATGAGCAGGTCTAGCTCAGCACACAGCATGTCTACCTCCTTGAGCTGATGCATACCTCCACCTCTCTTGCGTGTCTAGGTCCTCTCTTCATTCCAGCCTTGGTTGGACGCCATCTTCTCCACAAGAGCTGTGGCTTGTGATATGGTAAGTGATAGGAATGCTCCTCCAGCTGCAGCATCCATGGTCTCTCGGGCACTGTTGCCGAGCCCATGATAAAATGTCTGCATTAGTAGCCAACTCTCCATTCCATGATGGGGACATTCTAGGATGTAGTCTTGGAAGCGCTCCCATGCTTCTGGAACGGATTCATCATTTTGTTGCTGAAAACTTGTAATCTTCCCACGGAGAGCATTGGTCTTGCCCATGGGAAAGAACTTAGCCAGGAAGTTTGTTGAGCAGAGTGCCCACGTAGTATTCTTCTCCTTTGTAGCATAGAACCACTGCTTCGCTCTTCATAACAGTGAGAATGGGAAGAGGCGAAGTAGTATAGCATCTCTGGGGACTCCTGATATGGTAAATGTGTTGCAAATCTCTAGGAAGTGTTGGAGATGAGCAATAGCATCTTCGTGTGCCTTCCCACAGAACTGGTTGGATTGCACCATGTTGATAAGTCCAGGCTTGAGCTCAAAGTTGCCATCGATCTCTACAGCAGGTCCAGTGCGGATGTTGTCCGTAGTGGGAGCTGAGAACTTGTGGTTTGATTTGTTCGCCATGGCTTCGAACTTTGAAGACAAGTTCCGGTGATCTTCTTGATTAGATGAAGCTTCCTGCTGAAGTGTTGATGATCTCTTCTTGAGCTTGGCTCTTGTTTTTCTGAATAACGCTTCGGGATTGTCAACAAAATTTCCTGGAAGATGTCTTCTATTCATACATTACCCTGCATAAGATAAAATAGAAAAATATCGGGGTAAAACTGTATGAGAGAATAGATAAGCTCAATCATATTAGTGATGCGAATGATGACTCGAAAATCTATATCCATTCCTGATTAGTAATCAACCTTCCCCGGCAACGGCGCCAAAAATGCTTGTGGGGTATTCTTAACATCATTACCAAAAGTAGACAGTTTTCTAATTCTAGTAACGGTGCCAAAAATGCCAAACCTATCCCTCATACCACTTAAGCCAAGTTGTCATCCCCAGCATGACAAGAGAGACGCGGTATTGAAATATGCAATTGCTCTTCTAAATAAATAATGAATGGGATCTGCAAGCGCACAGATTAATACCGATGTAGCATTTTAACCGGGAAGTATTCCAGGTATCGTTATTTATATTTTTACCACTGGGAAGGGATTAACAATCATCAATATTAACGACAGAATAGAATATGAGATTGAGTATCTATCATTGCATATATAATTGAGAACATTTATCTAACTCTTTCATACAGGGGTAAGTGTCACATAAAGGATATATAAAGTAATGAATAGTGACAAAGATAATTAGTCTGATCAGCATAACTTAGCCACATAATAAATATGATAAGCACCTCAATTAGATACTCTAGAAAGTCATTAGCATGGTATTAGAACGAACTACAAGAATATTTCCTAAGTTATTCTCAACTATATAGTCTAGCATTATCATAGTTAGTGCAAGCATACTTAGCAATCATTGCAAGACAAGACTACGCCCATGCATAGTGATATTAGCAAGGAATATGAGAAACATAGCAATCACTCACCTGTAATAATGTTGCTCTGCCAGCCCAATACACGAGAGGGGGACTATATAAGAATCAATGAAACTGTCACTATCACGAACTACCCCACGATCTGGCATATTGGGTACAATCGCAGATAAATACGGTATAAGCACCATGCCTACACAATATCTATCATTTACTCATGGATCCGATGGATAAACGCTATACGATCCTAAGCATGTATATAGATCCAATCTAACTAAGCCAAGTACATAACTATGATAAACTAAGAACAATATAATCTTGAATATAAACAAGTAGAGCAAAGTCATAAGCAATATATTGAAGTAGAACAAAGTCATATTCATAATATTTGAGAACAAAGATGATTAGAAGAACAATTAGAAGCACAATTAGAGAATTACCAAGAATCCTCTTGACAGATCCGGAAACCAATCGAAGATTGACTCCTTCTAGTTCTAATACTATGTAGCTATGCTAATCTAGATGTCTAATTGATGTGGTGGCTCTAGGCTTGATCAGAGGCTTCTTCTCCCTTGAGGAATAATGAATTAGGGTTGAGAGGCTCTCTCCTCCAGGGGCCAGGGGGCTCTGGTTTTATAGTCCCTTCAAGTGAATATGGGCCGTTGGATCAAACCAACATTGATTGAATGGTTATCCTTGATCCTTTAGGTCAGTGGAGATTAGTCCCGAAAGAGAGTCCTGATCCAACTCTGCAGGGGGGCGGTCGCCCAGGTCAACTGGGCGGGCGCCCAGTGCCTGGCCCTGTTCGGCCTCCGCTTCCTTCCCGTGGCTTCTGGAGTTTTCTAGATGTAAGATAATTGCGCGGCACGTTAATATCTCTATGTAATCCTGACATGTGGGCCTTTCTTCCGTATTTCCTGATAACCCCCTGCAGAAATAGACAAACACCAAAACTCTTGGAATTCTGTCACATAAAACCGTAAGTCTGGATGTTGATTTCATTTGGATCCTTTTCTTTGTTTATTTGATAATTAAATTTGATACTTAAGGACCATCAACATCCATAAAGTTTATAACATCATTGATTAAGACAAGTTTTCCAGAAAACCAAGTTATCATCAAGCAATGGGTAGATTACTCTCTTGCTGTCCAGAACAGCTTATGAACCTTTAATTAATTATTTGATGACATGGCCAAAACATATTTAGTGCCAACCAAATGTCTTACAAGTACAAGCATGGCCTAAGATTACCAGAACATCACATGTTGGCCACTAAACATGCAATAACATGGCATTTATTAATTTAATTCCATAAAAGGACATAATCACAAGATACCAGCAAAATTGCTCAGAAAAACCTACAAAAATTACAGAAGCACAGGCATAGCATCTTGACAATACCATAAAATTTTCAGAACAAATGCACATGCCATACTTAAGATACATAATTAACATGTAACAAGGTGCTTATTCCATAAATTAAGAAACATGGCTTAGATAGTGTCAAAAAACAGATTTCAGATTATTTACATGCTACTACTACCATAAACAAGCTTGACACCAAAGTAGAACACCAGCATAAGCATCAAACATTTATTATGATTTAAATATGAAAACAAGCCATAGCATTAACATAAATTACATATCAAAGATACAGTACTCCGAAAATCATGAAATATTTATCATAGCATTCTCATATCACTCAGAGCCTACCATAAACTTTTCACAGCAATTGGAGCAGTATATCAAAAGATATGAATTTATACTTAAATAACAAGATTAAATCATAAAAAGTATATTTCACCAAAAACATGGTGCATATTATATTTTTTTAAAAACTAGCCATCCCATGGATTATCAAAAAATTTGTTTCACAAAATTTGGAGCTCAGAAACTGGAGATATGATTTTTTGCAAGATTGCAAGAAATCTGGATTTTGAATAAAAGAGAGGAGGGAGCCGTTGAGTCACTGACAGCGGGTCCCGCGCGTCAGCGACCCAGAGAACAGAGGAGACACTCGCCGGCGAATGCTCGCCGACGGTGAGCTTTTCCGGCGGATCCAAGGGCACCAACGTGCTCCTGGAGTGATTCCGCATCGATAGAGGTAGGTGACCCTAGGGATGGAGCGACGGAGAGGGGTCGCCGTCGGCCATGGCGGCACGACAGAGCTACCTCGGCTTACGCCGGCCATCTCCGACCGGTAGAGCGTGGGAGAAGAGCGGCTTAAGCACCAGTGAGACAGTGTGGAGCTTTCTAGGTAGAAACGCCTAACCCTAATGGCTCCGGAGAGCCTGCTCACGTGCGGGGTGCTCGTCGGCGGTGAGCGCGACGGTGCGGTGGCCGTGTTCCCGCGCAACGGCGACACCAAGGCCGGAATGGCATGGCACAGACCACAACCGAGACCTAAGCAAACTCTAACGCGACTCGGAGGGAAGAAGGAAGGCAAGGACAGAGCAGCGGTGAGGTTCGCCGGAATCGGGGTCGCGACGGCCGTGAACCTGACGACGGCAAACTCGCAAAATGTGGCTCACCTCGGGAAGATCTCGTCCAACCAAGGGGTAGAGAAGATGGAGGAGCTTGAGGCGGACTTGGAGACACTCGGGGGCGAGGTGAGATGCAAAGCCGAGCGTGCGCGAAGCTCGTGGAGCTCTCGGCGACAATGGCAATGGCGTTTCCGCCGTCGGAGTCGCACGAGAGAGAGAGAGGGAGGGAGTGGACGAGTGCTGGTGAGTGCGGTGTGTCGTGGCGTCCATGATGGCATCGATGGCCTGACGAATGGGGCCAGCACCGACGTATGGATGACTTGGGTCCAACACGCAGCGTCACCGGCGAGCTCCCCCTCTGCTGACCCTGCCTCCATTCAGTTTCAGAGCCGACTGAAACTCGATTTTGGACTTCGATTAACTCCTAAACCGATCAATGATTTTGCTGGATAATTGCTCCGTGCAGTAGAGCTACATGAGGAATTTAACTTTGCTTACAAGATCAAGATTTGATTCAGCCTAGATTCCAAACTGGAAGCTGTCCAAACCACCCTCGAGCAAACTGATGCAATCCCAGACTTAGAAAAAATTCTAAGTGTTGGAAACAGCCCCAAATCTGCCTTTTGGGGCACGTTTGAGCTAGGTGTGATCATTTTCATGAGATGGCCATAAAACAACTTTGGTTAAGGAAGTTTTGACATGCGAACATTTTATGAAGCACTTTTTAAAAGCCTAAGCAAAAGAGGTTTTTAGGGCCTACAAAAGGAAGTATGACTTAGGTGCTTAATTTGGAGATGTGATCAACATGAACATTGCTCCACAAGATGAGTTAAGCATAGATAAACTATTTACCAAGGCATAGAACACAAACATGAGCATAGTATAAGAAAACATAAGCATAGAAAGCATAATTAAGCAAGTTCAATCATACTTTTGCATAAAGTGACATGACCCAAGCAAAATGATGATCATGATATGCTTATGAAGATGATGATGCCCATGTTATGCATGTGAATGATGCAACCATAACACTGGGGTGTTACACAAACCATATCAACAATGAAGACAAGAAGCTAGCTATTCTTCTCTCTCACTCATGGTGAAACCCTAGATCCAAAAAGTGGCTCAAATTGAGCTAGAATGAGCAAATTGAGGCAATAAGGACATAGACTAACCTTTTTTAGCAACCTCCTTCCCAGAAATGAAGATTAAAACCTCCCCCATTGTATTTTGAGAAATCTGGAACTCCAAAATCGTCCCAATGGAAGGTGGGTGCGAGATACTGTTCTGGTCGGGAAGGAAGAAAGGGTATTTATACAGAGATAGCATAGGCAGTTGCTTAAGCCAACCGCCTGTGATAAACGGTTTCCAAAGGCTGCTGGGATCTCTGACACCGTCCTATTTATACCACAAGCGCGTCGTAACTGGAACCGCCTGTGGTATAAAAAGAGGGCGCTACCTATGAGCCTGATTCTACTAGTATGAGTAAGATAGATCTCGACGAGTTCTTTGATGAGCAGGTCTACATCGGTTTTTGATCTCACGTTTGTTGGTGAGTACCATCACGACTTGTGTCTTATCTTCTACAGGATGCTTCGTTTGATCTCTTCCTTGATTCAGTATTAGTTAGTTATCAATTTGTATCTAATTTCTAATTAAGGCTGCATCTTCTTTATCCTTGCTTGATCCGATATAAAATCACCAGTTATTAACTCTATTAAGATTAGTACGGTTGTATCTTATGAATTCTTGTTGTTTTTACTAGAATCACAAGTTATCGACCTTGTTAAATTTTAATTAGAAATTTAGTAATATCACCACTTTACCCAACAAGATTGACATATCGACTATTATCATATTAATTTATTTACTGATGTAAGATCTTGCTTTATCCACTGGTGTATCTTAATCTTAGTCAAACATAGTGTGTGTTCAAGGTCTTGGTTTGCTATAAGTGAATCTATTGACCAGTAATCTTTGATTCGTCGGCTGCTATCAACATTGTGTCATTTTGATCTGTTTGATAATGATGTTAGATTAGATTTTGCTAGTTTTAATATTTATTTATTTAGAAAACAAGGGTTTGTTCATTCACTGACTCTATCGGCAGTATAGCCAATGACTTATGCCTTCATTTATAGCATGTTTTTTCAAAATTCTGTTTTCATACAAATAGACACTACTACAAGATCGGCCTTTAGTCCCAGCTGGGAAGGGGCTTCAGCCCTGGATTCTGAGCCAGGACTACGCTTCCGGGACTAAAGGTCCCCATTTAGTCCCGCGCAATGCACCAGGGCTAGGTTGGTATTACCAGCCGGGACTAAAAAGTGCTGTCAGCGGTGCTACGCAGCAGCACCCTTTAGTCCCGACCAGTAATATCAGCCGGGACTAAATGGTCCCCTGGTTTTTTCTTTTTCTTTTCTTTTCAGTTCTGTTTTTAGTTTTGTTTATTCATTTAATAGGTTTTCCAATATGTATTCTTTGCTGTAATAAATATATATATATATATATATATATATATATATATATATATATATTAGCAACATATGACAATAAGCTTATTTTGTGCATATATAATTGAATTATATAACTACATATATATATAAATATATGCACACAAATATATAAAAGTTGTTCTGCAAATCTATTACTACACAAGTTGTACTCCAAAGTTAATACTCTAAACCTATTACAAGTTATACTTCATCATCCAAAGATCTACAGGGCATACAAATGATCATCATTGTTTGGAATCATCGTCTCGTTAGGATTATAGTGGAACTCACTGTTTGGATTTATGACTTGTTCCCGAAGAAATCCTATTATTGCCTCTTGTATTGCTTGGAGATGTTCATGTTGCATGAGTTTTTGCTTCAACCATTTAGTCTTCAATTTGAACTAAAAGAAGGTATTAGTTATATCGAGATTATCAATAGTATTTCGAGAGAAAATGAAAAGAGACATGTGTTACATACTCTGAGGTATTCTTTAGGAATTCTATTTGTTTCTGCCATAATATACTCGCAAACGTAGTATCCACATAAGTTGTTCCCCGGTTCTTGTCTCAAGATCCACTGTAGGATGTAAAGATTTATCTCGTAAAAAAGACAAGATATAAGATATACCACGTACATTGACGAAGGATAAACTTACTTGTAGTTGTATTATCTTTAGTTGCGTCCTACATTGAGTTAGATGTTCTCGAATAATGAATCTTTCCCAAACCCTAAACTAATGATATATATGAAACAAGAGAGTTAGATCGTTAAGTATACATATATACAAGCTTAGTCTACTTTACGCATGCAATGGATCCAAATTACCTTTGAATAATGTCTACCATATCTTGATAATCTTGTTGTGGTTTTGTAACACCCCAGTGTTATGGTTGCATCAAACATGTGCATAGCATGAGCATCATCTTTCCTTCAAAGCATCCATGATCATCATTTATCTTGAGACATGTCATCCTTTGCAAAAATGTGTTTTAAATTGCTTAAATAGGCTTCCTATGCTTATGTTTGAGTGAACAATGCTTGTGTTTGTGCTTAATGTCTTGGTAAATAGCTTATCTATGCTTAACATAACCTTGGGAACAATGTTCATGTTGATCACTTCTCCAAAATAATCACTTAAGCCATACTTATGCAAATAGGCCCTAGAAACCTCTTTTGCTTAGGCTTTTAAAAAGTGTTTCATAAAATGTTTGCATGTTAAAACTTCCTACAGCAAAGTTGTAGCAAATTTTATAAGGAACAAAAGTTGTTTTATGACCATCTCATGAAAATGAACACAAATAGCTCAAAAGTGGCCCACAAGGCAGATTTGGGGCTGTTTTCCACACTTAGAAAATTTTCTAAGTCCCCGGGTGGTTTGCAGTTTGTGTGATCGATTTTGGAAACTCCATATCTTTCAATCCAGGCCGATCTAGTCTTTGCCCTAGTTGACAAAGTTGTAGATCTCGCCTAGTACTCCAAGTTTGTCAACTACGCCATCTCCTAATTCGCTCTGGTTTGGGAGATAATCATCGGTGAAGTCGCTCTGTCAGTCGGCCATTGCTGTCTCTGAATCGACTTGGACCTCGTCGACGTGGCCGACCGCCGGCAGCGCTCCGTCGCCATTTGGCGCCCGTACGCCGTTCCTGGCCCCGCCTGTCAGTCCTCGTCGCGTGCATGACTACCACGGCGACGCCCCGAGCGAGTGGACGCGTCCACTTCGCTCTGCCTCGCCCTCTCTCGCCTGAACCTCGCCCGCAGCGGGCTCTCCGCCGCGAGC
Organism: Sorghum bicolor; assembly: GCF_000003195.3. Taxonomy (NCBI): domain Eukaryota; kingdom Viridiplantae; phylum Streptophyta; class Magnoliopsida; order Poales; family Poaceae; genus Sorghum; species Sorghum bicolor. The sequence goes on along the minus strand of NC_012873.2, from coordinate 25,441,950 downwards.
TCACTCCGGCGAGCTCGTGTGCGCTCCTCTCTGCGTCTCCGTCCACCAAACTCCACCCAAAGCTCCGCCGTGAGCCGCTCTCCAAGCTCCACCCTCTAACTCGCCGAGAAACCCACCGGTGAGCCGACATTTCTTTCTTCCCCCAAATCGGTCCGCCGTGACCCTCTTCTCCGGCGAACTCAATGCCGCGCGTTGTGAGGCTTCTCATCGTCTTTGGTTAGGTCCTAGAGGTAGCTTAGGTCCTTAGCGAGCTTTTGCGCCACCTGGTGGACGCTCTACCGGGTTCTCCGTCGCCGGACACGGTGCGCAGCGCCGCCGTGCTTCCGCCGGAGTTGGGTGCTCTCGTGGCCAGCGCTTTCCACGGGGATCCAGGCCAAACCGCGTACCTAGGAAGCTTCGCCCTAGTCTGCTGGTGCTGTAGAAGGCCTTAGGTCACGCTCTACCGGCCTGAGGGCTCCGGCGTAACGCCGAGGACCTCCGCCGAGCCGCCATTGCCGACGGTGAGTCCCTTCCGGTGGCTCCGCCGTGGCAAAAGTGGGGTCAATCGAGTCGTTAGGGTTTGGGGATCACGTTGATGCCCTGGGTTTGGCCGGAGACCTCGCCGTCGCGGAGAAATCGCCGGCGAAGATCGCCTCGGCCGCGAGGAAGAAGAGCCTGACGGGTGGGACCCACTGTCAGCGACTCTCTCTTTCCCTCCTTTTCTTTTATTCAAAATCCTAATTTTTGGCTTTCTTGCAAAAATCATATCTCCTGTTTCTGAGATCCAAAAATTGTGAAACAAATTTTGTGTTGTTTCTTGAGATGGCTAGTATTTAATAAAAATATAAAATGAATCATGCTTTCTGAGAAATTATTTATTAAGGATTTAATCTTGTTATTTATGGATAAATGCATATCTCTGGTTTTACTGATTAGTTTGCTCTGAAATTTTTATGGTGGTCTTTGCATGGCATTAGGGTGCTCTGAGAAATATTTCATGATTTTTGGAGCACTGCAGTTGTGATATGTAATTTGTGTTTGAAATATGGCTTGTTTCTTTAATTAAATCACATAAAATAATTGGTGCTTATGCTGGTGCTCTATTTTGGTGGTAAACTTGTTTATGGTATTCCTAAGATATAAATAATCTGAAATCTGTTGTTTGACACTATATAAGTCATGTTTATGAATTTATGAAATAAATGCCTTGATACATGTTAAATGCATATCTTTAATTTGGCATGTGCATTGGTCCTGAAATTTTTATGGTGGTGATCTGATGTTATACTTGTGCCTCTGTAATTTTTGTAGATTTTTCTGAGCACTTTAACTAATATCTTGTAAATATGCCTTATCTAAAATTAATTAATAAATGCCTTGTTAAGTAATTGTTTTGGGGTTTTCAACTAATGGTCTGGTGACCTTGTAATATGTTTGTGCTCATGAGTCATGTGGTTGGCATGGTTTGTGTTTTGATCATGTCATTAAATAATTAACTATAGGGTTAAATGCTGTTCTGGACAGCAAGTAAGTAATTTAACTTTGCTTAATGATAACTTGACTTTCTGTGAAACTTGTATAAAAAAAAGTTGTTCTAAACTTGTTGAACTAACTGAGGTTTAAATTTGAGGTCATTTGGCCAAGTAGTTTAAAAGTTATAGCTGTTCCAAGTTGGGTTCCAGAAATAGGGGTTCTCGGTTTTTCTGGGACAGAACCTGGAACTTTGTTAAAATGACTAGTTTAATGTTTGAATCTTGCTGTCATGTTTAAAGATGAGTTGTAGATAATTTCCTAAGCTTTCCAGAATGTCCTTACTCATGTTTGTTGGACCTGTCTATCTATAATTATGATTTATTTACTGAGCCTACTTGTTTTATGTTGTTTGCTGCTTTGGTGCCATGATAGGTTTTGGGTTTCGTTAACTTGTTCATTCATGTGAGTTAGTATAACTCTTACTCCATAAATGAGTGCCTAGTGAGTTGCTTGTGTTTTTAAGCATTCATCTGTAGCATGTGCACCTTCTCATTCATCGAGCATGCAATAGGTGCACCGGACGTGGCAGTTTCCTTCGAGCTCCAAGCGAACCCCGAAGGCCAGGAAGGCAGCCAGGAGGTGGAGGTCCAGCAAGCCGGACTCGAGGAGCCCGAAGAAGACGTTGAGTGCCCGAATCACGAGCCGGCATCGTTCGTGAAAGGCAAGCCCCGGAGCATTTTAAGCCTCCTCTATTTTCGAAAGTTTACTTAATACGTTATATCTATTGATGCATTACGTATAGGAGTTGTGATGAAACTATTGCTGCATTTTACTCAATCCTTGTCCAGATAACTCACCCTCCCTGGTTGTAGAGTTAGGTTCGAGTAGCAGCTTAGCTATGCCTTAATCGGTAGAAGTCGGGTGATACTCTGTCATCCGCGCGATATAGGGTTGTGTCGGGTCGCGATGGTCTATATGTGCTATCGTGGATGGAACCTGATCAAATTGACTTAAGCCGGGCGGAGTTTTGCAAATGTGTAGTAACTCCGTCTGTGGCAGCTAAGGACCGATCGTTGCACGTCCTCTTGTCATGTTGAACGCATGCCTGACACTTAGTTGGCCGGATAACTCGTTCCGACCGCGAAGCCGAGTAGTATGACTCAGGCCGGAAGACCGGCAAGTATAAAGTGCGCACTACCGGAGGAAGTGCGGTGTGCGGGGGACCATTGGCGTAAGCCCAAAGGCAGGTGAGTTAAAATTCCTGACCTCCCTGGCAGAGTGGTAGCCCTGGGAGTGCGGCGCTGATCGGAGCCGCGATTTCTGAGTCGTACCAAAGGTGACCCTTTGGCTCTCCGGCAGGGGATGCTTGGGTGAGTGCTAGGAATAAACCTCCAGCTGGATAGGAATCCGATTCGAATCACCGTCTCTCCCGGTTAGTGAGAACTTGACAGAGCAGCGGCAAACGTAGCATTCACTAATAAACTTGGTTCATGATAATGATGATAGCAAGAAGAACATATGATGAAATTGATATGGTTATTATTGTTTGGAATAATCAAGTGATGTGTTGTAGTACAGGTGCTAATCTAGTGGTAGGCTGATGATAAATAAATCCGATGCTCTTAAAATGACTTAGTGGTAAGTTAAGCTTTTGGCAAAAAGGTGAGTCAACCAGCTCCACTTAAAATTCAGCCTTGCATGATCCTTGGTGTCTTTTATGTTTTCTAGACGGGTAAGTCTAGCTGAGTACATCCTCGTACTCAGGGTTTATTCCCACCTGTTGCAGATGATATCTTCTATGACGGTTTCTGCAAGACCTGCCTCCATCCCGCTGGGGATGAGGACTAACCGTTGGGCACGGTTCTCTACTCTTCTCGTCTATGATGCTTTTGAAAGGATGACCTAGACTCTGGCAGTAACAAACTTGTGAACTGAACTTTGAACAAGCGTGTGTACTTATTTTGCTTCCGCTACTTCGAACAAGTGTTGTAATAATTTAATACTCCGATGTGGTGCCGCTTCGACGGCAATGAATGACTATGTAACAATCGTTGTGTTTATGTTGAACTATTACGATCTTGGTTTGTTGCGAGTTGGTTCGAAGTCCTTCGTGATTTCGATTGACTACCGGGATTATATGGGCTCAAGTCTAGAAACTTGATTGTTTGACGATCGTTTCTGCACTTGAACTCTTATAATTTGGTCGGTTCTGTGACAGCTGGTATCGGAGCAAGTTCAGCATTATAAATGCAGCGTTTGTGTATTTAAAACAAAAGAATTTTAGAATAAAATGGTGTAAAACAAATAATTAAGTTATGCCAGTGGTCGAATCCTCCTTGCCCATATAAGGACTCTAGGTGGCTATTTAAGTACTGACTTGGGGGGTTTTATTTATGCATCTTCGGCAGTACTCAGGTATGGATGTGTGATGACCGCACTATGCTACCCTGTGGTCTAATGGTGGAGGTAGCCTTCATATGTGAATTAGCCACATATGTCGCTAGATTTAAATTATGCAACGTCGCACCTACGCTCAGGTAAGTGTGAGCTGTGAGAGCATGATCGTCCAAACGGCGGTCTAGGGGAGTGTTCGCGGTGGTTTTCTGGAGTGGTCACATGTCGAAACCATGGAGCCACGAAAGAAACTTAATTGGGGAGTATTTAATTTCTCGGGTAGTTGTGGTGTCATTGTTGGGGCATGTTGGGCATGTCCAAGCAATGTGCACTTAGTTTACTGCTTTCTTGAGTGATACATTTTGGGAACTGTTGGGCTGAAATGAAGTTTTCTGTAGGTACTCTAACAGCGCACGTATGAACCGATAGTTACCGTATCGAGAGACGAATGTATGCCACCGTATATCCGTTAGAATATTAATTTTCTAAGTTTGTGAGGACGTACGGTTCGTGCATGCATCATGTCGCATTCATACATACATTCTGTCCGCTTCTTCCCTTACAATTTCGTCCCTTTTAAATAAATAAATGTGCTTCAACTAATCCTCTTTTACCCATGGTATTCCTATTCCTTTCCACAGATGGACGCACCCGCTTCACCTCGTCCCAGTGACACTTTCTTGCACGAGTTTGGCACTCCTACCCTACTCTGGAGAGTGTTACGGACTGTTGGGTATACTGAGCCACCTCAGTATTCTTGGTGGGAGATGGAGAGCACAGGAGGGATCCAGTGGTTTGCTGTGCAGGGAGTTGTCCCTCCACATGGGGACAAGCCTGCATGGACAGGCTGGACGTGCAGCTCAGATGGGCAGACTCCTTGGGAGGCAGCTCAGGTTGCAGCCCAGACTATCCTGCTCGACATCTGTCAGAGGTGTGGTGACGAGCTGACAGGAGGACCAGCGGCCTCCATTCCTAGTGCTGACCCAGCAGCCGCGGAGTGGAAACAGGCTGATGGTTGTGCTTTGGTTCGAGGCAGAGGAGAGAGAGCTGAGAGCACTAGTCCTGCTATGAGTGCTATGATGGCTGTACTCAAGCTGATCAGTCAGCGAGAGGGCACCTATGCACAGGTGATGGTGGCTGTTCGCAGGGCCCAGGAGATGCAGCGGAAGGCTGAAAAGCGTGCTCGCAAGTTTCGCAAGCAAGCTAGACTCCTGGAGCAAACTCAGAAGGACCGCAATGACTGGGAGGACATAGCGGAGTACCGTAGACAGCAGTGGGTGAAGGCCATCAGAGAGAGAGATCATAAGCAGGATCAGATGAGCCAGTTAGCTCGAGAGAGGGAGACTTTGCAGGAGCGCTTGGTGCAGCTCACCCGTGAGAGGGATACTGCACTCCGTGTGTCGGAGAACAGGCGCCGAGCATGGGAGATGCACCGAGTTCAGTCGCTTGAGCGGGAGAACTATCTACAGGGTCAGATTGAGGCTGGTCTTGTGGAGATTCACCGTCTCAACAACTTGCTACACCCTATTCCTCGCCCTATACCCGTGTATCCAGAGGTGGGACCTCAGGTAATTGTGGCCGATGATGATGGTATGGAGGTTGATGGACCAGCAGCGGCTGCACCACCTTTACACGAGGACGTGGAGGATGAGGAGCTTGAGCCGGTTAGCGACGAGGATGGAGAGGCGATCTTTGACGCTGACTCGGACGACGAGCCTGGAGTGTAGGGAGTAGTGAGTAGTTGCTGCTAGGATCTTTTGTTGTATGCCAGTCGCTGTGTTGCTTTTGTAACCATGTGTAATCCGAAACTTTGACCTTGACTCATGGCATGTACTGGAGGGGTGTAATACCTTCATGGACCCTATGTGCAGTCTTTATGATCGTTATGTTATGCCGATGTTTTCCGTTGTGGTGCGTATTGTGGATATCTATGTCATGTGTTGGATTGGTGATGTTGTTTTGTGGAATGGAATTGTTGTGCCTTTCTGTAAAGCTATTCTCTCGAATACTTTCAGGCATGAATATAAATTCTTCTGCGGCAAATCTTGTCATCATCAATGCTCACTGACTGTGTCTTTTCAGATGTCTCGTGGCACCTGAGGTGCGGAACAGCGTGCAAACATGAATCCACCACCTCCTCCTCCACTACCAAATCCAGCTGAGCTGATGCAAATGATGGTGGAAAATCAGAGGATGCTCACTGAGACCATCAACCGGATGGCAAATCAGGGAGGCCGTAATGCACAGGAAGGGCCAGCTCCTAACCAGTACAGTAGCTTCAAGGACTTCATGGATACGAAGCCCCCACCTTTCAGAGAAGCTGAAGAACCCCTTCAAGCTGAAGAGTGGCTGAACACGGTGGAACAAAAGTTTCGCCTACTTCGGTTGACTGAAGGTTTGAAGGCAGAGTATGCAGCTCATCAACTGCAAGGACCAGCAGGCATCTGGTGGAATCAGTATCGGGAAGCTCTTCCAGCCGACACCGTGCTTGATTGGAATCTTTTCCGTGATGCTTTTAAAGGGCATTTTATTCCTCCGGGTGTTATGGAGATGAAGCACACCGAGTTCATGCAGCTGACTCAGGGCAACAAAACTCTGAAGGAGTATTTGCATGCTTTCAATCACTTGTCTAGGTATGCTCCTGAGTTTGTGAACACGGAGACGAAAAAGATCGCTAGTTTCAAGCGGGGTTTGGGTCCCAAATTGCTGAAGACTATGGGCCGCACTAGGTGTGCAACTTTCAATGAGTTTGTCAGTGATGCTCTTACTCAAGAGAATTATAACACTGTGTACACTGCGACCAAGACTCGCAAGAGGGCTTTTGAGGCCGGGGCAGGATCATCTCAGTCCAAGGCTCCAGTGGCAGTTAAGCCACCATTCCGTGCTCCAACCCCCAACCAGCGATACCGTCCTCCGGTGAAGAAGAATCAGGCAAAGACGGGTTTTCGCAAGGGGTACTCTATTGCTCTTCCTAGGGGCAACACGGGTCCCAACTATGCCAAGACTCCACCTGCCAACCGTCCGTGCTGGAACTGCAATCAGACCGGGCATTGGCAGAGCAACTGTCCTTACCCGCCAAAGAAGGGCAACCAGGGGAACGTCCTTCAGGGGCGTGTTCATTACACAACTGTGGAGGCAATCCCTGCTGGTGAGGTAGTCACGGCTGGTAAGTTTCTGGTCAATCAACATGATGCACTCGTGCTTTTTGATTCTGGAGCATGCAGAGCATCTGCGTGTCGTGTTGTCGCGTTTGCGCGAACATCAGCTTTATGCTAAGTTTAGCAAATGCGAGTTTTGGCTAAAGAAAGTACCTTTCTTGGGCCATGTCTTATCTGAAGAAGGCATATCAGTAGATCCGGCTAAGGTGCAAGAGGTGCTGGATTGGAAAGTTCCAACTTCGGTACACGAGGTTCGGAGTTTTCTCGGTCTGGCTGGGTATTACCGTCGATTTATTCTGGAGTTCTCCAAAATATCCAAGCCTATGACTCGTCTACTTCAGAAAGATGAAAAGTTTGTGTGGACACCTGAGTGTGAAGAGGCATTCCACAAGTTGAGGACATTGTTGACATCAGCTCCTGTCCTAGCTCAACCTGATATCGAGAAGCCTTTCGATGTCTTTTGTGACGCATCAGGCATTGGTTTAGGCTGTGTGTTGATGCAGGAAGGTCGCGTTATCGCGTATGCCTCGCGCCAACTTCGAAAGCATGAGGTCAATTACCCCACTCATGACTTAGAATTGGCAGCAGTTGTTCATGCTTTGAAAATCTGGAGGCATTATCTGCTGGGTAATCTGTGTAATATCTACACCGATCATAAGAGCCTCAAGTATATCTTCACTCAACCTGAACTGAACATGCGGCAGCGAAGGTGGCTTGAGTTGATTAAAGATTATAATCTCCAAGTGCACTATCATCCGGGCAAGGCAAACGTGGTGGCGGATGCCTTGAGTCGGAAAGCGCACTGTCACTCAATCCGAGTGGAAGATCCGTTGTTGTCACATCTTATGCATCCGTTTGTGCTCAACCAGATTTCTCTGGAAAGTACCATTCGCAATCGAGTCATCGAATTGCAGCATACAGATGTAGGCATCTACCATATCAAGAGAAAGATGAAAGAAGAAGAAACCAAGCATTTCCGGGTTGATGAAAACGGAATTCTTTGGTTCAAGGATCGACTTGTGGTCCCAAAAGACCGCGAGCTGCGAAATCAGATCTTATCTGAAGCTCATTCATCGAAAATGTCTATCCATCCTGGTAGTAGCAAGATGTATCAGGATCTGAAACCTTTGTTTTGGTGGACAAAGATGAAAAAGGAGATAGCGGCTTTCGTCGCTCGTTGTGACAATTGTTGTCGCGTGAAGGCTGTTCACCTGAAAGCTGGTTTACTTCAACCCTTGTCAATTCCTGGTTGGAAATGGGAAGAAGTCAGCATGGATTTCATCAGTGGACTCCCAACTTCTGTTAAGGGTTATGACTCCATCTGGGTGGTTGTGGATCGTTTGACCAAGGTTGCTCGATTTATTCCAGTCCGAACTGATTATCGTCCCCATCAGTATGCGGAGTTGTATTTCGAGCACATTGTTCGTCAGTATGGTGTGCCTCGAACAATCATATCTGATCGAGGACCACAGTTCACTGCTCGTTTTTGGGAATGTCTTCATGAGCAGATTGGTACTCACTTGGTCCGCAGCTCTGCTTATCACCCCCAAACAGCAGGTCAAACTGAACGAGTTAACCAGATCCTTGAAGATATGTTGAGGGCATGTGCTCTCTCATCAAAAGGTTCTTGGGTCAAGTGGTTGCCATTAGCTGAGTTCTCCTACAACAACAGTTATCATGAGAGTATCAAAATGGCTCCATTTGAAGCCTTATACGGTCGAAAGTGTCGAACCCCGTTGAATTGGGTAGAAGCTGGAGAGCGAAGATACTACGACATCGATTTCGTGAATGAAGCGGAGCAGAAAGTCCGTGTTATCCAGCAACACCTGGAAGCTGCTCAAGCTCGTCAGAAAAGTTATGCTGACAAGAGAAGGAAGCCGATTGAGTTTTCAGTTGGTGACCATGTGTACATCAAGGTGTCTCCGATGAAGGGTGTACAAAGGTTCGGAGTCAAGCGAAAGCTTGCACCTCGCTATGTGGGACCTTATCGGATTCTCGAACGGAAAGGGAATGTGGCATACAAAGTTCAACTCCCAGTTGCGCTTCGAGCTATCTTCCCTGTTTTCCACGTATCACAATTGAAGAAGTGCCTTCGTGTACCGGAGGAACGAGTGGAAATTCGGGATATCAAGTTAAAGTCCGACTTGGTGTATGAGGAGAAACCCGTAGCGATTCTTGATCGCAAGGAACGGGAAACGCGTAATCGAGTGGTTAAACTCTACAAGGTGTTGTGGAGTAACCACGGGGAAGAAGATGCCACTTGGGAGACGGAGGATTATTTAAAAGAAGTTTACAAAACCTTCTTCGAAAATCAGTAAGCTTTCAAATCTCGGGACGAGATTTTTGTTAGGGGGGAGGGCTGTAACACCCCAGTGTTATGGTTGCATCAAACATGTGCATAGCATGAGCATCATCTTTCCTTCAAAGCATCCATGATCATCATTTATCTTGAGACATGTCATCCTTTGCAAAAATGTGTTTTAAATTGCTTAAATAGGCTTCCTATGCTTATGTTTGAGTGAACAATGCTTGTGTTTGTGCTTAATGTCTTGGTAAATAGCTTATCTATGCTTAACTTAACCTTGGGAACAATGTTCATGTTGATCACTTCTCCAAAATAATCACTTAAGCCATACTTATGCAAATAGGCCCTAGAAACCTCTTTTGCTTAGGCTTTTAAAAAGTGTTTTATAAAATGTTTGCATGTTAAAACTTCCTACAGCAAAGTTGTAGCAAATTTTATAAGGAACAAAAGTTGTTTTATGACCATCTCATGAAAATGAACACAAATAGCTCAAAAGTGGCCCACAAGGCAGATTTGGGGCTCTTTTCCACACTTAGAAAATTTTCTAAGTCCCCGGGTGGTTTGCAGTTTGTGTGATCGATTTTGGAAACTTCATATCTTTCAATCCAGGCCGATCTAGTCTTTGCCCTAGTTGACAAAGTTGTAGATCTCGCCTAGTACTCCAAGTTTGTCAACTACGCCATCTCCTAATTCGCTCTGGTTTGGGAGATAATCGTCGGTGAAGTCGCTCTGTCAGTCGGCCATTGCTGTCTCTGAATCGACTTGGACCTCGTCGACGTGGCCGACCGCCGGCAGCGCTCCGTCGCCATTTGGCGCCCGTACGCCGTTCCTGGCCCCGCCTGTCAGTCCTCGTCGCGTGCATGACTACCACGGCGACGCCCCGAGCGAGTGGATGCGTCCACTTCGCTCTGCCTCGCCCTCTCTCGCCTGAACCTCGCCCGCAGCGGGCTCTCCGCCGCGAGCTCACTCCGGCGAGCTCGTGTGCGCTCCTCTCTGCGTCTCCGTCCACCAAACTCCACCCAAAGCTCCGCCGTGAGCCGCTCTCCAAGCTCCACCCTCTAACTCGCCGAGAAACCCACCGGTGAGCCGACATTTCTTTCTTCCCCCAAATCGGTCCGCCGTGACCCTCTTCTCCGGCGAACTCAATGCCGCGCGTTGTGAGGCTTCTCATCGTCTTTGGTTAGGTCCTAGAGGTAGCTTAGGTCCTTAGCGAGCTTTTGCGCCACCTGGTGGACGCTCTACCGGGTTCTCCGTCGCCAGACACGGTGCGCAGCGCCGCCGTGCTTCCGCCGGAGTTGGGTGCTCTCGTGGCCAGCGCTTTCCACGGGGATCCAGGCCAAACCGCGTACCTAGGAAGCTTCGCCCTAGTCTGCTGGTGCTGTAGAAGGCCTTAGGTCACGCTCTACCGGCCTGAGGGCTCCGGCGTAACGCCGAGGACCTCCGCCGAGCCGCCATTGCCGACGGTGAGTCCCTTCCGGTGGCTCCGCCGTGGCAAAAGTGGGT